>NC_091622.1:34206629-34831629 GCF_027580195.1 Bos mutus | reverse complement strand
TATGCAGATGACACCGCCCTTATGGCAGAAAGTGAAGAGGAACTAAAAAGCCTCTTGATGAAAGTGAAAAAGGAGAGTGAAAAAGTTGGCTTAAAGCTCAATATTCAGAAAACAAAGATCATGGCATCCAGTCCTATCACTTCATGACAAACAGATGGGGAAACAGTGGAAACAGTGTCAGACTTTATTTTTCTGGGCTCCAAAATCACTGCAGATGGTGACTGCAGCCATGAAATTAAAAGACGCTAACTCCTTGGAAGGAAAGTTATGATCAACCTAGATAGCATATTGAAAAGCAGAGACATTACTTTGCCAACAAAGGTCCGTCTAGTCAAGGCTATGGTTTTTCCAGTGGTCATGTATGGATGTGAGAGTTGGACTGTAAAGAAGGCTGAGCACTGAAGAATTGATGCTTTTGAACTCTGGTGTTGGAGAAGACTCTTGAGAGTCCCTTGGACGGCAAGGAGATCCAGTCCATTCTGAAGGAGATCAGGCCTGGGATTTCTTTGGAAAGAATGATGCTAAAGCTGAAACTCCAATACTTTGGTCACCTCTTCACCATGTGAAGAGTTGACTCATTGGAAAAGACTCTGATGCTGGGAAGGATTGGGGGCAGGAGGAGAAGGGAATGACAGAGGATGAGATGGCTGGATGGCATCACTGACTCGATGGACGTGAGTCTGGGTGAACTCTGGGAGTTGGTGATGGACGGGGAGTCCTGGTGTGCTGCGATTCATGGGGTCGCAAAGAGTCGGACAGGACTGAGCAACTGAACTGAACTGAACTGAACACAGCTCCACCCATCAACAGATAACTGGATTAAAGATTCACTGAGCATGGCCCCACCCAACAGAACAAGACCCAGTTTCCCTCTTAGTCTAGTCGGTCTCTCCCACCAATAACCTTCCATAAGCCTCTTATCCTTCCCCATCAAAGGGCAGACAGACTGAAAACAGCAATCACAAAAAGCTAACCAATCTGATCACATGGGCCACAGCCTTGTCTAACTCAATGAAACTGTGAGCCATGCCATGTAGGGCCACCAAAGATGGATGGATGGGCCATGGTGAGAGTTCTGACAACTCTCACCTTGAGAACCCCATGAACAGACTGAAAAGGCAAAAAGATAGGACACTGAAAGATGAACTCCCCAGGTCCATAGGTGCCCAATATACTACTGAAGATCAGTGGAGGAATAACTCCAGACAGAATGAAGGGACAGAGCCAAAGAAAAACAACACCCAGCTGTGGATGTGACTGGTGATAGAAGCAAAGCCCAATGCTACAAAGAGCAATATTGCATAGGAACCTGGAATGTTAGGTCCATGAATCAAGGCAAATTGGAAGTGGTCAAATGGAAGATGGCAAGAGTGAACATTGACATTTTAGGAATCAGCGAACTAAAATGGACTGGAATGGGTGATTTAACTCAGATGACCATTATATCTACTAGTGTGGGCAAGAATCCCTTAGAAAAAATGGAATAGCCATCATAGTCAACAAAAGAGTCTGAAATGCAGTACTTGGATGCATCCCAAAATGACAGAATGATTTCTGTTCATTTCCAAGGCAAGCCATTCAATATCACAGTAATCCAAGTCTATGCCCTGACCAGTAATGCTGAAGAAGCTGAAGTTGAATGGTTCTATGAAGACCTACAAGACCTTCTAGAACTAACACCCAAAAAAGATGTTCTTTCCATTGTAGGGGACTAGAATGCAAAGGTAGAAAGACAAGAAAGACCTGGGGCAACAGGCAAATTTGGCCTTGGAGTACAGATTGAAACTGGGCAAAAGCTAATAGAGTTTTGCCAACAGAATATACTGGTCATAGTAAACAACATCTTCCAACAACACAAGAGAAGACTCTACACATAGGCATCACCAGATGGTCAATACCAAAATCAGACTGATTATATTCTTTACAGCCAAAGATGGAAAAGCTCTATACAGTCAGCAAAAAGAAGACTGGGAGCTGACTGTGGCTCAGATCATAACTCCTTATGCCAAATTCAGACTTAAATTGAAGAAAGTAGGGAAAACCACTAGACCATTCAGGTATGACCTAAATCAAACCCCTTATGATTATACAGTAGAAGTGACAAATAGATTCAAGGGATTAGATCTGACAGACAAAGTGCCTGATGAACTATGGACAGGGGTTCATGACATTGTACAGGAGACAGGGATCAAGATTATCTCCAAGAAAAAGAAACACAAAAAAAGCAAAATGCCTGTCTGAGGAGGCCTTACAAATAGCAGTGTATAGAAGAAAAGGGAAAGGTAAAAGAGAAAAGGAAAGATACACCCATTTGAATGCAGAGTCCCAAAGAATAGCAAGGGGAGATAAAAAAGCCTTCTTCAGTGATCAGTGCAAAGAAATAGAGGAAAACAATAGAATGGAAAAGGCTAGAGATATCTTCAAGAAAATTAGAGATACCAAGGGAACTTTTCATGCAAAGACGGACTCAAGAAAAGACAGAAATGATATGGACCTAACAGAAGAAGATATTATGAGGAGGTGGCAAGAATACACAGAAGAACTGAACAAAAAAGATCTTCATGATCCAGATAATCTCAATGATGTGATCACTCACCTAGAGCCAGACACCCTGAAGTGCGAAGTCTAGTGGGCCTTAGTAAGCATCACTATGAACAAAGCTAGTGGAGGTGATGGAATTCCAGTTGAGCTACTTCTAATACTGAAAGATGATGCTGTGAAAGTGTGGCCCTCAATATGCCTGCAAATTTGGAAAACTCACCAGTGACTACAGGACTGGAAAAAGTCAGTTTTTATTCCAATCTCAAAGAAAGGCAATGCCAAAGAATGCTCGAACTATCGCACAATTGCACTCATCTCACACGCTAGTAAAGTAATGCTCAAAATTCTCCAAGCCAGGCTTCAACAGTATGTGAACAATGAAATTCCAAATGTTCAAGCTGGTTTTAGAAAAGGCAGAGGAACCAGAGATCAAATTGCCAACATCTGTTAGATTATCGAAAAAGCAAGAGAGTTCCAGAAAACATCTATTTCTGCTTTATTGACTATGCCAAAGCCTTTGACTTGTGTGGATCATCACAAACTGTGGAAAATTCTCAAAGAGATGGGAATACCAGACCATCTGACCCGCCTCTTGAGAAATCTGTATGCAGGTCAGGAAGCAACAGTTAGAACTGGACATGGAACAACAGACTGGTTCCAAACAGGGAAAGGAGTGCATCAAGGCTGCATATTGTCACCCTGCTTATTTAACTTATGTGCATTGTAAGTACATCATGATAAACACTGGGCTGGATGAAGCACAACCTGGAATCAAGATTGCCGTGAGAAATATCAATCACCTCAGATATGCAGATGACACAACCCTTATGGCATAAAGCGAAGAAGAACTAAAGAGCCTTTGACTGAAAGTGAAAGAGAAGAGTGAAAAGGTTGGCTTAAAGTTCAACATTCAGAAAACTAAGATCATGGCATCTGGCCCCATCACTTCATGACAAACAGATGGGGAAACTGTGGAAATAGTGACAGACTTTTGGGGGGAGGACTCCAAAATACCACAGATGGTGACCGTAGCCATGAAATGAAAAGACACATACTTCTTGGAAGAAAAACTATGGCCAACCTAGACAGCATATTAAGAAGCAGAGGCATTATTTTGCCAACAAAGGTCTGTTTAGTCAAGGCTATGGTTTTTCCAGCAGTCATGTATGAATGTGAGATTTGGACTATAAAGAAAGCTGAGCGCTGAAGAATTGATGCTTTTGAACACCGAAGAATTGATGTGGTGTTGGAGAAGACTCTTAAGAGTCTCTTTGATGGTAAGAAGGTCCAGTCAGTCCATTCTAAAGCAAATCAGTTCTTAATTTTCATTGTAAGGACTGATGTTGAAGCTGAAACTCCGATATTTTGGCCACCTGATGTGAAGAATGGACTCATTGGAAAAGACCCTAATGCTGGGAAAGATTGAAGGCAGGAGAAGGGTCTGACAGAAGATGAGATGTTTGCATGGCATCACTGACTCAACGGACAGGAGTTTGAGTAAACTCCAGGAGTTGGTGATGGACAGGGAGGCCTGGTTTGCTGCAGTCCATGGGGTCGCAAAGAGTCAAACACAACTGAGAGACTGAATTGAAGTTTTATTTAGCAATTAAACTCTAACTGCCACCATTAATGCATTCTCAAATTTACTCTATAGATAGCTCCTCATTCTGCCTATTAATAGATTCAGTTCTTATTACATCATAAATAAAATAAGCATAATTTAAAAAATGAAAAACAACTTTAGAGCAGAACCTCATGCCTTTTTCTTTTTTTCTTTTTTTTTTTTAGGTTAACTTTCTTTCTTTTTTTTTTTTTTTTTATTTTATTTTTAAACTTTACATAATTGTATTAGTTTTGCCAAATATCAAAATGAATCCGCCACTATACTGGATGCTTGGGGCTAGTGCACTGGGATGACCCAGAGGGATGGTATGGGGAGGGAGGAGGGAGGAGGGTTCAGGATGGGGAACACATGTATGCCTTTTTCTTACTTCATGTCCACCATCCAAACAATCAATGTTACAAAGATTTAAAAAGACAGTAACTTGATTCCTAAGTTACTGGGAAACATACCTGGCCATTTCCTTTCTATGCATTTCTCCTAGTACAAACTTTTCTTTGTCCACAGCCTCCTCACATGAACCACTTTATGCCTGTTTCTAGTCATACCTTGGCCTTATGTAATTGGATTAGAAGTGGATTCATGACATCTGTCCAGGTTCTCAGCATTTTTCTTCAGGGAATTTTAGAGACAACTGGTTAGACAGCTGCCCTTGGGGAACTGAACTGGAAGGTCAGTCTCATTTTCCTGTTGAGGTAACTGATTAGCCATGGCCAAGCAGGTTGGGTGAGCCAAGAAGCCAATTTACAGAGAGAGAAGTGAAAAACCAAAGAAAAAGTCATTTGGTCCTAGAGAGGGGATGAGTGATAGAGCATAGTTCCCAGTGACTTTCTCAAATTCATGGGCCTCGTATGACTCTCATTATTAAACTATACAAAATTATCCTACGTATCTAAATTCTACTTTATAGAGGGTAGCCAGATGGATTATTAAAATAATATTCTTAGCAGAAACACCAGAATCTCTTTAATGAATTCCTACTCATTCTTGAAAAGCCAACTCCAACTTGACTTTTGTTGGGAAGCTTATTCTGATTTGCATACTTTCCTTCCTATTGTTTTCCCTGTTTTTAATTATGGCCTCCTCTGTATTATTCTCTATAGTTTGTATGTGCTCATACTTTTCATACATTGTTGCATAGAACATGGTATTTTATAATTATTTATTTAATAGGTTGTTGTCTGTGACTTTCCCTTATTCCCAAATTTTGGCAAAGACCCCAAACTGAGGAATGAACAGTAAAGAATCCACATTCTAGAAGAGATTCACCAACAACTGGGGTTAGATATTTTTCTTTGGAATTCACTTAAAGACAAAACTATTTAATTCTATACTATGAAGATAAAGAGAGGTCTGGATAGCTAAGTTGGATCTGGTTCTAAGAAAATTACTCACAGAGTTAAGGTGTCCAGCACAAGAGACTGTGTCTGTTGCTTTGGTTGGATGGTTGCTGAGCTACAGGATATATAAAAGTTTTGGTGTGGTCACAAAATTGACATGGATCCATTTGTTAAAAGGGGGATGTAGACATTGTTAGTGTTAATCAATCAGTCGCGTCTGACTCTTTACAACCCCTGAACTGTAGCCCTCCAGGCTTCTCTGTCCATGGATTCTCCAACTAAGAATACTGGAGTGGGTAGTCATTTCCTTCTCCAGGATATCTTCCTGACCCAGGGATCAAAGCCAAGCCTTGTGCATCGCAAGCAGACTCTTAACCATCTGAATCACCCACACACAGTGACTAGGGCCAGTTTCTGATTTAGAGATTTCTGATGATGGAAGCCACATGGCACCTAAAGTCCTTGAAAGGACAGAGATGGTGTGTGCCTGAGAAGACTTGGATAAGTGTCTCTCCACTACAGTCCCCTGCAGCCCTGGAGCAAGGAGATCACACTCAGTACTTCCTATACCTCCAGTGAAGGAGGACAGAGCTTGGAGGAGAGAGGTGTAGAGCTCCTGGGAGACTCAGTACTGAAGCACATGGAGTAGGGCTATGTGAGGGATGACACCTCTGCTCCATAAGGAACAAGAGACCAGGAGAAAGTGATACTGCCCACACACCATGCACAGAGCCACATATTGGCAAAGTGAAGTGAAGTGAAAGTCACTCAGTCATGTCCAGCTGTTTGTGACCCTGTGGATAGGCCAGAAAAGTGGAGTGAGTAGACTTTTCCTTCTCCAGGGGATCTTCCCAATGCAGGGATTGAACCCAGGTCTCCCACATTGCAGGCAGATGCTTTACCCCATCTGAGGTACCTAATATATCCTAGACTGAATTTAATAATTGAAATACGTCAGAAAGTTCTGATCTGGTACCAAAAAGAGAAAATAAACATAGTAAGGTTAAAGGCAATAAAGAATACTGTAAAGCTTCACATTTCTATGCAATCAAGGTGAGGTTGAATTTGCTTTTCTCTCTGGAGCCAAGATTCCTTGAGCAGAGCGTGGCCCATTCAGGTCAGTATTTACAGTTCCTTGCCTACAACTCAAAATTTAGAAGAACTATCTCCAATAAATGTGGAGTTGCCGTTGTTTAGTCACTCAGTTACATACAACTCTGTGACCCCATGGACTGCAACATGCACCATCTCCCAGAACTTACTCAAATTCATGTCCACTGAATCAGTGATGCCATCCAACATCTTATCCTCTGTCGTCCCCTTTTCCTCCTGCCTTCAATCTTTCCCAGCGTCCGGGTCCTTTCCAATGAGTCCATTCTTCACATCATGTGGCCAAAGTATTGGAGCTTCAGCTTTAAGTATCAGTCCTTCCAATGAACATTCAGGATTGATTTCCTTTAGGATTGATTGGTTTGATCTCCTTTTAGTCCAAAGGACTCTCAAGAGTCTTCTCCAACACCACAGATCAAAACCATTAATTCTGCTTTCAGCGTTCTTTATAGCCCAACTCTCACATCCATACATGACTACTGGAAAAACCAAAGCTTCGACTAGACAGATCTTTGTCTCCCACATTGCAAGCAGATTCTTTATGGGCAAGATAGTCTCCCCCAAATTGTCCCTCAGAGAAACAATGGCACATCTTCCAGGATTCAGTTAAATTGTCCTTTCTTTCATGAAGCTATTCTTTTCTCTGTGCACCCTGATGTTTGATCACATTGTCTTTTGTGCCCTTACTGTACCTCGAATCTAATTATAGCATCTTCTTGTAACACTTGTGCCCTTATTTGGTTACACCACTGTTTTGTTTCATTTTTTTTTTTCCAGTTTATCTGGCTCCAAGTATTACCAGGGCATTGCTCAACTGATACAGAGTAGGTGGCCAATAATAGTTTGTTGTTAGAGTAAATTAACATACTTAAAAGAAGATCAAAAACCATATGGCTATACCCAGTAATCAGAGGATAATACACTTGGACTATCCCTTGGACTGAAAGGAGATTAAACCAGTCAATCCAAAAGCAAATCAATCCTGAATACTCATTGTAAGGATTGAAGCTGAAGCTCCAATACTTCAGCCACCTGATACAAAGAGCTGCCTCACTGGAAAAGATCTTAATGCTGGGAAAGATTGAGGGCAAAAGAAGTGGGCAGCAGAGGATGAGATGGTTGGATGGCATCACTGATTCAATCACAAATTTGAGCAAATTCCAGGAGACAGTGAAGGACAGGGAAGCCTGGCGTGCTGCAGTCCATGTCTTGCAAAGAGTGAGATGCGACTTAATGACTGAACAACAATCACTGATAACAAAACTTTAGTTGTAGATATAACTATTCAAAATTTGATAATCATCATTAAATGCCTATTCACTGCCAAACATGGTGTTGAAAATTAGGTGGGCAAAAATGTTTAAGACACAGTCCATGATTTTGATGCACTCAGATTTTACAACAGACAAATCAGAGTATGAGGTCAATCTTATTTCTCTTAATAGAAAGATTCATATTGTGAGTGAAGTCTTTGCATATACAAAATACAGAATTCAAACTAAATAATGAAGGCAATGAAAAGAGCAATTAGATAATTTGTTATTCAAACCAGACACTTATAAGAGCAAAAGGAACACTACAAATAATCACACTAGGACAATGGATTGTAAAACTGGACTGCATTTGGATCAACATTTTGGGATACATAATTATTTTACAGATAGAGATAATGATAAAGAGTTCAAACAAAGGAGAAATGTAATCAGTGTAATCTGATTCATTTTGCTTAAAGAGCATACTCTGATGTTATCCTGTAGATGTTTAGAAGGGATGAAAACAACATTCAGAAAAATCAGTTAGGAAGTTGTAATTGTTTAGAAAGAAATTATGAGAGTTAAAGAGAAGATACTGACAGTGAGAATGTATAGGGAGAAAATAGATTTAAGAAATTCAGGAGATCCCATGGATATGACTTAAGGATAGCTTGGATGTGAGAGCTGAAGGAGAGGGAGAAGTCAAATGACTTTCTGATTTCTGTGTCGAAAGGATAGAAGGATGTTAAGAGACTTCAATGAGAAGATGTCTCCAAGATATATTTGATATGCTGTTAAGTTAATGAACTCTTTATTTAAAAGAAAGATTAAATGAGGCAAATCTATTTTGCTACTGAAAGTGTGATTTGAACTAATCTGAATAAAGCACGCTATTTATAATAGTTATACAAAATATAAATGTTTGCCTCTGGAAAACATATTTATCAGTTTCAAAATAAATGTGAATTTTATAATTTCTTCTTAAAAACCTTTCCTGATCTGTGAAATTGGCCTTAGTATTCACAAGCCACTGTGCATACTGTTGTTACTATGTCTATGACCATTGGGGTGCACATTCTTAGAATGCAGGGATATTAGCCTGTTAGTCTTCCTACCCAGTGCTTTGTCAAATACCCAGAAGGCATTAGGCACTCAATAAATATTTGTGTCTTGAAGTAAGTATTGTGTATATACTAATTTTTGTAGAAAAAAGGCATTTCAAAGTTTTAAATTAGAATGCTCATTTCATTGTGTGTCTATTATTTGCTACATACTGGTTTGGAGCAAAGATCTGTTTAGAATCTAAGGTCAAAGGCAGTCAATTAAGAATTATGTAATATAAGGGGTAGAAGTAATTAATTTTAAAATAAATAAAGCAGAAGAATGGATTGGAGAGTTCTTGGAGGGAGACGAGTGGCCATTTTTGATGAGTGGTCATAGAAAGACTACCAAGAAATGATATCTAAGAAAAAGATCTTCAGAAGAGACAGTGTGAAGATGTAAAAATATGAATACCATTCTAGGCAGAAGGAATAATGTGAACAGCGCGGAGACGGAGACTCTTACACAGACATTGTCTTTGGCACTTGGAGCTTCTCTGGGTTCTCTGGTAGTGCTGGAGGCTCCAGCTGTTTGAATGGGAAGTAGAAGAGGCCTGCGTTGGTGAGTACATTTGGATGCACATATAAAACAGAGCAGGCTGAGGGCTGTGGAGAAAAAAATTCTGTGACAGAAAGGAGACTAGGGTCCAGGGGACACAGGGGTGAGAAGAGAGACCGATGGGAGAAAACAGGCTGATTCTGGGTGTACATTAGAGTTCAGGGATGAGCACCTCCCTAAATACAGAACACAACAGAGGAAATACCTTGTGAAAAAAATGTTCAACTTTATTTTTAAACATATAGTTTGATCTGATTTCTATAAGCAGAAACATCTGAAAATGAGGAAAGTATCAATATCAGATTTCTCTTTTCCCCCTACATGATGCTAAGTACAGTGCTTTGGTTGGTTTTCCTCTAATCACACTAAAACAGTGGTTTTCAGTCAGCCCCAGAGCGAGGCCCAAGAATGTGCGTTTCTAGCTCCTTCCTCAGGTGATGCTAATGCTGCTGGCCCAGAAAGGATACATGGAGAATCACAGAACTAAGCTGGCTGAAACGTCCAAAGGGCTGAGTCAAGGAAACACAAATTATTGAAAATTTTACTATTTTAAGTTCAATTTCTTTTAGCAACTTAGACTACAAAAATGAATTTTTCTTTATATTAATTCTGTGGGTGTACATGCATGTTCAGTTTGCGACCCCATGGTAGCCTGCCAAGCTACTCTGTCCATGGGATTTCCTGGGAAAGAATACAGGAGTGGGTTGCCATTTCCTTCTTCAGGGGATCTTCCCAACCCAGGGATCGAAACTGAGTCTCCTGCAATCTCCTGTATTAGCTGACAGATTCTTTAACACTGCTATCTGGAAAGCCCATCTTGTGGATAAGTAAGTTATAAACATATCACTATGACTGCCTCACTCAAATGAAAGTAAAGATAGCTAACACCAATATGACTTAGACAGTGACCTAAGTGCTTTAAATTAACTTCATTCAGTCCTCTGTATTGGGTATTAATAATAATAATATTTGCTTTGCAGATAAGGAAACAGAGTAACAAAGGCATAGTTTAGTGCAATGGACCCTGTGGGTGGATCCAGAGTTTTGTTCTTGTGCATGCACTCTTTTCTGCTGCTTTAGGCAAAGAAGCTGACAACATTTTTACAAAGAGGTCGTCGACATAACCTGGAGCAACTCTTCCTCTTTTTCCAGTGTGAATGTCCCCAGCTTTGAAATATCAGGGGGTTTTGGCAGTATCACAGTGTAAAAGCATGTTGTTAATCCAATAAAAAACACATTGAGCTGCTGTGCATATTTATACATTTAGACAGCACTGAGTATTTTACTTTTTTGGCCCACAATTTGTTCTGTGGACAATAATAGAGCCTCGTGTAATTGCATGTTTATAGGGTCTGTGGAAGGATCCCAAATAGGGAAGTGGGGAGCTGTATTTCAGGAATGCAGGCATGACAATGCTCCAAATACCAGTTTGAAGGCTAAATCCTCTCATGGGACAGGGGAGTTTTGTGGCTGAAATCAATCATAAAACAGAGGTTATCTGAAGCAGAGAAGAAGTAATATTGAGATTTTTCGGAGTGGTTTTTAATTAGGAACCTTTTCACATGCAGCACTCTCAAATGACACAGGAAGTGAATGTGTACAAATGAGGTATTTGTACACATTCAGTTTCCCCCTCAGTTAGTCTCTACGATCAGGAACCTTCCATAAGCCTCTTATCCTTCTCCGTCAGAGGGCAGACAGACTGAAAACCACAATCACAGAAAACTAATCAGTCTTATCACATGGACCACAGCCTTATCTAACTCAATGAAAATATGAGCCATGTCATTAAGGCCACACAAGATGCACGGGTCATGGTGGAGAGTCCTGACAAAAAATGGTCCACTGGAGAAGGGAATGGCAAACCACTTCAGTGTTCTTGCCTTGAGAACCCCATGAACAGTATGAAAGGGCAAAAAGATAGGACACTGAAAGATGAACTCCCCAGGTCCGTAGGTGCCCAATATGTTACTGAAGATCAGTGGAGAAATAACTCCAGAAAGAATGAAGCGACAGAGCCAAAGCAAAAGCAACACCCAGTTGTGGATGTGCCTGGTGATAGAAGCAAAGTCCAATGCTGTAAAGAGCAATATTGCATAGGAACCTGGAATGTTAGGTTCATGAATCAAGGCAAGTCGGAAGTGGTGAAACAGGAGATGGCAAGAGTGAACATTGACATATTAGGAATTAGCAAACTAAAATGGACTGGAATGGATGATTTAAGTCAGATGACCATTATATCTACTACTGTGGGCAAGAATCTCTTAGAAGAAATGGAGTAGCCATAATAGTCAACAGAAAAGTCTGAAATGCAGTACTTGGATGCAATCTCAAAATGACAGAATGATTTCTGTTTATTTCCAAGGCAAACCATTCAATATTATAAAAATCCAAGTCTATGCCCTAACCAATAATGCTGAAGAAGCTGAAGCTGAACAATTCTATGAAGACCTGTAAGACCTTCTAGAACTAACACACAAAAAAGATGTCTTTTTCATTATAGGGGACTGGAATGCAAAAGTAGGAAGTCAAGAAATACCTGGAGTAATGGGCAAACTTGGCCTTGGAGTACAGAATGAAGCAGGGCAAAGGCTAATAGAGTTTTGCCAATAGAGTTTTGCTATGACCAGAGAATGCAGAGTCATAGCAAACACCCTCTTCCAACAACACAAGAGAAGACTCTACACGTGGACATCACCAGATGGTCAATACCAAAACCAGATTTATTAAATTCTTTACACCCAAAGATGGAGAAGCTCTATACAGTCAGCAAAAACAAGACTGGGAGCTGACTGTGGCTCAGATAATGAACTCCTTATTGCCAAATTCAGACTTAAATTGAAGAAAGTAGGGAAAACCATTAGATCATTCAGATATGACTTAAATCAAATCCCTTACAATTATACAGTGAAAGTGAGAAATAGATTCCAGGGATTAGATCTGATAGACAGAGTGCCTGATGAACTATGAAATAAAGTTGGTGACATTTTACAGAGGCAGAGATCAAAACCATCCCCAAGAAAAGTAATGCAAAAGGGAAAAATGGCTGTCTGAGGAAGCCTGACAAACAGCTATGAAAAGAAGAGAAGCGAAAGGCAAAGGAGAAAAGGAAAGATATACCCACTTGAATGCAGAGTTTCAAAGAATAGCAAGGAGAGATAAGAAAGCCTTCCTCAGTGATCAATGCAAAGAAATAGAGGAAAACAATAGAATGGGAAAGACTAGAGATCTCTTCAAGAAAATTAGAGATACTAAGGGAACATTTCATGCAAAGATGGACTCAATAAAGGACAGAAATGGTATGGGCCTTATAGAAGCAGAAGATATTATGAAGAAATGGCAAGAATACACAGAAGAACTATGCAAAAAAGATCTTCATGACCCAGATATTCTCGATGATGTGATCACTCACCTAGAGCCAGACATCCTGGAATGTGAAGTCCAGTGGGCCTTAGGAAGCATTACTATGAACAAGGCTAGTGGAGGTGATGGAATTCCAGTTGAGTTACTTCTAATCCTAAAAGATATTGCTGTGAAAGTGCTGCCCTCAATACGCCAGCAAATTTGGAAAACTCAGCAGTGGACACAGGACTGGAAAAGGTCAGTTCTCATTCCAATCCCAAAGAAAGGCAATGCCAAAGAATGCTCAAACTACAGCACAATTGCACTCATCTCACACGCTAGGAAAGTAATGCTCAAAATTCTCCAAGTCAGGCTTTAGCAATACATGAACCATGAAATTCCAAATGTTCAAGCTGGCTTTAGAAAAGGCAAAGGAACCAAAGATCAAATTGCCAACATCTGCTGGATCATGGAAAAAGCAAGAGAGTTCCAGAAAAACATCTATTTCTGCTTTATTGACTATGCCAAAGCCTTTGACTGTGTGGATCACAACAAACTATGGAAAATTCTTAAAGAGATGGGAATACCAGACCACCTGACCTACCTCTTGAGAAATTTGTATGCAGGTCAGGAAGCAACAGTTAGAACTGGACATGGAACAACAGACTGGTTCCAAATAGGGAAAGGAGTACATCAAGGCTGTATATTGTCACCCTGCTTACTACCTTATACGAAGAGTACATCATGAGAAACGCTGGGCTGGATGAAGCACAACCTAGAATCAGGATGCCAGGAGAAATATCAATAACCTCAGATATGCAGATGATATCACCCTAATGGCAGAAAGGAAAGAGGAACTAAAGAGCCTCTTAACAAAGTGAAAGAGGAGAGTGAAAAATTTGGCTTAAAGCTCAACATTCAGAAAACTAAGATCATGGCATCTGGTCCCATCATTTCATGGCAAATAGATGGGGAAACAGTGGAAACTTTGACAGACTCTTTTGTGGAGGGCTCCAAAATCACTGCAGATGGTGACTGCAGCCATGAAATTAAAAGACACTTGCTCATTGGAAGAAAAGTTATGATCAACCTAGACAGCATATAAAAAACAGAGACATTACTTTGCCAACAAAGGTCTATCTAGACAAAGCTATGCTTTTTCTGGTAGTTATGTATGCATGTGAGTGTTGGACTATAAAGAAGGCTGAGTGCCAAAGAATTGATGCTTTTGAACTGTGTTGTTGGAGAAGACTCTTGAGAGTCCCTTGGACTGCAAGGAGATCCAACCAGTCCATCCTAAAGAAAATCAGTCCTGAATATTCATTGGAAGGATTAATGTTGAAGCTGAAGCTCCAATACCTGTTGCCCATCTGATGCAAATAACTGATTCATTTGAAAAGACCCTGATGCTGGGAAAGATTGAAGGCAGGAGGAGAAGGGGATGATAGAGGATGAAATGTTTAGATGGCATCACTGACTCAATGGACATGAGTTTTAGCAAACTCTGGAAGTTGGTGATGGACTGGGAGGCCTGGTGTGCTGCAGTCCATGGTGTCTCAAAGAGTCAGACAGGACTGAGTGACCGAATTGAACTGAACTCAGGTATTTGAACCTTCAGATAGGTAATAAAGGAGTTAAAAATTATGATGTAAGTGAGCCAACTTTAAGCATTATTCATAAGGTTATCAGAAGAGAACATGGATTGGAAAGTCTGAGGATGAAAGAAACACTCTTCATCACATAGATACTGCTATGAGAGTCAATTTGGATAACTGGGACCAAGGTGTAGTAGGCAGGTGCAAGGACAAGCAAATGAACTTTTTTTTTTTTTTTGCAAATGAACTTTCTAAATTTCATTTCGATGGCTGAAGGAAAAGGTAGCCATTTCTATTATTAGGGTCTGTTTTCCCACATTTCTTGAATTTCCATGAAGAGAGATGTCCCCTAAATTCTCCTGAATTTTTTGCCTAACACCTTACTCTGCTCTAGGGCATTAAGGTAATTTAAACACTGGGCAAAACTGGGAAAGATACGTTTTTAACTTCTTCCTATTACCATTTGGGAGAAAGGGATTTTTTAAAACTTTCTGCATGATGGAACTCTACATTTAACCCTGCTGATTTTTGGAGTGAATGCCTTCTTCAAAACTCTCTAAGTCCTTCTCCCTCTAGAGCTGGGACCTGCCAAGTCAGCAAAACTTTCCAGAAGGGACAATCCAGAACCTGGAAAAGGATTCCCATTAGCATCCCTTCTCCCTACTTCCCAGTCCTGTTCCTTATGGAGTGGGCCACATGCCCCTAAGAATCCCAGGGCTCATGTTTATATTATTAGCTTTGTTTGGGGACTCTATGATGAGGACAGGCTTAGGAGGACACCGTGCATCACTTCCTGCTGGCTGGAGAAATATTTCTTTAATGAGACTATGCACAAAGGGACAGTCAGAATCTATCTTGCCAACACACTGTATTTACATGACCTGCTCGTGCTGAACACAGTACCAGTTCAAGGCTCTGGGCTAGGAGCCTACTACAGCTGGCTGAGGGGGCTTGAGTTCTGTGTCTGAGCTCCTGCAAGGACTCTTACCTGTTCACATTTCCTTCAGGGTGCCACCTCTGAAATATAGCACTATGCGTGCATGTGTGCATGCTAAGTTGCTCAGTCATGTCTGACACTTCGTGACCCTATGTACTGTAGCCCACCAGGCTCGTCTACCCATGGGATTATCCAGGCAAGAACACTGAAGTGGGTTGCCGTGCTCTGCTCCAGGGGATCTTCCCAACACAGGGTTTGAACCCGCGTCTCTTATGTCTCCTGCATTGAGAGGCGAGTTCTTTACCACTAGCACCACCTGGGAATCCTCCGAAATATAGCACTAGGATAGGCCAAAGTGCTGGAAGGCATCTTCTGTCCTGTGTGCCCTCCAGCCATTATGCCACTCATTCTGCAGGCTCCATTCCACCCATTAGATATATCTCCAGGTGCCAGGGTAGCCACACCTATCTGTTCAGAGGGCTTCTAAGACATTGCTCTACATCACCTATGGGTCTTTCTGATACATGTCCTCTCTTTCTTCTCCTCCATGTGATGAGGTCGTTTACTTGTGAACAGATCTTCAGCCAAGCTGGGGGTGGAATGGACACTTGTGCACAAATGTGACAGCTGTTTTTGCTCTATCCATGTCCCATCCCCAGTCCTCCGGTTGGTAGTGATGTGTAAGAGGCAGATGAGGACAACATCAAAGGAGATCACACTCTGAAAGCTTAGTGCTTATTTCCTAAAGAGTTCAAGAGAAGACATAACAGGAATATGGATTAAGTCTACAACATAAAATTACAAACAGTAAATGTAACTGTTCACTGTGAAGGCAGGAAATAGCTGTGGTTGACACTTCCCTGTACACTTAAAGACTTGCAAGAGTGATCCTCATCAACAAAATGCACAAAGAATCTTGGAGTCTTTGGAAGCCATTATTCACAGGCAACACCACAAGTTATTCTCTAAGGAGCATTAAATAAATTATATTAGGGAACTGTAATGGCAAGTCTCTTGTGTCTTGAAACTTCATAGGTGTGCAGTTAATTGTGTAAAAAAGTTTGCTTTAAAAGAAAATGGGGAGATCATTTGTTGCTGTATGGTTTAGGGAAAAATTCACAACAGAGATCCTTTGGTTCCATCTGCATGGATCATTGTAAAGAAATGATTGGGAAAGGGGAGACATTTTAAGTGAAGGGAAAAGAGCTGTGGAGAGCAGATCTAGGAAATCCCCAGTCCATTCAGATTAAAATAGACCAAATTTGGACAATACAAAAATATATATATAATGTTAGATTACCAATGCCCCACTGTTTTTGTAAGTTCAGACATTTGGTCTTAATTTTCTGTGAATAAAAGTGTTTAGTTTAGCTGCTGCTGCTGTCACTTCAGTGGTGTCTGTCCCTGTGCGACCCCATAGACGGCAGCCCACCAGGCTCCCCTGTCCCTGGGATTTTCCAGGCAAGAACACTGGAGTGGGTTGCCATTTCCTTCTCCAATGCTTGAAAGTGAAAAGTGAAAGTGAAGTCGCTCAGTCGTGTCCAACTCTTAGCGATCCCATGAACTGCAGCCTACCATGGGATTTTCCAGGCAAGAGTACTGGAGTGGGTTGCCATTGCCTCCTCCTTTAGTTTAGAGCCTATAGTGAAATGTTTTTGATTTGTTGAACTGAGTAGAACTGGAGTTCAGTGTTAGGTGTTAAAACTCCTTAAATATGTTTGTATGTATGTGGGGTGAGGCGGCATGCTTCAGGGAAGGTCCAGAGATATTGACTTGCACTAGGAAACGCTGAATGTGCTGCATGGAATGAATCATGTGAGCAAACAACAAAAGGTAGAGACTACTCGGGAGCTGACGCTGAACAGTTCAGATCAAGCTGAACTGCAGGGCTCGATGGAGAAGAGGGTTGAGTGTAAACAAGGCTGTATCTCTGTTATAAAATCATACATTTCTGAGTTAGTTTTTCTCTTGGGAACCTGGGAGAATGGTTTTAGCTTCAGTTGTGAATAAGAAGGTAGGAAAATAATTGAGCTAAAAGGAAAGTTGAATTAATTTTTCTTTATTTCAACATTTTAATGAATCATTGTATAAAATACTTCCACACTTGCCTTTTGAAGCTATAGATCACTGCTCGTGAGTGTAAGCTGTGCTTTCTCTAAGACACTTGGAGCTGGTGACGAAAGGTTAAGGGACTTTATCATTTCCTGACACATACTGAATCATTGATATCTCAATGCTCCTGATATTTGATTTAAATTCTGAGTATAACCATGTATCTAAGTCAGGGAGATGTTATACTCCAACCTGAGGTAAAGTTGGTAAGGCTGAATGTGAATGACCTAATAGCCATATTCAGACTGTTTTCCTTGTCTTTCTGTATGTAACATTATTGACATATTAGCCATAACATCAATAAAACTCTGAATAAGTGTTTCTAGTGTATTTAAGACCTGCCATTTAAAAAATTTTTAAATAATATAAAATTTACAAAAGAGTGGTAAAGCTCTGAGAGTCCCTGTGTATCTCTCACTCAGTCTCCCCTCATGTTACCATCTTATATAACCATGATGCATTTATCAAAAATACTAAATATTTTAAATTTTAGTTTTTGAAAACATAAAGTTTCTTTCTTTTTTTTTTTTTTACAAGAATTGATTTTATTTATTATTATTTTTTAATTTTATTTTATTTTTAAACTTTACAATATTGTATTAGTTTTGCCAAATATCGAAATGAATCCGCCACAGGTATACCTGTGTTCCCCATCCTGAACCCTCATCCCTCCTCCCTCCCCATACCCTCCCTCTGGGTCGTCCCAGTGCACCAGCCCCAAGCATCCAGTATTGTGCACCGAACCTGGACTGGCGACTTGTTTCATACATGATATTATACATGTTTCAATGCCATTCTCCCAAATCTCCCCACCCTCTCCCTCTCCCACAGAGTCCATAAGACTGATCTATACATCAGTGTCTCTTTTGCTGTCTCGTACACAGGGTTATTGTTACCATCTTTATAAATTCCATATATATGCGTTAGTATACTGTATTGGTGTTTTTCTTTCTGGCTTACTTCACTCTATATAATAGGTTCCAGTTTCATCCATCTCACTAGAATTGATTCAAATGTATTCTTTTTAATGGCTGAGTAATACTCCATTGTGTATATGTACCACAGCTTTCTTATCCATTCGTCTGCTGATGGGCATCTAGGTTGCTTCCATGCCCTGGCTATTATAAACAGTGCTGCGATGAACACTGGGGTACACGCGTCTCTTTCAGTTCTGGTTTCCTCAGTGTGTATGCCCAGCAGTGGGATTGCTGGATCATAAAGCAGTTCTATTTCCAGTTTTTTAAGGAATCTCCACACTATTCTCCATATTATCCTCAATGGTGAAAAATTGAAAGCATTTCCTCTAAAGTCAGGAACAAGACAAGGGTGCCCACTTTCACCATTACTATTCAACATAGTTTTGGAAGTTTTGGTCACAGCAATCAGAGCAGAAAAAGAAATAAAAGGAATCCAAATTGGAAAAGAAGAAGCAAAACTCTCACTATTTGCAGATGACATGACCCTCTACATAGAAAAACCCTAAAGACTCCACCAGAAAATTACTAGAACTAATCAATGATTATAGTAAAGTTGCAGGATATAAAATCAACACACAGAAATCCCTTGCATTCCTATACACTAATAATGAGAAAACAGAAAGAGAAATTAAGGAAACAATTCCATTCACCATTGCAATGAAAGAATAAAATACTTAGGAATATATCTACCTAAAGAAACTAAAGACCTATATATAGAAAAAACTATAAAACACTGGTGAAAGAAATCAAAGAGGACACTAATAGATGGAGAAATATACCATGTTCATGGATTGGAAGAATCAATATAGTGAAAATGAGTATACTACCCAAAGCAATTTATAGATTCAACGCAATCCCTATCAAGCTACCAACAGTATTCTTCACAGAGCTAGAACAAATAATTTCACAATTTGTATGGAAATACAAAAAACCTCGAATAGCCAAAGCTATCTTGAGAAAGAAGAATGGAACTGGAGGAATCAACCTACCTGACTTCAGGCTCTATTACAAAGCCACAGTTATCAAGACAGTATGGTACTGGCACAAAGACAGAAATATAGATCAATGGAACAAAATAGAAAGCCCAGAGATAAATCCACTCACATATGGACACCTTATCTTTGACAAAGGCGGCAAGAATATACAATGGAGAAAAGACAATCTCTTTAACAAGTGGTGCTGGGAAAACTGGTCAACCACTTGTAAAAGAATGAAACTAGAACACTTTCTAACACCATACACAAAAATAAACTCAAAATGGATTAAAGATCTAAATGTAAGACCAGAAACTATAAAACTCCTAGAGGAGAACATAGGCAAAACACTCTCCGACATACATCACAGCAGGATCCTCTATGACCCACCTCCCAGAATATTGGAAATAAAAGCAAAAATAAACAAATGGGACCTAATTAAACTTAAAAGCTTCTGCACAACAAAGGAAACTATTAGCAAGGTGAAAAGGCAGTCTTCAGAATGGGAGAAAATAATAGCAAATGAAGCAACTGACAAACAACTAATCTGAAAACATAAAGTTTCAACCATGGTCAAAAGTTTAAAATTTGCCTTATCTTTCACAAGTTTTATACCCATTTATCCATATATGTGTATGTGTATATATATATATATATATATATATATATATATATATATCTTATATATGCACATATCATAAACAAAATGTTTTTCTGAATATGTGGACTATAACATTTTGTGGACTATAAGAACATAACCTTAATCTGTAGGTTACTTTATTATTATTATTTTTTAACATTTTTTCTCTTTACCACACCTCACAGCTTATAGGACCCTCCCCAACCAGGGATCGAACCCAAGCCAACACAGTGAAAGCTCAGAATCCTAACCACTAGGCAACCAAGGAGGTCCTGTGCATGCTAAGTCACTTCAGTGGTGTCCCACTCTTTGTCCCATACAGACTTTATGGACTGTAGCCCACCAGACTCCTCTTCCATGGGATTCTCTAGGCAAGAATACTGGAGTGGGTTGCCATGCTCTCCTCCAGGGGACCTTCCCAACCCAGGGATTGAACCTGCGTTTCTTACGTCTCCTGCATTGGCAGGTGGGTTCTTTACCACTAACTTCACCTGGGAAGCCCAGGAAGTCCTGTAGGTTATTTTAAATCTCTAGTGGCTGCCGTCTATGGGGTCGCACAGAGTCGGACACGACTGAAGCGACTTTGCAGCAGCAGCAGCAGTGACTGTACAATTGATGATGTTCTCTTTGAGATGGCTCAGATCCAGTGAAATGACTTGTTTATCTGTTACTGAGTTGCAAGTTAAAATTATGTTGACCAACCAACACATTCAGGTTTAAATTTTTCCTGTTTAGGCCTTTAAATTTCATTTCAAGTTAGTCATTGTGAGGATAAGATGAAAATTAAATTAAATCAAATAAATTACAGAGCTGCTAAAATTTTGTCAAATCAGTCAAAACTGTGACTTTTGCCAACTGAGAAACAAATACTCCTTTATACTCTGGTTATTAAGCAAACACTGCAGCAAATTTTTAAAATATATGCTTAGAAGTATATCTTTTATGCTGTGAAAATAATGCACATATTTCAACTATCTCAGTTACCATAACAACAGAGTATACTGCATCTTCCCTATTTTCAATTTCAATCAAACTCATTTGGATTTGATTGCCACAACCAATAATGAAAGAGGAAATCTGTACAGCAGTTGTACTTCCACTCTGGCTTTTTCATATTGATTACATAGTTTTCTGTGTTGAGAAATACTCTGGGATAATGTCCAGGCAGAGCGGGAAAAGATACATTTTCTATAATCTCTTGCAGTTTGGTGTGATATGAGATGAGGTTTTGGCCTATTAATTGTTAGCATGAGTGTTACAATGATAGCTTCTAGGACCTTCCTTAAAAGGAAACAGCTGGTGCACACCATTTGATCTCTTTTTCTTCTTCATAGATGTCTTCATGGTAATTCCTGAAACACAGATATGGTACTGTGGTTTTTACTGCTCTGTGTGTGTGTGTGTGTGTGTGTTTCTGTGCTGGGTCTTTGTTGTATACAAGCTTTCTCTAGCTGCAGCATGCAGGGGCTACTCTTGGTCTCCATGTACTGGTTTCTCATTATGGTGGCTTCTCTTGTGGAGCGCAGGCTCTAGGGTTGTGGCCCTAGGGCTTAGTTCCTCCGCAGCGTGTGGGATCTTCCCAGACACAGGCTTCACTGACTGAAGCTTGCAGGCTCAGCGGTTGTGGCCCAAGGGCTTAGTTCCTCCGCAGCGTGTGGGATCTTCCCAGACACAGGCTTCACTGACTGAAGCTTGCAGGCTCTAGGGTTGTGGCCCTAGGGCTTAGTTCCTCCGCAGCGTGTGGGATCTTCCCAGACACAGGCTTCACTGACTGAAGCTTGCAGGCTCAGCGGTTGTGGCCCAAGGGCTTAGTTCCTCCGCAGCGTGTGGGATCTTCCCAGACCAGGGATTGAACCGGGGTCCCCTGAATTAGCAGGCAGATTCTTATCCAGTGTACCACCAGGGAAGTCCTTGCTTTGTGTTTTGATGCTCACTGACGTTTTGGACTCTGAGGACATTGGCCATATACTAGAGACGGCAGAGCTGTGGATTACATATAGCTTTGTCAACTTTCTGGAATACAGTTGCCATCCCAGCGCTTGACTGTCTGTGAATTTCTCCACAAGGGAGAAGTTATTCCCATCTTATATAAGCCACTGCTATTTTGCATTTTTCTACTGTTTGCAATTGAAGGGAATCCTAATGTGCCACGTCTGTATGAAGAATGGAAATCGGAAAGATGGCACTGGATAGCTACATTTTTCTAGAAAGACTGATCTTCCTCATTCGTGTATGAGCTTATCTGTCACCTGTGAGCACCTCCGCTTGCTCCCCCTGCTACTGCTCTTATTCTCTGGGTGGACTCCGGGTGGTGAACAAGATATCAGCAGCCATGTTGGTGCTGTTGCCCCCTCCTTACCTGAGTCCCCCTCAGAGATTCCAATACATCTTAGATACTATTGAGTTTTGTCTTGGTGTTTTGGTTCATTTGCTTGTTTCTTTTTAAGAACATCACAACATTCCACTATAATAATATCCTAGAATTCAGCACAACGGAGGAATGAGGTTTTTTGTTTTGTTTTAAATTCTGGGAAAATAGATTAAAGCAGTTAAATCTTACTCTTGATGTGATTAAATCAGTAGAGCAAATGTACATTGCTTATAGCACAGTCAAAATAACTGAAAAAGCCATTTGTATAAATCAGTAGAGATGTGAAAATAGTGAATGTAAAAACTGCAGTGGAGGTCTCTGTTAAGCTACCCATGCAGTGATATTTTCATACAGAAAAGAGAAAATAGAAAAAAAAATACATTAAAGGGTATTAAAATGGTTTAGTTATATTCAAAATCTATCTTGTCAAGCATAGTAAGGATTTGAAAAGAATGAGGTAGGAAGCATGGAAAAGGATAAATTATTAATACTTAGCTAAGTCACGAGAACAGAGACATTTGATAACTCAACTTTTGAGTGGTAAAGAAAATAGGAAAAACGTTTTTAATGGAAAAATATATAAACAAGGCAAATGGGGTAACTATAATCATTCAAGAGAATAGCTTAGGCTAAATTTCCAAAATGTTGTTCTAAGAAAAGCATCTGGTACAGCAGCATGGTGTGTCACTGAGGATACAGGAAGTAGAACCTAACAGCACACTTAAACAGATACGCACCTCAGATTGCAACTCTACCTCCGGCACTACCTGGCAGCCCCGGGATGGACCAGAAGAGGAAAGCCAACAGGTTGGAGCTGCTGACTCTAAACTCTCCTGCTGATAACTCATGTTCGTGGCAAAATTCTTTATAAATGAATCTGTTCTTCCTACACCAGACTGGACTGTCTCTCTATTGTGAGAACAAACCTTTTTTTTTTTTTTTCCCCATCTTTCTTCCTTCTCCTCATCTCTTTTCCCACATCTCTACCCTAGACTATAGTTCTTGAATGGAAAACAAAAAGGCAATTTGGCAAAATTTTATATTTTATTTTGGCTTTGCTGGTGGCTCAGTAGTAAATAGTCCACCTCCCAGTGCAGGACACTTGGATTTGAACTTTGGGTCAGAAAGATCATCTGGAGAAGGAAATGGCAACCCACTTCAATATTCTTGCCTGGGAAATCCCATGGACAGAGGAGCCTGACAGGCTACAGTCCATGGGGACACGACTTAGCAACTGTTGCTGTTACTGTTAGGAGAAGGCAATGGCAACCCACTCCGGTACTCTTGCCTGGAAAATCCCATTGGCAGGGGAGCCTGGTAGGCTGCAGTCCATGGGGTTGCGAAGGGTCAGACATGACTGAGTGACTTTGCTTTCACTTTTCACTTTCATGCATTGGAGAAGGAAATGGCAACCCACTCCAGTGTTCTTGCCTGGAGAATCCCAGGGATGGGGGAGCCTGGTGGGCTGCCGTCTCTGGGGTCACACAGAGTTGGACACAATTAAACAGCAAATATTTTATTTTACCTTTTAAAATCTCTGTGTCTTGGCTTCCCAGTGGCTACTTAGTGTTACTCTATTTCAGTGCAGCACTTTCCCTCATCAGTTCAGTTCAGTCGCTCAGTCGTGTCCGACTCTTTGCGACCCATGAACCACATGCCAGGCCTCCCTGTCCATCACCAACTCCCAGAGTTCACCCAAACTCATGTCCATCGAGTCAGTGATGCCATCCAGCCATCTCATCCTCTGTCGTCCCCTTCTCCTCCTGCCCCTAATCCCTCCCAGCATCAGAGTCTTTTCTAATGAGTCAACTCTTCGCATGAGGTGGCCAAAGTACTGGAGTTTCAGCTTTAGCATCATTCCTTCCAAAGAAATCCCAGGGCTGATCTCCTTCAGAATGGACTGGTGGACCCTCCTAAAAGCTACTGATCCTCAGAGGAGATTATCCTGGTTTAACATTGGAGCATTCCAGACCTACTAGTGTAATCAATTAGACTATGAGTTTGACTTCATTTGTTTTGATGTTAAAGTCTCTGAAATTTGAGCAATCAGCTCTTCAACTACTGTCAGTCATTAATTCTGAAAGAACAGTATTTTGTTCAAGATTCTGCAAATATTTTTCTTCAAGACTGAATGTCAGTAAAACTGTATTTCTTGAATTAACACTGATTGTGTTTCTAATACTAAGAAAGTCATCATGAGCTTAAAATAAAAAAGATTAAAAAAGGAAAACATAGAAAAAAATTATAAAGTGAATAGTGAATTTGATGCTGCCATCTGTTGTTTAAAAACAAAATAGCACATGCCTTAAACCTACAATTTCTTTCTTGCTAAATTTCAAGAAAAAATAGTTTAGGACCAGTTTATCAATCACCAAAAAGAGAAAAACATGGTCCTTTATTCACACTGTATTTCTGAATATGGATTCAAGTGCATGTGACATTTCTTTTATTAATATATTGTATAACATGTGTTATAGCTTTGAAATTGCTAAAAATATAAATATAAGCATTTAAAAGTTAACAACTATTTTAAAAGATAATTATTTCAATGAAAATGAACTAAAAATGAAAAGCAAAAAAGCAGATATAGGAGATAATAAAGATAGTTTTAAAAGATAATAAACCCTAATTTTTTTTGCAAATGTTAAAGAGAATGACGTTGTGTTCTGAACAATGAAGATAATCAATTTTGAATGATTCTTCAACTATGGCAATACATAATTATATTTTTTGATTTGGAAGAATAAGATTTATGTTTTAAATTATTTGGCTTGTTTCAGTTCAGTTCAGTCACTCAGTCGTGTCCAACTCTTTGCAACCCCATGAATTACAGCATGCCAGACCTCCCTGTCCATCACCAACTCCTGCAGTTCACCCAAACTCATGTCCATCGAGTTGGTGATGCCATCTAGCTATCTCATCCTCTGTCGTCCCCTTCTCCTCCTGCCCCCAATCCCTCCCAGCATCATGATCTTTTATAATGAGTCAACTCTTCGCATGATGTGGCCAAAGCATTGGAGTTTCAACTTTAGCATCAGTCCTTCTAATGAACACCCAGGACTGATCTCCTTTAGGATGGACTGGTTGGATCTCCTTGCAGTCCAAGGGACTCTCAAGAGTCTTCTCCAACACCACAGTTCAAAACCATCAATTCCTCAGCACTCAGCTTTCTTCACAGTCCAACTCTCACATCCATACATGACCACTGGAAAAACCATAGCCTTGACTAGACAGACCTTTGTTGGCAAAGTAATGTCTCTGCTTTTCAATATGCTATCTAGGTTGGTCATAACTTTCCTTCCAAGGAGTAAGCATCTTTTTACTTCATGGCTGCAATCACCATCTGCAGTGATTTTCAAGCCCCCAAAAATAAAGTCTGACACTGTTTCCACTGTTTCCCCATCTATTTCCCATGAAGTGATGGGACCAGATGCCATGATCTTCGTTTTCTGAATGTTGAGCTTTAAGCCAAATTTTTCACTCTCCTCTTTCACTTTCATCAAGAGGCTTTTGAGTTCCTCTTCACTTTCTGCCATAAGGGTGGTGTCATCTGCATATCTGAGGTTATTGATTTTTCTCCCGGCAATCTTGACTCCAGCTTGTGCTTCTTCCAGCCCAGTGTTTCTCATGATGTACTCTCCATATAAATTAAATAAGCAGGGTGACAATATACAGTCTTGATGTACTCCTTTTCCTATTTGGAACCAGTCTGTTGTTCCATGTCCAGTTCTAACTGTTGCTTCCTGACCTGCATATATGTTTCTCAAGAGGCAGGTCAGGTGGTCTGGTATTCCCATATCTTTCAGAATTTTCCACACTTTATTGTGATCCATGCAGTTAAAGGTTTTGGTATAGTCAATAAAGCAGAAGTAGATTTTTTTTGGAACTCTCTTGCTTTTTCTGCAATTTGATCTCTGGTTCCTCTGCATTTTCTAAAACCAGCTTGAACATCTGGAATTTCATGGTTCACATATTGCTGAAGCCTGGCTTGGAAAATTTAGCTTGGTTAGAAACATAAATTATATAATTACTCTTAGTTTAAAAAAATCAAAAATTTCAAATACTCTATGTAACTGACATTATAGAAGCAGATAAAAGTAAAAGAATGACTTTATTCATTCACCAAAATATTCATTTTATATTCTTATATAAAATAATCTTTATAAATATATTTTAATTATTTTGATAATAGAAGAAAAATATTTTATGTGATTATATATTTAATTACTATAGTTTTTATTTTGCCAGAATATCTTAAGTACTGATAATAACAAAATCAACATATTAAATAAATGTTGGTATTCCAGAGGAAAAGAGAAAATTAAAATTATACTTGATTGTTGTCTGTGATTATTTATTACTAAAAAATCTGGAGTTTATTTCAGCATGCTGAAAAATCAAACAATTCTATAATAGACTCTGTATCTTGATTAAATAAAAGCAAAATTCCAAAGAAATATGTTTAAACACTCTATTTTTTTCTTCATAATCAGCTAATCTTCTGTATTAAAAAGCAGAGACATCACTGCCAATAAAGGTGCGTATAGTCAAAGCTATGGTTTTTCCAGTAGTCATGTAGCGATGTGAGAGCTGGACCATAAAGAAGGCTGATGACTGAAGAATTGATGCTTTCGAATTGTGGTGCTGGAGAAGACTCTTGAGAGTCTTTTGGACAGCAAAGCAATCAAACAAGTCAATCCTAAAGGAAATCAACCCTGAATATTCATTGGAAGGACTGATGCTATAGCTGAAGCTGCAATACTTTGGCCACCTGATGTGAAGGGCTGACTTATTAGAAAAGACCCTGATACTGGGAATGATTGAGGGCATGAGGAGAAGGAAGTAACAGAAGATGAGATGGTTGGATGGCATCACCAACTCAGCTCAGTCACGTTCAACTGTTTGCTACCCCATGGACTACAGCATGCCAGGCTTCCCTGTCCATCACCAACTCCTGGAGAGTGCTCAAACTCATGTTCATCAAGTCAGTGATGCCATCCAACCATCTCATCCTCTGACGTCCCCTTCTCCTCCTGCCTTCAATCTTTCCCAGCATCAGGATCTTTTCCAGTGAGCCCATTCTTCACATCAGGTAGCCAAAGTATTGGCGCTTCAGCTTCAGCATCAGCCCTTCCAATGAATATTCAGGACTGATTTCCTTTAAGATGGACTGGTTGGATCTCCTTGCAGTCCAAAGGACTCTCAAGAGTCTTCTCCAACACCCACAGTTCAAAAGCATCAATTCTTTGGTGCTCAGCTTTCTTTATGGTCCAACTCTCACATCCATACATGACTACTGGAAAAACCATACATGACTACTGGAAAGACCATAGCTTCGACTAGACGGACCAACTCAATAGACATGAGTTTGAGCAAACTCTGGGAGATAGTGAAGGACAGGGAAGCCTGGTGTGCTGCAGTTCATGAGATTTCAAAAAACAACAACAATCTTCTGTGCATATAAATTATTTACTACTACATCTCTGTCATCTTCTTCTTCCCAGTTTGTCTAAAAGATTTGTTGGTGTAACGAATTTGTTAACATACTAATGCTGCTAAGTCGCTTCAGTTGTGTCCAACTCTGTGCGACCCCATGGACTGCAGCCTACCAGGCTCCTCCATCCATGGGATTTTCCGGACAACAGTACTGGAGTGGAGTGCCATTGCCTTCTCCCAACATACTAATAGATAAAAGGATATCCAGGAAATTTCTAAACAATTTAGGTTTGTGATGTTACAAAACAATCCTTAGTTTGAGCAATATTTCGAGTTACTTTATACTATTGTTCACAGAATTGGCTTAGCATTCCATAGTAGGTAATTTCAAATTTGCTTGAGTCAAAGTCTTTTCTAATGTTACTACATTTACAAGTGGAATTATAAAACTACTTTTTAGAATTACACTCTTATCTATAGTTATTCTAAGGGTGTAAATAGAAATAGTAAAAAAAAAAAATCCCATTTATTTCCAGAAAGAAGTATTATACTCATCTCTTGACACTACTGATAGCTCACATAAGGAAAGATTTCAAGAAGATTATTTTCTTCTCTGTGTTTAGCTGTATATGACATTCAGTGATAATAATCTCACAATGATGAATTGATTTTGAGTATTTTGAAAATAACCTTACAGATCAGTATATGTTACACAAATGTTTATACAAGTCCTCAGTGTTACATCTCTTAAACAGATACAGGTCCCTAAGGAATTTGAATGAACAAACTTCTAATTACATCTATCATGGAGTAACAGGGATTGGCTTTATTCCCTTGCTCTATACAACTAAAAAAAATCAGAAAAATATATAAAATAATGGCTTTCTTGGATATCAGGCAATAGTGATCACTGATACATGAGAAACAAAGGCAGTGAGGCTTTTGGTTGCCTGAGATTACAAACTAGAGAAAGAGTCCAGCCATGGCACAGGGAGTTGAAGGTTCTCTTTAAGTTCAATGAGTCAAATTGGAAGACTAGAGAAGTAAAGGTGGTGAGAGCTTGCAGGGCAGAGAACTGAGAGAAAGACCGGCAGAAAGAGTTCTCCAGAGGGCCATCCTGAAGTGCGTGGTTGAGTACTGTTGAGAATATTCATCTGAGGAAACAGTCTCAAGCCGGGGGAAAACCATGCAGACAGTTAGAAGAAACAAACTCTACATTTCACACAGGGTCAGGATAAGTGCATGTTCCTAATACACAAAGTGGAAAACCACATTACTTCATAAGACATCAGAGTACGAGGAATGCTGTTGACTCAGTAGTCAAGCAAAATTAGCCCTTAACTAAAGCTCCTCTCCAAATATCAAATTGTTAACATCTGTAGGATCACAGAAAAATCAAGAGAATTCCAGAAAAACATCTACTTCTGCTTTACTGACTACAGCAAAGCCTTTGACTGTGTGGATCACAACAAACTATGGAAAATTCTTCAAGAGATGGGAATGCCAGACCACCTTACCTGCCTCCTGAGAAATCTGTATGCGGGCCAAGAAGCAAACATTAGAACTGGACCGGGAACAACAGACTGGTTCCAAATTGGGAAAGAAGCATGTCAAGGCTGTATATTGTCACCATGCTTATTTAACTTCTATGCATAGTATATCATGTGAAATGCCAGATTGGATGAAACATAAGCTGGAATCAAGATTCCTAGGAGAAATATCAATAACCTCAGATATGTAGATGACACCACCCTTATTTCAGAAAGCAAAGAAGAACTAAGAGCCTCTTGATGAAAGTGAGAGGAGAGTGAAAAAGCTGGCTTAAAACTCAACATTCAGAAAACTAAGATCATGGCATCTGATTCCATAGATGGGGAAACAGTAGAAACAGTGACACATTTTTTTGTGGGGGTGGAGGGGGGGTGACAAAATCACCATAGATGGTGACTACAGCCATGAAATTAAAAGAAGCTTGCTTCTTGGAAGAATAGTTATGACCAACCTAGACACCATATTAAAAAGCAGAGACATTACTTTGCCGACAAAGGTCCATGTGGTCAAAGCTATGGTTTTTCCAGTAGTCATGTACAGATGTGAGAGTTGAACCATAAATAAAGCTGAGTGCTGAAGAATTGATGCTTGAACTGTGGTGTTGGAGAAGACTCTTGAGAATCCCTTGGACTGCAAAGAGATCCAACCAGTCCATCCTAAAGGAAATCAATCCTGAATATTTATTGGAAGTACTCATGCTGAAGCTGGAACTCCAATACTTTGGCCACCTGATGCGAAGAAATGACTCATTGAAAAAGACCCAGATGCTGGGAACAATTGAAGATGGGGAAAAGGGGACAACAGAGGATGAGATGGTTTGATGGCATCACCAACTCGATGGACATGAGTTTGAGTAAGCTCCAGGAGTTAGTGATGGACAGGGAAGCCTGGCCTGCTGCAGTCCATGGGGTCATAAAGGGTCAGACACGACTGAGTGACTGAACTGATTATTATTACTAATGCAACTAATTTGTTATACTAGCACCTAAATCATATACCTGCTATTTTATTTTTTAAATCATAGAGGACTTAGCTTACACACATAAAGTTTAGTTCGTCAAGGCTGTATATTGTCACCCTGTTTATTTAACTTATATACAGAGTACATCATGAGAAACTCCGGACTGGAAGAAACACAAACTGGAATCAAGATTGCTGGGAGAAATATCAATAACCTCAGATATGCAGATGATACCACCCTTATGGCAGAAAGTGAAGAACTCAAAAGCCTCTTGATGAAAGTGAAAGCGGAGAGTGAAAAAGTTGGCTTAAAGCTCAACATTCAGAAGATGAAGATCATGGCATCTGGTTCCATCACTTCATGGGAAATAGATGGGGAAACAGTGTCAGACTTTATTTTTCTGGGCTCCAAAATCACAGCATATGGTGACTGCAGCCATGAAATTAAAAGACGCTTACTCCTTGGAAGGAAAGTTATGACCAACCTAAATAGCATATTCAAAAGCAGAGACATTACTTTGCCAACAAAGGTTCGTCTAGTCAAGGCTATGGTTTTCCAGTGGTCATGTATGGATGCGAGAGTTGGACTGTGAAGAAGGCTGAACACCAAAGAATTGATGCTTTTGAACTGTGGTGTTGGAGAAGACTCTTGAGAGTCCCTTGGACTGCAAGGAGATCCAACCAGTGCATTCTGAAGGGGATCAGCCCTGGGATTTCTTCGGAAGGAATGATGTTAAAGCTGAAACTCTAGTACTTCGGCCACCTCATGCGAAGAGTTGACTCATTGGAAAAGACTCTGATGCTGGGAGGGATTGGGGGCAGGAGGAGAAGGGGACGACAGAGGATGAGATGGCTGGATGGCATCGATGACTCGATGGACGTGAGTCTGAGTGAACTCCGGGAGTTGGTGATGGACAAGGAGGCCTGGCATGCTGCAATTCATGGGGTTGCAAAGAGTCGGACACGATTGAGCGACTGATCTGATCTGAAACATTACATGTAATGCCTAGAGAAAAGAAAATGGAAAAAGCAGGCCAAGTGTTAACAGCATAGAAAATGAGAATGATCAGAAGGTTTAAATGTAGCCCAGGGTTCTTTTAAATAAGCATTCTTTCGACATGTTACAGTTAGAAATGTTAGGTCTTAGCTCCAATATTATTGTGACATATTTACAAAGCAGGATTTGACTTTGGCTACATGAAGACTTAGCAATAAAATCTGTCAGGATTTTTACAAAACCTTTCATTTTTCCTTCAAATATTTCCCCAAAAGTTACACCTGTGTCTTTATAAAATTAAACATTTTTCTCCTTTTTTATCTTAAACTTAATGATAGCAACTCTCTCTCTTAATGTATGTGTCATTTTAACGTTCTGTATTAGACACTCTTCAAAACCAAATCAGTTGGTGTAGAGAATGATCAAAATTATTGGATGCTGATGACCCCATTTTTTTAAATACTAAAAAAATATGACATGTCTTTTTCCATTGCACATTACTGAACTTGAACTGGACGAAAGAGACTCAACCTTAATCATTTTCTCCTCCTTTTCTCATAATCATATGCTGACTGATGATAAAGTTATCCATGTTTTTCAAGTTTTAGGGATGGGGGTTTGAAAATTCTAAGATGTTCAAGTCACCATACAAAGTTTTCATAATATAAGTTGATTTCTGACTAACATTGAATATTATGCCATCAACTTCCTGCAGCTAGAATTGCTTTTCCACCTTTACTATAAAATATGGTACACTTTTCCAATTTTACAGATAAACTTTAATTATAAGTATGTTCTATATGAATTAATTTTTGGTTGTTTGATCATTTTTTTCTTTCCAATGATCCAGTGCAGCTCCTAGATTCTTTTCTATACAAGTTTCTGTGGATTATTTAATAGAAAAAAATATTTTCTTTCAACTAACATGTCCAATTTAAAAATGAGTCGTATTCATTCAAGGATGTATCTCTCAAACGGATGGTTTAATTGTCCTATTAGGCTGGAGATTTTGTTTAATAATATACAAAGATAGAGGTAAAATAGATATTATTAATAACTAATATATATTGAATAGTTTCTAGAAGAAAAGTCTTTTGCTAAGTCCTAAGTTATTTCATTTATACTTCACTACAATACTAGGGCTTCCCTGGTGGCTCAGAGGTTAAAGTGTCTACCTGGAATGAGGGAGGCCCAGGTTCGATCCCTGAGTCGGGACGATCCCCTGGAGAAGGCAATGGCAACCCACTCCAGTACTCCTGCCTGGAGAATCCCATGGATGGAGGAGCCTGATAGGCTACAGCCCATGGGGTCTCAAAGAGTCGGACATGACTGAGCGACTTCAATTCAATTCACTTTCACAATACTAGGAAGCAAGAACCACTGGGATTCCCAGTTTACAGAAGAGGCAACTGAGGATGCCAAAGTGAGCATAACTTGGATGCAGATACTTCACTTATACTTCTCCTGAAGACCCAGACACCTTTATCTCTCAAGAAATTCAGTGACCTAAATGAAAAAAGTCTTCATGATATTCAGTTCCAAGTTGAAATATATGTCTAATCTCTGTGCTAACAGAAGCATAGAATATCAAAGAGTGTCATACTGGGAGTTGAATACACAGGTTTTGCTCTGGTTGGGGGGTGTGGAGCTTATATCTCAATGGATAGACAACCTGGCAATAAATAAGTAGAGCCTATAACATCAGAAAGTGATAGAGCAGTAAAAAAGATTAATAAAAGCAGTATATATCTTTATATATGTCATTTACATATACAATGAATATGTCATTTAAGGATGACCAATCTTTTTGAGCACTTGCATTACATTTTGAGTTTTCTACATTGAGTTTTGACCTTTCCCAAAATGGAAAATAGAAAACTTATTTTCATAGCCATCCTTCATCTAGGATTCAGGCAGTATCTTGGATTTTGTAAATAACATTCACTAACATAGATTTTAATATGGAACCGAACATCTTGAAGATATTTTTTTTTCATTCAGTACAGTGAGTTTCTTGATAGATGTAGTAATACACAGTCCAGGAGAATAGTACTGGCCATTTCTGGTATTTATTTCCCCCAAAATATTGATGTAAATGGGGTCCCAGCATCATTGGTATGAGTTTTGGTGCTGGTGTAATATGTTATGTAATATCTTTTAATACATTTATCTCTTCTTAAATTGCCTATAGTGAATTCTACTATTTGCAACAAAGAACTATGACTGATACACATGGATAGAAAGATTGTCATATTGATTGAAGTAGGTCAGACAAAGAAAAATGTCATATGATATCACCTATACGTGGAAACTAAAAAAAGGGGGTGGGGTATAAATGAACCCATATACAAAATAAAAATAGAATCACAGGTGTAGAAAACAAACTTATGGTTACCAGGGAGTAAAGAGGGGGAGGGATAAATTGGGAGACAAGGATTCACATATACACACAACTATATATAAAATAGGTAACTAATAAGAACCTACTGTTAGCACAGGAAACTCTGCTCAATACTCTGTAACAGCCTATATGGAAAAAGAATCTTAAAAAAGAGTGAATATATATATCTATCTGCATAACTGATTCACTTTGCTGTACATCTAAAACTGACACAATATTGTAAATCAACCATACTTACATAAAAATTTTTTTAAATGTTTAAGGTGACATTTGTTAGAAAACATACAAATTTAAGGGAGAAAAGCCCACAGAGATGAAACCAGAAGAAACAGTAAATAAAAAGTCCTGAAATAGGATTAGCTTGATGTGTTTTTGTAGCAGGAAGAACATCAATATGGCTAAGAGAAGTGAACCAGATGGAGAATTATAGGCAATGAGATCAGGCAGAGAGTCATGAAGTGACTTGAATATTATGGCAAAAAAATTCAGATTTTATAGTGACTGTGATAGGAAGTAACTGTGTAGTTTTAAGAAGTAGTTTTATAATATGACCTACAATTAAAAAATTCACTCTGACAGCTGTGCAGTATTTATAATAGAGAAACCAGAGTAGAATTGAGATACACAAAGGTCTAGGAGAGAGAAGAAGTGACTTACACTAAGTTGGAAATAGTGGAGGCCATAGGAATAGGTTGAATTCCAAATATATGTTGAAATGGAACCTATCACTTTTGTTTTTATATTAGATGTACATTTTGAGAGAAAGCAGTTGGGTGAATTATGATTATTTACTATAAGTGAAGCAGCTAGAGAACAAATATTTAGTTTTATTTTGTTAATATGGGGATAGAGAAATCAAAAGTTCAGTTTTGAAATTACCCATTATACATATAAATGAGGATTTATAGAAAAGTTAGTCAATTTTCTATGGATGTGGGGAGTTTAGAGGGCAAACATTGAATTAGAGACATGAATGTCTCTAAATGTCAGAGTCAACTGGACATAGGTTAAAAATCTTTAAATAGATGACCTCTAAGTACTAAATTGGAGAAGGCAATGGCACCCCACTCCAGTACTCTTGCCTGGAAAATCCCATGGACGGAGGAGCCTAGTAGGCTGCAGTCCATGGGGTGGCTAAGAGTTGGACATGACTGAGTGACTTCATTTTCACTTTCATGCATTGGAGAAGGAAATGGCAACCCACTCCCATGTTCTTGCCTGGAGAATCCCAGGAAAGGGGGAGCCTGGTGGGCTGCCGTCTATGGGGTCGCATAGAGTCGGACATGACTGAAGCGACTTAGCAGTAGCAGCAGCAGCAGCAAGTACTAATTAGAGAGATAGGGAATGCAAGAGGCCCATGTATTGTACTAAGCTAGGGGACATTCTAACCTCAGATGTTGGGAGTGTAGGAGGAGTAAGAAAAAAAAAACTGAGAAAAACTGCCCAATGAGACGAGATAAAAAAAACAAGACAGTCTTATTCTCCATATTCCAAGTGAAGATAGTGTTTCTAGAAAGCTGGCATCACCAACCATGTGATGTTGCTAATCCAAATGGTGATAATGATGAGGTCCAGCACATAGGCATGTCCATCCTAATGTTTTGCCCTGCATGGATTTTCATTTCTTGTTATTTTCATGATACCAAGTATTTATCAGAGCTCTAAAGATTCCATTTAGTAGGCAAGAGGAAGAGGCAAATAAAGATGCAAGTGTATTTCTTTCTTTTAGTGATACTTTCTGGCAGTTAGGTGCAGAATTTCTGCTTGCAACCACTGAACTTAGCTACAAGGCCATGACTGACTGCAGGGAAAATGAGGACATGTAGCCTTCATTCTGGGTGATACAGATAAAAATAAGGGGTTCTATTGGTATGGGAAAGAGGGAAATAAATATTTGCAGATGTTACATTTCAAGTTCCCTGGGAAGCAGAAACTGAGATAGAGATTATTTCCAAGGAAGTTTATTGGAGAGTGTTCTCGGGATCGACAGCTGATGAAAGGTTGGGGAAGAGAATGCCTGTGGGAGACGTTGAACTGCTCCACAGTCCCAACAAAGATCTAAGCCAATCGCATTCAGAGTTGTCCATTGTTGGAAGTGGGCAGGGGCAGTCAGTCTTCATATTTCAACTTTGGTCATTTACTGCAGGCTGCAGACTGTTGCTGAAAGATATGTTGGGCACGACAATTCTCTTCAGCTGAGAAAATTTCCAAAGAAAATTTCCAAAAATTGTCACAAATTTCCTCAAGTGACAATTGAGGGCTCTCTGCCAGCACTTGGGGAAAAAAATGTTCATTCCTGTAAAGGGACCTTGTAATATCTACCATTGATGACTACTTGAAGTATGATTGCTGTGGAGGATAAAGTAGGAAATAGAAAACACATTTGCCTCATTTGCCAAATGAGGACCTTGCCTTCAAGTTACATTCCAAAGAACTCAAACACAAGATTGGAAGAACTAAGTATTTAAAGAAAAATGCAAACAAAGAGGGGTGGGTTTCAGAGGGTACAGTTTATCCACTCATTTACAATCTTATTAAGCACTTACTGTATGTTAGATACCATGATAAAACAAATGAATGTGATGGTGTGTTCCTTTGCCATCATGACATTTAGTGACTCATTTGGAAGAATGATGGAAAACAAGTAAAATAAGTGAAATAATAGCTAATTTTGATATGTGATAGAAAGACAATATTAATAAAATGTAAACAAATGACTAATTATGAAATATGTATTTGAAGGAGATGCTCATAGGAAAGAGGGAACTCTATAAGTGAGGATTAGTGATGAGAAGGAAGCAGCCTCAGGAAGAACGGGAGCACAGATTTCTAGGCAAGGGGTCCATTCAATGACACAGTGACAAGTTTGAGAACTAGAAGAACATCTGCTTGACTGGGACACAGTAAGCAAAAAAGTGAGTTGTGTGAGATGCGATTAGAGTGGTAAGATTACTCAGTGCCTGAGAATCTGGGTTATTTTCTAGGCACAATGGAAGACAAGGATTTAACACCAGTGAAAGCACATACGATCAGAGTAATACGGTATATAAACTATCTCTGGGTGTAGTTGAGAAACTGATACTTAGGGATTAAAAAGACTTCAGAAAACTTGACATTATTTTTGAGAACTGCTTTCAACAATTATTTAATAAATACAGAAGTGTTCCACACTCTAGAAATACAGTGATGATAAAAAAGACAAAATATCTTGCTTCAGTTCAGTTCAGTCGCTCAGTCATGTCCGACTCTTTGCGACTCCATGAATAGCAGCACGCCAGGCTTCCCTGTCCATCACCAACTCCCGGAGTTCACTCAGACTCACATCCATCGAGTCAGTGATGCCATCCAGCCATCTCATCCTCTGTCGTTCCCTTCTCCTCCTGCCCCCAATCCCTCCCAGCATCAGAGTCTTTTCCAATGAGTCAGCTCTTTGCATGAGATGGCCAAAGTACTGGAGTTTCAGCTTCAGCATCATTCCCTCCAAAGAAATCCCAGGGCTGATCTCCTTCAGAATGGACTGGTTAGATCTCCTTGCAGTCCAAGGGACTCTCAAGAGTCTTCTCCAACACCACAGTTCAAAAGCATCAATTCTTTGGTGCTCAGCCTTCTTCACAGTCCAACTCTCACATCCATACACGACCACAGGAAAAACCATAGCCTTGACTAGACGAGATTTTCTTTCTATCCCTATCACTTCTCTATGCACAAACACAAATTTATAAAATTGAATATATGAAAAGTCATCTCTGAATGACTCTTATAGCTCTTCATATATTTATTTTTGCATTTTAAAAATACCATTCTTTTACCTTGTATTAGAGTTATTTGTGATACATACACACACTATCTATATGCATCCTGCATTTTATATATATATTCTATATGCTCTACATGTATATTATGTATGTGTGTATATGATGTATGTGGGTTCCAGACGGCACAGTGGTAAAGAATCTACCTGACAATGCAGGAGGTGCAGGAGATGTGGGTTTGACTGCTGGCTGGGGAAGATCCCCTGGGTAAGAAATGGCAACCCACCCCAGTATTCTTGCCTAGGAAATCCCATGGACAGAGGAGGCTGGCAGGCCACAGTCTATGGGGTTGCAAAGAGTTGGACATGAGCGACTGAACATGGGCATGAGAGCAACTGAGCATGAGCACGGTTATGTATGTATACACATGTATATATTATGTGTATATAGTATATGCATTATATATGTGTATAGAATACTATATAGATGTTATATATAATATGCTCATGCTAAATTATGCATTAATACATAGAGTTTTCATGTTTGTTAACTATTTGAATAAAAGTAGTAACTTTAATAGTTTGTAGTGTAATCTCAATTTTGTCATGCCCAATACTATATAACATACCACAGGATATTCTCTGTTGAATTCACAAACTTGTGTTCATACGTTTCTATAAGAATAATTTTATATTTTTATTTTAATAAATAATTATTTTAAATATCATATTTTCCTATTTTATGTGAAAATATACCTAAATAAACATTTCTTATTTTTAAATATAAGTCAAAAGTTAGTGTCAAGGCAAAAATATTTTTGTTTACCTATAACTAATTATTATTTAACTCATTCTATTTGTGATAGATATGTCAGGGGAGTGGATAATTTCCTCGGTTCTGTCTCATCACAACAAAAATTTAAAGCGACGGATGTTAAAGCCCTCGGTGTGTCACAGCTCTCAGACAGACCATGTTAGAACTCAAGAACACATCAGTGTTATAGCTCTGTGTTACAGCTCAGTTTTATTTAGAAAATAAAAGGAAAATACATCCTCAAGGCACTAGGACTTGGAACATGCTGACCCAAAAGATGTGAAGAGAAGAGAGAGAGAGAATGTCCACGCTCGTGCGCGAGGGAGAGAGAGACCCCCGGCCCTTTGGCTCCTCTTTTTATATGTTTTTCCTCCCCCTGGGCCTGCCCTATGTAAATTGGGCTAGCCAGGAGTGCTGTTTGTTCTACCTGAGGTCCTCACTCGGGTCCTCGGACCTTCTTTGTTCTATTTTTACAGGCTTTTCTCTTCCTTGTCTTTTGGCCACCGCCATTCTGGACTCCTTTGTCCTATTCAGATATTTATAAAACAATTTAGACGTTTTCTACATTGACTCTGAATAGGATAGCTTAGTGGAACATAGAACTGAATGCAGTGCTCTTTTATATGTTGTATTTTCACAAAACCTGTGATAGAATTTTGGATTATTTCATGTGAGAGATTTATGATACTTTGCTATGATTCTACCCATTTCATAAGAGTAGGGTAACTATTGGAATGCTTACATCATCAGAGAAAAAAGAACACCATTTTTTCCAAAGGTTATAAACAATTTTTGTATATGAAGCATGCAAATATTTGAAGCATAAACAGATTTTAAATTTTAAAAAGAACATTGTTCTAGTCAGGGTTTATATTTTTTGTTTGTTTTTTCTTAAATAGACTTTGTGTGTGTGTGTGTGTGTGTGTGAAAAGCAGAACATTGAAGACTCACTGGAATTTAGATACACTTCCATCCATATGCCTCTAAACTTTCAAATGTGTTTTAGACAGAGATCTGAATGTACTATAACCTAGAGACTGTTTTTCAGTCATAAGCCATGCATTTAGTTGGGGAGTCTGAGCTGATCAGGGAGAGAAAAATCTTTAAGGGAGCAAAACACACATCAAACTGATGTCAAAGCTTTTACTCCTTTGAGCTACAGAAAGGAACACCATGAACTGATCACTAATCATGGGCACTACTAAGCCTATGGGGATTCAAAAGACAACAGTGCACATGGCCCTTCCCACCAGCTTGTGGAGGAAAATCTTTTTACTCAACAGGAGAAATGTGACACATGCTGAAACAGAGACAGAAGCTAAGAGTAGAGATTTAGCTGACTGAAACTTTTCTAGACTCTAGAAAACTTCTGTCAGAGACAAACTCATTTTCCATCCACTCCCTAGAGCTGTATAAGAAACTATAGAGAACACTTTAGCAAAGAATTAGGGCAGATTTTATCAGCGAAGGGTGGCTGATTATGAAATGCTCTTACTAATGTAACCCAGACCTGCAGCAATTGTGTTAATTGTGTTCATCAAAAGGCTAGAGCAGGTTACCCTAGCTTTCACCACTTTTTTTGTTTTGTTTCCTAAATCTGATAGAATTAAGTCTAAATCGTAATACATAAGATTTATATATATTGATATATTATGCCTGTTTTCAATACTGACTTAAATGTTATTAATTACCAAAGTATAATGCCACCAAGTTTTTTGAGAAAACTCTCTTAGCCTTATATTAGTCAGAACACTTCCATTACAGTGGCTAAATCTCCGGGTTGGATAACACTTCTTAGTAACAGCCTTAGGATCACATCGGCATTGAAAGGATAGGAGCAGACTGGGGGTCAGTGCCCTCAGGCATCTTAGTTTCTCTTTCTCTGGGCTTCTATTGCTAGGCACTTACAGAGAATAAAGGCAGGGCTATTGTTTAAGGGTGGTTTCCCCCTTTCCCTCTTAAGCTCCTGTTTCTCTGGTTTCGAAATAAGTGACTATTTGGAAACAGACTACAAAGAGACCAACAGAAATTTCCACACCGTTACCATCTAGTTAATATCCCTGGGCAAAGAATTTTAAGGTAAGAGCTATCAAGGAGTTTTTCTAAATTAGTATTCTACTCGAAGGAAATTTTTTTAAACAGAAGTTTGATATTGTTGACTCTAATGAGATTACAGGTTTATTTTGAGTATTAACAGTATTAGTATTTTGTTGAACACACAATAAATTTATTTTTAAGGCATTGATTTTACTTTAAAATGTGTGGCACTTTTAATTCAGCGGGAACTTGAAAAAATCCTTTTGGCAGAATTTAACAATACAGACTGAAGGAAAGCATTTATGGTGAAAACTGTTATCATGCTATTATTGCCTATGGCACAATTATTTAACTGTTTCTTTAGTTGATAAACTAAATCAATAGACTTTGTACTGTGAAGCTGTCAATATTTTGGAAAAAGATTGCTGCTGCCTTAATTTTACAGATATTTCGATTGCTCTGGACACAGAAATCATGAAGGACATTTTGTCCATTTGCAAATTTGACTGCTTTCTTTCCTTTTGAAACCAAGCTCCATGTTAATTATTTCAACCAGTTTTCTAATATAACAGGAACTGGCCTCTGTGTGTCAACAAAGATGAAGAATCTAGCATAATACATGATATCAGGATAACCTGGGAAGAGGGCAAAGCCTCAAAGTTAAAGTATTACTACAATTATCAGGAGAGGTTATGTGTTTGTCTGTCGAAGGCCATAAGGGGAAACAGAAAAATGTATAAATATGTCCAACAAAAATTTTAAAAAGAGATGAACCACACAGAAGGATTTCTGGTGTTTTGAATAAGAAAAATCCTTCCTTGAAGATCAGAGAAATTCAAGAATAGGTGGGTCCAAGTCTTACTTTGTCAAGAGTATAGAATATAATGGAAGTAAAGCATTGTTGGTGGTGGTCAGTACCTAAGTCTTGTCCAACTCTTGGCAACCCTATGGACTGCTGCATGCCATGCTCCTCTGTCCTCCATCCTCCACTGTCTCCTGGCATGTGCTCAAGTTCATGACCATTGAGTCAGTGATACTATCTAACCATCTTATCCTCTGCTACCTCCTTCTCCTTTCCCAGCATCAGGGTCTATTTTAATAAATCAGCTCTTCAATCAGGTGGCCAAAGTATTGGAGCTTCAGGTTCAGCATCAGTCCTTTCAATGAATATTCAGGGTGATTTCCTTTAGGATTGATTGGTTTGATCTTGCAGTCCAAGGCACCCTCAAGAGTCTTCTCCAGCACCATAATTCTAAAGCTTCAATTCTTAGGTGCTCAGTGTTCTTTACGGTCTCATATCCATGCATGACTACTGGAAAAACCATAGCTTTGACTATATGGACCTTTGTCAGCAAAATAATGTCTCTGCTTTTTAATATGCTGTCTAGGTTTGTCATACTTTCTTTCCAAGGAGCAAGCATCTTTTGATTTCATGGCTGCAGTCACAGACCACAGTGATTTTGAAGTTCAAGAAAATAAAATCTGCCACTGTTTCCATTTTATCCCCATCTATTTGCCATGAAGTGATGGGACCAGATGTCATGATCTTAGTTTTTTGAATGTTGAGTTTTAAACCAGCTTTTCCACTCTCCTTTTTTACCTTCATCAAGAGGTTCTATAGTTCCTCTTTACATTCTGCCACAAGGGTGGTGTCATCTGCATGTCTGAGGTTTCTGGTGTTATTCCTGGCAATCTTGATTCCAGCTTGTGCTTCATCCAGCCTGGCATTTCACATGATGTACTCTGCATATAACTTAAATCAACAGGGTGACAATATGCAGCCCTGACATATTGCTTTCTCAATTTTGAACCAGTCTATTGCTCCATGTCTGATTCTAGCTGTTGCTTCTTGACCTGAATACAGATTTCTCAAGAGGCAGTTAAAGTGATCTGTTTATTCCCATCTCTTTAAGAATTTTCCAGGTTCCAATTTTTGTTTGACTGGAAAATTTGTTCTAGTCAAATTTTCCAGTTTGACTATTGATCCAAATAGTCAAAGGCTTTAGTGTAGTCAAAGAAGCAGAAGTAGATGTTCTTCTGCAATTCTCTTATTTTCTCCATGATCCAGTGAATGTTGACAACTTGATATCTGGTTTCTCTGCCTTTTCTAAATCCAAGTTGTACATCTGGAAGTTCTCAGTTCACATACTGCTGAAGCCTAGCTTGAAGGAGTTTGAGCATTACATTGCTAGCATGTGAAATGAGCACAGTTGTACTGTAATTTGAACATTCTTTGGCATTGCCTTTCTTTGGGATTGAAATGAAAACTGACCTTCTTCCAGTCCTGTGGACACTACTGCTGAGTTCTCCAAATTTGCTGCTGTGTTGAGTGAAGCACTTTAACAGCAACATCTTTTGGGACTTGAAATAGCTCAAGTTGGAATTCCATCTCCTCCACTAGCTTTGTTTGTAGCAATGCTTCCTAAGGCCCATTTGACTTCACACTCCATGACGTCTGGCTCTAGGGGAGTGACCACACCATCATGGTTATCTGAGTCATTAAGACTTTTTTTTTGTATAGTTCATCTGTGTATTCTTGGCATCTCTTCACTTTTTCTACTTTTGTTGGGTCATTGCCATTCTGTGCTTTATTTGCTTATCTTTGCGTGATACATTCCCTTGGTGTTTCCAGTCTTCTTGAGGAGATCTCTTGTGTTCCCCAATATTTTTTCCCTCTATTTCTCTGCTTTGTTCACTTAAGAAGGCTTTCTTATCTCTCCTTGCTATTCTCTGGAACTCTTCATTCAGTTGAGTATATCATTCCTTTTTCTCCTTTGCCTTTCACTTCTCTTTTTCTGTCAGCTATTTGTAAGGCCTCCTCAGACAACTACTTTGCCTTCGTGCATTTCTTTTATTTGGGATGATTTTGGTCACAGTCTTCTGCACAATGTTGCAAACCTCCATCCACAGTTCTTCAGGCCCTCTGTCTACCGGATCTTATCCATGAATCTATTCGTCTCCCCCTCCTCCAATCTATAATCATAAGGGATTTGATTTAGGTCATACCTGAATGGCATAGAGGTTTTCCCTACTTTCTTCAATTTAAGCCTGAATTTTTCAGTAAGGAGCTCATAATCTGAGCCATAGTCATCTCCAGGTCTTGTTTTTGTTCACTGTATAGAGCTTCTCCATTTTTGCCTGTTAGAACATAATCAACCTGATTTAGGTATTGGCCATCTGGCCATGTCCATGTATAGAGTGGACTCTTGGTTTGTTGGAAAAGGATGTTTTCTATGACCAGTGTGTTCTTTCAACAAAACTCTGTTAGCCTTTGCCCTGCTTCATTTTGTACTCCAAGGCCAACCTTGCCTGTTACTCCACTTGACTCTTGATTTTCTACTTTTGCATTCCAATCCCTTATGGTGAAAAGGGCATCTATTTTTTGGTGTTAGTTCTAGAAGGTCTTGTAGGTCTTCCTAGAACAGGTCAGCTATTCAACTTCAGCTTCTTCAGTTGGGGCACAGACTTGGATTACCATGACGTTGTATGGTTTGCCTTGGAAACAAACCAAGATCATTCTGTTGTTTTGGGATTGAACTCAAATACTGCATTTTGGACTGTTTTGTTGTCTATGAGGGCTACTCCATTCCTTTTAAGTGATTACTGCCTACAGTAATAGATATAATGGTCATCTGAATTAAATTCGCCCATTCCTGTCTATTTTATTTCACTGATTTCTAAAATGTCAGTGTTCATTCTTGCCATGTCCTGCTTGACCATGTCCGATTTACCTTATTTCATGGACCTACCATGCCAGGTTCTTATGCAATATTGTTCTTTATAGCACTGGACTTTTCTTTCACCACCAGAAAATATAATGGAAATTAAGCACTGGGTTGATCAAGTATAACTCTGGTTTCTTGATATAATAACATCTCAACTTTGACCAACATATTACTTTACATTGTATAAAAAGTCTCATGTATACTGACCCATGTAATCATCAGAAGGAGACTATAGAGGAGATAACAGAAGGTTGGCAGGATTGAGGGACATGTCTAAGATCATACCAGCAGTCCATGACAGAGCATGGATGAGAAAAATCTCAGGTTCAAACCTGAGACCTTTTGCCATGCTGCCTTCTTTCTACACTGCACTGCCTATGGTTCTAAAAGAAATAGGTAAAGAATTTGGAGAGAAAGGGCTCATGATAATATGAGAAAAATTGTGTGTTTTATGGGGTAGCTGTATTTGGAAAAGAGATTTATTTACTGAGATTCAGCAGCAGAAGTGCTGATAAATTTAAGGGAAAGCCATTTGTTGGCTGCTTCAATGCAAATCCAGAGAGGTTTTGAATGGATAATTCTCTTTTCTATTTCTTCAGTTTAACTAACAATACACAGATCTGCATACTCTATGCTAAGCAATGAACTGTAAATGTCAATGGAGGCAATTTCTTAATTTTACTGGCATGTAGGCTAATATTTGATGCTGCTGCTGCTAAGTCGCTTCAGTCGTGTCCAACTCTGTGCGACCCCATAGATGGCAGCCCATCAGGCTCCGCCATCCCTGGGATTCTCCAGGCAAGAACACTGGAGTGGGTTGCCATTTCTTTCTCTATTTAAGGTTTAAATTACAATCTGGCAAATATATACTTCAAAATTCCATTTGTGAAGTTGAAGCAAATGCATTTGCAACATACTTCTTAAATATAGGAATTGTTTATTCTAAGATATTAAAGGACCCAAGGTAATGTGGCTGTTTTCTAGTTATCACATATGAAAATCTTCAAAACTTGAGAATTACTGTTAGATACAGTTGTTTCTTAAAATGATTTCTTTTAACTATAAAAGTGTTAGAAATGAAATGAAAGTGTTTTCATTTTGTGTAAATGCTTATGTGTGTATGAATGAGTTATATGCCTTTTTAAAATGAAAGATTGAGACAGAAATGTTAAAGCTGTTTTATGTTTCTCAGAGCTGCCCATGGTGAATGTAAGATGTCTTATTCTACTCAGTACTGTTATCACTACTCTGATAATGGTTCTACTAGCATTGATTTATATTTCTATCCAGTCAAATACTATATACCTTCTTCAATCCATTGTATTTTTGTGAGTAATACACTGAATCATTTCTGCAGGTCTTCTTTTCAACTTACAGTTTTGCTTTTGGGAACATAACAGTAATGATACTACTAATGAAGGAGTTGAGTATAATAAGTTATGCATCACAACTGCTAAGAATCCTTCAGATGAATGCAAAGTCCTTTGTGAGCTATTTTTGTTCTGATTATAACACTGTTTACAACATCTGGTCATTTCCTAAATTTATTACTAATGAGAGTTTGTTAGCAGCTGGGATCGCTCTAAATTTAAGCTAAGCTTATTTAAATTAGGATATTAAACCACTTTCCTACTGCTTAAGAAAAGTAAACTTCTTAGGAAAATTACTTTCATATTTTGTCTCTGTGTGTTACAATCAAGTCTCTTCAGAATGACCATATTTCATTAATTCCTCTAAGATGTGACAAAATTATTGGCTTCTTATTTTCCTATTTTAGGGAAATTTTGTTCTGGTAAAAAAAAGTGAATTGTTTGATTGTTAGTCTACTACTTATCATCACTTATTATTAAGTCTGTGTGTGTGTGTGTGTGCACGCGCGCGTGCATATGTATCATGGTTAGTCAGTTGGAAAGAGCACTTAACATTTTTCCCAGTATTAAAATTAGACAAAATCATCTAAGCTCTGTAAAATTTACTAAGGTATTTTTAAGAGAATGTGTATGAAGACAGAATTAGGTATAAAAAGACTATTGATTTCATTTTGCAAAATCTGGATTTTAGTCCTGATTCTAACAGCAGAATTCACTGAGTGTCCTACTGTATTTTTTCTTTCATTTCGTGTTCTAGACATGTTATAGCCAAATGCTCCAGGAAACAAACTCATTCAGATGGACAGCGTGGATAGTGGAGTGCAGTTTATTACACCAGCGGGTCTGAGAGAGTCTCCTCTTTAGCCAGGGACCCTGACTGACTTTGTGAAAACCTTATATACCTTAGGTGTACTGCTCAAGCCCACATCCCCAAATTCATTAAACCTAGCCTGGAAAATGTTAAAGGAAGGTATAATCAGGTTAAAGCCATGATTCATAATCAGAAGGGTCAGCTGCTTATACATTGTAGCCTACACCAATGAGTGCCATAAAGATTACAAAGGTGATTGACTACATAGGGGGTTATTACATTCTTTTTGGCGATGGGAAATCTTGGTATGGAATCTGGTGTTTATCAGTCCAGGAGGCTAGTTCGGCCGTAGGTATGTTATTTCCATGGCTACCAGGCACATAGTTCAAAGTTCACTGAAAGTACAAGATGGAGTTTCCTTCTTTTTCAAGATGGAGTCAGCTTGGCCTGTTTCTTTCCTCCTTCAGACATACTAAATTTTTGGTTAATATCAATTCAAGTTGACTTTCTATCCTGGAGATCATCTCTGCTCTATAATATGAATATGAGTACTAGATTTGTTGTATTTGATAAAAGAAAGACTGTACACTTACATTAAGAAAGTTCAACTCACTGCTAAGAAGGGGCAGATGTTCTTGATTTACACTCATTAAATTCTTTTCCTACTTACAAAAAATTAATGTGTAAATTACATACATTAAAATTCACAGTAATTTAACAACTGTATATCCTCAGTACTCACAACCCAAAGCAAAATGTAAAATATTTACATCATCTCAGAAAGATCTTTCATGTCCTTTTCCAGTAAGTCCTCCCAATCCCAGAAAAACTATTTTCTGATTTCTACCACCATAATTTAGTACTTCCTTTTCTTAGATATCCTATAACTAGAACTGTGTTCTTTTCTATCTTTCTTGTTTCAAACCTCTCACTCAATGTATTGATTTTGAGATTCATTCATGTTATTGCACACATAAGTATTTCATTCCTTTTTGTTGCAGAGTACTGTTCCACTGTATGAACATTTCAATCTTCATTAATATATCCTTCTATTGATGGACATTTGGGTTGCTTCCAGTTTGGGGATACTATTATGAATAAGGCAGTTCTAAATATGAACAAAGTTAGTGGAGGTGATGGAATTCCAGTTGAGCTATTTCAAATCCTAAAAGATGATGCTGTGAAAGTGCTGCACTCAATATGTCAGCAAATTTGGAAAACTCAGCAGTGGCCACAGGACTGGAAAAGGTCAGTTTTCATTCCAATGCCAAAGAAAGGCAATGCCAAAGAATGCTCAAACTACTGCACAATTGCACTCATCTCACATGCTAGTAAAGTAATGCTCAAAATTCTCCAAGTCAGGCTTCAGCAGTACATGAACTGTGAACTTCCAGATATTCAAGCTGGTTTCAGAAAAGGCAGAGAAACAAGAAATCAAATTGTCAACATTTGCTGGATCATCAAAAAAACAAGAGAGTTCCAGAAAAACATCTATTTCTGCTTTATTGACTATGCCAAAGCCTTTGACTATGTGGATCACAATCAACTGTGGAAAATTCTGAAAGAGATGGGAATACCAGACCACTTGACTGGCTCTTGAGAAACCTATATGCAGGTCAGGAAGCAACAGTTAGAACTGGACATGGAACAACAGACTGGTTCCAAATAGGAAAAGGAGTACATCAAGGCTGTATATTGTCACCCTGTTTATTTAACTTATATGCAGAGTCAGATCAGATCAGATCAGTCGCTCAGTTGTGTCCGACTCTTTGCGACCCCGTGAATCGCAGCACGCCAGGCCTCCTTGTCCATCACCAACTCCTGCAGTTCACTCAGACTCATGTCCATCGAGTCAATGATACCATCCAGCCATCTCATCCTCTGTCGTCCCCTTCTCCTCCTGCCCCCAATCCCTCCCAGCATCAGAGTCTTTTCCAATGAGTCAACTCTGCATGAGGTGGCCAAAGTACTGGAGTTTCAGCTTTAGCATCATTCCTTCCAAAGGAATCCCAGGGCTGATCTCCTTCAGAATGGAATGGTTGGATCTCCTTGCAGTCCAAGGGACTCTCAAGAGTCTTCTCCAACACCACAGTTCAAAAGCATCAATTCTTCGGCACTAAGCCTTCTTCACAGTCCAACTCTCACATCCCTGCATGACCACAGGAAAAACCATAGCCTTGAGTAGACGAACCTTTGTTGGCAAAGGAATGTCTCTGCTTTTCAATATGCTATCTACGTTGGTCATAACTTTCCTTCCAAGGAGTAAGTGTCTTTTAATTTCATGGCTGCAGTCACCATCTGCTGTGATTTTGGAGCCCAGAAAAATAAAGTCTGACACTGTTTCCATTGTTTCCCCATCTACTTCCCATGAAGTGATGGGACCAGATGCCATGATCTTCGTTTTCTGAATGTTGAGCTTTAAGCCAACTTTTTCACTCTCCGCTTTCACCTTCATCAAGAGGCTTTTGAGTTCCTCTTCACTTTCTGCCATAAGGGTGGTGTCATCTGCTTATCTGAGGTGACTGATATTTCTCCCGGCAATCTTGATTCCAGCTTGTGTTTCTTCCAGTCCAGTGTTTCTCATGATGTACTCTGCATATAAGTTAAATAAGCAGGGTGACAATATACAGCCTTGACGTACTCCTTTTCCTATTTGGAACCAGTCTGTTGTTCCATGTCCAATTCTAACTGTTGCTTCCTGACCTGCATACAAATTTCTCAAGAGGCAGATCAGGTGGTCTGGTATTCCCATCTCTTTCAGAATTTTCCACAGTTTATTGTGATCCACACAGTCAAAGTCCTTGGCATAGTCAATAAAGCAGAAATAGATGTTTTTCTGGAACTCTCTTGCTTTTTCCATGATCCAGCGGATGTCTGCAAATTGAATCCTGGTCTCTCTGCCTTTTCTAAAACCAGCTTGAACATCAGGAAGTTCACGGTTCACATATTGCTGAAGCCTGGCTTGGAGAATTTTGAGCATTACTTTACTAGCGTGTGAGATGAGTGCAATTGTGCGGTAGTTTGAGCAATCTTTGGCATTGCCTTTCTTTGGGATTGGAATGAAAACTGAACTTTTCCAGAGTACATCATGAGAGTACAAGGACATCATGAGAAACGCTGGATAGGTAGACAGAAAATTCTAACTTAACTTTTTTTTTTCTTTGTGTATTTTAAAGATGTCATTCCATTGTCTTCTCTCATTCGTTGTATTTAATTAAAAGTCAGCCATAATAGCTGTACACTTTGCATAATGTAACTTATTTTTAAAAATTACTGAGTGCTTTCAATAATTTTCTTTGGTTATTCAGGATTTTACCTACAATATGTCCAGGCACAATCTCCTTCTCAGGATTTTCTGAGCTTCTTTAGTGTTTGGGTTAATGTGTTTCATCAATTTTGGAAAATTTTTATCTGTTATCTTTTAAAACTGTATCTTTTGTCCTAATCTCCTTTTCTTTTACTTTTATTAAATCCTACCTCTATGTTATAGCATATGAAAATGTTCCACAGATCTCAGGTACTGTTTTGTCTACACCTTTATCTTTTTTGTGTTGCAGTTTGGACAATTTGTATTTAACCTGCCTGTCTTCATATTAGCCCGTTGTTTCCCTTTCTATTTCCACTGTGCTATTAAGCTTATCAAATTATTTCTAATATCATATTTTTGTTTCTATTATTTCTATTTTCTTTAAGGTTTTTGTCTCTGCTGACATTCCCTCTGTATTCAGACATATTGCTCTCATTCTAGGATATTTAAGTTAAATTATATCAATACATATAATATCTGAGCTTTTCCTGGATCTTTTTCTACTACTGTTTTGTTTCTTGACTATGGGTCACATTTTCTTGTTTCTTCATTTGTCTCATGTTTTTTTGAGAGTATTATGTGTAAAAGAACTGTAGCAAATAATATTTCAGAGAGGGGCATATTTCTCCTGTCAGGCCTCAAACATGGGGTCCACTGCTGATTAGTCCCTTCAGTTGCGTCTGACTCTGTGCGACTCTATGGACTTCTCTGTCCATGGAATAATCCAGGCAAGATTACTGGAGTGGGTTGCCATGTCCTCCTCCAGGGGATCTTCCCAGCCAGGGATGGAACCCTGGTCTCCTGCATTGCAGACAGATTCTTTACCACTGAGCCACCAGGGAAGCCCCAATATAGGGTCTAAGTCACACCAATTTGTAGTTGAGGTAGGTTTAATCTAAGCTAAAGTTGTTACATCTTTTATTGCTTTAACTCAACACAGTTTTAAAATTGATCCTACTTTGAGATGATCAGGATTTTCCTTTCACTTAAGCTTGCGATCAGAGCACAAACAAAGGTCCAAAGAATTCTTTATTCTTTGCAATACAGAAAAAATATCTCTGAACTTTGTGTGTTACAGGCCTAAAAATTAGGTTTCCAATTATATGCTGCCGCAACATGTGAAACCTAGAGGGTTTCTTATGGCCCTAACCACAAGTTCCCTTCCCCTTTCTGCTCCAGTGGATAAGGTCCCCTGGCCGAATAATTCTCCTTATCAAGGGGACCAAGCACAGTTCCTCTTCGTCCCTGAGTAGTGGGATTCAGTTCTCTGCCAGCTTGTAGAATTATTCAAACAAGCCGATTTCACCCTCCATTGAGAGCCAGGGGGCAACCTACATTCTTGATATTATACAGCTGGCCCCTTACAGCCCCTGGCTATTTCACTCTGTTCTCAGGCACAACCTCGGTGCAGACTAGTGTGGCACGTAGTGTCTTCCTTCCCAGGACTGTGAGTGTACGTACAAACTGCTACCAGTCCCATTTGTCCATTGTCAGGTGTCATGTGTCATCCACCCCTACCATCATAAGGTGGGAATTCCTCACCAGTGAAGAGGAGGTGATTAAAATGCTATGGGAGATCTCCTGTTTTACAGTAAGAAATCTATTTTATTTTCATCTCTAGTGAGTTATCTTCCTTCTCCAGAACCACCCTGGATTTGTACACTATGGAAGATATTTCTCCCACCTTTTGCCTTCTGTTCTGCCTTTAGGAGACCACTGAAGTGTGCTCAGTGAAGACTAGCATACCTCAAAACCATTTTTATTTTCAGTCCTCTTGCCCTTTATCCAGCCTTTGGAGGGTTATGGCAGTGACTTAGTGAAAACTAATTCCTCCTCTATTAGCCTTTTCTTGTCACTACCCCAGGGAAGGGATGGAAGCTGAGGCTGCTTGTAACAATCCTGTGAGTGCAGAATCTAAGCTCTCCATTCAGCCTCTGCAGGCAGGGACAAGGGCAGTACCACAGTTCTTGCTGTGGTATTTGGTGGGAGTAGAACAATTACTGTCTAAAAATATTTCTGTCTTTCTAGGTTGACCATTTTCTTCTGGTCCTTTGGATTTTCTTGGGGTTTTATTGTTTATGCCATCAGTGTTTCTAGTTTGTCAAATTCTCCCATACTTGGTTGGGGAGATATTAGGCAAAAAGAAAATCCAGAGAACCCAATGCAGTTGTTCCTCAGGTCTCCTAGCCCATCCGCCTTCCTCACCTTCCAGAGTCTTCTTATGTTTATATTATACACAGTGGCCAGGAGTTTTAGACGTACTTAGTAGGAGGAAGAGGGAAACATATGCTTCTATACTTCCAGAAGCAGAGGTCATTAATGATAATCAATCAATGATTAGCCATAACTTTCATGAAGGAAAAGAAAATGCTGTTTCTAAAATGTGCAAAAGGAATTAGTCTTAAAGACTTTTTAATACTTTCAAGTATATTGCTCTACTTAAATGGAAAATATAAAATAAGCAATAGGAAATTTTGCAAACTACAATATAAACATTTCCTAAGAGGGTTATTTGGTCATCTTTTATCAGTTTGCTCTTAATGTTCCTAATTATAGAGATAAATTTTTTATATTAGGACAGAATATGTTCTTTCCTGACAAATTAATAAGCTTGTCTCATTTAATATTAAAAATTATTTGACTCATTATACTTCCATATCTCCTTTCCTACCAGACTACTGGACCTAAATTTTATAGTTAACTTTGGTTTGTTTGCACACCTGAGATTTTTCTAGCATAACTATTTCTTTATTACCCTTTATTATACAGCTCTTAGACTTTGCTTTGTAGTTCTCATGTGCCTGTGATGGTTTCAAGAAAAACTGTCTCAAACATATTTTGAAAACAGATGAGGTAAAAACAGTGATATTTCTGAGTTTTATTTTGGAAGGATTTGCATTCAAGAGGTAATTGCATTCAAGAGGTAATCTTATTAAAAGGGTATTCTAGGAGACTTCTTGAAGTTGTATTCATAGAAGGAGTACCTTGTATTTATTTACCTTGCATTTTTTTTTTTCTTTTGTGTAGCTATGAACTGGGGAATGGATCCTCCCCTCTAACCCCTGACAGGTGCTACTACAGCTATATAGAAGTACTTCAACATTTTATGCGTTCATTCATTTTAGTAAACATTTATTGAATGTCTACCAAACACTATACTAGATGCTGGGGATGTAGCACTCATACTGTCCTGGAGGTTTCGCTCTAGCAAGTGAAGGAGCATGTTTTCTGTGCTTGTGAAGGATAAGGCAATTGCATCCAGTCCCGTAACTTCCCAGCCAATGGAAGGGGAAAAAGCGGAAACAGTAACGAATTTTATTTTCTTAGGCTCCAAAATCACTGTGGACAGTAACTGCAGCAATGAAATTAAAAGACACTTTCTCCTTGGAAGGAAAGCTATGACAAACCTAGACAGTGTATTAAAAAGCATAGACAACACTACTGACAAATGTCCATCTAGTCAAAGCTATGGCTTTTCCAGGAGTCATGTATGGATATAAGAGTTGGACCATAAAGAAGACTGAGTGCTGAAGAACTGATGCTTTTGAAATGTGTTCCTAGAGAAGACTCTTGAGAGTACCTTGGACAGTAAGGAGATCAGTCAACCCTAAAGGAAATGAACCCTGAATATTCATCAGAAGGACTGTTGCTGAAGCTGAAGCTCCAATCCTTTGGCCACCTGATGCAAAGAGCCAACTCATTGGAAAAGACCCTGATGCTGGGAAAGATAGTATCACTGACTCAATGGACACGAATTTGAGAAAACTCTCAAAGTTAGTGGAGGACAGAGGATCTTGGTGGGCTACAGACCATGAGGTCACAAAGAGTTGGACATGACTTAGCAAATGATCAGTGATATCACTTATAATACTGAATAGGAATTAAAAATGGCACCCAAACGAGAGAATAAAGTTGTAAAGATTAGACTAAAAGCAAATTTACAAACAAAAATCTCCCCTCTAATTCCATAAATTTAAACAAATATAAATCACAATATTATCAGCAGTATCTCACTATATGTTTTAGCTGTGACATAAAAGCAAAACATACAGTTAAAAACAAGTGACAAAATGAATGACGACAACTTGAAAATTTTCTCTAGATTTTTGTAAACTAGTCTTCTAGTTTTCTATTTTTGACGTGGGGTTGGGGGGCAGTGGAGTTTACTGTTAGATGATGGAAAGAAGAATTGGACATCAGTCTCAGTTCATTCGCTCAGTCAGGTCCAACTCTTTGTGATCCCATGGACTGCAGACACCAGACCGCCCTGTCCATCACCAACTCCTAGAGCCTGTTCAAACTCATGTCCATTGAATTGGTGATGCCATCCAATCATCTCTTCCTCTGTCATCCCCTTCTCCTCCCATGTTCAATCTTTCCCAGCATCAGGGTCTTTTCCAATGAAAAGAATCTTCTTTGCATCAGGTGGCCAAAGTATTGGAGTTTCAGCTTCAGCATTAGTCCTTCCAATGAATATTCAAAACTGACTTCCTTTAGGATGGACTGGTTGGATCTCCTCCCAGTCCAAAGGACTCTCTAGAGTCTTCTCTAATACCACAGTTCAAAAGCATCAATTCTTTAGTGCTCAGATTTCCTTATAGTCCAACTCTTATATCCATACCTGACTACTGGGAAAACCATAGTTTTGACTAGATGGACCTTTGTTGGCAAAGTAATATCTCTGCTTTTTAATATGCTGTCTAGGTTGGTCATAGCTTTTCTTATAAGGAGCAAGTGTCTTTTAATTTAATGGCTGCAGTCACCATCTGCAATGATTTTGAAGCCCAAGAAAATAAAGTCTGTCACTGTTCCCATTTTTTCGCCATCTATTTGCCATGAAGTGATGGGACCAGATACCATGATCTTAGTTTTCTGAATGTTGAGTTTTAAGCCAACTTTTTCACTCTCCTCTTTCACTTCCAAAAAGAGGCTCTTCAGTTCTTTTTCACTTTCAGCCATAAGGGTGGGGCTATTTGCATATCTGAGGTTACTGATACTTCTCCTAGCAATCTTCATTCCAGCTTGTGCTTCATCCAGCTTGCCATTTTGCATAATGTCCTCTGCATATAAGTTAAATAAGTAGGGTGCATAAGCAGCCTTGACATACTCCTTTCCCAATTTGGAACCATTTTGTTGTTCCATGTCTAGCTTTAACTGTTGCTTTTTGACATGCATACAGATTTCTCAGGAGGCAGGTAAGGCAGCCTGGTATTCTTATCTCTTTAAGAATTTTCCACAGTTGTGATCCACTCAGTCAAAGTCTTTGGTGTAGTCAGGAAAGCCGAGTAGATGTTTTTAGTCATGTATGGATCTGAGAATTGGAATATAAAGAAAGCTGAGCACTGAAGAATTAATGCTTTTGAACCGTGGTGTTGGATAAGACTCTTAAGAGTCCCTTGGACAGCAAGGAGATCCAACCAGTACATCCTAAATGAAATCAGTCCTGAATATTCATTGGAAGAACTGATGCTGAAGCTGAAACTCCAATACTTTGGCCACCTTGTGCAAAGAACTGACTCATTGGAAAAGACCCTGATGCTGGGAAAGATTGAAGGTGGGAGGAGAAGGGGACCACAGAGGATGAGATGGTGGATGGCATTACCTACTCAATAGACATGAGTCTTGAGTAAACTCTGGGAGTTGGTGATGGACAGGGATGCCTGGCGTGCTGCAGTCCATGGGGTTGCAAGGAGTCAGACATGACTGAGTGACTGAACTGAACTGAGATGTGCTTCTGGAAATATCTTGCTTTTTTGATGATCCAACGGATGTTGGCAATTTGATCTCTGGATCCTATGCCTTTTCTAAATCCAGCTTGAACATCTGGAAGTTCATGATTCACATACTGCTGAAGCCTGGCTTGGAGAATTTTGAACATTACTTTGCTAGCATGTGAGACGAATGCAATTGTGCCGTAGTTGAGCATCTTTGGCATTGCCTTTCTTTGGGATTGGAATGAACACTGGCCTTTTCCAGTTCTGTGGCCACTGCTGAGTTTTTCAAATTTGCTGGCATATTGAGTGCAACACTTTCAAAGCATCATCTTTTAGGATTTATCTCAAATGGAATTCCATCACCTCCACTAGCTTTGTTTGTAGTGATTTTTCCTAAGGACCAGTTGACTTCGCATTCCAGGATGTCTGGCTCTAGGTGAGTGATCATACCATCATGGTTATCTGGGTCGTGGAGATCTTTTTTGTATAATTCTTCTGTGTATTCTTGCCATCTCTTCTTAATAAATCAAATCCCTTGACAATTATACAGTGGAAGTGGCAAATAGATTCAAGGGATTAGATCTGATAGAGTGCCTGAAGAATTGTGAACGGAAGTTCGTGACACTGTAAAAGAGGCAGTGATCAAGACCATCCCCAAGAAAAAGAAATGCAAAAAGGCAAAACGGTTGTCTGATGAGGCCTTGCAAATAGCTGAAAAAAGAAGAAAAACTAAAGGCAAAAAGGAAAAGGAAAGATATACCCATTTGAACGCAGAGTTACAAAGAACAGCAAAGAGAGATGAGAAAGCCCTCCTCAGTGATCAATGCAAAGAAATAGAGGAAAATAATAGAATGGGAAAGACTAGAGATCTCTTCAAGAAAATTAAAGATACCAAGGGAACATTTCATGCAAAATGGGCACAATAAAGAATTGGACATACTATGCATCAATTAACAATGTGCTACTTTAGGAGGTTACTTAAATTCTTTAAGCTTGATTTTCTATCAGTAAAATGAGAGTCAGATACTTACTTGGCATGACTTACTTGGCATGGAGAAGGGCTATAGTGAAGTATTATTTTCAAAATTTTATACTATTTTAAAGATGAGAATTTCTTTGTGAGAAAGAAAGATGCTGCCAAGAAACCCTGTTAATCTAGTTGAAACTATTCCCTGCTTCCAATATTTTATAGAGGACAATAACTCTTGCAGCCATAAAATGGCTTTTAAATAATACATAGCACTATCTACAAATCTGACAAAGGTCCCTATAGTCAAAGCTATGGTTTTTCCAGGAGTCATGTATGGATGTGAGAGTTGGATCATAAAGAAAGTTGGGTGTCAAAGAATTGATTCTTTTGAACTCTGGTGTTAGAGAAGACTCTTGAGAGTCCCTTTAACTGCAAGGATATCAATCCATCAGTCCTAAAGGAAATCAGTCCTGAATGTTCACTGGAAGGACTGATGCTGAAGCTGAAACTCCAATACTTTGGCCACCTGATTCAAGGAACTGACTCACTGGAAAAGACTCTGATGCTAGGAAAGATAGAAAGCAGGAAGAGAAGGGGACCACAGAGGAAGAGATGGTTGGATGGCATCACCGACTCAATGGACATGAGTTTGAGCAAGCTCTGGGAGATGGTGAAGGACAGGGAAGCCTGGTGTGCTGTAGTCCATGGGGTTGCAAAGAGTAGGACATGACTGAGTGACTGCACAACAATCTACAAATCATGAAGTCCTTAATCTAAGATTCTCTTTTAACTCCTAATTACATTTTTGTTTCAACTTAATATGATTTTTTGTTTTTTCTTATGATTAGAAAAGACTAAAATAATAACAATGAATAATAATACATTACAAAAAGAAAATGGAAATAACCCCCATTATCTCATCAGCTAGAGAGAGCCCTTTTGCAAAATATATTCAATCCTTAAGGTACAATGAAAAATGACATACAAACTCGATGATAGTACATAATATAATGAGTTTTATAGTTGCTTTCTTATAAATTGCTCAATGAAGAAAAATGGCAATAGAGTAAAACAGTTTAACTTAAACAATTTAGCAACCACAGGGGTGTAGCAAAATGATTGGGTCCAGGTGTAAAAACTCTGATAATATAGTTTAATCCAGGGATAGTTTTTATAGTAATTAGAAGAATGACTGAATATTCTTTAGGCAATAATCCCAGGAATATTATTATTCTTAATTGTTAGTTGATGAATATTAATGAGTCTCAAAAGCAGAATTTGAGGCTAGACTTCTGACAGTTTCTTAAGTATAGATACTTATTTTATGTCTCCAATTAAGGACTGATCCATACACCTAAATCCCTCAGATGAGATGGTGTTTCTCTAGGGAGTTACAGCAATAGATGGCTTATTGGATTGATAATGAGATACAGAACCTTTAGCCTTCTGATCACAAGGTCACTTGTAAGCTAGGATAGGGGTAACCAAAATCATTATTGGTCAATGTGTTACAGGAGGAGAAATGAATTGCTTCACCTCAGCTCAGTTTTTATTACCATTTGAGAGCCATTTTTTATCTCTTATATGAGTGACCCTTACCACTCAAGTTCATTTGTCCTAAATAGGATCAAGATTTTTTTTTCAAATCATAGAAATAAGAAAATGTGTGTGTGTCATTATTCTGATTATTTCTTAAACTTTCAGGATGGTCTCTTAATCTACTTTTACTAAATCTAACAAAATGATTTAAAATTGTACACTAAATAGAAATACTTCACTTAGAGCTTTCTAATTACTATTCTGTTCTAAGTCAAAGATAGTTGCTTGTTGTCTTTTCCAGATAAAGAAGCTGTAATGTCTTTTTTTAGTACTGACAACTATACTTGTGTTGTGAAAATTATGCATTTCATCACTCTTTTTAGTAAGTAATTGCTGCCTGGATTGTCTGTGCTGGACCTATTTGCTCTTTTACAAATGCAAAGTTAGTTAGTTGCTCTGTGATATATCTGAGAAACAGATGTTTTGTATCACGTATCAAAGTCAGTTGGGTTGCTGCTGACTAATGTGTGTCATAGTTTAAATAACCTCATGTTATATACTCTCTAAATGTCAACAACAGTCTACAGCCATACCAACCTGAATGCACCCGATCTTGTCTAAATGTCAACAATAGCTTATATAAGAGAATGATGGAGATGAAGGGGAGAAAATGTATTAAGATCAAAAAGTTAGTAGTTCAGAGGAAATTTAGGTCTTGTTTCGAAACCTGGTGTCCTGTATACAGGATTAGAGACAAGAATATATATCTGTTGTTGTTTGGTCGCTCAGTTGTGTCTGACTCTTTGTAACCCCCTGGACTCTTTGCAACCCCATTTATAAAGGATTAGAGACAAGAGTATATATCTATAATAATATATAACCAAATAGTCATGAAGTTTCCAGTTTTTTGGTTCTGAAGAAAACGTTACAAGACTGAATATTTAACAAGAACTTAATACCAGGCACTGAAATTGACAAAAAGATTAATTACACAGAGATCTAGCTTTCAGGTAATATATAATAGAACACAAGTACATTGAGACCCAAGAATATTCTTGCTTTATAATCTTAGCATCTAAGAGAGCACCTCACTAAAGCTGACTGGCGATTTGGGTTATTACTGAATGAATGAAAGAAAGAAGAAACATATGGATGGATGAACTACTCTAGTTTGTTACTTACATGTCCGAAGGGTATGCTATGGAAAATTTTTTACAGCTCAGAGAGCTTAATGGAAGCCTGAGAATCAGACATTTGTTGGAACAGTGAAATCATAAATCCCATGAAGCATCTCTACTGGGAAAACCGCCATTGAACAGTCTTTGATCAATGCAATTCCCTACTTTCTGCTGCTGATACATTTGGCACTACAGTAAAAATACAAAAACTAATATGTATTATTCCACTTTAATTTATTTTCATATGAGTCCACTCTTTCTTCATCCTTTTTTAGTGGTAAAATACTAATCACTCTCAACCATGAGAAGATAAGCATTAGAAAATAGAGAATTAAATTTCTGATGCTTCATTCCATTAACTGGTTCCAATAGAAATTTCGAGAGCAAAATTTAAAGTGAGTTTCTTGTATACTCACATAATTCAATAATTTATCCTTTTCTTTTTTATTATCATCATTGAGATTGATTTCAAATAATGCTACAGCTAAAGTGTGTATAGAAAAATAGGGACATGTTTTTATTTTTTCACAATTTAGCCTGTGATGCATGAAAGGGCGGAGACACTGCAGACAGAGTTTTTATTTGTGCATGTGTATATGTCCTTAAACAAAACATGGCTCTCTGGATGGGGCACAGTTGAAAGGAAGTATCACATTATTTTTTCTCAATTTCCTTGCATAGTAGAACAAAATGTAAACTATTTGACTTAACCCATCCAAACAAAATTCCATCATCACCATGAAATTTCTCTTCAAAACTGAGCAACACATGAAATATAAGTGGACCTGGGAAAGTTACTTCACATTTCTTTCATGGGTTTTCCTGATAATCATTGCCTGTGTTTTTCCATTTACCCTCAGCTTCGTCGGACACACATTACTGCTTCCATAGATCATCCTACCAGAGGTCACAGATCACACAGAACCTACAGAAACAGGAAATCAAACTTCCTGAGTCCACTACAAAACACAGAAACCTGTTTCCTCTTCACATCTCAAATTGGCAAACCTCTGTCTTAGCAGATTCAGTGTGGAAGCAGTTGTCAGAAAGGCTAGAAGGACTTTATCCCCCAATTTTACTTGAGCTTTCTAGCTTCCAACTACTGAAATGAAAGGAGCAAGGCTATTTATCCTGCTTTCTAGTTTATGGAGTGGAGGCTTTGGGCTTAATGGCCCTACGCACACTTGGACTACAACTGAGGATGAGAACTCCCAGAAGAATGCGACCTCTGCTTCAGTTCCTCCAAACAAAGGACAAAGTCTCCAGGTGCTGCCAACCCCCAAGATCACATCAACTGAAGTGGCCACAGCTCCTGATTCCAGCACTTCTGAAGACAGTCTTCTGAAATCAATACCACTGCCTTCAGAGACAAGTGCATCTCCAGAGGGTGTGAGAAAACAAACTCTCACACTCACAGAGAAGACAGAAGAAGGGATGCTGAAGTTACAAACGCTTGCCCTCCAGACGGAACCTACCCTCAAGTTCAGTCCTAAAGCAGAATCAGTGATTCTTTCCAACTCCACCCTGAAATTTCTTCAGAGCTTTGCCAGAAAGACGAATGAACAAGGCATTTCTCCAAACTCAGTTGGAGGCGTGGGAAATCGATCGCCACGGGAAACGTACCTCAGCAGAGGTGACAGCCCTGGAAGCCAAAGAACCAGCAAACAAAAACCAAGTTTTGAAACAACTAGAGGAAAGTAAGAAAATTCTTTTTTTTCCCCCTTTCTAATGATACGGTTTGTAAGATTGCAAGCTAACAGTTAAATGGTCTCATTTCCAGACAGGATTTTGTGTTCAAGATGAAACCAGATCATATGTCAGTTAGATGAGGGAATTGAGCATTACCTTATCTTAAAAGGAAAAGCTGAACAAATAAAATGCAGCAATTTGTTTTAATTGAAGTGGTCCAAGTTACTAAATAGAGGTACTTTAACTGGAGATGGTCACTAACCCTACAGTGTAACCCTACAGTGACTTGTTAGTTAACTCACATCAAGCATATGCTGTTTGTGCTCAGAATTACATCTACAAGGTGAAAGAAAAAAATGTCAATACGGTTAACGTGTGAACAGATTTAAAAATTGAAACAGCCTGGTGCTGTGGAAATTAAACAGTTATCAAGAACAAACCAAGCAGAGCTGGGTTGGAATCCTGGCTCCCATACTGTCTGGATCCTTGACTTCAGCAAGTCAATTGATGTTCCTGAATCTAAGTTTTTTCATTTGTAAAATACAGATAGGAAATACAGATAAAAATTCCAACTTTGCAGGGTTATCATGCAAGATTTAAATTAATGAAATGTGCTTAGACACATACTTCTCACAGAATGGGTGCTCAACAAATCATATTTTACTAGTACTGTTATACTGAGTTATGCTATTATCATTAATGTGTTGATTAGAGAGGCCAATTTTTCAAATTGATTTTGATTTAAAATTAGAGAAAATTCTATTTGAATTGTTGAAACAAAATAATAAAACAAAGCTTAAAACAGTATCATTAAATAAAACTTTTAAAAGGCCCAAAAAAACAAGAACAAAACACTGAGAAATGCAAGTCAGTGTTCTATTCATTTAATGTTCAAAATTATTTCTATGTTTAGAATACTAGATGTTTAGTATTATGAAATTAAACTTTCAAATACCTTTTGCTTATAATAAAAATTTAAAGACACCAAATAATGCCTTGGAAGCTTGAGTTAAATACCTGACTACATAAACTAATTTAAGTTAATAATAGCAACTTACACCTGCTATATGAAAGGCATTGTGTTAATGGTATAAAGATGTTCTTGATATAAAGATGAGGACACACTGGGAATATAAACCAGTAGATTTGTATTTATTTAATTCCATTTTCACTGTATTTCAAAGGTTATAGAATTTTTTAAATATGGAAGTAAATGTGATTTTAACTAAAAACATTAACTTCGTGGAATGTAGAACATGCCAATGTACTATAAAATAAATACTACAGATTACAAAATGTTCAACTTGGGATGGATATACTTTGTCTATAAGAGACATTTTAACAGATATAAATTAAGCTTTCTCATGTTTATGAACAACAGAATATGGGCTATCAAATAATAGTAAAATGTAAACTATTGAGAGTCATAGTCACTTATAAAATCATCTCTATTCATATTTTGTAATATTCTATGATTTAATTTTTTTAAACAAGTTGTATAGAAACCTTAGGCACTCATAGAAAATGACTTGAACTTTTTAGAGATGTGTGTCAAGAGTTTTCAATAGATTGTAAATACAACCAAAAGAAGAAGGGAACAGTTCTAATTAAAATAGTGCTTAAAGTTTTACATGGCATATAGAAATGGCATACAGTTGTTTCATAATTAGAAGTAGTAATTGATAACTTGATGAATACTAGATACATGCTAATTGTTTTACCCAGAGACCTCACTGTCAAAGCTTATGAACACCTACTTATTTTTATATATTACAAATCATCTGATGATTTTTATATATTGCCTATTATGTGCCTAACATTGTACTGGTCTCTGGGGAAATAGAGAATTTTTAAAATAATTCCTGCTTCCAAGGAATATTTTCTATAAAAAGTAACCACCAACATGTCTCAGATTTTTAAAAATTCACTATATGTTAGGAGGAAACAAGACATTAAAGTTGTGACCTGCTGAGCAGAACTCCATCCGTTGGATTTTCCAATGACAATAATCTTATTTCTGAGGCTTCCCAGGTGGCTCTAGAGGTAAAGAACACTCCTGCCAGTGCAGGAGATGTAAGAAATGTGTTTGATCCCTGGGTCGGGAGAATCCCCTGGAGAAGATAAAGGCAACACACTCCAGTGTTCTTCCCTGGAGAAACCATGGAAAGAGGAGCCTGGCAGAGTACAGTCCATAGGGTTGCACAGAGTCAGACATGATTGAAGCGACTTAGCACACATGTACTTAGAGGGTCTTGAAGAAACTCCAGGAGACAGTGGAGGACTGAGCAACAACAACTTAAGAGTCTACATCCTGAAGTCCTGGAGAGCTGAGGTTCTATTTCATTTTTTTGGCTGAACCATGCAGCATGCAGGATCTCAGTTCCCTGACCAGATCAAACTCTCTGCATTGGGAGCACCGAGTTATATACCACTGACCACCAGGGAGGTCCTGAAGTTCTCTTTTGGTAAACTTTTCATTCGGTCCCAGACTTCTACTCATTAAGCCACGCAATTGATAATGGTATGAGATAAAACTTAGGCCCATCTCTTATGGACACAGTGCTGACGAAAAGAAACCTTAACAAGGTCAAAAGAGATCTTTCACATTTTATTTGATTAACAAACAAAAACAGTAGCAAACACTTTATGGTATTTTCTCTAGTACTATACTGAGGGTGTGTATGTGTGTGTGTGTGTGTGTATGAAAATACATAATTTTCAATCCTTTAAACATCGCCATAATTCTATGAAGAAGATTCTTTTACTATTTCATTATGGAGAGGTTAAGAAACTTAACTAGGGTCACTTAGCTAGTAAATTGCACAGCAAAAATGCAAACCCAGGCTGTCTTCAGAGACAAAGCATTCTATCCCTACATTATACTCCCTCAGCAAACACAGTCTACTATCCCAACTGGAAAAAACAAGTGGCCAGTATATTTCCCCACTTCTGAGGCTTCAGTGACTATTCTTTGCTCCATAACAGAGTCCAGATTTGTTACCCAGATCAGTCACACAATGCCATCTTTGATCTGGCTCTTGCCTATCTCCCCAGCCTCATCTTCTGTCACTTTCTGGCCATTAAAATTTGTAGTTTTCTAGTCCACAGTATATTGTTTGTTAAACCCATCTCTGGTCCCTGTTTGTACTTCTGGCTAGCACAGTCTTATTTTCCTATCACCTACTTCTTTTACACCTAATAATAATATCTCCAGGAAGCCTTCTCAGTCTCAGTCAGGTGGGCTCTCTGACTGTACTTAAACTCTGAATTCTTCTTTTGCCACACTTACAGTAGTGTATTATAATTATATATGTGATCTCCTTGCATTTAGGTACATATTTTCATTGCTAGTAAAATATTTGGTTTCTAATACATACACAATATTTAATGAACTGACTATAAAGTTTATGGATCTATATGTGAATATATAAACAAATCCTTCCTAAAGAATTATTATTTCTGTATAAGAAAATCTGATTGACTGGGGATAAACTCATCTTTAGGTTTTGGGGTTTTTTCCCCTAATACTCTTAGAATTTTATAGTGATTCTACTTAAAAGGAATACTTACATCAATAGAATTTTTCTGGCATATTTTTGTCTCATCTTGTATTTTGTCTCATCTTAGCACCACAGAACTCCTGGCCCCACCAGAGTTGTGGTTTCCTGTCTAGCAGAATGGAGGTTGGTCAGTGACCAAGCACTTTGAAAGAGGCAGGATAAAAAGGAGAAATTAGAATTACTGTATCTATGCAGTGAGCCAATATTTGCTGAGGACTAATATAGGCTACACAGTTCATGGGGTCTTAAAGAGTCAGACATGACTGAGCAACTAACACTTTCAGCTTTCAATACGTCCCCAGCATCGTGCTTGTGCTGAGAGTAAAACAGTGAAAACAAACTCCCACCTGTTCCGCCTCCTGGAACCTGCAGTCCAGGAGGGCGTGGGGAGGAAAAAGAGTGCATCACAAAGACTGATGTGGAGTCAAAATGGTGATCAACATTCTGAATGAAGTTCTTAAGAATATGTAACAGGGTGAGTGGCCTACCCTGAGCACTGTGAGCCTCCCCTGAGAGGATAGTAGGTAAGATGAGATATCGAGAGGCATCGACTGCCTACCTAATAACTTCTCTCACAATCCCAACGCCTGCACCTGTGTACTTGAATCTTCATCTCAGTGAATGGCTAGTTCCATAACTGGAAACCTTTGGTATATCTTTTACATTTTCTCCCCTGGCCTTTATATAATCAATTAAGAAGTCTCAGTGTCCTCTCCAACATCCTTCAAACCCCTAGCCTCTCTCCACTTTTACCATACCATCCCATTCTTACCACCATTACCCACCACCAATCTCTTAACTTATCCGCATTTCCACTCTTGCCTCCACACATGTGAGACCTTTCAAACTTTTTTATGGAATAAATTTGACATAGAACATTGTATGTTTGACACAGAACTCGGCTCCTCTGAGCCCCTCTGTGCCCGGCCACCTGCTCCAACCCAGGTGCTGCCAGGGCCGGGACCAATGCACCCACACTGAATCCTGATTATTTTAAGCTAGCTGTGGAAATGGTTTCCCTTGGCAATGTTTGACTTAGGAGTAGCCATGTGACCAGCTTTTGACCAAAGAGACACCTGGGAAGAACCATGGGGGAGCTCAAGGAAAAACTTCTCTACTCTTGACACTCAAGGTTTCTCTTCTTCCTCTAGACATGCACTCTCTACTGTGATAGCCACTAAGCACAGGTGGCTATTTAAAATTAAATTAGTTAAAATTAAGTGAAATTAAAAATTCAGTTCCTCAGTCATACTACTAGTTACATGGTCAAGCACTCTGTTCACCTGGAGCTAGTGGCTGCCATATGGGACAGTGTAGACACAGAGTATTTGCATTGTTGCAGAAAGTTCTATTGGATAATGCTGTGCCTGGATATTTTCAGTTTGGATTTGATGCTGAAACAGTGGTACCCATCTGAAAAACACTGAAAGGGGCTAGGGATTGCAAGTGAAAATGGAGATATCCTGAGGTTTTGAAAGATTGGCTTCCCTGATAGCTCAGCTGGTAAAGAATCTGCCTGCAATGCGGGAGACCTGGGTTCCATCCCTGGGTTGGGAAGATCTCCTGGAGAAGGGAAAGGCTACCCACTCCAGTATTCTGGTCTGGAGAATTCCACGGACTGTATAGTCCATGGGGTCACAAAGACTCAGACACGACTGAGCGACTTTCACTTCACTTCAAGGCATTTAAACTTTAACTCAGGTTAATGAATTTCATTGAATGTAAGACTTCATATACTGTGATGCATTATCTTATGTATTAATAAGAAAATATGACATTAAAGTTTTTAGATTTATCTCTCAGAGTTTTATTATATATCACTTATGCATCCTTGAAATGAAAATATAAATAAAACTGGTTTAGCTATTTCTAAGGCAGTAACAATACCTACTGTCTGACCAATAGTGACTAAAAGATACCACTGATTTCAAAACGTATTCATGATTTCAGAGATATGTGTCTTAAAAATCGGTGAAACTTGGTATTTTGCTCACATGCTCAAGTTCACTTGGTAGCTCTCCATACCTATAGAATAAAATGCAAAATCCTCACCATGCACACTGGGTCTTGCTCATGACCCCCTGTCTTTATGATCTAAATTTCCACCATGCTCCAAGTTCACTCCACTTCCTTTTCTCCACAAATGGGTTTCCTTCTGGTTACTGACCATGTCAAGTTAATATGTATCTCAAGGAAATTTCCTGTTTGCTCTTGATAGAATGCTGTAACTTCAGTATTTTGAATGATGGATTCCTTTTCTTCATGCAGCTCTAGCATTGATGTCCCTCTCTCAAGCAGACCTTCTCTGACAACCCAATGTCAAATTGCCATCTTATCACCTTTACTTTTTTCTTTAAAGCATTTATTTGAAATTATGAGTTTATTAATATATACATTTGTGTATTTTATATTTTTTCATGTCAAAAATACACCCTGTGATAATAGGAACCTTGCCCTTTTCAATTATTATTCTATTCAACTGCTAACATAAGTGCCATGCACATAGAAAAAGCCAAACAAAACTCTGTGGAATGACTGCTTATTGAATGGATTTGGAGTTTGAAGCAGAGATCAAGACTAGAGGCATAAGTTTGGAAAATATGAGAACTATAAAAATATGGATAATCAATTGAGGAGTTTTCTCTCTCTTTTTTTTTTTTAATGAAAAAGGAAAGGGAGAGAAAGCAGAAGTCAGAGCTGGCCCTGAGAGTTTCCCACTCTTTTGTTGCCATTGTGTTTTATTTTGCATAGAGAATGGCCATAAATATTGTAAAATATTAATGAAAAGGCCAGAAGGGAAAAGTTGAATATGAAACAAGATGAATACTTTATTTGCTGAGTTTACTGGAAACTTGATTTATTTTAGAATTTCATTTGTTTATTCTTTCTATAAGCTATATAACTTGCTTTAAGTACAAACAGGTGGCTCAAGTTAAATAAATTATGATTTCTAGTATGTTTAAGGGCTTTCCTGGTGGCTCAGTCAGTAAAGAATCTGCCTGCAATGCGGGAGACCTGGGTTTGATCCCTGGGTTGGGAAGATCCCTTGGAGGAGGGCATGGCAATCCATACCAGTATTCTTGCCTGGAGAATCCCCATGGACTGGGCAGACTGTGGCCCATGGGGTCACAAAGAGTCAGACACAGCTGAGCTACTAAGCATATCACAGTATGTCTAAAATAATAAATACTACAAGTCTTGTATTAATTAGACCACTTGTAAATAGAAATTTTAAATATAATATAAAAATTTGATGGTTTAACATCACAAAAACTATCTAATTAATTCTATTGCCTATCATAATAAGCATTTTTCTGCTTAATTCTGTAAATTATGAGGTTTTAGATGTGAAAAATCTGGTCAATTAAATTCAGATAACATCTTAGTCCATTCAGGCTGTTATAACAAAATAAAAGACTGGGTGGCTTATAAACAACAGAAATTTATTTCTCAGTTCTGGAAGCTGGAAGCCCAGGAACAGTTGCTAGCATGGTCAATGAGGGCTTTTTTCCAGGTTCCTGAGTTCTCATTTTACCCCCACATGGTAGAAGGGATGAGGGATCTCTCTAGGGCCTCTGTTATAAGGGCACTAATACCTTATACCTAATAACTCCCAAAGCCCCCATCTCTCAATACTATCATAATGGGCATTTGGATGTCAACAAATGGAGTTGGAGGGGGACACAAACATTCAGTCTATAACACGTATTGTTTGCAAAGTTCTTATCAAAGGCCTAGTGGCATCCAAGGGGATTATTCTCACCTGCTATAAATATCTAAAAGGAAACACACCATTTATATCCTTGAGAAATAAATGTATCAACTACATTATTGCCAGTGAAAATACTAAAGTATACTCTGCATCTCAATTTTTTCTTGTTAATCATTTCCTTTTATTTCTTTGATATTTTTACTCACTGAATTGCTGCTGAATATATAAGTACATATTGTATGATACATACCAGATTTTAAGGAGTGCTTATATAATCTAGGTGATGAGATGAGAAGTGTTTGTATACTTTGTTTACTTAAATATGAAATTAATTTAAAAGTGTGTTACTTGGGGGGATGCTAAAAGAGTCAGTTTACAGGAACAACTGATTTAAGTATAGCATTAAGCATCGCAGCATCTATTAGCCTGCCTTTCCTGAGGCTCTGCAGTTTGCACAGTGGGAAAGTCTGACACCTACTGGAGTAGAGTTTACAATATCCCTGAAAACATTCAAGTCACAGGATGGGGAAAAGAAACAACAATAAAATAAAATTAGGAAAATAAAACAAATGTATGAAAAAAAAGTTTAAGATACCTTTAATGATTGCTGCTTATAAAAATGCATATGTTATGCATATCTAATTCAATGTACCTCTTAAAAATGTTCTATTATTGGCTTTAAAACTTGAAAAATAGGTTTGGTCCAAAAGGCAAACTCCATGCACATCCTGGGAAGGGGGCACCCTCAGCTCATTCTCCTAAAATTTTACACTGAAAATTACTATTATTATTATTATTGTATATACACAATAATTTGTGACTCTGAGCATATGTCATTAAAAACTCAATTATATTCACTACATTGTGCCCACCATGGAAGGCAAATCAGTGGTGCCTGACAAAAGACTTTCATTGCAAAGGATGGTATATAAAAGGTTTTTTTTTTTCTTAAAACCTAAGTTAACCAGAAAATTCAAGTATCAGAAATTTCCCATCATCTGAGATTTTCATGATTGCCTCTCAAGATCTGTTTCAAATATTTCTATGATTCTTTTATAAAACTAATACTTCTATCCCAGTTTAAATATTATACAGACTTTAGAAAACGGATGGGCTATATAAAGGTATTACACTAAAATAAAATGAACCACAATTTTTAAAATTTGAAAATAGTCATTTTCTTAACGAGATTATTATCAAGATGGACTTATCTTTTGGACTAACTGCCAAAACTAAATATAAAATGTCTAATGCTTTATTTGTGTGTGATTTACATAATAAGAATCTTTTCACTAAATGTAAATGCTTACTTCCAAGTTCTATTAATATTTCTTTCACATTATATATTTCCTTTGGACTACTTTCTCTTTTGTAACTGGTGCACTACCTATAAATCCTATACAGTCTATGAAATTCTCCAGGTCAGAATACTGGAGTGGGTAGTCTTTACTTTCTCCAGGGGTCTTCCCAACACAGGGATGGAACCCAGGTCTCCTGCATTGCAGACGGATTCTTTACTAGCTGAGCCACAAGGGAAGCCCAATGAAAATAAAGATTCCTATAAAGATTACATAACATTTGGGAAGTATTTAGGTTCATGTCTTCTTGGGACTATAGAGACATCTGGAATATATTTCTTCTGAGAGCTAAACTTCATCATATGCATTGAACCGCAACAATAATAATCTTCTGTATTGACCTGATATACATAAGCATTTACGGTTAAGATGAATTTATCAGGTCATTAGAGAAGAAAAAGGAGCGATCTCTACTAGTGTGAGGCAGAAAACAAAGTGGGAGATTTATACATACATATATACAGCTATATATATATATATATAGAAGTCACTCAGTCGTGTCCGACTCTCTGTGACCCCATGGACTATATATATAGCCCACCAGGCTCCTCCGTCCATGGGATTCTCCAGGCAGGAATACTGGAGTGGGGTTGCCATGTCCTTCTCCAGGGGATCTTCCCGACCCAGGGATAGAACCCGGGTCTCCCACATTGCGGGGCAGACGCTTTACCCTCTGAGCCACCTATATAGGTATCTATCTATTCCCTTCATAAAAATATCCTATTGAACTCTCTGAATAATGTAGTTGTTAGCAGCAGCAGCAACTGTTTTAAATATATTAAGTCATTTAATCTCACAACAATTTGTGAGGTAGGTAACATTATTAAATTTATTGTAAATACACAGTCTCCCCAAGTACAAAACCTTATCCAACTTCCAAGAGAAAATTACATACCATTGGCTAGTTTATGGTGGGAATTTTGCTGATTGACTTTGATTTCTAGTGTATAGTCTCAGGAATTGGTATTTTCATGGTATTGTGTCAATTCAAATCACAGGGTATGAATATAAACATTTAAACATTGTCTTCTATGAACAGGATGACAAGCAATTTATTAATCTGAATTTTAAGGACTAGTATAAATACATTACATTAATCTTTTTAGATCGGTGTTTTCTATTTCTTAAGAAAAATACTTGTCATGGTCATTATTTAAACAAATCCTTTGTTGCTTCGGTCCACTCTCAATTCAGGATAAGAACGGATGTGTGTGGGCCATGGTTTGGTCAGTTTGCACAGCAAACGGCAGTGACCAACTCATGGAATTTTTAATTTAGTGTTTTCACTGGCTCCTTGGAATACTGGATTTCTAAAATGTTTCAAAATAGAACGATTGTTTATTTACAGTGCTTTTCTGAGTTCATTAACCACAAGACTTCAAGTTTTCTGAATAAAAATAGAATCTTCTTCTATCATTACTTTTTTAAGTTCTAAATAGCCAAAGATGTCTGCTTTTCCCTCAAACAAATCTTTTACCTATTAACTTGGAAAATCCGAAGGATCAATACAAGCCCTTCTCAGTACATGTTGCTGCACAAAAGCAAGTGTTATTGCCCTTAAAGAGAATCCCAAATGCAGTCTGCTGTTTGGAGGGTTAGGACCCCACGGAAAGCTCAACACTTCAAAGAAACTGCTCTCTGTTTGCCATAATCAGTCTGGAAAGGTACAAAAGAGGTCTAGATTTAAGCAAAATGCTTGTCTGGGATCATTACATTGCTTTTAAACTTGCCTGTCACCATTTCACCATGCTGAATTTTCTATTTTAAAACTTATATTTTCAAATTATTCGGTTTTAAAATTATATTTACATATTTAATATCCCTTAATGAGCTTATTTCATTGGTAGCATAAACCTAATTATGAGTCACATCAGGGACTCTTTGGCTGTGGATAGTCCTCCCAATTTACACTGGATCAAAGATTGCTGGGCCATGAGCAATCTACTGATCTGCTCTTTGGCCTACTACACTATTTTAGTCATGAAATGGTTTTACTATTTAGAGTTTTAAACAATCACTTGCAGGTGATGCTGATTTACTCTCACAAACAATATCTAACTATCTTTCTATCATCTTTTTTTCCCCAAAACCCAGGTTACATAGTGACAGTGGTACTTTTTCCTGCCTCATACTGTCCCCTCCATAATCATTCAGCCAATGCTTACATGACAGTTTAACTGGGCTTCAGCTGAAGTTAATCATTCCCTGTAATTAGGATAATCAGTGGATTTGCATGAAAAATCTATTTTTAAAATATCCCTTTATTGTAGTCTTTAATTTTAAAATTTTTGTTACCTGTTTTTGGCAGTTCTTTGTTTCACATTATTTTTCCAAGTATCACCACACTTGAACAAAATTTGCTAATGTGTCTTTTTATGTCTTTACAGAACTGAATTGTCAAACTTCTCATTCAAAAGAACCTTGCACAATAAGCTGTATAATGCTCAATTTTTCTGCCTTAGACAGATGAATGACTGAGTCAGCTTTATTTGTAAAAGACCTAAATATTTCAAAGCAGATATTTAGTGACTCTGGGGAAAAATGTGTTCCTTCTTTGGTTTTTAACATTTAGGTTGATTGTTGTATTAATTTAATAATAATAATTATTATTATTATTTTAAGGAGCATAGATTTCTTATATTCTAGTGATTTTGTGACATACATCTCATACTGATTTGAACTCATTTGTTGCTGTTCAGTTGCTCAGTTGTGTCCAACTCTTTGCAACCCCATGGACTGCAGCACGCCAGGCTTCCCTGTCCTTCACTATCTCCTGGAGTTTGCTCAAACTCATGTCTGTTGAGTCAGTGATGCCATCCAACCGTCTCATCTTTTGTTTTCTCCTTCTCCTCCTGCTCTCGATCTTTCCCAGCACCAGGGTTTTTTCCAATGAGTTGGCTCTTTGCACCAGGTGGCCAAAGTACTGGAGCTTCAGCATCATTCCTGCCAATGAATATTCAGGGTTGATTTCCTTTGGGGTTGACCAGTTTGATCTCCTTCAATCCAAAGAACTCCAAGCATCTCAGAAGTATCAATTCTTCAGCACTCAGCCTTCTTTATGGTCCAAATCTCATATCTGTACATGACTACCAGAAAAACTTTGATTCTACAGACTTTTGTTGGCACAGTGATGTCTCTGCTTTTTAATATGCTGTCTAGGTTTGTCATAGTTTTCCTTCCAAGGAGCAACCATCTCCTAATTTCGTGGCTGCCGTCACTGTCCACAGTGATTTTGAAGCTCAAGAAAATAAAGTCTGTCACTGTTTCCACTTTTTCACCATCTATTCACCATGAAGTGATGAGAGCAGATGCCATGATCTTAGTTTTTTGAATGTTGATTTTAAGCCAGATTTTTCACTGTCCTTTTTCACCCTCATCAAGAGGCTCTTTTGTTCATTTGATGTTACAGTCATGAGCTTTGCTACTATACTTTGTAAATCATTCTGCCTCTACCTTCAAGAAACATAGTCTCAGTTACAAGTGAGCAGGAATACATATCTTATTATATTTATATATAGGGGAAAATGATAGAAATAGAAACCTAAGAATGAAAAAAATCATATAATCCAATCATTCGATTAATCTATAGTTATTAAGTGGAGAAGGCAATGGCACCCCACTCCAGTACTCTTGCCTGGAAAATCCCATGGACGGAGGAGCCTGGTAGGCTGCAGTCCATGGGGTTGCGAAGAATCTGACACGACTGAGCGACTTCACTTTCATTTTTCACTTTCATGCATTGGAGAAGGAAATGGCAACCCACTCCAGTGTTCTTGCCTGGAGAGTCCCAGGGATGGGGGAGCCTGATGGGCTGCCGTCTATGGGGTTGCACAGAGTCGGACACTACTAAAGTGACTTAGCTTAGCATAGCATAGCATAGCATAGCATAGCATAGTTATTAAGAACTTTCTTACAGTTTAGTATAGGATCTCTCTTATAATAAAATAACTGGTATTACAACCAGAAATGAGGCTGATTTTTGTTTTCCCAAATGGTATCTATATATTCCAAAAGTTTCATTCTGTTAAAAATTAGAAAAATAATTTTTCAGATATTACAAGCACAGTAAAAATATTTTCCAGACTTCTGCCTATAGCAACTAAGTTTCATCCATTTACATTAGATAATTTTCTTTCTCATATGATTTGTTTAATAAATTATTTTTATAAAATTGCAAATAATTTTTTTGTGTCTATACTCATTTAACTGTTAACATTTAACTCTCTCTCCATTCTCCTACAACTTAATTTGTAACATTAATATATATCTTCAATTTAAGATTCCTTGAGGTGTGGAATATCTTTAAATATCATTTTGGATGGCTTCTGCCAGAATGTCAACTAAAAATAGGTACTTTAATAAGGGCCATTTTTGTCTGATCATTGCATTTTTGGCAAATAACCTACTTTAATGTTGTTACAGTTTCTCATCCTCCTTGGAGAATGGTCAAGTCATATTCCTCTATTATCTTATATGTTGAAGAGAGTAAGCATACATGCATGGATAGAAACAAAGTTTTTTAGAAATGGGCTTGAGAAAAGTTATAGGTACAATATGGTCTAATTGATAAGACATGGGTCAGCACCGCAATTCAACTGAATCTTTCAGTAAGGCAAGATTTATTTTTATGTTATTCTTAAAGCAGACTTAAAATTGTGTGATATTTGATAAAAAATCGATTTATTTTTTAGTTTTATGTAAGAAAAGAGCATCACATGGTATTATTTCTGTAATTTGCTTGCATCACACAAGTTTAAGTATTGATGAATAAATCTATGTATAAATATTTCAGAATGTATTTCACCATTCTGTGGTAAATGGACATTGAAACTACTTTTAAGCTTTGATAATTATGAATAATACTGCTATAAATACTCAGATACATGATTCCTGGCACATATGTGCCATGGTTTCTCTAAAGTATATATCTAACCACTGGATCAGAGGATTCAAAGTTCATTTTTACATGATATTAACACATTGGTTTTCAAAGTGGTTGTACCACTTTATAATTCCACCAGTAGTATGTGTGAGAGTCCAATTCTCTATCTCCTCTGAACACATGAGACTGTCAAATCCTCAGTGTTTGCTTTTTGGAGGTATAAAGCATTATTCCATTATGATCTTAATTTGCATTTTCTTGATGTTGACAAGACTGACCTTTTTACATGTATAATAGACATTAGTATTTCTTTGTATAAAATGTTTGTTCAAGTAGTTTATCCATTTTTCAGTGTTCTATTTTTTGTCTTTATATTACTTATTGGTAGGAATTTGTTATATTTTTTGGATGTTATTTTTTTTTTGTCTTTGCCAAATATTTTCTTCTAATCCACAGTCTCTCTTTTTAGATTACTTCTGGTGCTTTCACATGAGTAGAAATTTTAAATTTTTATATATTTAAGTATTTTAGTTAGTACAAAGAAAAACAAGAGGGTTGTTTTTGTACTTTAACCTTATATGTTACAAGATGGCTAAATTCACTCATTACCTCCAGAATTTTTTTGTAAACACATCACAATCTTCCACATAAAACATGTTTTCTGCAGGTAAATATAATTTACTTATTTTCAGTCTACGTGTCTTTCTCTTTCCTATCTTATTATATTAGAAGAGGTTCCCAAGTAGTGAAGATATTTGTCTATGCTTTCAAGAGGTTTAGAGTTTTAGCTCTTCCTTTGAGAGCTTTAACCTGTTATTTGGTTAATTTTCATATCTGGTTTAAGATAGCAGTTCAACTTCATTTGTTGACATGTGGCTATCCATTTGTCTGGTCTTGAAAAGAGTATTCTTTTCTCCTTTAAAGTGCTCAGCACTCTTGACAAAAATCAACAGAATATAAACGTAAAGGTTTATTTCTGGACTCTAACTTCGATCCATTGATCTCTTATCTATATCCTATTAATTAAGCTAAATGCAAGTCTTAGTTAATGTAGTTTTGTAGTATGCTTTGAAATTGGATAGGGTAAGTACAGAGTGCTCTATTTCCACCACCACCCCCCACCCCCCGCCCCCAGTATGCTTTGGCTATCCTGAGTTACTTGCATTTCCCATATGAATTTTAAGCTTTAAATTTCTGCAAAAAAGCCATGTGGGATTTTGATCAAGATTGTGTTTAAGAGACAGGATGGCAATACTCACCAAATTGATCTAACAATGTTAAGTTTTCTAATCGGTAAATACTTTTCATTTATTTAGGTCACCTTTAAGTTCTTTCCATGATATTTTGTAATTTTTGTAATTCCTTTGTTAAATGTTTCATGAGGTTATGATTATCTTGATACTAATGTGAATGGAATTGCTCTCTTAGTTTCATTTTTTGAATAGTTTCTAATGCATAGAAACAAAACTATTTCTCATATATTGCAAACTTGCTGTATTTGCATATTAGCTCTAGTAGTGTTTTAGTGGACTCAGAATTTCCTACATGCAAGAAATATGCAAATATAAGTTTTACTTCTTCCTTTTTAGTATGGATCCATTTTTTTTTTACTCTTCCCCAGTTACCCTGAATAAAACCTCCAGTAAAATGTTAAAAGTTCCATCTTAATGGCTCACTGTCATTTCCTTTAAGAGCCTCATATAAGTGCTTAGCCGTAAGTCCAAACTTGGGAATCCCAATATGACAAAACCCAGCCATTCCCCAGAATCCACACAATATCCATCTGATAGTGAGAACAGCTACTCTAGGTAATACTTTCCTTCTATTTGCAGTAAATTTGTTTGCCCTTTTGATAATTCAAATCAAATAATTAAAATTGGTTGAAAATGTATGCTTTTATATTCCTGGTCTACCAAAAAGTTTAAAGTGAGGATTATATTTTGGTCTGAAGCTTCCTTAATTTTACTAGCAATTAGTATATCATCCACATATTGGATTAAAACTCCATTAATTGGAGATCCCTGAATTCCTTGGCTAAGGTTTCCCCCAAAATAGGCGGCAGCAGGGAGGGGCATGCTAAAATCCTTGTGGCAATACCATCCAAAAAATATTGCTTTATATTAGTCTCTGGATCATCCCATTCACAGGCAAACAATTCTTGGGACTCAGGGATATGTAGTAAAAAGCATCTTTTAAATCCAGAACTATAAACCAGCAGTAGGCTCTAGATAAAGTTGTTCACAAAGCGTATGTATTTGGCACCACAGGATATATATCCTCTATAGTTTGGTTAATGGCTTTCAAATGTACAAAAATGATAATCTCTGACCCTTAGCTTTTGTTATTTATTTATTGGCCATGTCACATGGCTTGTAGGCTCTTAGTTCCCTGACCAGGTATTGAACCTGGATCACAGGGCTTCCCTTGTAGCTCAGCTGGTAAAGAATCCATTTGCAGTGCAGGAGACCTTGGTTCTATCCCTGGGTTGGGAAGATCCCCTGGAGAAGGGAAAGGCTATCCACTCCAGTATTCTAGCCTGGAGAATTCCATGGATTGCAAAAAGCTGGACATGACTCAACGACTTTCACTTTCACTTTCTTTCACAGATCACAGCAGTGAAAGCCTGGAGTCCTAACCAGAAGCCCGCTAGGGATCCTTCTCTGAGTTTTTGTACAAGCAGGATTGGAGGGTTATGTGGGGGTTAAGAAAGTCAGATTACTTTGCATATAAGAAATGGGGCTATCAAAGGCTTTATACTTTCCTCCACATGCTTCTTTTAAAGGGTATTTCTTTGAATTTGGAGTCCTGGCACCTGGAGGAATTTTTACTACTATTGGGTCAGCCGTCTTAGTTCTTACTGCCCTCCTGTCATCCCAAACATCTAGACTTTCCTTCCTGAAATTTTTCAGGTTGGTGTTTTTCTCCCTATTAGAACAGTTTGGAGAGTTTCATCTTTTTAGGATCATCTCAGTAGGACAGCATTTTATTTATCAAATTATATGAGCTTCCCTGGTAGCTCTGTTGGTAAAGAATCTGCCTGCAATGCAGGAGTCCTGGGTTCAGTCCTTGGATCGGGAAGATCCCCTGGAGGAGGGAATGGCAAACCAGTCAAGTATTCTTGCCTGGAAAATCTCATGGACAGAGGAGCTTTGTGGGTTATAGCCCATGGGGTCACAAGAGTCAGACACGACTTAGGGACTAAACCACTACCATCATAGATCAAAAGTAGAAAACAGTGAGTGACATATACAAATCCCCTGGGGTAGACCTTGGTCATCCAGACCTGTGGGAACTTGTCTCGAGGGATATTGCCCTGCCTGAGGCAGAGGAGCCCCTGGACTAAATTATGTACTCTGGTGAGTACAGGGAAGGGAGACCAATCCCTTTTGATGATCCAGAAAGAAGGGTACAAGGCCAGAGCTGGACATGCAGCTCTAGGATGGTTGGTGAAAACCTCAGGGGCACTTGCAGAGATTCCTCCCTTCATATAGGGAGAGAGCTACTGGAAACTCCACAGGAGGAGTCAAGGCCATCATTAGGCTCTGACTCAGGCAAGACAGGCATTTTCTGAAGGTTTTCCCTCTGAATCAGAATTTCACATCTCTTTTGCAAATCCTTGAAGTGAAGTGAAGTGAAGTGAATGAAAGTCCCTCAGTCGTGTCCGACTCTTTGCAACCCCATAGACTGTACCTGCCAGGGTCCTCTGTCCATGGGATTCTCCATGCAAGAATACTGGAATGGGTTGCCATTTCCTTCTTCTTCTATAAATACCCAGTTTGGTTTTGCTGCTGAAAAATGTATTTAATAACTTGGAAAAACCAGTTGAAGTGAAATATGTGACCCCATTGCTTGCACATGCCTATTCTTAATCTGAGGAACGTGGATAACCACAGTGCAAGGCAGAGATGATGGTATAACAGCCAGGAGTCCTCCATCACTGGAGGAAAAATAAGCCCTTTAGTGAAACTGAGCTCTGCAGTTCGCTGATAAGATTTCCTCCATAGTAGTGCTCAAAATAGTTTGCTTGTTAGCTAGCAAAAATACCAAGAGCCTAGAAAGGCCTTTCCTCACATTCATGGGGTGGGTCACGTGTCAACCAGCAGAAACTCAAGGTCTGGGTGATGCAACGTTGGCTGTACCCTTGAGTTTACAGGAGATGAAGGAAGGCACCAATCTGGGGTTCAAAGCACACTTTTTCCTTTATAGGAAGTACCTGAGCACAGTAGAGCCCTGCCCTCCTCACCATCTCTTCACCTTAATGCTGGTTCTGAGGGTTAGCCCACCCCTCCAAGAATGAAGGTTTAGAAAGAGAGAGAGAGAGCACCTGTGTGGGCACGCAACCCCTACATCAAAGCTCTGTCATTATCCTAAGTTTTAAACCCAAGAGCTGGGAATGGATTGCAAATGGACTGTTACTCCCCTCAAAAAGAAGAAGGAAATGAAACAGCCTCAATAGGCATGAGAGAGAAAGTAAGAACCTTAGGATTTAGAAACCAGTTCCTAGTTTTGTTTGGTTTCTGAAAAGAAACAAGCCAACGTAGCAGTGACTTGGCTATATGAAGTCCCCGAGACACCACTGAAGAGAATGACAATCTCAAAAATGACCAGCTCAGATGTGAGGACTCATTCAGGGAACACTGGAAAGCTTTCCATTAGAGATGGTTGTCAGAAGTATAGCCCAGGCTCTGCCTCACTCAACACCTTGAAAGCTTACCTGATGAGAAGGGTAGAAGAGGTGACCATATCACCCTGAAGAAAGTGAAGTGAGGAGGCTGCCTGAGATTCAAAGCTGAATTTGACAGAGGATACAGGTTGAGACAGTGAAGGCCAGGGAAGCCTGGGATGCTGCAGTGCATGGGGTTGCAAAGAGTTGGACACAACTGAACAACTAAACAGTTCGAAATAATCAAGTGCTCACTTCTTCCAGAGCATGTTGGGGTTTAATCTTCCTAGTAGAAAATCAAAGCATTTTACCTCCCCAGCAGAGACCACAGACAAGCGAATCAAGACATCTGGGCAATTTCCAGGTAGAAAGCATTCACCTCAAAGCTGCCTCCACATTCTAGCCCGTGGCATTGAGCACCACCACCAATGTTTGTTCCTACTGGCAGTTTCCTTTCTTACACACATATGTTGTTGTTTGTCACTGAAGTATGTCTGATGTTTTGCAACTCCCAAGACCATAGCCCTCCAGACTCCTCTGTCCATGGGATTTTTCAGGCAAGAATACTGTAGTGCGTAGCCATTTCCTTCTCCAGGGCATCTTCCTGACCCAGGGATGGAATCTGTGTTTACTGCATTGGCAGGCTGATTCTCTACTGCTCAGCCACCAGGGAAGCCCTGCATACATATACACACACACCCTTAAAAGCAGTTTAATGCCTGCTAGCTTGGCTCATACAAAAGAAGGTTAAAATTCTCAGTGAGGAAAAAGCAAAATGTATTCAATTGTATAAAGGCTTCTTCCCTTTCAACAAACAGGGATAAAGCAAATTTCCTCCCATTTTTCCTCTTTTACAAAGGAAGTCTAATTGTAAGCTGCTGCTGCTAAGTCGCTTCAGTCGTGTCCGACTCTGTGTGACGCCACAGACGGCAGCCCACCAGGATCCCCCATCCCTGGGATGCTCCAGGCAAGAATACTGGAGTGGGCTGCCATTTCCTTCTCCAGTGCATGAAAGTGGAAAGTCAAAGTGAAGACACTCAGTCGTGTCCAACTCCTAGCGACCTCATGGACTGCAGCCTACCAGGCTCCTCCATCCATGGGATTTTCCAGGCAAGAGTACTGGAGTGGGGTGCCCAAGAGAGTGTTATAATTCAAAGACCATTCTCTGGCATTTTCCTCCAACTCCAGCTGATATTAGAGCTATGCTGTGTAACAAAAGAAAGCCATTTGTTGTTGTTGTTGTTTTTCATAACTTCAGTATACCATAAATATAGCAGGAAGTTTTATATAGAAATTGCAAGAACATGTTACCATTTAAAGAATAAAAGCACATAATTGAAAGAGCCATGTTATAAGAAAGGACAGGTACAAACTTACTGATAGAGTTCTGTAACCAAATGATCCTTAGATATCTCCATTAAAAAGTGTCTCCATCTTTGAGATAATTTAACCTTCTAGACCAGCCACTCTTAGATGTGTTTAATACTACTTAACTGCTACTTTCAATGAGCTTACTAAGCATCCTCTTAAAGTTTTATTTGTGTTTTGGAAGGTTTTTTTTTTTTGCTTTGTTTTATACCTGGCTAAATGTAGGCCAAGTTGACTATCATATTTATTATTTAAACTGCAAATAATTATACAAAATTCTTTTTTCCTGTTACTACTTTAACTATCTCAACCTTCCTTAAATTCCTATTTGTCTAATAACTGTCTCACCTGTTTTAATCTCTTTCGTTAACTCACTCTAAAGTTACATGGGTGTCTTATTTCATGCTGACCAACTTGGAAATAGATGATTTTTCTTCTAGCTCCCATTTTACTAATTTTACTTCATGTATTTCCCATTTATTTTTCCTATGCTTACTCCTTAGGCTGATTGGTATGATCACATACTTCTTTTCTTTTCCCATTAAATTTGCAAGTAAATGGTTGAGGTACCCCATTTTGGAAGTTTCCCCCCTATACCTCAGAAGACCAGAGGGAAATGATACCAAGGAAGTGTCTTAGGTGGAAAATTCCTCTAACCCAGGCACAGACTTTGTTCTTCTGGAGTGGGCAGTTTTCCTGATTTACATTCCCTCATTTCTTCTTTATGCTCTCACACAACAGAGTAATCAGGGCTGGTTCCATTAAGAACACACATCTATACCTCCAGGCAATCATATAGGCATGAGCGAAAGACCAACCCCAGCGGAAAGCAAAATTTCTAGTCAGAGAGCGATGTCTTCTCCTGAATCAGAGGACCCTCATTAATATCAGGTGTAAGGACTTCTTACGGGTCCAGTGGGTAAGACACTATCTTCCAATGCAGAGGATGCAGGTTTGATCCCTGGTCAGGGAAGACTCCACATGCCTTCTGGCAACTAAGCCCTTTTGCCAGAATTACTGAGCCTGCACTCTAAAGCCTGTGAGCTGCAAGGGAGACAGGACACAGCCAAAATTAAAATAGATAAATAAAAAAAAAATTTTAATATTTCAAATTTAATACTTTTCTGCGGTCATTCCAAGAGCCAATGGCTATTAACCAAGCCTAACAAAATAGACACAGACAAGCATGGACAAAGAAATCCAAAAGCCTGGGACCCAATCCTTTGAGTACCTCAGCAGCTGTAAGCTTTTATTCCCACCCTACCTTGTGGAAGTGTTTGTCCCTCCATCCTGTCCAGCTCTGTGGACTGTAACTCATTAGGCTCCTCTAATCCAGGCCAGAATACTGGAGTGGGTTTTCATTCTCTTCTCCAGGGGATCTTCCCGACCCATGGATTGAACCACGGTCTCCTGAATGGCAGGCAGATTCTTTACTGTCTGAGCCACCAGGGAAGCCACACCACCCTCGCTTAGGGTGGGAATCTAACAATCCTGAGAAGATTTCAGTACAATTTCAGCACAGGCACTTTTTAACAAGGTTACTCACCCGAAAGACGTGTGATCCTGGAGCAGTTTCTTCTCTCAAAAGTGAAAGCAGCACCAAGGAGCCTGGAGAGCAGCAGCAGGATACGGGAACGTGACTGCTGACCCCTAGACAAGTTTGGTCTGGATGGCCACTTAGGGTCAGTGGCAAGGGTCCACGTGCTGCCAGGGGCCACAGTGCCCCTGGTGCCTTTGGCAGACAGTCACAAGATTTCTGTCCCTTAGTGTCACCAAAATCTTTACCTAGCAAGGGCTCCCTGCCCACTGCACACAGAAGCCAATACCAAGGTACCAGCTTTTGAGAAGATAGAAGTGTATTGCAAGGTTGACTGGCTGTCTCTTGCATCCAGGGCTCAGGATGAAATTTGGGGGATTAGGGAAATTTTAAACTTGGAACCTTATTGGCTAGTCTTGAACCTGATTGGGTTAGTCCATATAAGCTCTCCCTGCTTCTGGAAGCCAGATTTTCCTGATTGAAGAACTCATTTCTTGAAAGCCTCAAGTAGCAACATTTCTGTCCTATTGAGTTCCACAAACCAAAGATTCTTGATCCTGCAGTTATTCTGGAGATAAGGGTTCCTGTCTTGCACATGCCCAGTGCTGTCTCTGTGAAATAACTCAAGGTTTCATTAACCAACAGTCTACTCAAGGACGCAAGACCCCTTTAAGCTGGTGCTATTTCCATTTGATTAATCGATACATTTAAGAATACGAAACTAGGTAAAGCTGGTCAATATTTTACCTGCTGTTTAAAATTTAATAAGCTTAATGTTATTTTTGCTATTGTAACTATAACTGATCTTAGCCATATGTCTAAACTTTTTATTAATTATAAAAATGTTTATATTAATCTTCACTGAACTGCTAAACTCATTTATTATAACCATTTAAATTGACTGTATTTTCTTCATTCACAATCATATCACTTGTGGCTAATAACAATTTTTCTTCTCTTTTGAACCTTACACCATTCATTTGCTTACATTTGTCTTACTGCATATTGTTCAATAGATCTAGGTCTGAGTCACTATCTCAGTCTAATATTGATAATTTGCATAAGGGCAATCTTGGATTTTGACTTAGCTTATAGCTGAACAGTAGAGATTCTGGTTTTAGCTCTGATTTATTCCTAATTTATTTTGATCTTACAATGTTTATTATCCATAAATACAGCCATGCAATAATAGGCATGTTTTCTCTCATTTCTAGATACTTTAAAGTTAGATATCAAATTTTCAATGTGTCTAATACACAATAGTGGCAGTAGACATAGGTCTATGAAAATAATCTTGATGAAAAGAATGCTTTCTGACAATAATATTTTCCTAATATAAGTGATCTCTTCCTTAGGAACTGGTGCGCTTATGTACATACCAGATTGTCTCCAACAGTGATACTGGACAACCAAGTCACTTATGTTCCAAGTGGCAGGGGGCCCTGTGGCTGGACCAGTGGACCCTGTCCTCAAAGGTATGTAGTGTTTCTTGAAAATACCCATTGCTTTTACCATAATCATGTGTGGCCTGGAATATGCAAAGAAAGTTAACCATACCAAGCACATGTATGTACAGTAGGGTCAGGGTAGAGCCATCACATTAAACTAGATGCGTGATCTTTAGTTAAAATGGACAAACTAATTATCCTTGCATCCGGTCCCATCACTTCATGGCAAATAGATGGGGAAATAGTGGAAACAGTGGCTGACTTTATTTTGGGGGGCTCCAAAATCACTGCAGATGGTGATTGCAGCCATGAAATTAAAAGATGCTTACTCCTTGGGAGGAAAGCTATGACAAACCTAGACAGCATATTAAAAAGCAGAGACATTACTTTGTCCACAAAGGTTTGTCTAGTTAAGGCTATGTTTTTTCCAGTAGTCGTGTATGATGTGAGAGTTGGACTATAAAGAAAGCTGAGTGAAAGAATTGATGCTTTTGAACTGTGGAATTGGAGAAGATTCTTGAGAGTCCCTTGGACTGCAAAGAGATCCAACCAGTCCCTCCTAAAGGAGATCAGTCCTGGGTGTTCATTGGAAGGACTCATGCTAAAGCTGAAACTCCAATACTTTGGCCACCTGATGCGAAAAGCAGACTCATTGGAAAAGACCCTGAAACTGGGAAAGATTGAAGGCAGGAGGAGAAGGGGGCGACAGAGGATGAGATGGTTGGATGGCATGACCAACTCAATGGACATGAGTTTGGGTATTCTCCGGGAGTTGGTGATGAACAGGGAAGCCTGGTGTGCTGTGGTTCATGGGGTCACAAAGAGTCAGACACAACTGAGCAACTAACTGAACTGAACTGCCACTTATGGGTGTTTTTAGCATATGTGAGTTAAATGAAGTAATATGCTTAGCCTAGTGCCTGGTACTTCGTGGGTTTTTAGTAAATGTTAACTCTATGTTTGTTTCTATTTGTATTATTACTATTACTTATATTCTATGACTAGACCAGCAATCCTTTAATTCCATGAAATTCATATGGTTCTAAAGGTTTATTAATAATTTCCCTTTCATACTAGGCTAAAGAGAAGCCCATAACTTGGCAAACCACTAATTGCAATTATGCATGGTAAAGCAGCTAAGTGGGTTCTTTCTTCTTGTGTCTATTTTAATGACTTATGTTATTTAGGGTTGTTTTTTTTAATTATGTAATTTTCCTAAAATGTGAGGCTGAGTGATAAATTTTCTGAATTCATGGAGTCACAGTAGCTCAGCTGGGGGTATTTCAGGAAAGCCTGCAATAAAAACTAAAATTGTTATTCAGGCCATGATGGCTAATGTTATGCAAATTTTCATACAAATAACTCAGGCAATGAATCAGTCTGGAACAGTGTGCAGTAAGGATGCATAAAACCAACGTGTTTCTTAGTGCCTAAGGGCATAGCTAAGGTCCAAGGTCCAAAGAGCTAAGCACATCTTAGGGATTTGGGAGACCTGAGCTCCAATTCTTCTTCCGGCATTTACTCCCTTTATGACAATTTCCTAGTCAACGTGCAATACAAAGAAAGGACTGTTAATTCTTTAGTAGTGAAAATATCACTACAGTAACCCCAATCACACTGCCCTTCTGAGTTTAAGGTGAGCTTTTTTTTTCTCTTTGAACAAACTAGAAATATATATCTTTGTTCCCGTTTTTTAATCTTTCTCTACATTTGAGTGAATCTCACCATGTACTTTTTATTTCAGTACAAAAGCACCATTTGTCAGTTTTTCTTTGTCTGAGCCACATGCACCAGGGATACAGTTTGTCAAAGCAGGAACAGTTGACTCCAACAGTAATGCAGCTAACTGCTTGACTTCACCCTGACAAACTCTAGAGTCTTTGCCCAAACTGCCTTACTCCCTGTTTAGCATTAGCTGCTGGACTAGAGATGCTATTTCACTGGACAGAGTTATTTGCTGATTATAATTTACAGAAATAAATACAGATAAATGATTAGCCTACTTTCAGAGATGGAAGAAGTCTTATAGCTCATTTTAAAACTGAGAAATAATTTCACACATAATTAATCACCCATCAAGTTATCACAGAAACTAAGACCCAGCCTGTTATAATACATTTCCCCACATAATCAGGGTTTATCCATGATACTGGCTACTGTTGTCTCCACATGGTCATATGTGACAAATTCAGATAATAATAAGTTCCTCATCAGCAAGCCAGGGTAATAATACTGTCCTCATAGAACTAATATGGGGATTAAACAAGATAATACAAACCAATTTCACAGACCCATTTAATAAGAAGTATTACCTAAATATTAAAGTCATAGGGATAAGAATCGTGTGACCAAGTTGTATTTATGATTTACACTTACATATTTAAAGCTTGCAATTTAGTACCATTCGCTATTTATTAATATATTGATTATTAACTTGAAATGCTATAGTTTCTTCATTTCCCTTTCATGGTTTCTTCTCAGAAACATTTTCTCATGTTAGATCCTTTTCTCTCTCTCTCTCTCCCCCTCTTCCCCTCCCTCCCTTCTTCCCTCTCTCTCTCCCTCTAAGAGAGATACTACATAAGAGAAATATAGGTAGTATAATTTAAAAACTTGAGAGATAAGAAAGTACAGGTTAAAATCATAGTGGCTATCATATTTTTAATCAGATCACTGATATCTAACTTGTTTCAAGTTGTTTAATATTTATCTGGAGGAAAACAGATTCTTTTAACCCTAATTATATAAGAATAGTAAGAACTAAAACTAATTATTCTCATTAGCTATTTAAACATTAGAATTAAAATAGATTTTAACATTGGTTTAGTGAAAAGCATTATCAAGGGAAAAATTGTAGTATCTTTAGAAAACATAATGATAGGTATAAATTTTAAATAACAAAGAGTATAAACCTTAATTTTTTTATAATGTATTTAAAGAACTCTAAGTTTGACAGTAGTATTGATGATGAACATTATTGTAATAAGAAGAATAACAGATAACACTCAACATAAGCTTATTATATTCCAGGCATCATTTTCCACTTTTATTCCAACTAATAATTTAATGTGAGACAAATAAACTGTTTTCCCCCAATGGGCTCCTCTCCTCTAGATCTCAGAAGATACCAAATTCTGTGTACAGGATGCAACATAAGATTGTTACCTCATTAGAATGGAAGTGCTGTCCTGGATTCAGCGGACCAAAATGCCAGCTAAAAGGTATCCAGGTTCAATGCATGAGACAGGGTGCTCAGGGCTGGTGCACTGGGATGACCCTGAGGGGTGGGATGGGGAAGGAGGTGGGAGGGAGGTTCAGGATGGGGAATACATGTACACCCATGGCTGATTCATGTGAATATATGGCAAAACCACCACAATATTGTAAAGCAATTAGCCTCTAATTAAAATTTTAAAAAGGGTATATTCTAATAGTAATTTCATAATCACAATGAGAAGCATAAAACTACTAAAGAATAAGCAACTGATTCCAAAGGAGTTGTGTTTTCTCTTTTGAACCCAAGCAAATTAACATGAAGTGAAACTACCAAGACTTACTATTTTAGAGCTTCCTAATGTGGGAGCTATTCCAGCACCCTAAAATTTCATAAGCTATCCTTTAAATTCTTTAATATTTGTATTGGTTTCATATGATGAATAATTGGAGATGTCTAAATATTTTAATTTCCCTTAGCTCTGTGGCATCAACAACGCCTTATTAAAATATCAGAAATCCTAACTTTATTTTTTAAGTAAACTGTCTTTAGAAGTGATCCTATGTAAAATTAAAATCACCTTCTAGTTTTGTTCCAGTTCAATCATTTGAAATAATATCATCTATAAGTGAAATTCTGCTTTTTAAAACTGATCCTAATGGAGCCATTTTTAAACAAAGTTTAAGGATTTTCTGGTGGCAAGCCTGATCAAATGCATGGTAACCTGCTATGGTCTAACATCCATGTGACTGTTATTTTGCTTTGGGCTTTAAATAGGTTTCCTTTGAAAAATAAAATACTGCATCAGAATACATATTTTAAATGAATGAATATTACAAGAAAGGCCATTAGCAGTAGCAGGGAATTCAATCAACAGTGTAAGAGACTGTGATTAAAAATTAATATAAGTGTGGAGAAACCATTATGATTCTCATTTAAAAAAAAAAGAAAGTTGTAATATAAAAGCTCTAGGAAACTTGCAGTTTAGTTAAGGATATTATATATGGTTCTTCTAGCCCATTCATTGAGAATCTGTAGGCAAATTTCACTGTACTGCTATTTTATTCTGGATCTGGACTGAATTTCAGAAATGTTATTTAATACATTTTCAGAGTATAGCATCAGGTAAAACAAAGTTTTAAGCAGAATATAATCTATACCAAAAATATTTGCAAACAAGGTAATTTAGCGTGTTCTAAAAAAACTCAAAATATGATCCAGCTTTCAAAGGATTTCTGATTTCCATCAGGTACACAAACATACTCTCTGTGGTAAAACATATTTGATTATAGACTGTGTATGTCAGACGGTTAAGAGTTCTGGAGAATATTTAGTACTCTCTTCTAAAGTCTACAGTTCATTTTTATATTTCTCTTATGAAAAAAGATCCTTAGGATTATTAATTCCATTCAGTTCAGTTCAGTCACTCAGTCGCGTTATCATTTCTTAAATATCCAGCGTTTGTTTAGAAGGGTTCACAATATACCCTTCTGGAAATTTTGAATGTCATTGCACGTCCTATTGTACCTAACGGACTGAATGCAGACATGTAGCAGGAAGAGGAGCCTGTATGTCAAAGAATGTCATGGTCTCCAGTTGATGAGGACTATGTTCCTTCATGCTTCTTCCTTTTATACCTGCTAATGGATTATTAATCACTAAAGGTGGACTGTTTATGCCCAGGAGGAAAAAACACAGAATTTCATCATTATAAATATACACACACAATAAAAAAAAGACTAGTTGACAGTTTTGAATACCTACTATGTAGTGTTTTCCCCTTTTTTCAAAGTATTATATGAAATATTTAAACTGAATCCAAACGGGATTTGCTTTGTTTTTTTAACAACACCCTCTGGTATAATGGAAGCAACCTGTGGATACCTTTAATACTAGATTCTCAAATCGTTATCTTGAATCCCCATTAACAAACACATTCCACAACAGTTCTGACTCTGACTTTCCGTCACAATAGTGTAACTAGAATTATGCAGGTGTCTGCTGGTTAAGCTGCCGTGGCAGGTCTTCTTTCCATTGAAATCTAGAGTAGGAATAATTTTCCGATGGCAGATGTGCCCGTTGTGTCATTTTGCCATACAATCAACCTAATACAAGTGTGATTCCAAGGGAACCTACTGTTGCTCCCTACAGTATCCTGACCATCCCAGTCTTCACTTTTATTGCAGTACATAAAAGCTGTTGAATTTTTCATTAGTGCAGTTGATGCACTGGTAGTATCAAGAAATACTGTGTCCCTTTGTCCCTTGAACCATTCTTCATTATCTCATCTATCCTTGGGGCAGGGGTTGGGGGATGTGGGGGGAGTGCACACATTTTCCTTCTGATTCCTACCCAATTACATAAAGGTACTCCTCCGCTTTTCATCATGCCTTATATATGTGCCAACAGTCTTTTATTTGTATGTGGGAGAGAAAATTGTCAGGTTTCCTTTGACAGCACTCTCCATGCTGTCTCATATGACAAGCAGCTCCAAATATGGCAAGAACAATCAGTGTGGCTGATCCATTCTTTAAATCCCTTCAGAGCCCTCAAGGGTTTGAAAGAACCTGGTTATGTAGCTATAATTACTTCCGTGTCAGTCCTTTACAACAAGAGGGATTTATTTTATTCATAGAAAATTTGTAAAATATTACATGAATTTCATAAATCCTTGTTTCCCCACAACTTTCCTTCCCACAACAAAATTAACTTCATAATAGAAAAAGTAACAATTTTAATTAAAATTGCACTAGGGAGGTCTTTTTAAATATATAATCAATAGATCAGAAAATGGAATTGCTGGCAACTATACTCTCATTTATTTCTCCTGCTTCACTTTCTACCCTTCTCTTTTTCTGTCTCTCTCTCTTTCAATAGACCAATCCCCAACCTGTTAGGAAAGGATGTGTGATCCAAAATCCATGGGGGCAAAAGAATTTGAAAAGGAAAACAGGTACATGTTTATGTATAACTGAATCACTTTACTGTACACTTGAAACCAGCACAACATTGTTAATCACCTATACACCAATATAAAGTAAAGCATTAAAAAAAAAACAAAACCCATGGAGCATTTCTTTCTGTGGTCTTATTCTCTAACATACTATTTATATTATTACTAACTTTCCACACATTCTCTTTTTGCTGCAACTCAGGGAATCAAAATTCTGGTAAGAAGTTCTATTAAAATATTAGTCACACTCCTAAGAAGAAACTAAGTTTTAAAAAGCGTAAGTGAATAGAGTTTTGTTGGGAAGAAAAAGGAGCACCAAGTCCAATATCAAAGTAACATTTGTATATATTTTACATTTGTTACACCTTTCTTGAGGGTCAGCAAGCTTATCTTCACAAAGTGACCTAGATTTGTGATATGGTATCCAAGATATGTTTTGAAATATCAGTAACGACATACTTTCTAAGACAATTTTATAAACTTTGCAATAATGTGCTTTTCCAGTAGATGTCTCTGAAATGTTCTGAAGTAGTTAAAGGAAATTTTGGCTTGCTCTAATAACACAAAGGACAGGAATTTAAGTTCAAATAATGTTAGCGAGGAGGGGAAAAAAACTTCTCTAAAAATCTGTTTTTAAAAAAATCCAGTCAGCTTTAATCAGATCCTCTATCTAGTAAAAAGGTATTTTATAAAACTTTTCTAAAATATATCATAGTTATTATGAATGTTTAAAATGTAATTAGTTGGTTATTAGAATAAACAGGCCCTGCCATATATTATGAATATATAAAAAATATTTCTTTTCATAAGTGTGCACTAACTCAATAAATTATGTAAGAGCTATTGTACTATTTTAAATATGGGGCTTCTCCAGTAAGATTATTTTGAAAATTACTTCAATTAATATACCATAAAAGTTACAATATTTGAAACGAAAAAAACTACATTTCTTATATTTTTGCATATCTAGTTCTTGGTGGTGATTAATGCCTTCCCCTGAAAAAGAACATTACCTCCTCTGCTCAATGATAGTATGATACGTTTAGTCAAAAAACACAATGTACTTTTGTTGCATCAAACTGTATTCTTCTATTTAGCTACTAAATCTCAGTAAATGTTTACATATGTACTCAACATCATCATGCAGTGTTCAGTTAATATCAAAGGATCAGCTGCAAACTGGCCTTGTCAAACCACACAGGCAGGTGTCTGGTTCTAAGGTGGAGACAGCAAGCTTCCTCATTACTGAGACGCCATTAATGACTTCCTCTATATGCCTCAAAAGCCTGGAAGGAAGAAAAACTCAAAAATAACACCTGTCTAATTAAAAGAAAAAAAGGAAAATCACCTAATAAAGGGATGGTTGTTCTTGACACTTGCTGACCTTGCTTCTCTTAAGCCCTGATCCACCAAGATCAGAGATTCTAGTGCAAGGGAAAAAAAGAGTAATTATATTGGGAAAAGAGAAAAAAGAAATCCAATTTTTAAAATACATTGAACTTTTTAAAAATCAGAAGAACATAAAGATCTGGGTAGAATTATTCTAATTATTATTAGAATTAATTATTAAGTATTGATTGAAAAAATGAATTAATTATTCAATTAAATAAATGTCCTTCTGTCTTAGCACCAATCTCTTAGAAAAGATCAAGAAAAAAAGAAATTTGTACCTATGGAATAAAACAAAGGTCTCTGCTTAAGCGCAAGATAAGAAGATTGCCTGGAAAACCTAGAATCGTGGCAGTCCTGTGGTAGAGAATACATAAGGAAGACAGAAAGATTGCTAAATGAAAAAATAAAAGAGCATCGATCAACCAGGAATTTTATCACAGGAGAGTAACTGACTCCACTCTCAGAGATCATATCAGTGCTTCTCTACCATCTAAATCCCAAGAAATAAATTGGAATGAATGCAAGTATTGAACTCCAGTCAACAAACAGAGCTAAGAAAAGATAACAAACTATTGAATTTGTTAAACAGGCATTTCAGGTTTTTAACAGCCTTGGCAGAGACCCCATCCAATGAATTCCACAGAAAAGAGGTTCATACAACAATTGGATCTCAAAGATCTTTTGTGGTGCTTAATGGTTGTTTCTTTTACTTAGGAGTAACATTCTTCATCCATTTCCTCCTAAAACAATTAATTAAAAATAACTATAGCTAAGAGCAAATGCGAAGTTTTATGCACACACACACATGTAATCACATTAGTTTTTGCCATTCAATATTGAAAGGGTTTCTTTCCACTTACATTTTCTTTCAAATCAGTCTTTTTAAAACTTTAAAACATATAGAAAAATATTCCTAGATTTCTTAAGAATCTCCATACCATCTTCCATAGTGGCTGGAAACTCAAACAGGGCTCTGTATCAACCTAGAGGGGTGGGATGGGGAGGGAGATAGGAGGGAATTTCAAAAGGGAGGGGATAATGTTGAGTTTTGACAGAAAACAACAAAATTCTGTAAAGCAATTATCCTTAAATAAAAAGTAAATTAAATATATATATGGAGAAATATTAACTGTTATTTCATAAAAATATTTCTACATGCTGAGGAATGAAGCACCAAAGATGAGTATGCAAGAAAACTAAAGACTTCAGTCAATATTTCTCTGTTAATCTTTATCCTTTTTGGTTTATTTCTCTTTTTCTTCCTGAAGTGTTAGTCACTCAGTCATGTCTGACACCTTGTGAACCCCATGGACTGTAGCCTCTGTACATGGAATTCTCTAGGCAAAGATACCAAAGTGGGTAGCCAGTCCCTGCTCTAGTGGATCTTCCAGACCCAGGGATCAATCCTGGGTCTCCCACATTGCAGGCAGATTCTTTACCACCTGAGACTTTCTGAAAGCTTTATTTAATTCTCTTCTCCCATTTTCTTATTCTAAAATTTTTTCTTATCTTTTTATTTCTAATTTGCTGATTTGCTCTAGTATGTCACTTACTATTCTCTCATTGGCAATGCAGTAGTATTTTTCCAGATTGCATGAATGAAACTTACTTGAAATTCTTTTGACCCTAAGGTGAATAGAAAATTACACTTAAATTCTTTTTGTATACCTCCTTTCTGTTCTTGACCCTTTACCTCTTACCTAGGTTTGTTTTCACTTCTTGCACATTCAGGATCTGGCCTGGAGTGAGTGGCAAAGAGACAACCATAATTGGATGAAGTACTCTGCCTCAAATAGGACCCAACACACATAGAATACCCTTCACTTCCTCTTGTGTGAGTGTGTGTGTGTGTGTGTACGACTCTCTTTTTGCTGGTACTTTCCAAATCAGGAACAGTCAATGAAATAGAATGTTACAATCTCCACATTAAATATGCAAGATTTAATACTTTGTAAAGAGAAGAGACCCAATTTCATTAAAATATAATGCAATATAAAATAATGCCTTATAATTTGTAATGAAAACTTTTAGCATCGTATTTTAAACCCTTGGGAATGTACTGTGTAAAATGCTACTGCAATTTTTATTGGGGTTACTCCACTTTAGTCAGGATCATGATTGCCTCAATCTGCCTCTTGATTATGGTGATGTGGTGGCAAGGGGCAGGGTTTATATTAAAAAAATTGACAACTAATTTGGTATCAATTAATATATAAATCAGTATAAAAATCAAAAATTAAGAATATTACTTTATTTTCTTAAGTTACTCCTGGAGGAGGAAACGGCAACCCACTCCAGTGTATATGTTATTTATATTATAAAACTATATACCAAATAATATAAATCATAACACAAATCGGTCATTGTATCATTCAAATAAATTCTAAGCAATTTATTAATTTCTATAAATTTTGATGTGCTCTTTTTTTTTGGCATGGATGACACCAGCTAAATGATCTCCCCATCAGAGATATGATTTAATATAGGTAACTGCCTCTGTCTGTTTTAAAGACTTCTTCATCAGATCTAGAGCCATGAGTGACATGAAATCTCAGTAAGTTTATAATTTCTTTTAATATCAATGGTATTGCCACGTGACTGAATTATCTACTAGACACCACTGAGTTAACAGTGATTGCATTATGTTTTTTCATTATTTCTGTGTGTATTTTTAAATATTCAATATATTTATTATTAACTAAACCATAAAAATTCTTATAGGAATGTCCTATTTAATCAATTCATAGAGCTCAGCAAACATTTAATCAAACTTAGGGCATCATAAATCAAGGTGCTTAAACATTATACTTTTGAGTTTTGTCATAAAATTTTCATTTTCACATAAGTTATTAGAAAATCTGTATTTTCTCATGTAATTTCTCCTGTATTAATTTTTGTGTTAAGTAGTATCTGTAAACATTTTTCATATCTAAAATATCTTTTATCAGTTTTCATGTTATTTTCAGTTTAAAAGGGAAATAATTTTTTCCTTATAAAGTTAAAAAAAGATTTAGAATATCATTTATGAAAACCAATTCTCCTTTTCCTTTCTGTAAAAAAAAAAACAAACCTTGTTTTCCAAATGTTAAACATAAAACTGATCTGAATTTCATGATGATGTTAAAAGTTCTAATTTTTTCTAAAATTCTTATTTTATTGAATTTTACTAACATATATGATAGTGTTTTTGAAGTTTTTTATTTCAAAGGCTTTACTTTACTTGAAAATTTTTATCATTACAAAAGCTTATTTCAGGAAACTAATTGGTGGGTTCTAGTGGTAAAGAACCCACCTTCCAAGGAGACATAAGACATATGGGTTTGATCCTTGGGTTGGGAAGATCCCATGGAGAAGGAAGTGGCAACCCGCTCCAGTATTCCTGCCTGGAGGATCCATGGACAGAGGAGCCTGGCAGGCTACAGTCCATAGGGTCTGAAAGAGTCAGACACGACTGAAGTGACTTATCACACATGCAATTTCATAAAGTTCTTTAATATTTTTCTCTTGATCACAAATTAATTTTAACAGAAATTAAATGTCATTGAAGACAAAAAAAGTCTAGTAATTTTTAATGATACAAATTTAGATCATTATTTGAAGTCTACATTTATATATTAAGTAAAAACTGATGGACTTCTGTGGTTGTTGAGTGGTAAAGAACACACCTGCCAATGCAGGAAAGGAGGATGTGATCCCAGGGTCAGGAAGATCCCCTGGAGAAGGGAATGGCAACCCACTCCAGTATTCTTGCCTGGAAAATTCCATGGACAAAGGACCCTGATGGGCTACAGTCCATGGAGTCAACAACAGAGTTGGACACAACATAGGGACTAAAAAAAAAAACAGTTCACTAATTTGTATTGAAAATCAAGTGGATTTTATTTCAAAAATACATATTATATTTTAAAATATAATTTATTTTTGATATTGATTTGTTATTTTTGATTTTGATATCTTATATATCAAAAGATGTTCCAGACTGATATTTGCACTGTATCATTAGATAATCCAGGACTTGGCTCATTATTGATAACATTTCTATTTTTTTCTAAGGTTCAAAAAATTCCCACTCATGATATCTAAAATACTTTGAAAATTTAAACCTTTGTCTTTTTTCCAGTGTTTTTAATAATTTATTATAAATTCGTAAATAATATTTAGTAAAATCTATGTACTGTGGAAAACTCTGAAAGAGATGGGAACACCAGACCACCTGACCAGCCTCTTAAGAAACCTATATGCAGGTCAGGAAGCAACAGTTAGAACTGGACATGGAACAACAGACTGATTCCAAATAGGAAAAGGAGTACGTCAAGGCTGTATATTGTCACCCTGTTTATTTAACTTATATGCAGAGTACATCATGAGATACGCTGGGCTGAAAGAAGCACAAGCTGGAATCAAGATTGCCGGGAGAAATATCAATATTTCTCAGATATGAAGATGACACCACCCTTATGGCAGAAAGTGAAGAGGAACTAAAAAGCCTCTTGATTAAAGTGAAAGAGGAGAGTGAAAAAGTTGGCTTAAAGCTCAACATTCAGAAAATGAAGATCATGGCATCTGGTCCCATCACTTCATGGGAAATAGATGGGGAAACAGTGGAAACAGTGTCAGATTTTATTTTGGGGGGCTCCAAAATCACTGCAGATGGTGACTGATGCCATGAAATTAAAAGACACTTACTCCTTGGAAGGAAAGTTATGACCAACCTAGATATCATATTCAAAAGCAGAGACATTACTTTGCCAACAAAGGTCCATCTAGTCAAGGCTATGGTTTTTCCAGTGGTCATGTATGGATGTGAGAATTGGACTGTGAAGAAAGCTGAGCACTGAAGAATTGATGCTTTTGAACTGTGGTGTTGGAGAAGACTCTTGAGAGTCCCTTGGACTACAAGGAGATCCAACTGGTCCATTCTAAAGGAGATCAATCCTGAATGTTCATTGGAAGGACTGATGCTAAAGCTGAAACTCCAATACTTTGGCCACCTCGTGCAAAAGAGTTGACTCATTGGAAAAGACTCTGATGCTGGGAGGGATTGGGGGCAGGAGGAGAAGGGGACGACAGAGGGTGAGATGGCTGGATGGCATCACCGACTCGATGGGCATGAGTTTGAGTGAATTCTAGGAGTTGGTGATGGACAGGGAGACCTGATGTCCTGCGATTCATGGAGTCGCAAAGAGTCAGACACGACTGAGCAACTGAACTGAACTGAGCTGATGTATTGAGAACAATTAGTATGTGCTAGAAAGTAAACTAAAGTAAGCACCAAACAATTTAGAAATTCTAACTACTACATAAATCACACCTAATAAGAAATTGTGTGTGTGAGTGCTCAGTTGTATCCCACTCTTTGCAACCCCATGGACTGTAACCCACCAGGCTCCTCTGTTCATGGGATTTTCCAGGGAAGAAATCTGGAGTGGGTTGCCATTTCCTTCTCCAAAATAAGAAACTGATGTCTGTCAAAAAATCGATATAGTACATCGATTAAGGAATCTCCTTAAACTAATGAATCTGCCTGTAATGCAGAAGGCTTGGGTTTGACCCCTGGGTCAGGAAGATCCTCTGGAGAAGAGAATGGCAGGCTATTCCATTCTTGCCTGGAGAATCCCATGGACAGAGGAGCCTGGCAGGCTACAGTTGGTGGGGTCCCAAAGAGTCAGACACAACTGAGCGACTACCATTACTATTATGTAGTGCATAAAACGGACCCAACAAATTACTAGTTGTGAAAACAGTTCAGACGTTATAAAAGGAATTCCATTGATCATGTATCCTACAAGATATATCTTTTATCACACATACACAATTAACTTGGAGTAATTTAATATTGCAATTTTTTTAAACTAAGTTGATCAGTTATTGTTAAGTTGTATCCAACTCTTTCGCAACCCCATGGATTGTAGTTTACCAGGCTCTCTATCCATGGGATTTCCCAAGCAAGAATACTGGAGTGGGTTGCCATTTCCTTCTCCAGGGGATCTTCCTGACCTAGGGATCAAAACCATGTCTCCTGCATTGGCAGGCAAATTCTTTACCACTGAGGCACTAGAGAAGTGCTTATGAGTTATTACACTTTGTCATAATATATTTTCCAGTATGTATGGCTGTATTTCAATATTTTAATAATTGCTAGGTCACATTGGTGTATACTGACTGAATACAGGTTTGGAGTTAGGGCTTTGTGGGATGTTACCAGATAACAGTGAGGTGCTATAGCCTAGGCTTTGAGTGGAAAGGCCCTTTTATTTCTGAGACATACTGAAATTGTCAGTGGGCTCTAGATTTGATTGCTGGGTAGGTGGCTCAAAGACTTCACATGCACACACTTAGGAACCTCTCTTCGGGGATTGTGTGTCCTAACACTGAGAATAGCATTATCTATAGTAGGGAATGGGAACTGTGAAAACCACCCTCCACATCCACCTCACTTCACTTACTCCTTATAAAGGTCTGCTTGTCTATGGAATGGTAGGAGACTAAAGGTTTTAATTCACTTACTAAATCAAGTCTTTAACATGTACTCTTGTTATCAACAAAGCTAGTGGTTGTTTAAAAATTTCTGAAGATTAATCCAATTGCAATCTGGATTGCAATTTTTAACTTAAAAACATCTGGTGTTTTCTTTAAAAAAAAGAAAAAAGAAAAATCTGGTATTTTCTGCCTTATAACATTGACTTTATTTATTAGAATTAGAAAGTTTTGAAATTTGTTCTAAATTAATGGTTCTTAACCACAGTCATGCTTTTAAATCACCTGCAGAGTTTAAAGAACTATATATACACATTCTCAATTCCCCAGAACAGCGCTACGATTCATAATCTTCAGACGGGGCAAGGGTGATGGACAGAATGTTGACACTTGGTTTCAAAGTTAACAATCACTTCTGATTTCCATCCATAACAAAAAACTACTAGTCTAAAGAAATGTTAGGAAAAAAGAAGAAAAGCAAGAACATAATATGCTTTAAAAGTTAATAATAGAAAAATAAGTTTGAAGAGCAGCTGTGTTTGTATGCCACAAAATATGTGGTCTTTGTTTTCACCGTAATCACACATCGCTTCCCAACAAAATGCTCTACCTACCAGGTTGTGGCGTGCATTCCAATGCACCAGCTCTTTTTGTTCTCCTATGATCTGGCTCAGAAAGGTTAGCAGTAAAAAAATGAAAAGACCATTTGTTCATTTTGCTAAACCCACCTTTCCCTTTTGCTATAAATACAAGGCTATATCCAGAACACTCTTGCACGGCTAAGAGGAACGGGTAAGGTAGTGAGGTGGAAAGTTTGTAAGAATGATTTATCTTGATAGATGGATTTAATTCCAGTGATTCACAAACTTCAGTGTGCACTGGAATCAACTGGAGAGCTTGTTAAAGCACAGATTTTTGCCTCACTCCAGGGTTTCTTAAATTAGCAGGTCTGTAGGGGGTGCCCAGAAGTTGTATTTTTAAAACTCCTAGGTGATGCTGATACTGCTGATTCAGGGACCCTGGTTTGAAAACCAATGCTTTACTCGTTAGTAACACTCTTAAGTAGATAGATTTTAGCTGCCAAGAAAATGCTTTATTACATCTAAGAAGGTATCTTGATTTTTAAAATTATATAATTATTTAACACCTATTTCTATAAATTAATTTGAATTGGGGCTATAATAATTTTACTGCTAGGATCTAGCATAAAGTTAATACTCTTCACCACCTACCATGGCTCCCAAATGCATACACTTTTCCCCAAGCTACATATTGTCTTCTTCCACCAAATAAGTTAAAAATTATGCCAGGCTATTTATTAATCAGTGGAGAGAAGAAAATCAAAACAAAAACTCCGGACATGAATGGAGATTCATTAATTTAGCTCAGTGCCCTAAAGAAAGCAATGCAAAATTTAATCCAACAGTAGAGACTAAGTGAAATTAGCACCAAATATATATACTTTCTATGAAGTAGAGATGATTTAGTATTATTGTCACAGCGACATATCCTTATGGAGAATAATTAACATATGCCAGAAGTGCAATTTCATTGGTACATAATTTCACATGGGAAGAAACACAGTCAGATACCAAATACTTGTTTTCTCGTGTCTGACATTCAGACCTCAATGAATAAATTTGTTCATTAGAAGTCTGAAAATTACAGACATATATTACTTGATGTGTTCAATACTTTTAATAAATCTTCCTCTAAATTGTTTTCCCCAGTGAAAAATTATATTCCCATTTAAAATATTGTTTGATTCGTGGGAAAAAAGAAGCAATGTTTTAAGAGAGTAAATTTATTTTATAAGAATTTCTATTTTTCTGAAATTTCACTGATTTTACTGCTTGGTACCCTTTAGACATGCCCTGTAATGGTTTGCTTTTACTTACAGTGTTTCTGTTTTGAACCTATGTATTTCTTAAAAATCTGGGGAAAATCCATTTAAGTGGCACTATTAAGCAAATATTCTCTTAGTAAAGCACTTGTAGCTCTCCCTTACTTTCAAGTGGCCACCAGTTGGAAATTGCTTTGTTAAGCAGACCATCTTTGAGACAGTCCACTTAAAAAGTTGCTACAGCTTTTAACACAGCTGAGTTTAAGGTCCCCTCAATTATACTAGCAGTATATATCCCCAAGTTTACACAGCTTCCCCAAACTATCATCCATTTTAAGTTACAAGGAAACCTGAATAATTTTACTTTTTTCAAAGAGAACTAGAATCTTGCACTTCCAGTACCAATAATATGGTACCAGTGTGGATGGGGGCAGAGCCGCTCACTCTGCAGTCATATTGGACCATGACCATCATGCTTCAGTACATGTGAAAACGCATGTTAGCCACATTGCTGCTCAGGACTGGAAAAAAATGAGGTAAACCCAGTGCTTAACTCTCTCTCTCTTCTCTTTTTGCTTCTATCTAGCCCAGGAACAAAAGCAGCTGATACACAGCAAACAGGCTGAAAGTCACGCGGCTGTTGGCAGAGGAACATTGGAGCAGCAGCCCCAAGACTGTGGTGACCCAGGTCACAGATTGTAATTACTATTGTCCCTAACCCAATCATTGTCAACTCTATTTATGAAGACTTACAAACAATACATCACTTGCCTGTCAAATGTTTGATGATGACACATTAACGTACCTCTTGACCCTTTTCTACTGCTGCTGTGTATTAGGTGAAACTGAATGAATTGCTGGTTCCCAGCATGAAAGGAACATGTGTAATTATTGGAGCTCTCTGTACAGACACAGAAGGGAATAGAAATGCTGTCACACTAGGTTGTAAGGAATTCACAGGTTTTCAAATTTAAATCACATTATTGTCCTCCAAAGAGTACAATTATGGAAGAACTTTGGCATGGATGGAAGGACTTGATCATTTTAAAGCAGCTGAGAAGCCTTTCTTCCCTTGTTTGATAAGACATTGCCAAGGTGTATTGATCACAGACTAGGGCAAAGAACTGTGGCTCAGAATCAACAAGAATATCATGTTGATCTAAAGTTGGCATGTCACATACTTTCTCATATTTCTAATAAATATTTCACCATTCCTTTTAGGCTTCATCTCTTAGAAACATAAAGTTGGTTACTGCTAAAAACATCTATGTTTGGCATATATCTAGTCATACAAAACAAGGCACTCAAATTGAGGAATCTGATTTAAGGGAATCTCTTTAAGAATTCAGGTGAATATAGCTTATAAACTGTACTCAATTTTTGTTAAGGGGTCAAACTTCAGTATTTTCACAAAATACAATGAAACCCTCCTTGAATTATTGAAATCACATGTAAAGTTATGGAAAGTATCATTGTTTGATAAAGTGATTCTAACCAAATTCTGAATCTCTTTCTCTCTCATGATTTGAGTGGCTTTTTACAAATTTGTTCCCCTAAATAGCGTAAAATTTAGGATGCCATTTGCCAAGTGTATATAATCTATATTTTCAAATATGAAGCACAAACATGGTTTATCTGAATTACCACACAATCTATCTTGAGATTTGAGTGGTTTTAAACATGAATTTTTAAATGTTTCCTATTTTCTCATCTTATATATCAGCAGTGACACAAAAAATGACTGACCAGATGAACTACCAGGCAATGAAACTAGCCCTTCTGCAGAAGAAGATTGACAATATTTCTTTGGCCGTGAGTGATGTAAGGAGCACATATTCCTCACTAGAAGAGAAAATCAATGAAGACAAAGCCGGGGAATTTAAATCTTTTCTAAAAGGTAAAAGTAAATTATTCATTTAGTTGAGACAGAAGGCAAAAGACTCATTTATCTTTTCCCACATCATTTTAAGATCTTTTCTTTAGATTGGGAGGTAGAGAATTCTAAAACAGATTTTTTGGGGGAATAAGATACTTTAAAATCCCTTAATTTCTGAAATAATGTGAACCATCTAAATATATTTTTACTAATACAGACAAATCTTTGACTATTTCATCTGACCTACTGACATTGTGTACCTAGTTATAGCCCTATCTGTATTCCTTTATAGTTAAAATGAGCTATACTTAATCTGCTTCCATTGTGGTTTCCAGTTCAAGATAAAGATGCAGTTCAAGATAAAGATGCAGTCGAGGGAAGCTTATCAAAGCACATAGATCCATGAATGTCTTACTTTGATAAAGATATTGAGAATAAATCTAAAATATATTATTACCCCAGAAACTAGCTCATGGAATATAATCAATAAAATATATTCTAAATTCCATCAGGTCATTATTCATAGAAATCTGAGTCAGTTTTGCCTGAATTTTGTGCTCTTGAATTAGCAGTCTCTGTTTCTTTCTGGAGGATCTGCAGGATAATCCATTTCCTGTTCATTTGAGTTGTTAGAATTCATTTTCTTGCAATTGTAGGATTGAGGGTCCATTTTATTGATGACTAAATTTGTTCTCAGCTTCTAGAGGCTACTGCATTTCTTGGCTCATGGTCTTCTTCCTCCATTTGCAAAAGCCAACTCAACAGCTGTTGAGTCCTCATGGCAGCTCTCAGACCCGCTCTTCTGCCTTCTTCCTCATTAAGGACACATATGATTACACTGGACCCATCTGGATAATCCAGGATAATCTCCTCATTTCAAAGTTCTTAACCTTAATCATATCTGTCAAGATGCTATGGAAGGTAACATATTCACAGGTTTAGGCGATTAGGGACTGAACATCTTAGGGGCAGCATTATTCTGCCTACCAGAGAGTTTTATGCATAGTGAGTAATTGGTACGGTAGCAATACAATAGGACCCCTTGATAATTTCAATAAATCCAATCTAAGGGGATCAGGGAAGGCATCTACAAAGAAAAACCAAGTCAACTGATAAGTAATGGATCAGGAGGACTTAATTTGGCAAAGAGATTTCAGGTAGACCATGGATATTCTAGACATGTGTTTTGGTTACTAGGAGCATCTCAATTCACTGGGTTTATTGTATGTTTCCAAGTTTCAGGATTACTTGTCCTTTCACTTTATTTTGTACATAAAAAATATGCACTGTGCATCCCATTTCTACCACTCATGTTATTTTTTTTTTCTATTTTATGTGGTTCACAAATAAAAGAAATAAAAAGGTGAAGATTTCCATATCATTTACTAGTACAGAGCCATCATTATTTTTTCAGTCATGTAAATTATTAGTGCTATTAACCAACTGAAAGAAAGACTCTGTCTTACATTTCTGGTATGTCCCCTATGGCTAAAACTCATAGCAAGCATAAGAAAGGAATATATTTTCCCTGAAGTGATAGCATGAGAAAGAAGTTAAATAGAAACAGTACACAATCAACTATAACCATCATAATAAAATTTGTTTAACAAAATTTAGTTATCATAACCTGAGAGAATTAGGCCTGTCAACAGCCTTTTGTGAACCTACTAACAAAAAAACTGGCCCTGACACAGGAAAAATATGCATTCATAGTAACAACAACAGTCCCTCTTCAATAGGAGGCATTAATTGTGAGCTGAGCCCAATCAATTAAAAGAACCAGAGGGCTTGCAGTCAATGAATGTTCATACAGGGAACAAGAGCTAAATTCACCCCCAAGGTACAGCACTTTCCCAGCAAAACCATGACCCTTCTCTCACTTACACTACATCAGACCGAGAGGCACTGCTTTATCTGCTAGGAGCTGGAGAAACTGTTTAAAATCAAATGCCCCAACACTTTTAGAGTTATCTAAATGTTATGAATAGACCATGTGTTCACAGCCACAGGAGGGACATGCCAAGATATCTGATTTCAGATATATCTCTTAAGTTACCATATACAATATCGAATTGTTAGGAAGTAGTAGCACATTGAGTCACATGAAACAGAATCAAACTACACTGAAAATGATGTGCTCCCTCAAATATTGACATAAGGCATTTTGACATATTTTTGCAAAAGTTAGATTCTTGCACAGATGTTTCTATAGTAACAAATTATATGAATATTATCTGAAAAGCTTGTTTTCCTGAAACAAGTTTTTAAAGCTAATAATCTGTTTGATTCCTTTTCAGACACTAGCTATAATTTTTACCCTTTACCCAATGTAGTTTTCCATTAAAATTTTAAAGCATGAATTGTTACTTTTATTGTTTATTTTTTTCATAATTACTTTGTTCAGGATTCTGTACTGAATTTTATACCTATTTACAGTGTTTTCACCTATTTTCATTCTTTTCCTGATTTTCAGATCATGCTGCTTTCCCTGTTTAAAATCTGTTGTTACTGTTGCTATTATTCACAATTAATAAATTCAGTTACACTTAAGTTTTATTTTACCTTGTCAATATTTTTTTTCTTTTTAAATTAATTAATTTATTTTACTTTACAATATTCTATTGGTTTTGCCATACATTGACTTGAATCCACCATGAGTGTACATGTGTTCCCCATCCTGAACCCCCTCCCACCTCCCTCCCCGTACCATCCCTCTGGGTCATCCCAGTGCACCAGCCCAGAGCATCCTGTATCATGCATCAAACCTGGACTGGCAATTCGTTTCACATATGATATTTTACATGTTTCTGTGCCATTCTCCCATATCATCCTGCCCTTGCTCTCTCCCACAGAATCCAAAAGACTTTTCAATACGTCTGTGTCTCTTGTGCTGTCTCACATACAGGGTTATTGTTACCTTCTTTCTAAATTCCATATATATGTGTTAGTATACCATATTGATGTTTTTCTTTCTGGCTCACTTCATTCTGTATAATAGGCTCCAGTTTCATCCATCTCATTAGAACTGATTCAAATATATTCTTTTTAATGGCTGAGTAATATTCCATTGTGTATATGTACCACAGCTTTCTTATCCATTCATCTGCTGATGGACATCTAGGTTGGTTCCATGTCCTGGCTATTATAAACAGTGCTGCGATGAACATTGGGGTACACATGTCTCTTTCGATTCTGGTTTCCTTGGTGTGTACGCCCAGTAGTGGGATTGCTGGGTCATATGGCAGTTCTATTTCCAGTTTTTTAAGGAATCTCCACACTGTTCTCCATAGTGGCTGTACTAGTTTGCATTCCCACCAACAGTGTAAGGGGGTTCCCTTTTCTCCACAGCGTCTCCAGCATTTATTGCTTGTAGACTTTTGGATAACAGACATTCTGACTGGCCTGAAATGGTACCTCATTGTGGTTTTGATTTGCATTTCTCTGATAATGAGTGATGTTGAGCATCTTTTCATGTGTTTGTTAGCCATCTGTATCTCTTCTTTGGAGAAATGTCTGTTTAGTTCTTTGGCCCAGTTTTTGATTGGGTCTTTTATTTTTCTGGAATTGAGCTACCAGAGTTGCTTGTATATTTTTGAGATTAATTATTTGTCCATTGCTTCATTTGCTATTGTTTTCTCCCATTCTGAAGGCTGTCTTTTCACCTTGCTTATAGTTTCCTTTGTTGTGCAGAAGCTTTTAAGTTTAATTATGTTCCATTTGTTTATTTTTGCTTTTATTTCCAATATTCTGGGAGGTGGGTCATAGAGGGTCCTGCTGTGGTTTATGTCAGAGAGTGTTTTGCCTATGTTTTCCTCTAGGAGTTTAATATTTTCTGGTCTTACATTTAGATCTTTAATCCATTTTGAGTTTATTTTTGTGTATGGTGTTAGAAAGTGTTCTAGTTTCATTCTTTTACAAGTGGTTGACCAGTTTTCCCAGCACCACTTGTTAAAGAGATTGTCTTTTCTCCATTGTATATTCTTGCCGCCTTTGTCAAAGATAAGGTGTCCATAGATGTGTGGATTTATCTCTGGGCTTTCTATTTTGTTCCATTGATCAATATTTCTGTCTTTGTGCCAGTACCATACTGTCTTGATGACTGGGGCTTTGTAATAGAGACTGAAGTAAGGCAGGTTGATTCTTCCAGTTCCATTCTTCTTTCTCAAGATTGCTTTGGCTATTTGAGGTTTTTTTGTATTTCCATACAAATCGTGAAATTATTTGTTCTAGTTCTCTGAAAAATACCATTGGTAGCTTGATAAGGATTGCGTTGAATCTATAGATTGCTTTGGGTAGTATACTCATTTTCACTATATTGATTCTTCCAATCCATGAACACTGTGTATTTCTCCATCTATTAGTGTCCTCTTTGATTTCTTTCACCAGTGTTTTATAGTTTTCTATGTATAGGTCTTTTGTTTCTTTAGGTAGATATATTCCTAAGTATTTTATTCTTTTCATTGCAATGGTGAATGGAATTGTTTCCTTAATTTCTCTGTTTCTCATTGTTAGTGTATAGGAATGCAAGGGATTTCTCTGTGTTGATTTTATATCCTGAAACTTTACTATATTCATTGACTAGCTCTAGTAATTTTCTGGTGGAGTCTTTAGGGTTTTCTATGTAGAGCATCATGTCATTTGCAAACAGTGAGAGCTTTACTTCTTTTCCAGTCTGGATTCCTTTTATTTCTTTTTCTGTTCTGATTGCTGTGGCCAAAACTTCCAAAACTATGTTGAATAGTAGTGGTGAGAGTTGGCACCCTTGTCTTGTTCCTGACTTTAGGGGAAATGCTTTCAATTTTTCACTATTGAGGATAATGTTTGCTGTGGGTTTATCATATATAGTTTTTATTATGTTCGGTATGTTCCTCCTATGCCTGCTTTCTGGAGGGTTTATATCATAAATGGATGTTGAATTTTGTCAAAGGCTTTCTCTGCATCTATTGAGAAAGTAATATGGTTTTTATCTTTCCATTTGTTAATGTGGTGTATCACGTTGATTGATTTGTGAATATTGAAGAATCCTTGCATCCCTGGGATAAAGCCCACCTGGTCATGATGTATGATCTTTTTAATATGTTGTTGGATTCTGTTTGCTAGACTTTTGTTAAGGAGTTTTGCATCTATGTTCATCAGTGATATTGGCCTATAGTTTTCTTTTTTTGTGTGGCAGCTTTGTCAGGTTTTGGTATTAGGGTGATGGTGGCCTCATAGAATGAGTTTGGAAGTTTACCTTCCTCTGCAATTTTCTGGAAGAGTTTGAGTAGAATAGATGTTAGCTCTTCTCTAAATTTTTGGTAGAACTCAGCTGTGAAGCCGCCTGGACCTGGGCTTCTGTTTGCTGGAAGATTTCTGATTACAGTTTCAATTTCTGTGCTTGTAATGGGTCTGTTAAGATTTTCTATTTATTCCTAGTTCAATTTTGGAAAGTTGTACTTTTCTAAGAATTTGTCCATTTCTTCCAAGTTGTCCATTTTATTTGCATATAGTTGCGAATAATAGTCGCTTATGTTCCTTCGTATTTCTGTGTTGTCTGTTGTGATCTCTCTATTTTCATTTCTAATTTTGTTGATTTGATTTTTCTCCCTTTGTTTCTTGATGAATCTGGCTAATGGTTTGTCAGTTTTATTTATCCTCTCAAAGAACCAGCTTTTGGTTTTGAAGTTTGCTTTAAAAATAGGGTCTGTCTTTCTTTCTTTTTTTTTTTTTTGCAAGGTAATAGTAGGTTATAAAAATGAAAATTAAAGGAGTAATGGGGACTTAAAAATAACAAAAAAATAAAATAAAATATATTTTTTTAATTTAAAAAATGATAATATAAGACTTTCTCTGGAGCTGTTGTGGACAGTGTGGGGTCAGTTCATTTTCAGATAGTTCCTTGGTCTGGCTTGTACTTCTCATGGTTTATAGGCCCTACCTATGTAGTCGGTGCTAACTATGGGGTTTTAATCCATTGCACCTGTCACTTCCAAAGCGGTTCCCTCTGTTTATTTTAGCTTCTTCTGTTTGCTAGTCTCTTCAGTGTCTAATTTCCACCCTGACACAAGGGGCGTGGTGATGGTCACTTTTTTTTAGGCTCGCTTGTTCAGTCGTGCTTTGGGGAGGGAGGAACACTGCAAACAAATATCACTGGCATGTGTTCACAGTGATTCAGCCACACTGGGTTTGCCCCCGCTCATGGCGTGTGTGCTTTCCCAGTCTACACTGCTTAGGCTCTAGGTTGCTCTGCTGGGAACTATCTGATGTGGGCCCTGGTTTGCATGCACTTCCCAGGTCTAAGCCGCTCAGGTTCAGGTTCTCGGGTACTCCACAAAGACACAGACTTGGTTGGGCCTGCATTTTGCGCCCATCCCAGGTCTGAGCAGCTCAGGTGACCAGGTTCTTGGGGTGCGTAGTCGCCCCCAGTTGAAGGCTGTGACTTATCCCCTCCCCCATCCTAGCCACTCAGTTTTCTGGGTGTACAACGGGCGCGCCTTCTCAGGTGTGCCATGTATCTCTTCTGGGAAGCTGATCTCTGGCTGTGACGCTCCCGGCGGATGTTGACCGTCCAGAATCCCAAGAAGTCTTGGTTAGCAACGAAGTTTGTTTGCAGTTTGGTATAGGATGCCTCTCTGGGGCCGCGATTGCCCCCTTCAGGTTCTGGCTGCGCTCGCCTGCCTGTCCCAGGCGGGGGATGGGCCGGTCCCAGCCTGCTAGCTCTGCTCAGTCCTTTGTTCTGCAAACGTGCCTGGCGGTGGTTAGGGCTTTTTGCTGGATCACGGGATAGCTATCCCACAGTCTGGGTTGCTATCTCAAGCTAGTTCCCTCAGATTGCCCTCAGGGCATTCAGGACCAGTCCTTATCCTAAGCAATGCCGCCCACTCCTCCCTGTTCCTCCCCAGCTTGCTAGTGGGGGATGCAAGCATATGGGCTGTTGCACCGGTGGGAGTTGCTGTTAGGCACATAATCTGTGGGTTTTAATTAAGTATTTATTTTTCCTTCCGGTTATTTTGCCCTCTGAGATTCCAAGGCTCGCCACAGACCCCCCCAGAGAGATTGTTTTCTGGCGTTTGGAAACTTCTCTCTTTTTAAAGCCTCCCTTCCTGGGACGGATCTCCATCCCTACCTCTTTTGGCTTTCTTTTTATCTTTTATATTTTGTCCTACCTCCTTTCGAAGACAATGGGCTGCTTTTCTGGGTGCCTGATGTCCCCTGCCAGCATTCAGAAGTTGTTCTGTGGAATTTGTTCAGCGCTCAAATGTTCTTTCAATGAATTTGTGGGGGAGAAAGTGGTCTCCCCGTCCTATTCCTCCACCATCTTAGGACCACTGCCCCTACCTTGTCAATCTTGAAAAACATTTTAAAGCCAAAATTGTTAGATTATAAATTTCAGAGAAGTCTGATTCCTAACCTTAATTATTTTATTGTGTTTCATCTAGTTGTTGCCATGAAAATTAAAGATGATTTTAACTAACAGGAAATGACTAAATGATTCTATATAAAGTGCCATAAAAATATCATTTCTATTAAGTGGTGCCTTACACTCAGCGAAGCTACCGTATTCTGTTTTAAATGTCATAAATCTCATTGGCCAAATTTCATTTTCTATGTAGCATCTAGAATATACTCAATGAAGATTTGTTGTATAAATGAGTGGTGTGTCAAATGCTAAGTAAAATTTAAAAAATAAAAATACTTAAAAATCTTTCTTGGTATAATTGTTCATTTTAGTAAATGCAAAAGCTAGACTGTGTCAGTATAATTTATCTTAACTGCAGCTATTTAATCTTTTCTAATAAACTTAGCTTTTCTTTAGTATTTTGGTGCTGTGTGTCACTGATTACTATTTCATACTTCACATGCTTTTTTTTTTCTATTACATACAAGTTGATTTTCACTTACTTACAGTTTTTAGACTATGTTTATTTCAGTGTCCAATGGGTTTAGAAGTGTAAATTTTGTGCTCTAGAAATCCTAAAGCCTAAAAGATCTATTAACAACATTCATCTTTAGTGTTTAGGATTTCTAAGGAAATATTTATCCATTCACAGCTTTGTCTTTGTACCACATTAATTACCAAGTATCAAGATGCTCAAGCAATACATCATTCCATTTGATATAATTGTTCTTTCACAATATGTTTTATGTAAGCCTCTCAAGCAACTTACTTTTTTAAACTTGCTTACAAAATAGAGACATGTAAAGACTATATGTTTTTATTTGCTAATTATTTTTCTTGAATAGTCCTCATAGTAGCCATAACTTTTTTCACAATACTCCATAGTTCAGACCTTCAATTTAAAATACTTTGTAATATGTTGCCTGTATTTTGCATTATAAATGTTGGCTACTTGTTGGATTTGAATGGACATATCTTCCATTTATATCTGTTTCATTGCCACATACTATAAATATGCCTCAAATATGTTTTAGTTTTCCCACTTTCTGTTTTTGTATGTAACTGGTTTGTCTGTTTTTACATTTTAAAAATATTTATTTCCTGTTTTAAATGATTCTGAATAGTTCAAGAGTTTTTTCCTCTTTTCCCTTTTTTTTAATGCTGCTTTTTGAATGTCCATAATTCTGGCTTGTGATCAATCTGTTCTTTCTAAAAGGGAAGTATTAATATGTACTTTATTAATGGCAAGTTAATAAACTCTCCCCTTTTTGTTAAGCATTAATGTAATGATATTGTAAATTAACTATACTTCAATAAAAAATTAAGTACAGAATTATCAAACTAAAATTAAATAAATAAAATCACCTAAAAAAGAATTAACATCATGTTATGATAGGTCATGTATATCTTAAATTTCTGTCTTTATTTGACTTAGTTTTGTGGTTCCCCAAACATCTCATTATTTTTATTTCATTGTTATTATGAACTATTGTTGAATTTTGTGATTATTACTTCTTACTACTCCTCATTTGGGAACCTCATGAAATTTCTTTCTGCAGTCAACATATTAAGTTTTAGAAGCACAAAATACAAGCTCTGAAACCTAATTACAGTTGACCCTTTATCAACATAGGTTTGAATCTCCTGGGCCCACTTACATAAACATAAGCAAACTTTTTTCAGTAGTACATACTACAATGCCTCACAATCCACAGTCAGTTGGTTGAATCTAAGGATGTGGAACTGTGGATTCGGAGATTTGTTGTTTAGTTGCTCAGTCATGTCCAACTCCTTTATGACCCCATGGACTGTAGCACACCAGGATTTCCCAGCTAAGAATACTGGAGTGAATTGCCATTCCCTTTTCCAGGGGGTCTTCCTGACCTAGGGATCAAACCATGTTTCCTGCTTTGGCAGGCAGGTCCTTTACCACTGAGCCACCATGGATTCAGAAGAACCTTGGATATAATGGAGGGCCACTACAGATAATATGTGGAGTTTTGGCTGTGCAGAGGGCTGGTGCCCCAATCCCTGCTTTGTCCAAGGGTCAACTGTACTAGAAAGCTAATAAACAGTCACGAGCTAACACCAGGTACTAAGGCAGAAAGCCCCAAACCATTTATTTTCATATAAAACTAAGGCTAGAATCATTGCATACAAGGGTCTGTTCACTGAAGTCCATCGTATTTCCTTCATGTCTTTTTGTCCAAAGAAACTTAATTCTACAGTTCTAGTGTGTACTACCTGCAACTGATTTTTTCCCCCTCAGACTTACCAATTAAGAAGTGATCATCTTGTAGGAATGCCAGTAATTTTTTAAAATTTCATAAGCAAATGTAGTCAAGAAATATTTTTATTTCATGTCATTAATGTTTAGTCACAAACTTTTATCTTTTTAGAGATATAAAAGTTTACACAGTTAAAATCTATGTCATTTACTGTTGTTTCTTATTTCTTTCTCCAGGCCTAAAGTCCAAAAGCATTAATGATCTGGTAAAAGAAATAGTAAGAGAACAATTTAAGATTTTTCAAAATGACATAGAAGAGACCGTAGCGCAGCTCTTCAAGACTGTATCAACTGTCTCCAAGGAACTTGAAAATGTCAGACAAATAATTCAACAAGTTAATGAATCTGTAATTTCAGTAGCAGTCCAGCAAAAGTCTGTTTTAATGCAAGAAAATAGGCCTACTTCAATTGATATACTGGACCTGAAAGATCACATTGTAAATATAAGACAAGAAATGACCCTTATGTGTGAGAAGCCTGTTAAAGAACTAGAAGCAAAGCAGACTCGTTTAGAAGATGCTCTAGAACAGGAGCGCTCCAGTAGAATTCTGAATTATGAATCCCTCAACAAGACCCTTTCTAAAATGAAGGAAGTGCAAGAGCATCTTTTATCAACTGAACAAGTATCAAATCAGAAGACTGTTCCAATTCCTGTATCAGTTAGCAATAACTTCACTGAATACTTATCTACTCTACATCAGAATATAAAGAAACAAGGTTTGATGTTGTTGCAGATATCTGATGATTTGCATGCCCAAGACAGCAAGATAAACAATCTCACCCTTGCTTTGGAGATGGAGAAAGAATCTGTCAGGGAGGAATGTGAAGACATGTTATCCAAGTACAGAGATGGTTTTAAAGTTCAAATTAAGGACACAGAAGAGAATTTACAAGTTTTAAACCAAACATTGATTGAGTTTCTCTTTCCAATGGACAATAAAATGGACAAAATGAATGAGCAACTAAATGATTTGACTTATGATATGGAGATTCTTCAACCCTTGCTTGAGCAGGGAGCATCCTTGAGAGAGACAATGACTTACGAACAACCAAAGGAAGTAGTAGCTACAAAGAAAAAAGTGGAAAGTCTGACTAGTGCTGTTAACAGTCTTAACGTACTTACCAAAGAACTTACAAGAAGATACAACTTACTTAGAAATGAAGTACAGAGTCGTGGGGATGCCTTAGAGAGACGTATTGATGAACATGCCTTAGAAATGGAAGATGGTCTAAATAAGACAATAACTATTGTAAATGATGCCATTGATTTCATTCAAGACAACTATGTATTAAAAGAAACTTTAAATATAATAAAGTATAATCCTGAGATCCATCATAAATGTATCCAAAATATGGACACTATATTGACATTTATTTCTCAATTCCAACATTTGAATGACTCTATTCAGATTTTGGTCAATGACAGTCAGAGATATAACTTTGTTCTGCAAGTTGCCAAGGCCCTTGCATATATTCCTAAAGATGAAAAACTAAGGCCATCCAACTTTCAAAAGATTTCCAAAATGTTCAATGAAACCAGTTCCCAAGTGATAAAATTCCAGCAAAATATAAGTCATCTGGAGGAAAAAATACTCTCAGCCACAAAAATTTCCAAAAATTTTGAAACTCAGTTGCAAGGCATTGAGTCTAAAGTGACCAAGATGCTCACACCTTACTATGTTTCACTAAAAAAAGACAGTGCAGCTACAAATGAGAGCAACCAGGCTCTACAACTGCAGGTATTAAATTCCAGATTTAAAGCACTGGAAGCAAAATCCATCCATCTTTCTATTAATTTATCTTTAATTAACAAGACTCTCTATGAAGTAGTAACAACATGTCATGATGCTTCTAGAAGTATATCAGAACTGAATGCTACCATACCCAAGAGGATAAAAGATTCCCTACCAAATATACAACTTCTTCAGACAAGTCTGACAGAATATGTGGAATCAGTAATTGAAATAAAAACTCAAATTGCCCTATCTAACTTAACTTGGTATATAAATCAATCATTGTCCAGTAGTCTTGCAAATATTGTCAAGTCACAGAAGCAGATAAAAGCATCACTGAAGAAACCAAATACTCTTAAAACAACAGTGAACCTGACAACTGTCCAGATAGGTCGGGCCCAAAGAAACACAGACAACATTCTACTTCCTGGTAAGCTATTATCAAAAAAATAACTTTTAATCATTTTCCTATTTAAGTTTATTTAGTAGATATGCATGGTTTAGCAAGATCATAATCTTTGGCACTTAACTGAGCTTGGATAAATAGTTAAGTAATTCAAAGATCTCTGATACATTATTTGAATCTTATTTCATCCTGTGTAAAGCAGTTATCAATACAAAACAAATGCTTATAGTGTAAATACTTGTTCTATATGTCTTAACTTTTTTTCTGACAGGCCCCCAATAAAAAGATCAAGCTTGCCCTTGTAGAACATTTTCTTGCATAGGTAATTAAAGGAATTTATTAGACAATGAGCTCCTTGATGAATAAGACTAGATTGTGTTCTGTTCATTTTGGTGTTATGTGGCAAAATGTTTGGTGTGTCATACGAACTCAGTGTATATCTGTTGAATGACTGGCCCAGTGAATGTACAGTGAGCAGGGATTCAGTTTGGGCTGATGATAGAAGGCCTTGAATGACAAGCTAAGTATCTTAGTCCCTTTGGGCTGCTTTAACAAAATTCCACAGACTGGGTAAATTATAAACAACAGAAATTTACTTCTCAACATTGTAGAGGCTGGGGAAACTAAAATTAAAGTGCCAGCATAGTAACAGTCTGGTGAGGGCCCTTTTCCTTGTTCACTTGGTTCTGGTAATCACTAGCTGTATCCTCACATGGGAGAAGGGGTGAGGGAGCCTGTGATGTCTCTTTGATAAGAACACTAATCCCATTCATGAGGGCACAACCCTCATCTCCATAGCACCTCCAAAGGTCCCACCTCCTATCATCAACAGTGGGGGTTATATTTCAACCTATAAATTTTGGGAGACACATTCCAGGCAGGTAGACATGATTTTGTAAAGAGTGGTCTTTGGATATTTCGAGCAGAGGGTTGGGGTATGGTGAGAACTGTGTCTCAGGAGCATGAAGCCAGCAGTTGTGTGTAGCATGAAATTAGAGTAGGACATTATTGGCAAAATCGTAAGAACCAGATCTTGGGAAGAGGTAGCAGAATCAGAGGAGATGGATATGAATAATGTAAAAGTAATATTCAGTTCAGTTCAGTTCAGTCGCTCAGTCGTGTCCGACTCTTTGTGACCCCATGAACCGCAGCATGCCAGGCCTCCCTGTCCATCACCAACTCCTGGAGTTCACTCAAACTCATGTCCATCGAGTCGGTGATGCCATCCAGCCATTTCATCCTCTGTCATCCCTTTCTCCTCCTGCCCCCAATCCCTCCCAGCATCAGAGTCTTTTCCAATGAGTTAACTCTTCGCATGAGGTGGCCAAAGTACTGCAGTTTCAGCTTTAGCATCATTCCTTCCAAAGAACACCCAGGACTGATCTCCTTTAGAATGGACTGGTTGGATCTCCTTGCAGTCCAAGGGACTTTCAAGAGTCTTCTCCAACACCACAGTTCAAAAGCATCAATTCTTCGGCGCTCAGCCTTCTTCACAGTCCAACTCTCACATCCATACATGACCACAGGAAAAACCATAGCCTTGACTAGACGGACCTTTGTTGGCAAGTAATGTCTCTGCTTTTCAATATGCTATCTACGTTGGTCATAACTTTCCTTCCAAGAAGTAAGCGTCTTTTAATTTCATGGCTGCAATCACCATCTGCAGTGATTTTGGAGCCCAGAAAAATAAAGTCTGACACTGTTTCCCCATCTATTTCCCATGAAGTGATGGGAAGATGCCATGATCTTAGTTTTCTGAATGTTGAGCTTTAGGCCAACTTTTTCACTCTCCTCTTTCACTTTCCTCTAGAGGCTTTTGAGTTCCTCTTCACTTTCTGCCATAAGGGTGGTGTCATCTGCATATCTGAGGTTATTGATATTTCTCTCAGCAATCTTGATTCCAGCTTGTGTTTCTTCCAGCCCAGCGTTTCTCATGATGTACTCTGCATATAAGTTAAATAAGCAGAGTGACAATATACAGCCTTGACATATTCCTTTTCCTATTTGGAACCAGTCTGTTGTTCCATGTCCAGTTCTAACTGTTGCTTCCTGACCTGCATATATGTTTCTCAAGAGGTAGATCAGGTGGTCTGGTATTCCCATCTCTTTCAGAATTTTCCACAGTTTATTGTGATCCACACAGTCAAAGGCTTTGGCATAGTCAATAATGCAGAAATAGATGTTTTTCTGGAACTCTCTTGCTTTTCCATCATCCAGCGGATATTGGCAATTTGATCTCTGGTTCCTCTGCCTTTTCTAAAATCAGCTTGAACATCTGGAAGTTCATGGTTCACGTATTGCTGAAGCCTGGCTTGGAAAATTTTGAGCATTATTTACTAGCGTGTAAGATGAGTGCAATTGTGCAGTAGTTTCAACATTCTTTGGCATTGCCTTTCTTTGGGATTGAAATGAAAACTGACCTTTTCCAGTCCTGTGGCCACTGCTGAGTTTTCCAAATTTGCTGGCATATTGAGGGAAGCACTTTCACAGCATCATCTTTCAGGATTTGAAATAGCTCAACTGGAATTCCATAACCTCCACTAGCTTTGTTCATAGTGATGCTTTCTAAGGCCCACTTGACTTCACATTCCAGGATGTCTGGCTCTAGGTGAGTGATTACACCATCGTGATTATCTGGGTCATGAAGATCTTTTTTGTACAGTAGTTTTGTGTATTCTTGCCATCTCTTCTTAATATCTTCTGCTTCTGTTAGGTCCATACCATTTCTGTCCTTTATCAAGCTCATCTTTGCATGAAATGTTCCCTTGGTATCTCTAATTTTCTTGAAGAGATCTCTAGTCTTTCCCATTCTGCTGTTTTCCTCTATTTCTTTGCATTGATTGCTGAGGAAGGCTTTCTTATCTCTTCTTGCTATTCTTTGGAACTCTGCATTCAGATGCTTATATCTTTCCTTTTCTCCTTTGCTTTTTGCTTCTCTTCTTTTCACAGCTATTTGTAAGGCCTTCCCAGACAGCCATTTTGCTCTTTTGCATTTCTTTTCCATGGGGATGGTCTTGATCCCTGTCTCCTGTAGAATGTCACGAACCTCTGTCCATAGTTCATCAGGCACTCTTTCAATCAGATCTAGTCCCTTAAATCTATTTCTCACTTCGACTGTATAATCATAAGGAATTGATTTAGGTCATACCTGAATGGTCTAGTGGTTTTCCCTACTTTCTTCAATTTAAGTCTGAAATTGCCAATAAGGAGTTTATGATCTGAGCCACAGTCAGCTCCTGGTCTTGTTTTTGTTGACTATATAGAGCTTCCCCATCTTTGGCTGCAAAGAATATAATCAATCTGATTTGGTGTTGACCATCTGGTGATGTCCATGTGTAGAGTCTCCTGTTGTGTTGTTGGAAGAGGGTGTTTGCTATGACCAGTGCATTCTCTTGGCAAAATTCTATTAGCCTTTGCCCTACTTCATTCCATATTCCAAGGCCAAATTTGCCTGTTACTCCAGGTGTTTCTTGACTTCCTACTTTTGCATTGCAGTCCCCTATAATGAAAAGGACATCTTTTTTGGGTGTTAGTTCTAAAAGGTCTTCTAGGTCTTCATAGAGCCATTCAACTTCAGCTTCTTCAGCATTACTGGTTGGGTTATAGACTTGGATTACTGTGATATTGAATAGTTTGCCTTGGAAACGAACAGAGATCATTCTGTCGTTTTTGAGATTGCATCCAAGTACTGCATTTCGGACTCTTTTGTTGACCATGATGGCTACTCCATTTCTTCTAAGGAATTCCTGCTCACAGTAGTAGATACAATGGTCATCTGAGTTAAATTCACCCATTCCAGTCCATTTTAGTTCGCTGATTCCTAAAATGTTGACGTTCACTCTTGCCATCTCCTGTTTGACCACTTCCAATTTGCCTTGATTCATGGACCTGACATTCCAGATTCCTATGCAATATTACTCTTTACAGCATCGGACCTTGCTTCTATCACCAGTCACATCCACAGCTGGGTATTGTTTTTGCTTTGGCTCCATCCCTTCATTCTTTCTGGAGTTATTTCTCCACTGATCTCCAGTAGCATATTGGGCACCTATTGACCTGGGGAGTTCCTCTTTCAGTATCCTATCATTTTGCCTTTCATACTGTTCATGGGGTTCTCAAGGCAAGAATACTGAAGTGGTTTGCCATTCCCTTCTCCAATGGACCACATTCTGTCAGACCTCTCCACCATGACCCGCCCGTCTTCCGTGGCCCCAAAGGGCATGACTTCGTTTCATTGAGTTAGACCAGGCTGTGGTCCATGTGATTAGATTGACTAGTTTTCTGTGATTATGGTTTCAGTGTGTCTGCCCTCTGATGCCCTCTCTCAACACCTACCATCTTACTTGGGTTTCTCTTACCTTGGACGTGGGGTATCTCTTCAAGGCTGCTGCTGCTCCTTATCTTGGATGAGGGGTATGTCCTCACCACCGTCCCTCCTGACCTTGAACGTGGAGTGGCTCCTCTCAGCCCTCCTGCGAAGCGCAGCCACCGCTCCTCGGACGTGGTGTAGCTCCCTGCCACCACCCCTGGCCTTGGGCGGGGCTTAGCTCCTCTCTGCCGCTCCTGCGTCGTTGCAGCCTGGCACTCTCGGCCGCAGCCCCTGACCTCGGACGTGGGGTAGCTCCTATTGGCCACCCCTCTTAATCTCGGACTTGGGGTAGCTCCTCTCGGCAGAAACGAAAACATAGTGGGAAAATTAATGGTCTAAGGAACAACAACACATGATTCCAGTCCTAGTTGTTTCAGTATGTCTGTGTAGCCTTGAGTAAGTTCACCTCTCTGCATCTCAATTCTTCCATTCATGTGATGGAATTGCAATAGGTATTTTGCTGAGCTTATTAGCAGAAATATCTAGTCCCAGACTGTATCTGTTGCAGACTGGATCATTGTAAAAAAAATAAAAATAAAAATATGTGAGCCATTCACAGCCTGAATGCATGGCACTTGGGAAGGGGAGAAAAGTAGAATATTCTGTGGTTTTACACTTGGGAAATGAGAAGCTAGAAGTACCATTGACAAATATTATAAACACCAGAGGAGAAGCATACATTTGAGAGGAAAGAGGAATTTATTGTAGTGCATATAAACTACTTAATAGTCTCTCTGTATGAAAGAAGTGTTTTACTGAGATGTTTGGCATATGAGTAACATTAAATGATCTTTTCACAATGAAAAGAATACTATTCCTAAAAGAAATGACAGTGTACATCTCATACGAGTCTGCTGTTTAATTATACACTCTTTTGGATGAATTTTGTATTTTACTGTTTTTTAATTACAAAAGGGTAATCATTATCCTAGAATAATATGTTTTATCTCTGAATGTTCTGATAATATTAAAAATCACAGAATAATACAAAGTTGAAATATCTCTTCACTATTTAAACTATTGTATTTATTTATGTATGACTCCTTTCAAATTAATCTGACTCAGGAAAACTAATCTTACCCTATGGGATCACAGAACAATTATTTAGGCTTTACGTATTTCCAAGAAAAGGCAGTGTTTCAATACAAGATGTTCTCATAATAATAATTTTAGGAAAAATGAGTTGTTCTTCCTCCATATTATTTTAATCCTTGGTCTTTCCTCTGTGGACACTGCGAATGAGTTTGTTAAGCTCCATAGGATGTGTGATCATACACCAGGTAAGCCATGTCTTTTCCCACCTTAAATCAAAAAAATACCCGTAACTATACAGCAACAATAAATTTAAATAGCTTCAAAATTCAATAGAAAATTAAAAAACTAACAAAGTTTCATATTCTTTCATTGTAAAGAATACATGCTAGGAGCTTATAAAAATTGCATTGAGTATTTATATACCAGTATATTAATGGGCTAATAATTAACTTAGTATTGATTCTTTTTTTACTGATGCCTTTATATAATTGCTTCTGGTTTCTTTATTTACTGTAAGTAGAATTTTTATAGACCTAAAATTAATAATTAAAGTTCTTTATTTTATCTTTGTAAAGATAACCCATAATGATGTCAGGGCAATGAAGATTTATTGGCCTAATTTCATATGTGGGGTAGATATTCACTTTATGCAGGAGCAGCAACATAATATGTGGGGCCCTTTCAAGTGAATGCATAGATACACATGTTCATTAAGCCAGCTCTGCTTCTATGAGCCATGAGACTAGTGGCATTCATTGGACAGCTGAGCAGGTAAAGTATATGTAAGGTAATAAAACCAGTGGATTCAGGCTAAATTCTCCTATAAGAATAAACCAATTGCAAAATATACTACTTTCTTTGATACAAGCTGTCAGGCACACTGAAACACTGCTTAAATTTGACTGTGTTTCTTTGACCTTTGCTATGATATGGTAAATATAGTCCAGCCACATTATTCCCTTACCTAATGCCAGAAGGTAATTTATCATCATTTTAAAACTTTCACAATATTATTCAGATAATAACCACTATCATTTGCAGAATAAATACAATTTTCAGGAATAAAAACCACATAAACATACTTTTTTAAATTTAATTTTTTTAATGAAGCATAGTTGATTTATAATATATTTTTAGTTTCAGGTGTACAACACAGCATTCAGTTAGACACACATATACTCTTCTTTATATTCTTTTTTAGATTTTATATGTTCTTCTTTAGATTCTTTCCCCTTATGGTTATTATAAAATATGGCAGTAGGTCCTTGCTGTTTATCTATTTTATATATAGTAGTGTATGTATGTTAATTGAAACCTCATTTACCCCTCCTCCCTACCTTTTTCCCCTTTAGTAACCATAGATGTTTTCTATGTCTGTGAGTCTTTTTCTGTTTAATCTTAATAACTGATAACCTCCTTTGAAGCCTAGTAATAGAAATACTACAATGATGTAATATTGGATACTATTTAATAACACTTACTACATCCCAGGCTCTATTCAAACTATTCTACATATGTTCCTTCATTTGATATTTATGAGGTAGCTATCATTATTCTTATTTTGAAGATGAGTAAACTAACCCTCTGCCTAAGGTCATGCCTTGTAAGTGAGAGAGCCTGACTCCTGGTCTGTTGGACACAGGCCTCAGCTGAACCACGGTACTCAAGTAGACTCTAAAGTGTGTTCACCTGCCTTTCTCTTCCTTCTGCTTGTGTTTGATGCATCATACCTGCTTCAGAGTCTGGCCATATCTGAATATTCCATATGACCAGCGTTGATACTCCCAGGGAGTTTGATTTCTTGAGAATCCAAATACTGTCACTTATTTCTGCTTCTGATCAGAGAGAGGTAAGTGGGTGTTTTTCAGTGTAGCTTTTCCATGATAATGGCCAGTGGGCAGTTGTAATTGAAAGTTGCCATTGGTTATTCACAAGATCTTCTTGGTGCTGATGCAATGGCAGGTAAAATTTAGAGTCCTCTTCCCCTCACTTCCTTCTGAGCCATTTCCACATTCAGTTATGCTAACTATGATTCCTCCTAGGCCAATGCTGATAAACTGTTCTGGTTGAATCCCTACATATTTGATTTGTTTCTAAACAATAGTCCAATAGACATCAAGAGGATTTTATTGCACTTTGAAGATTCGTTTGTACAATTGGCAGACTTGTCCCTACAGAAAGAGTTTGGCTGCTTGCCTTCCAAGAGAAGCTGAATCCTGTAGTAACAATGTCAGCAGCATGGCTGAGGCTGTGTCCTCCGCTCGTGAGACCACTGGCTTTCTACTTTAACTATTTCCCCTGTATTTACCAGGTATATTTAACTCTCCTTAATAAACCTCTTATTCATCATGATCACTTTAGTTACTCTTTTTAAGAAAGATTTTGTAAAAGGTTTGGTAGTATATGATATACAACTTTTAAAATGATCATTGCTGTGAATATAAGCAGTTTAAAAGAGAAAAATAAGAAACTAGTGAACATTTAACTGTTATATCACTTTAAAATCACTTATAAATTTTGTGACACAGCATAGAGGCAGTTGTGGATGACTAAGAAGCACTGAATTGCCTAGCAAGACTTATTTGTAATAAGTCTTTTTTCCTAAAACTTAGTTTCCTCATTTATAAAATTAGAATAACATATCTACTTTACAAAGTTTATTTTAAGGATCAAAGAAATCAACTGGAACACAGTGAATTATTAACATGGTTATGACTATATGATAAAATTTTCTCAGCTATATTCAATGTTTATATTTTATTTTCTTTAATATTTTCACTTAATATTTTATATGTAATTATTTCCATGTATCAACATAATTTAAATGCTCATGGTATTCCATTGTTCTACTTTTAATTTATAAGTCTCACTGTTTTAAACTCAACATGTTTATAAATGAACTTATGCTTATCACATAACAATAAGTCAAAAAGAACAAGATTAAAAATGTAAAGGCTTAAATGTATAAAAACGCTTGTGCATTTCAAGCACTAAAAGAGATCTGCAGAAGTTTTAATGAGTTTTCTCCATGGTATTTCAGCTCTTGATATGCTTTTCCATGTTATAAAAAGTAATCATTCTCACATATGCCTCAGGATAAGTTGACTTCTATACAAAATAGTGAATATAAGCTAAGCTAATTATTTTGAAGGATTGCTGCTTGAATTTAGTTTACAATGTGTTTCATAACATATACAAAATGTCACACAAGTTTGCCAATATGCTGGAAGCACTATGGTACTCAGAAAATAGCTACACACATAGCTAAGTTTTATTATAGTGAAATGATGCATGATATAATCAGCAAGGGAAAAGGACCCAGGCAGAATCTGTAGAAATCCAGCATAGGCTTTCTTAGGCTCTCTCCCTCCTATAAGGGGGTCCCACTTCTGTGTGGGATCTTTTGTTTTCCAGTCACCAAAACATGCAGTAACATGCAATTATTCTGCCCAGAGAAGTCCACCAGGTATCCAACTCCTAAGGTTTTTACTGGGGCTTGTCTTAGTCAGCTTACACTGCTATACTGCTATGACAAGTACCATAAGTAAGGTGGCTTATAATCAATAGAACTTTACCTCTCACAGTTTTGAGATCAGGCTGGCATGGTCAGTTTCTGATGAAAGCCCTCTTCTGGACTGCAGACTCAACTTCTTTTCTTCTCACATGACAGAAAGGGAAGGAGGGAGAGAGCTTTCTGGGGTCCCTTTTAAAAGGGCACTAATCCTACTCATGAAGGCTCCACCCTAAATACCTAAATGCCTCCACAGGCCCCATCTCCTAATACCATCCCTTTGGGAGTTAGAAATTCCTCATATGAGTTTGTAGGGGACACAGACTTTCATCTTAAACAGGGCTGGTCACGTAGGCACCCTCTGCTGAGCACATATCAAAACTCTAAAAGGAAAGCAGAAGTTCAGCCTAAAACATATCATTTGTACAATGAGTCAGGGCACTATGAAGACACTTTTTAATTAGAGAAGCCAAGTTCCCAGATATGGATCAAGGGCAAATCCTTGAAAGTCAGCATTTCTAAAGGTAGCAGTCTCAGGCCTGCTATATAAACTCTTTTCTGCTCATGATCTTAAAGATATTCTCCATGCCAGAGTTGGTTAGCAAGCCTGTCTTCTGCGGATAGCATCCCCAGTTTGTGTCAATAAAGCAGGGTTGAAGAGAATATTAAATGAAGTAGTTTTTGTTCATTGTTCCCAAGAAGAAGAAAAGAATCCCCTAGCTTTTCAGAGGATTCCCCTGTGTATGGAAGGATGACAGTTGAAGAGAAGATGCTGGCAAAATTGACAATTCTTTCCTGCCTCATGTCTTGCAATAAAGTGACCATGGAATCTAAAGGTGAACAGTCAGAATGCTATGTGCTTGACATTCTCATCTGAGCCAAAATTTATAACACATGCATCTGACGATAAAAAATAAATGGGACAGGATACCAGGATTCATTTACATAGTCACTACATATGCTAAGATTAGTCTCCTAACAAGAAGCACAGGAGCTATTTATCAACAACAAATTGTTTCTTTGACACCAAAGATTTTACACCAGATCTAATTATTAACTGCCCTGTGATTAAATACAATAAATACAATTAAATACAGTCTTTCCACTGGTGCTAACAACACTATAAATTCAAAACTGCACCTGACACTGTAGTATTATTTTGTGTTGTACTCATTGTCAAACACGAGGAATAATCTGTTGGGATTATTAAGTCACAAATTGTGAGCATGTTGCACAGCTGTCTGAGTGGACATGATTCTCGCATCTTAACAAAAAATTGCAACATAAAAAAATAGTTAAGCCATATGTTAACTGCACAAAAAATTTGAAAAACACACCCCAAAAGTTTATAATTGCCAGTTTTACTATGCACAGCTTCAAAGTGGATCTGAAAAGAAATAATAAGTATTTTCTCAGTATTATTTCTCAGAAATAATAAGTATTAATATTTTCTCATGGTCCCAGAGTGACTAGTTGGGATGTTTAATAATAAACACTATTTGGTTTTAAATAATAGGAAATATTTTAAGAGAAATAATAAGTATTTTATTATAAATTTAATTTGAATTATTCAAACGTACTTATTTTGAACATCACTGTTTCAGGGGAAATATAACATGGCATTTTGTTTTGTTGATATAATTGGTTAATGTAAACTCAAGTATCTTCACCTCTCAAACTAATTACCCCAAAATTTATTATACAGTGTTTGGAGAACTAAAGAAGTCAGTGAAAGAAAATTATTGAGTCTCATTTTGCCAGTCATGTAGAAATTAAAATACACATCTACCTTTTACAAAAAAGGATATCATTTTTATAATCAACAGTCCCTTAAGAACTCTTTTCTAGACTTTATAATCTTAAACAAGTGTTAAATTTAAAAATTTTCAGGGATATTTATAATAGATTCAAGAGGTATCTGCACAAATATTAAGTGCCAATAAAATCAGGTACTTTTATAGACGTTTGGGATACATACATTTTTTTAAATTCCTATTTTTTGGAGCTTACACTCTACCAGGGATAGAGAAAGATAAGTAAAAATGTAAATTATACAGTCTGGTAAAAGGTGAAAAATGTTATGCATAAAATAAAAAGTAAAGGAAGGTAGAGAATCAGAGTACTGTGGGATGTGCTGAATGTGAATAGGGAGCCAAGTCTAGTATTAGTAAATAAAATCATGGGATAGGGCTCGATTTCTGGAAAAATAGTAAACTCTGCAGGCAATGGGAATATAAAGAAAACTTTGTAATTTTGTTGTAACACAAGTTGACAGTGGAAGATGTACCTATAGAGTAATGTGGTATTTCGTTGTTATGTTTTATGTTTAAAAATTTTTTCCATGTGCTTCTGAACACCATGTTGATATAGCTGTTTTGAACATGAAAGAAGAGAGACATGTCACAGCATATGCTAAGCACTAAATGAGGGTTATAGGAGTTTATTATCATAAGAGTTTAGTGTCTATTAAGAACTGAATGTTTGGGCAAATCTCATGAAAGAGGTAATTTTAGGCTGAGCATTCATTAAATCAACCATTTATACCCTGTGTGGAGTATCATATGTTTAAATTCATTCTTTTAGTAACAATGAAAGATTTTTGAGCAAGAGTGTAAGATAATCAATAACCTCAGATATGCAGATGACACCACCCTATGGCAGAAAGTGAAAAGGAACTAAAGAGCCTCTTGATGAAAGTGAAAGAGGAGAGTGAAAAAGATGGCTTAAAATTCAGCATTCAAAAAATGAAGATCAAGGCATCGGGTTACATCACTTCATGGCAAATAGATGGGGAAACAATGGAAACAGTGACAGACTTTGTTTTCTTGAGCTCCAAAATCACTGCAGATGGTGACAGCAGCCATGAAATTAAAAGACACTTGCTCCTTGGAAGAAAAGCTATGGTCAACCCAGACATATTAAAAAGCAGAGACATTACTTTGCCGTCAAGGTCCATCTACTCAAAGCTATGGTTTTTCCAGTAGTCATGTATAGATGTGAGAGTTGGATCATAAAGAAAGCTGAGTGCTGAAGAATTGATGCCTTTGAACTGTGGTGTTGGAGAAGACTCTTGAGCATTCCTTTGGACTGCAAGGAGATCAGCCCTGAATATTCATTAGAAGGACTGATGCTGAAGCTGAAGCTCCAATATTTTGGCCACCTGATGCAAAGAACAGGTGAAAAAGACCCTTTTAATTGGAAGAGACCCTGATGCTGGGAAAGATTGAAGGTAGGGGGAAAAGGGGATGACAGAGGATGAGATGGTTGAATGGCATCACCAGCTCAACTGACTTGAGTTTGAGCAAGCTTCAGGAGTTAGTGATGGACAGGGAAGTCTGGAATGCTGCAGTTCACAGGGTCACAAAGACTTGGACATGACTGAGCAACTGAACTGACTGATAGCATCATCATGTGTGTGCATGATTAAGATTTATTCTAAGTTCTTTCACAGATCAGTCACAAAATTACAACTATCCTGACTTGAATATATTAAGACCTCAATAGGTGATAGAGAAAGGAACAAAATGAAAACTGGGAATGTTAGTTAAATGTGAATATGTATTTAGCAGAAAACAACCAATTGGAAACACAAGAACTTAGAAGAAAAATAACACCAACATTTAAATAAAGCATCAGTGATAAGAAGTCAGTCATTCCATTAATGGAAATAGAAAGGTTAAGAAGGAAGTACAGATGCACATGGGAAGAGAAGTTTAGTCTGTGATACCTTAGTTTAAAGCTCTCTATCCCTGTGTGCATGTGTGTGTGAGCTTCTGCATGCCCAGCCACTCAGTCATGTCCGGTTCTTTGTGACCCCACGGACTGCCCCTTGCCAGGCTCTTCTGTCCATGAAATTTTCCGGGAAAGAATACTGGAGTTGGTTGCCACACCCTCCTCCAGGGGATCTTCCCAATTGGGTTGGGAAGATCCTTAAGAACAGGTATCTGTGCTTTCGGCGCTTGAGTGGGTGAGAGAGCAGGGCTCCTGCGTCACGGGGACAGCCTGACCCTCCATCCCACCAGCGCTCAGCCCCCTGGCCTAGGTCAAGGGGCCTTCACAGACTCTCTGTTCTCTCAAGACGCGTGTGCTTTCTAACTGGACCCTACCAGAAGGTGAACACCGAGCTGAAGGTCACAGGGACGGGAGGCGTCACTGAGGACACTCACCTGTTAGAAACCGGGGGTCGCTGAGCCAGTCGTCCGCGTACACTGCGTACTGACTCAGGTACCTGCTCTGCAGGTAGCCGTTATAGGTGCAGAAGATGAACGCCAATAGGAAGGCATACAGCGGCATGGGCTTCCCTCCTCGGATCAGAAATGGGAAAACCAAGCTCCTTCAGAGACAAGAAATGTATATTTTTTAAAGCAACAATGATAAAGAATCTAATGTCAGCAATTCTCCTTTAATGTCTTAAACTTTTTTTTTTCTTTTTAAGCATGAAGATTTTCTTTACACCTGCATTGGTAGGCGAATTCTTTACCACTGAGCCACCTCTATCCCTATGGAAATGTCCAAAAGTCAATGAGTAATGTAGGTCTGGAACCAGAAAAGGGTTTTTAGGTAAAAATTGGAAATTATTGCACTGAGGTGAGTTGAGGCCACAGAATTAAATTGGGTAGTTAGAGAAAAAGTAGAGAACTGAAGATAGAAACATGGGAGAGAGAAAAAGGTGTAATCAGAACCAGAAAAGTACATGAGCCTCTGAATCAAAGTCTTTAAGAAAAAAAGAAAAGATTAAAAAAAGACATAATGATGTAGAAGGAGGACCTGTGCAAATAAACAAAATAATAGAAATAAAAATGTTGGGGAGATATCTGTTTATTTTTGCTATAATTTACATGGAGTTAAATTCACTGCTTTTTTTTTTCTTTAATTCACTATTTTTGACATGCAGTCTGTGAATTCTGACAGATGGGTAGTCATGTAATCACCACAAAAGTCAAGATGGAGAACAGTTCCATCACACCCTCAAATTCTCTTATGTACCTTTTTAATCAAATCTGCCTCTACTCCAAGTCACTGTCAACAGTAATATGTTTTCTCCCCTTACCCTTTTATATTTTGCAGAGTATCTTTTACATTAAATCATGTAAAACATTATACAAATCCACCAGTATCTGTTCTAGATACTATGTCTACCACAACATTATAACTTTTCTTTATCTTTCATGCTATGTAGGCTTTTGAGCCTGGCTTCTTTCACCTGGTATATTTGAGATACTTTGTTGCATGTCTTCCTTTTCATCACCAAGTAGTGTGATTCATTGTATGGATGGATCTACAGTTTGTTTTCCCATTTAGCAATTGAAGGATGTTTTGGCTGTTTACAGTTTGGGGTGATTATAAATAAAGCTGCTATAAACATTCAGGTTTACATTCATACATACAGGTTTTTGTGCATGCATAGTTTTCATTTCTCCTGAGGTATGCAGCAGTAGCATAATTTATGGAGAAGGCAATGGCACCCCACTCCAGTACTTTGCCTGGAAAATCCCATGGATGGAGGAGCCTGGTAGGCTGCAGTCCATGGGGTCACTAAGAGTCGGACACGACTGAGCAACTTCACTTTCACTTTTCACTTTCATGCATTGGAGAAGGAAATGGCAACCCACTCCAGTGTTCTTGCCTGGAGAATCCCAGGGAAGGGGGAGCCTGGTGGCTGCCATCTATGGGGTCTCACAGAGTCGGACACGACTGAAGTGACTTAGCAGCAACAGTAGCAGCACCATAACTTAGTTATAAAATAAATATAGTTTTAACTTTGTAAGAACTGGTCAACCACTTGCCATTTCCATTAAAATGTATAAGAATCCTAATTGCTCCACAATCTTGTCAGCACTTGGCATTGCCAATATTGTTTATTTTACTATTTTAATAATATATTATTGTATTTAATTGTGATGTTATTTTACATTTTCCTAATGACTAACATTGTTGAACATATTTCAGTACCTTTGCCATTTTTAATATTCTTTTGATTGAAGATTATAACTCTAAAGAAAAAAGCAAAAACAGATGATAATGTTGAGTAAAAAACATTTCATTTTCTGAGTTGTGACTTAGGATAAATATAAATGACAAGTGTTAGAGTAAATCATCTGACAGGGCTAATCTATTTGGTAAAGATTGCTGATATGATTAAAAGAGCTTTAAATTATGTTTGAAGTGTTGAGAAAATTATCCCACAAACAAGATCAATAACAATAGACATGAATTTAAAAGAACAAAATAAAAACTGATAATTGAAGGAAAAGTAGTAAAGATGGTTGAAAACAATGTTTCCATCCATCCCTAACTAATGAACAGAGTATGAGTGCCTGTTCAAAACTAATGAACAGGCAATGAATCTGAAAATGTAATATAAACAACTGTTCACATTTCTAGAAGTTGTTGGAAAGGGACACATGAAGCGTTTTAAGAGCAATGAAAGGATACGACTTATTTGATAGATATGGTTTTGATAAATGATGAAACTAAATAGCACTGAAAATTAATATATACATTAGTATGAGGGTGAAAACATGTTAGCATTGGCATCAGGATGAAAGATAAAGAAAAATTATAATGTTGTGTAAACACAGTATCTAGAGCAGATACTGGTGGATTTATATAGCGCTTCCCTCTGTGTATGACAAAAGTTGCCCAGAGGCACTGAGAGGTCCTCTCACAAGTCTGTTAGAAACTCCATTCTGACCTCAGCAGGGATCAGAGTTATCGGTCCTGCACAATGTTACTGTGTAAATGATGAAATAAAAAAAATAAAATCCTGATGCTAATCTAGAACTAAGCATTAAAAATAAAAATAATTTAAATAAGTAATAAATAAAAATAAAATATTATATGAAACATGTATGGTGATAGGTGTACTATAAACAAAAATAGAAGTAGAAGACATCAGTATGAAGTGTCCCTTCATTATTCATCAATTGCCTATTGAATAAGTGCTGAATGAGCACTGAGAAAAATTAAGTGGATAGAGGGGTAAATTAAACACAACCTCTCTTCTCATGGAGTTCAGACATTAAACAAGCAATTAAAATAAAGAATGGTAAATATTGGCAAAGACAGAGTGCTTTGAAAATGTAAGGCGCTCTTCAAGCAGTTCAAATTTAACATGAGCCTTTATAAAATGTGGAAATAGGATTAATAGAAAAGTATAACTTGAGCACATATCAGGGTTCAGAAAGCAAAGACCAGAACAAATTGAGACTTATGAAACATTCCAATAGAGTGGTAAAGGAATTTTAGTTCTGTTCAGAGCAGGGAAATGAATATTAACAGATTAGTCATGCTATTTGCACAAAATGAGAGAATATTGAGTTGGCCAAACTTAATTGTACTGATCTTCATCAAAGAAAATAAATGGACTGGAAGGAGTTTGAAGTTCTACCCAAGATAGAAGTTGTGGAAAGTTTGCTTGAAATAATTCCATGTCTCTAGAAAAACATGCCAACAACATCATAGAATCAAACTCTACCTGACCTTTGAGAAAAAGTGAAGAAGAAATAGAGCATTAGATAAAGGATGAGATCATCTACTCAATCTTCCATCCATTTGTTTACTCGTCTTTAAAAAGACAGTTTAGTACTTCTATATGTCAAGCACTGTGCTAGTCAGTAGCGACACAAAGTTTAAGAAGTGGAAACCCTGAGCCCTGTCCTCACAAAAGCTCACACTCTAATTGAAAGTAGGAACAAATGTGCAATTACAGGACTCAGTGGGTAAAGAATTCACCTGCAACGCAGAAGACACAGAACGCAGAAGGCAACATGAGCCTTTATAAAACGTGGACATGAATTCGATCTCTGGGTGAGCAAGATCCCCTGGAGAAGGAAATGGCATCCCATTCCAGTATTCTTGCCTGGGAAATCCCATGGACAGAGGAGCGTGGTGGGCTACAATCCTGGGGTCACAAAGAGCTGGATACAATTGAGTGACTAAGCACACACGCAGGCCTGACAAATTCAACAGGAACTTCAGAGCATCAAACAATTAAAAGAATCTATGTAATTCTATCGAAAGGAAAGATGTAAAAGAAAAAGAAAATGATGTTTTATTTAGAGGCTGATTTTTATTAATTCAAGGACAAATTGCCCATTGAACACAGATATGTACAGGAACTTATAAAGGTATCTAACCATTTTTTAAATATTTTAGTAATAAATTAAAAAAATACAAATCAGATGATATACAAAAGTTTTGTAGCTGACTGTATAATAAAATAGAAATAGCTTCAATTGACAAATCAGTGCCAACCAATCTTTAGTTGTTTGTTACAAGGTTCTGTACTTAACAAGTATCCATTAAATATTTTTTCAAAATGAGAATATAGCCAATATCTTATCATAACTTTAAATGGAGTATAGTTTATGAAAATATTGAATCATTATGCTGTACACCTGAAACTAATAACATAACACTGTAAATCAACTAGACTTCAAAAAAATTTTTCTTTCATTCTAATTACACAGGCATGCAGTTTGGTCACATTTTATGTGAATTTGAATTATTTAAATATGAAGTAGAATGTATTTAAAATATTTATAGATCTCACTCTTGAAATAAATGTTAAAGCAAATAACCTTAAATTTAAAAATCAATGACCATGTTTTGAAATGAGTGAATTGTAAACAGTTTACACTATTTCCACAAGGTGGAGCCATAGTGGTAACTGTATCCAGTAATGTATTCTTCCAACCTTTTCTTTCCACATTATGTATTACGTTTATAACCATATTTATCGTTTATAACCATATTTATAACTTGAGGCTTTCTAAATAACTGAAATTATTCTATATCTAATAAGTGAACTGAAACACTGTCTTCAGCAAATTGAGTATGTTGGGGATTTATCCCACTGTTTTACTGCTGTCTAATATTCCTTGCTGAAAAGAGAGCGGTAGTAATAGTGTTAGTCTCTTAGTCCTGTCTGATGCTTTGTGACTCTGTAGACTGTAGTCTATCAGGCTCTTCTGTCCATGGGATTCTCCAGGCAAGAATACTGGAGTGGGTTGCCATTCCCTTCTCCAGGGGATCTTTCCGACCCGTAGATGGAACCCAGGTCTCCTGCATTGCATGCAGATTCTTTACCGTCTGAGATACAGGGAAGCTCTGCTGAAAAGATACTATAATTCACTGAACAAGTCCCTTTATCAGTGGTCATTTAGGGGTCCTACTATTCTTCACTAGTGCAAATGATATCATGAAGAAATTTCTTGAACATTATCTTTGTGCAAGTGTGTCTGGAATATATATTCTGCTGGGAGAAATTTCTGGCTCAAAGCAAATGAACATTTTTAATTCTGTCAAATTGTCCTATTCAAAGGTTCCAACAATATAAGGTCTAACCAACAACATTATAGGAGAATGCTCATTTTCTGCATGACTCTTTTGTTTTTAAATGTTGCCACCTGATATAAAACGTTGTTGATGGTAATTTGTTACTCCTTAATTAGTAATGAGGTTGAATAAGTTTTGAACTGTAGTTGTTCACTGACTTCCCAGCTCATATTACTTGCGCCTTTGCCACTATTTTTACAGGGTTACACTCTTTTTTCTGAGGATTAGTCAGAACTTTTTGTTATAGATATTAGTCATTAGATTGTTGTATCTGTTAAAAAATATTTTCTCTTCACCTAGCACTTTGAAATTTCATAATATGTGGCTTTCATTGCAAATGAGTTTTGAGTCTAGGTGGTCAAACATCAGGATTTTTCTCTTATGGCTTCTGGGTTTTGTTTTGTGTTGAAAAAGCTTTCTAAACAACAAAGATATTCTGTTTATTTGGTTATAATGTAATCATTTTTTCACATTTAGTATTTTTATGCACATGAAATTTATATTTTTATGAAAATACAGTTAGTTTAGCACCATGTATTGAACAGACTTTGTTTTCCTTCTGTGATTTGAAATATTACCCTCATCACACACTGGTTTCAATTGTGTGTCCAGATAGCCTATTAGTTCTACAGTTGACAAAAATCTTAATATTTATCACAAATAAATGCAGTGGATCACAGAATTATTCTCACTTCCAAGAAGCAGGAAAGGGCTTCAGAAGAAGCAGCTCAGAGAGTTCAGAGATTTCGTGAAATCCCATGACTGCATTGGTGGGTGATCTGGGCCTGGGAATGCATTTTTCCTATTTCTGACTCAGTGTTTTTCCCATTCTGCTGCAAACTCTAATTTGACATCAACAGAAAAACAGGTCACTTTTACCCTCTTTTGTCTTAATTCTTTTTCAGTAACAGAGGAGTATTCATACTGTAGTAGATCCCCATGCCAGAATGGGGGTACATGTATAAATGCAAGAACTAGCTTTATCTGTGCTTGCCGACATCCTTTTACTGGTGACAACTGTACTGTCAAGGTGGCAGGAGAAAACGCTTTAGCTCCAGGTAAGAATGTACATGTGTCCTTGGATTTGCTCAGTGTCATAAACAAATATATTTTTTGAAATGTTTTCAAATGAATGTTTAGACCTGCTTAATCTGGACTCACTTGAGGATTAATTCCTTTTACTTCTGAAATTCACTGAATAACATACATGATTTTGTCAGGTAAACTAATTCATATACACTAGTTGAAATTTTCAATGTTGCTTTAATAGAAGCAGTTTATTAAAAATCCCCCAACTTGTTTTTTCTAGTGCATCTTAAAATAAAATATATATTGCATAAGAAAATATAAATTATACTTTCTTAGAAAATATATATTATATATATATACACCATATAATATATATGTATACATAGTGTATATATATGTATATATAAAACTTTTTGTCCTCAAACAAGAATACATCTTTGATTCATATCAAATCTGATCCCTTAAATAAAGCTTTAGTAAGTGTATAGCAGTCCGTCTTCTATGAAGGTCATAATACTGTTCTGACTGGCTGAGGGCTTTTAGACTATGCTAAAATATAGTGAGTAGGGCAAGATGCCTTTTTGTCCATTTACTTACATAAGTATTGGTTGCTATAGATTTACTTCCAGAGTGTATCATTTTTGATTTTCACACAACAAAATGTGTGCAGTGCTTAATATATATTCTCTTTAAAATGATGGCAAAAATATGTTTCAAATCAGGCTTTTCTTAATAATATGCTGCATAATAAAGAGTGAATTTTTTAGTCTGCTTTTGAATCTCAGCCTTTGTAAGTACATTTGGCATTAATTACATAGAAGATTGCTTTTGTCTACCTCTCTATAGTGCATATGATTTCCTTGGGTTTCCGTTTTAGCCTCCAGAAACTGTTTGACAACATGCAGGAAAAATTGTTTCTACATCATGTCAGGTTTAATTCATCCAAGGGGCTTTAAAACATTCTGGCATACCATAATAATCATAAAATGCTTTGAATCCCTTCATCTCTGGAGAGATCAAAGACACACACAAATTAATCTTTGAGGCCTTTTTGTGAGGGATATATTGAGTGTTACTGTCATTCTACCATGATCTAAGTGGAGAAACTGAGTCTCAGAGAGACTAAGCAGTTTTGGGTAGTTCAGGCAAGAAAAGAGGCAGGCATCCAGACACACGTGCCCTTGTTAAGTCCAATGAATAACCATTTTACTTCTATTAACCCTTTTTATAACTGAGATAAAGAATAAAGATATAAACAAAACAAGATCAAAACATGAAAATCAACTCTTTCCATTTTTTTCCACTAACAGATTTTTCAAAAGGAACTTACAGATATGCACCGATGGTGGCATTTTTTGCATCTCATACTTATGGAATGACTACACCTGGTCCTATCTTATTTAATAACTTGGATGTCAACTATGGAGCCTCATATACGCCAAGAACTGGAAAATTCAGAATCCCCTATCTTGGGGTGTATGTTTTTAAGTATACCATTGAGTCAGTTAGTGCTCATATCTCTGGATTCTTAGTGGTTGATGGAGTAGACAAGCTTACATTTGAGTCTGAAAATGGTAACAGTGAAATACACTGTGATAGGGTTTTGACTGGGGATGCCTTATTAGAATTAAATTATGGGCAGGAAGTGTGGTTGCGCCTCGTAAAAGGAACAATCCCAGCCAAATTTCCCCCTGCCACTACATTTAGTGGTTACTTATTATACCGTACATAAATTAGCATGAACGACAGACTGTCACCTTTACTGAGAAGCAGCCAGTGTTTTTATTTATCTTTGCATGCACATCTGCTCTGTTTTTGGTTTTTCAACATGAATGAAAACGAACCTCTTTATAAAATCTGAGTAAGGCTCTAAGTTTGTTTATTTCACAAAATTATTTAATTATCTTTTAGACAACCCGTATATGAAGGAATTTTTGCTCCTAAGAGGTTTAGTAGCATAGAAAACAAAATTAGTTTTTTAGCATAACCATTCCTATTTTTGTTCTTTCATGTTAAGGCATTGCAATATAAAGGAATATTATAAAATGAGAATCAGTCAATATTGCCAGTCACAGTAATATTTTCAACAGAACATTTAACTTTTGTGATTCCTTGTGTACATAAATATATAACATATATTTCTTAAATTCACATGTTCAAAGTACTCAAAGACCAAGAAGTCTTCCTTTAACTTTGATTTTTCAGTCTTTTCTGTTTTAAAATTTTACATACTGAAATTTTCACTTGTAATGAAAATTTTTAAACTTGAATTAGAAATTTGAAATATGCTTTACTATTGTTTCCTTCCTAAACTATATTCAATATCCTGTGAAAAGCCATAATGGAAAAGAATATGAAAAACAATATATATGTGTATAACTGAATCAATTGCTATACACCACAAACTAACACAACATTGTAAGCCAACTATACATCAATAAAATTTTTCTAAAAGACTATTTTTTCCTTCCTATAATTAGAGAATAAAGAAATAGTTAACACATGAACATTTACACCCAAGTCTAAAGACACAGAAGTGGATATTTTATCTTTCTTTCATCATACAATAACTATGTGTGTGCTCTGTCACGCTCAACTCTTCATGACTTCATGGACTGCAGCCCAGCAGACTCCTCTATCCATGGGATTTCTCAGGCAAGAATACTGGAGCCACTTCCTTCTCCAATGGATCTTTCTCACCCAGAGATCGAACTGGGTCTCCTGAACTAGTAGGCAGATTCTTTACCACTGAGCCACCAAGGAAGCCCATATAATATATACAGGCGAAAAATTAAAAACACCTTTTTATACTGAGTATCCTATGGCAACACATACAGACCTGATTGTATTTTTATAATAGGTGCATATATTCCATGGTGATATTATGATTTATGGATTTATGGTATGCTTCCTGTGCCCTGGTTCTCTTCTATGCAACTAATATGTAACATCTCATTGATTCCTTACAAAATTTTTAAAAGGTGGGTATTAACCAAGTTTCACAGCTAGTAAGGACTAAGGTAGGATTTAGAACCTTCTTATCTAGCACCCACTTGCATCCTTTCTCTATCTTACCTCCTACAGATGTACCATAATTGATTTAATAATCCCTTTGAAGTGATTTGGTTATCTCCAATGTCTCATTATAACAATATTATTGTAGTGAACACTCTTAAACATACATTCTTTATATATTTAACAAGATATTTCTGAGGAAGAAATTCCTGTAAGACATTCTAAGAAAGAAGTAAAAGTTTTTGGTATGGAAAACATTCCTCATCAACTAATTTATTTAATGCTTATTTAATCCTATGAATAACTAACTAACCTTTTGAGCTAACTAACTATAATAATAACTAACCTTATGAGATATGTATCATGTATTATTCTCTTTACACTGGTGAGAAACAGAGGCACATAAGTGGGTAAGTTTCACAACAGTTCAGGAAATTGTGAGAATTTCAAGAAAAAAAGATAAGCATATATTTCTACTTTGCTAAAAGTTCTATCTAAAGGCCCTTGAGAAGATTGTTATCCAGTTTACTCATGTCGAGGAGTATTCATTACCCCCAAGACATACTAATCAAAACTTACAGTGTTTAAAAATACTGCCAATCTTAAATGTGAAAATATTATTTCCTCAGAGCAGAAACTTAATATTTTTTTCAAATTTTCTAAAACTTGAATGCACATGTCCAAGCAAAGAGGTGTATACAAATGTTCACAGTAACTTTGTAGGTAATAGCCAAAAACTAGGTTTCACCCACATGTTTGGCAATAGATGAACAGTTAAGCAGATATATCCACACAGCAGAGGACTGCCAATCAATAAAAAGGATATTGGCACGTACTATATGCCAATCTGTAGAAGATTTCAACCTGCAGCCTAATGAAACTTGGACAGCCCTACAGGTAAGTGTGAAGTGTGCATTGCCCAGCGGAATGTGTCATGTTGAGCCAAAATTGCTGTGCCCTCACAGCCCAGCCTCAGTACACCAGGAAGAGTGGAAGCCAGTTGCTGACAAATGAAGGCTGAATGGCTGACGGTTTCTCCTCTTATGTGTAAATGTGTTATTTTCAAAAGTATTTGGAGAATTTTGATAATTTCTTTAGTCCATGCCTAAAATAACATCACAATCTGAAATGTTTATTACTTCAAATACTCTTAGATTAAACAGAATTTTTGTTTTCCAATTATACTTTTCAACAGATACCAGTGATTTCAATGTACTGCCTTTTCTGTAATAGCAAGAACAGTAGGGAGTGAGCCATTTGACAATATTTGTCATTGCCACGCACAATTTAATTTTTGATTTTGTAATTAGATAATTTAGAACATTTAGCATTAATAATGCTTTAGTGTTTGGGTTTTAATTACCAATTTTATCCTGTATTTTTACACATATTTGTAGAAATGCACAATTAAATGACAAATTGCCACCAATTACCAAAAGGCATTGTAGCCACTTCTAAGTTTCTGTGGATTTGTTTGTGTATCTTTTTAAAAGCCATCCAATATTATGCAGGACATCTTGCAATGTATTTGTAATTGTCATGATCAAATTTTTCCATATATTAAAAAAAAAACACTGGGATTTTCTTGATTTTCCCTATGTACACAGCAGACTTTAATGGATATTATTTTGCAGATTGAATTCCAGAGCTCTTCTCTCTCACCAGACCTTCCTGCCTAGCAAACTCCCAAAGTATACTCAGACCCTAATTAGTGATGACAATTTCATACCCATTCATTCATCAATTATTTAATAAATACCCACTCTGTGACAGGGAGGATAAGTCATATATTAAAGTAATATAAAAATAAATATCAAATAAATTAGTACAGACAGATAATGCATTTGAAATAAATTATTCAGAGTCATGCTGAGATTTACTCTCACCAAAATCATGAGTAGCTCCATAAGAATGGAAAATGTATATTTAATAACCAATTCTGCCAACAAAGGTCTGTCTAGTCAAAGCTATGGTTTTTCCAGTAGTCATGTATGGATGTGAGAGTTGGACTATAAAGAAAGCTGAGCATTGAAGAATTGATACTTTTGAAGTGTGGTGTTGGAGAAGACTCCTTGAGAGTCCTTTGGACTGCAAGAAGATCAATCCAGTCAATCCTGAAGGAAACCAGTCCTGAATATTCATTGGAAGGACTGATGCTAAAGCTGAAATTCCAATACTTTGGCCACCTGATGGGAAGAACTGACTCATTGGAAAAGACCCTGATGCTGGGAAAGATTGAAGGCAGGGGGAGAAGGGGACGACAGAGGATGAGATGGTTGGATGGCATCACTGACTCAATGGACATGAGTTTGAGCAAGCTCTAGGAGTTGGTGATGGCATGCTATAGCCCATGGGGTCACAAAGAGTCAGACATGACTGAGAGACTGAACTGAACTGAATAACCAACCTCCCTCTATTTTCTACACCTCTGACAAACTTCCATTACTTGTTTTTGGCTCACTCCAGGAATAAAGAAATTTCATATTCAAAGCCAAGTGAGCCTAAATTGTTCTTTCTTACTATCTTACCAAACTGCTCATTTTGGAAGAATGGGCTAGTATCATTAGGGCACTGTGCTCAGTCTCTCAGTTGTATCCAACTCTTTGTGACCCCATGCCAACTCTTTGTGACTCTTTGTGACTGTAGCCCACCAGGCTCCTCTGTTCATGGGAATACTGGAGTGGGTTGCCATTTCCTTCTCCATTTGTGCATCAAGAAATGCTAAAAATAAGCCAAACTGATTTTCACTTGACTAATTTAATTAATGCTCTTAAAGGGGATTTTTTTTAATGTTGTTCATCTGTTTCAAAATATAAACTCACTGAATTAAATGAACTTCTAATTGGTAGAAGTTCAGTTATATATAAACATTATTTATATATAGATATTTACATTACACATACATTTGGTCATATGTAAATCCAGGTTTTCATTTATCTAATATATGTCTAAATACTTCTAAATACTCTTCTATCTATATATATAAATTATGTGTATTATATACATAAAATTTAAGATTTTTATCATGTACTTTTCATCCAAGTCTGAAGGAAATGGGTTGACAACTTGGCACTTTTTTTAATAACTGCTACAGTTTATTACTGTCAATTTTTTCACATTAGAAACTAGTTGAGTAATAATCTTTGCTTTCAAGGGCAATTTTTTAATGCAATAAAATACTCCTTTCTCAAAATTGTTTGCCTATCCTCTATATTTGCAAGCACGTGTGGAACACTTCAGAGCAGAAATGATAGCCCACACTTCCTAGATTGCACGTTTACTCTGGTTGATCTTCCCTGTTAGAGGCAGAGATGTTTGCTGCCCCAGTGGTTTCAAACCCAGTGCTTCATCAATGAGCCGAGAAGTGTTATAAGGCAGATTCTCACTGATTTGTGAGATCAGTGAGAATCTTCAGTCAGCTATATTGGGTTTGTGCTTGGGAAAAAAACAATAAAACAACGTAGTGTTCCTTTCTCTGGGCTGACATGTTAATTAAACAACCCCAAACTCTGGAAAAGTCCAAATTTAGGATTTTTAAATTATTTTTATTCATGGGTTTCTTCATGAAATATCAAAACCCAGATTTTGGTCAAAACATTTCCCAGAAAACAAGTGTCAGATGTAGTAATATTTAGAATATTTTTAAATGTTATTTGCATATTTTAAAAATATCAATCTATAGCAGATTTTGGGTTGTAACATGATTTCCTATTCAGTTCAGTTCAGTTCTGTCCCTCAGTTGTGTCCGACTCTTTGTGACCACATGAATTGCAGCACACCAGGCCTCCCTGTCCATTACCAACTCCCAGAGTTCACTCAAACTTAACAAACTCATGTCCATTGAGTTGGTGATGCCATCCAGCCATCTCATCCTCTGTCATCCCCTTCTCCTCCTGCCCCCAATCCCTCCCAGCATCAGAGTCTTTTCCAATGAGTCAACTCTTCCCATGAGGTGGCCAAAGTACTGGAGTTTCAGCTTTAGCATCATTCCTTCCAAAGAACACCCAGGACTGATTTCCTATTATATTCAAATAAATACTTATAGCAAGCCCAATGAAGATTACAATTAAAATGCTATAAGACCACAGTCTAGGAGTCAGTGTTTTTTCCAGTGTATTTAAATCTACATCCAAAAGTTTGGATTAAAAGACTTGAATTCCTTATCTTTTAAAATCAAACAACTACTGTATCAAGTCCACTCAAGTTAAGCATGAAAATACTTAAGCATGAAAATACATGACACAACCTGAGGGTTAGGCATTCTTATAAAAACTACTCCACTTTGCTTACTTAGCCAGCAGAGAAGAAACTGACTGGCTAGATTCCTCTTACCAGGAAAAAGACAATTACAGAGAGTTTCTAAAATTACAAATAGTGTTAAAATTGTTTTGGTAACTTACTGCCCTTCATTGATCTTTGCTGTCACCATCACCAAAGCATTTAATTGTGCATAATCTGTATAAAGAGGACCACATATCTATTTCTTCATCTATATGAAAGTTGTGAATTAAGGATGATAATTTGCCAGAACACATATGTAGAAAAATACCTTTGTACTACCTAACCATTTCCAAAACTCATCTGAGATAGCTAGATGAATAATATGATAGGAAAAATATTAAACTTTGACAAACATACTTGATATTTAAACATCCAATATATGTCAAGAACATGTGCTTTTCTCATCCTAATTTTTTAGATACACTCATATGCACTAATTTTCATTATTTGTCACAGTCACCTTGTGCTTAACAAAGAATATTCTACAGAGATGCCTCCCACAGTCTCAAGCCCTTTTTTAACCCCCTTCTGCACCTGATTCCATATCCCACCATTGTATTAATAGATTTGCTGTTTAACGAATGTGTTTAGGTCTCTTTAATCCTGCTGAGGAGGCAGTTAAATAGTGTGGAAATTATTCTGTAGATGAAATTTAAAAGACTCTCCAGGGATTACATGTCTTTTTAATGTTACTTTCATTGTCCTTTCTGAAGCTTGTCGTTAAGGTTTTTAATCATGATTCTATTTCATAAACACTAATTCTATTTCCTTTAAATGGTCAGCAAACTGATAGGTTATTCATGGGTTTTAACTTTTCACAGAGCTCCGTATTAACAGCAAACTGAACTCTATCCCATGCAATGAACAAAGACCATTACTGAATCTCTCTATATAATTTTTTTGGTTTCTTTCATCCCATGTGGCATATTTGACAAAGAAACAACAGCATCATCATAATCAACAACCACTACCAAAATATCCTAAGGGCATTCTTGGGTATCACAAAGGAACCTGTTTTTATACTTAAGAAATATATTTTAAATATTACTGGAGCAGTATTGGTATCTGAAAACTGATTGTGTAGTGTATTCTGAAAAATGGGCCGACAAAGATGCCTGTAAAGAATCTTAGAATTCCGTGAGGTTGGTACCACTTGCCCATCAATAAAGTTCTTGGCACCGCAACCAGTGGAAGATCACTGAGATCAGTAAGTACACAGAACATTCTGGGAACTGAATAGGACTAAGTGTCTTAAGTTTATTAATTAAATTTTACTAATTTAGAAAGTTTTCTAGTAAAACTCGTTTTACTTAATTTGATGGAACAAAAATAATTTGAATATTCAAGTTTGTGATCACCAATATGAAAACTAGTTCTGATTTTTTTTTGTTTAATTAGAGAATTAATATGTGACATCTACATTTGGCTAAGGCTGTTATCTTTGTTAGACACAGGTTTTAGGCCTGTGATGAAAACATCGAATTTTCTTAAAATAATCTCATTCTGGGCTGTAACAAATCGCTACTTACTTGCCGTAGCTACATACTTAATACACTGATGCAGTTGCTCCAACAACTGTATTCTTCACGCCAGTGGAAAATGATCTTGGCAAGTGACCTTGTGAGGAGACTATTTTGAAGAAGGCAAAATAGCTACTAGCTCAGGAAGAATGACTTCTCTTACCAGTAAGTAATTATACAGAATTTGAATTGCAGTTCTCTTCTTGAAGTACACATCACACAAGCTACGCACTGCCCTTATATCACTACAGTTTAAAAATTGTAACATCTTTTTTTCCCCCAGAACTGTAAAATCAAACACATCAGCTACAGAGAGAAAGCTCCTAAATATTTTCTTTCCCTCTTGCCTCTTTCTGGCAACTATGTGACAGAAAATGTATGGAGACAAAAGAAAGAAGAAAGATCAAAAGAGAAGTAAGAATGAGGAAGAGGAAGATGAGTAGAAGGAGGATGGTGCCCTTGAGAGGGGGAGAGTGATGAGAGGGAGCAGAAGTAATAACTAAAGAGCCAAACTGGTTAGTATTGAGAGATAGATTATGGTCAGACACAGAGTGATGTAGCACTGGGGACTGAAAACCGTCTTAGTTGCAAGATAATAGTACATTTTCATCAACTTACCTCTGAGCCCAGATGGCATTGTTACCCAGCAAGAGCTTAGTGCCCTCACATGTAGACACAAATACTCTGGCACTAATATTTGAAAAAAGAAAAGAACTTTATTTTGAGGTCCACCAGCAAGGAGATTGGAGAAGGAAATGGCAACCCATTCCAGTGTTCTTGCCTGGAGAATCCCAGGGACAGAGGAGCCTGGTGGGCTGTCGTCTCTGGGGTCGCACAGAGTCGGACACGACTGAAGTGACTTAGCAGCAGTAGCAGCAGCAGCAAGGAGATAGGGCTCAAAGCTGCCTTTCTGCTCCAGACTTCAGGATAATAGTTAGGGGTTAGGGGAATCTCAAACTTGGAAGCTGATTGGCTAGTCTCAAATCAATACATAGAAGCCACTCATGGTGCTGTGCCGGGAGTCAGCATGGGAGGCCCCACCCATGACAAGGCCATGTGGAAGAGTTCTGGTGGGCAAGGCGAGCCAGAACTCGAGGGGGGCCCCTCTGGGCCTGCCTGAACATTTACCCCAAAACCAGAATCTGTCTGCTTTACTATTTCATGACTTTCACCAACTCTTCTGACATTAACGGGGGGCTATCCCCGACCACCTTTCTCTGTAAGAAAATCAACTTAAAACTCTAGTTAATAAGTCTCCTGGACATAATAGGAGTGTTTCAATTCAAACCCCTCTGATGACTTTCTAGCTTGCCTGACAAGTTTGTTCAGATTCACAGCCTCCCAACCACAAGAGGCATGAGAAGCTTAAGATACTCTAACAATGCAGAGCTTCTCAGAGAGTTAAAATTGTTAAATAGAACTAGCAGAGGATTTCTTTGTTGAGCTAATGCTTGCTGCCAAGTTTTCATATCCCTTACCTACTGTGTCCCTGGGAGTGTATTGATATAGTTGGTGTATAGAAATGTAAGTAGTAGCTTTAATGTTTGTAGCCTTGGACCCTTGAGTTAATTCTTTTCTTGTTATAGCCCACCACTTTTGCCCTATAGGTATGCAACTTTATCTAATGCTTTTGGAGGGTGACAGCCGACTTCAGAATAATCACCTTTAGAGAAAAATAAGTTTTCTGAGGAAAAGGGTCATAAAATGTTAACAGGCTTCCTGGCCAGAAGATGATGTAAATCACCTAAAACTTTTGCATATGATAAGTTTGCAGGAAGAAAGCCTGGCTTCGATAAGGATCAAGGACTGCTGATCTTGCATGACTCTACCCCTTCCCCCGTTATCCTCTATGCACAACTTAAGGTATAAAAACTACTTTGGAAAATAAAGTGCGGGCCTTGCTCACCAAAGCTTGGTCTCCCCATGTCGTTCTTTCTCTTTCCTTTTCCTTTTCGGGCTGATTCCATGGAGTGCAGGGGCTCTCTGCGTTCACTTTCCTGCCTGGGCTTCTAAGACCCACTCGAGAAGGTGCCTAAGGCGGGGTACCTTCCGCAATTTGAGAGGGCGCCTGCGGCCTATGTGAACAGAGCAAGTCCCGTGCTGGGGCTTTATTAGCTTTCTGCATAAACCAAGGAATATCAGCCTCTTTTCTCTCCTCTATTTTCTCAACTGCAAAATTCTTTCCCTGTCTCTTTATTTCTGTCCTTTTCGCCAATGCTGTCCTCCCGAGGGAATCCCTTGTCCCAACCGGGGCTGGACCCCGGTACTGCTGGAAACCACATTTTCCTTATTGAAGGAATTCTTAATCCCTAAAGGGTGTGCTGCCACCCATGGGGTTGCAAAGACTGGGAAACGACTGACCGACTGAACTGAACTGACCTGAAAGGGATCTGTTGGCAATGCTTCTATTCTTTGAGTTTGTAGAGTGAAGAAGACCCTTGGTTCTGGGGTTATCCTGGAGATATGAGTTCCTATCCAGTATACGCCCAGAGCTGTCTATGTAAAATAACTCAAGGTTTGATTAATCAACTATATAAGGAGGCAACACCAGTTTAAGCTGGTCAGTATATCATGCACTGTTTTCAAAGGGAAAACCCAACAGAGAAAGCCTGCAACCTATTTGTATCTACTTGCGCCAGCTGCCATTTAGGAAACCAATAACTTTGTCTTGAAAAATTTTGACGCTGTCCTTTGAACTTTGTGGAGTGCTATTTTCTGAGTCATGTATGGATGTCAGAGTTGGAATGTAAAGAAAGCTGAGCGCCAAAGAATTGATGCTTTTGAACTGTGGTGTTGGAGAAGACTCTTGAGAGTCCCTTGGACAGCAAGGAGATCCAACCAGTCCATATAAAGGAAATCAGTCCTGAATATTCATTGGAAGGACTGATGCTGAAGCTGAAACTCCAATACTTTGGCCACCTGATGCGAAGAACTGACTCATTGGAAAAGACCCTGATGCTGGGAAAGATTGAAGGCGGGAGGAGAAGGGGAGGACAGAGGATGAGATGGTTGGATGGCATCACTGACTCAATGGACCTGCGTTTGAGTAGACTCCAGGATTTGGTGATGGACAGGGAGGCCTGGTGTGTTGCAGTCCATGGTGTCGCAAAGAGTCGGGACACAACTGAGCAACTAAACTGAACTGAACTGATTTTGAGTAATGTAATACCAGCTTCACAAAATAGGAAGTAAAGGGAAAAGGAATTATTTTCTCATTCCAAAAGTTCTGTATGATAGTGTCCTCATATTCTTCCTTTTTGTTCTTAAAACTTGGCAATGGGTCTAACAAGAGAAAAAGTTAGCATTCCTACAAATGTTCTTTTAGTGGAATTCTAAGATTATTTCCTAGTATAAAACGATTGTCAGTGTGTTTATTCAGCATATTATTTGAAGTCCCATGAGGCGGGTCTGCACTTTAAAACAAAAGGTAAATTGGTCACGTTTTCTACAAAAGAAGCTTATGTTCTGGTAATACCAAGAACTGCCAAGTTTCTACAATGGCATTGCTGCTGATAAGTGTAGGAAGTTAGCAAAAAAAAGTGTAGGAAGTTAAACTGTTTATATGTTTTCTGAGCTCTAAAAGCAAAGAAAATGCTACAGATTTTTTTTTTTTTTAATTAGTGTAGTGGCTTTAAAATGAATCTGCATTTAATTCAGATTGCTCTTACTATAAAGTATGTTCTGTATAAATATTAATCATAAAATACTTTATCATAATATGCATTTTTCTCTCTCCCCAAATCTCTGTTTTCTTAAAAGGTAAAAGGAAATAAATTTCCATCTAAAGTAAAATTTCATTGATTTCTGCCTGCATCTTTTTTAGAAAAAGAGAATTTGATTAACAAATATATAACTAAATAATCACAGAGGTGGAGTATTGGAGAGGAAGTTCTTTGTAAAATCTCAGAAGAAATATCAAAGGCACATAATTCTGATTTTCCCTTCTGAAATATTTCATAACATCATCCAGATTAAATTGAGAATTTTTTTCAGAATAAATGGAAAGACATTCTGAAAAGTATTTTATTTTCCAACTCTTTCCTATTTTATTTTTTGCCCCATATTTTGTAAAGTCCAAGAATACTCTAAAACACTTTCTAGGAAATACTGAATTTTCAGTGAAATTTAGTTTCACTGTATATAGACCTGAAAGAAAAGTAGTAATTACCCTGAAAGTTAAAGTGTCACTCAGTCGTGTCTGACTTTTTGCAACCCCGTGGACTGTAGCCCACTAGACTGCTCTGTCCATGGAATTTCCCAGGCCAGAATACTGGAGTGGGTAGCCGTTCCCTTTCTCCAGGGGCCCTTCCTGACCAAGGGATGGAAAGTGTGTTTCCCACATTGCAAGCAGATTCTTTTCTGTCTGAGACAGCAGGGAAGCCCATATAGACCTGAGGAAGGCCTAATTATATTTTCTTTTTGAAAATGTTACTATTAATATCCTGTTCAACAGGATTCTATAGTTATCTAAACCAATTAAACTGCCATCTGAGTATTATATTTAAAATAAATTATTTAACATCATTACTTACAAATTGAAATTAGTTTAAGCATAGATTTTACTTACGTGAAATATTTATCTTGTGCAAAGAAACACCTTACTTATTTAGGTGAAATGTTTGTCTTGTGCAAATAAATGTATGGAATGAATTACAAAAAAAAAAAAAGTCTGTACATAGCCACCTTTATAATCAAGTAAAAAAAAATACAACTAAATAAAACAATTTGACTTGTAATAGGAGATGAAGCAACCCTTGGGTTTAATTAGCCATTATACAGAAAAAGTCCTAGTCAAAAATAATTTCTTCTTAAGTATCAGAAGCCCTTTGAATATACAGAGCTCACATTATTGAAAATCTGTATGTTTCAATTGATGAAGATTAAGCAAGATGAATGCTTGATTATCTCAGATGAAATCATGTATGCCGACAGAACATCTGTTACAATCTCCCCTCTTGTTATTTTATTGCAAATTTACAATCTATTGCAACTAAAATAGCATGATTAAAACTATAGACATTTTGAATAAAGGGTAATTTATAGACCTCTCTAAATAATCAAACCTATTTTGCAAGTGGATGAGATTTTAAAACAGAAAAAGATTTCTGAAACCCTATATGTGTTGCTTTTCATTCAAAGAAACACTCATATTTGGTTTCTTCATTCAGTCATAACTACTATTAAAAAATTCCAGAATCAAAAATGTTTAATGTTCACTTATTTTTTATATTTATAAAAGCTATTTTACAGACAGTTAATATTGTTTTTTCTTGTTTATAATATCCACAAGGACTAACCCAGTGGCCATATATAGTAAATATTTATTATTTGTTTACTGAACATTTAACTCGAAAATAAATATGAATAAAATGTCCATACGCACAAGTTTTAGGTGTGTACAAATGTTTCACACTGCCTAAGAAAGTAGTCAAAATTATTTCATACAGAATGATGCCATATTACATGATTTATAAATGCAAGAATGTGAAATAGTCAGTGTTAAATTTAAAGTTTATGAAAACAATCTCCCTCATATAACTGATGTTCCCCATAATCTGCCTATATAACAATTAAATCTATGAAACTATGTTAACTCTGAATAAAAAGTTATAAAAATCATTTGTAAACTACAGCTTGGTGGTGATTTAGTCGCTAAGTCATGTCTGACTCTTGCCACCCCATGGATTGTAACCTGCCAGGCTCCTCTGTCCATGGGATTCTCCCGGCAAGAATACCGGAATGGGTTGCCATTTCCTTCTCCAGGGGATCGTCCCAACCCAGGAATTGAACCTGTGTCTTCTGTGGCTCTTGCCTTGCAGGCAAATTCTTTACCACTGAGCCACTAGGGAAGCCTTGACTATTTGATATTGCTAACTAAAATTTCTAATTTTATTATTTATTTACCTTAAATCAAATTTTCTAATCCAAATGAAGCACAGATTTAGGTCCCAAGATGGTCAGAGGTTTCTTTGATAACAAGGCCTGAAATCAGTTATCTATCAGTCAATCCCAGAGGTTACACCTATTTCATGGGAGAGGCTGTCTACTAGGGGGGCCGGTTTTATAGGGAGAAATTACTAAGTTCAAACTCCGTCATGAGCATTGGACTCTTTTGTGCTTCATTTTCTTTATCTGCAAATAGACATAAAAACAGTTCCCATTATTATTAAGATTTTCATCGAGATTAATTATGACAATGTTTGTATGGCTGTGTGTCTGTGTACTCAGTCCTGTCTGATTCTTTGCACCCCCCTGGACTGTAGTCTGCCAGGCTCCTTTGTCCACGGAATTTTCCAGGTAAAAGTACTGGAGTGGCTTGCCATTTCTTACTCCAAGTGATCTTCCTGGCCCCAGGATCAAACCCACATCTCTTGTGTCTCCTGTATTGGCAGGCATACTTTTTACCACTGTGCCACCTTGGAAGCCATGGTTAGCACCTAGGAATAATCACTAAAGGGTGGGCTAGCACTGTGATGCTGGAAAGAAGATCATGAGGAGTAAAGGGGAATGCCCAGAGAAGGGGAGGAGATAAATGGCAAGCTCTCAACCACTGCTTATTGTTGTATTCAACTTTTAACAAGGAAAATGAAAAGCAGTAAACAGAATGAGAGTAAGCTTATGAAAATGGATAGGACAAAAGATGCCCTTTTGCCAGAATAAACTTGTATACTCATCTTGTGACAAACTAAAAATCTGAAAGGAAAAATAAGTACAAAGCAAGCCTTGCACACTGGATTGAATAATTCTGAAATGAAATGTAACTTTAGCCTGAGGTAATACATCAGTGTTTGGGGAAAACAGAAAATGAGGGCGTGTGAAGAAAAAAATGTAACAGAAAATTATTTGCTGAATTTCAAATTCTGTATTAATTTGTCACCTTTCTTTATGTCACAGTGACACAAACCTTGCAAGGGTGTACAAAAATGTTTAAATAAAAAGGATATGAAAAAATGCCAAAATGAAAAAGAATTTCTCACATGAGTAAATTTTTAAAAATTGAGATATAATCACCATATAATGTTAGTTTCAAGTGTGTAAATAGTTAAATACAGTTTTAGGCTGGATAATTGGCTTTTTAAAATCAGTTTTACTGTAGTAGTATTCCAACCTTCTTAGATTATATTAACCATAGTGTCAAAATGACAGATCACATATAAAATGTAAAAATTAAAGCTATTGAACTTCATGAACTGTTCTAATGCATCAAAATTGCATGAAGCTTAAGAAAATCATTTTATATTGCTCAGAATTGTTTAGTTCAGTAGTGGTAAATGCTTCACTAAAATTTTTTGACTTATCTAAAGTAAGAATTTTTAAATGTTGGATTAAAAATATTTTCCCCTGTTCTAGAACATTAGAAAAAATCCTAAAGTAAAGGCAGAGCAGAGCAATTAAATAAAAGGTTTTATGAAGGAACTGGAATGCATAGTGGTTATAAGAAAGATTGCTTGGCTCAAAACCTGGCTCTGCCATTTGCTGTGTGACCTTAGGTTAGTTAATAACCTCTCTGGGGCTCAGTTTCATCTTCTGTAAAGCATAGTAATACTATTTACCTCACAGGATTGGTGTAGGAATTAATAGACCTATAGCACTGAGAACACTAATTAGCACATAAGTGATATTCTTGAAATATTCACTATGGTATCTGTAATTTCACTTAAAGGCAAAATAATTGAAATAATCTCAAAGTTTAAAAATGATAAAAACTTCTTTGGCATCAGTACAGTGTTGCCCAGAGATGTACACTTCAATTCATTATCTAACATCTATTTATAATCTCAAAGAGATTTCACTTTAAACAAAGATTATGAGATTCGAAGAATTGATGCTTTTGAACTGTGGTGTTGGAGAAGACTCTTGAGAGTCCCTTGGACTGCAAGGAGCTCTAACCAGTCCATTCTGAAGGAGATCAGCCCTGGGATTTCTTTGGAAGGAATGATGCTAAAGCTGAAACTCCAGTACTTTGGCCACCTCATGCTAAGGGTTGACTCATTGGAAAAGACTCTGATGCTGGGAGGGATTGAGGGCAGGAGGAGAAGGGGACGCCAGAGGATGAGATGGCTGGATGGCATCACTGACTCGATGGACTTGAGTCTGAGTGAACTCCGGCAGTTTGTGATGGACAGGGAGGCCTGGCGTGCTGCGATTCATGGGGTTGCAAAGAGTCGGACACGACTGAGCGACTGAACTGAACTGAACTGAACTGAATGAGATTCTCAGAAAATCTCACTTGAAATATTTTATGGTTATTATAACTTATAATATTTTATAATAATCTCACTTGAAATACTTCTCACAGGAAGTAGTTCATTAAGAATCTCTTGAGTAAGTTAATATAGAACATAAACATTCAAATAGTGCTAAAATGATTTCTTCCTATGTCTGTTGCCCTCCTGAATCTTTTCAAATATCTAGTCTATGGTACAGGTAAATAACAGACTTTATCCACATGGATTCCTGCATGCTTGATTTAGTGATGATTTACTCAAACAGAAGTTCAGAAAATATCTATTTTTTATTATACATCAAGAGGCTTTTTAGTTCCTCTTCACTTTCTGCCATAAGGGTGGTGTCATCTGCATATCTGAGGTTATTGATATTTCTCCTGGCAATCTTGACTTCAGCTTGTGCTTCTTCCAGCCCAGCATTTCTCATGATGTACTCTGCATATAAGTTAAACAAGCAGGGTGACAATATAAAGCCTTGATGTACTTCTTTTCCTATTTGGAATCAGTCTGTTGTTCCATGTCCAGTTCTAACTGTTGCTTCTTGACCTGCATACAGGTTTCTCAAGAGGCAGGTCAGGTGGTCTGGTGTTCCCATCTCTTTCAGAATTTTCCCCAGTTTATTGTGATCCACATAGTCAAAGGTTTTGGCATAGTCAATAGAGCAGAAATAGATGTTTTTCTGGAACTCTCTTGCTTTTTTGATGATCCAGTGGATGTTGGCAATTTGATCTCTGGTTCCTCTGCCTTTTCTAAAACCAGCTTGAACATCTGGAAGTTCACGGTTCACATATTGCTGAAGCCTGACTTGGAGAACGGTTAAACAAAGGGATTCGGACAACTTCTGGGTTGGTGAATGCATTTGAGTGCCAGAAGGATGATGTACCCCAAACGTCATGGAAACAGAAGCCCCTACAACTTGGGATGCTTCCAGATTTCATCCTATGTACCTCTTCATCTGGCTATTCATTTGTGTCCTTTATAATAAACTGAGCATATTAAGTAGAATTTTCTCTGAACTCTGTGAACCATTATAGCAAATTATTAAAACTGAGAAGATAGTTGTAGAAACCCCAACTTGTAGCCAAGCCAGACAAGAGAATGGGTGACTTACTACTTGTGATTGGCATTTAAAGGTGGCGAGACTGATCCCTTAACCTTCAGGTCCACATTAATTCTGGGTAGATAATTGGCATAATTAGTGTAGGAACCTAGCTGAGAAATGCAGAATTGTTTGGTCTGGAAAATCCACACTTTTGATGTCAAAAGTTTTCCACATATTAACAGATAAAAAGCAGATCATAGTTGTAGATCACTTAAAAGAGCAAAGGAGCATTGATGAAAGAATAAGCCTGTTAAAACAATGGAACCCCATAGACAGTGAATGCAATTAGGTGGAGTAAGATGAGAACAGAACTAGATTGAGACTGACTCAGTTGTCTAGTTAAGTGACTCAGATTGGTGATTTGGCAAAGAGAGAAAAAAAGCAGTAAGGTGAAGATACAGTTGTTTTCTTTCTTTTTTTTTTTTGTCATACACATATACACATATAAGCTGAAATTCTGAAAAAAACCCAGAGAAAATAATTTTGTACTCTGGATTCCTCACCTGTTTTGAAATGCACATGTACCATTAACCACTAGGAAAGCAATCATTCTATTTTTTGGCAGGGAAACCTGGCTACTTAAAATGAGAGCATAGATAGAGGAAGATATAATAGAAAATTATTTTCTGAAATTCAGAATTCCACTTATCTTTATGCTTATTGCTGTGACTTGCTAGATATAGCAATATGGCTCTCAGGACAGGAATGCAAGGTCAAATTCATTTCCCTTCCTCCTAGAACTGTTTCGCTTAAACTAAACCTAACTTCTGAACTCAGGATCCTATACAAGGTGCACAACCCCCTGGGAAATGTAATTCAGTCACTGCTTCAATCCCCATGCCCCATCTTCTGCTCTGTTATGCCTTCTCTTTTGGTGAGCAGCTGCCTAAGCAGAGTCCTTAATAAATCATTGGGAATAAAAATGTCTTCAGTTAATATTGTCTAGTTATTTGATTTGTCGTGAGTTAAGAGACAACAAAAAGAAGATACACAATGAGAGGGTGTCAAGATTTTTTCAATTATTCTAAAAAATCCATTTATATAATAAGCTATCATAGTTCTTAAGTAATACAGTGGACTGCACAGTTAATTCTCTGAAAAAGAAAAATAATGCTTGAGCATATATTTGATTTCATATTGAGAAGAACATAATTATTCCATACCAAAAAAAATCACTAAAAGGAGTTTTCTTGTTGAGTTTTAAGTTTTTAAATTAACTTTACAAATTAAAAATCCTCAAAATATTGAAAAACTGAAGGAGGATAAGATGATAACTGTCCCATTATATACCACAGTCTTTGATCTTCCAGAAACCCTGATGCTCTCAAATGTAAGCTTTTTACTTGTCTGCAGGTTTCTTTTCTCTGGGAGGAAACAAATTAGTAATTATCAACATATGCACAAGTTAGACCCAGTTACAGTTAATAGTAGAAATTGAAAGAGAGAAGTATTTCATGGAGGGTGGTCTGGGGATTTTCCTGCCTCTGAATATTTTATTGACCAGGGGCTTAATCACATAATGAGAAGCCCATTCTATTTTAAGGCACATATATTGTTCCCAATACTGAGATAAAATATATTTTATTTTCACATTAGTTTAGTTCTTTCATGTAAAATCATATAGAAAATAATTTCTACATTCTTGCTATGACTTGTCCATGCCTCTTTTAGAATGTCATACCCAGAAGGGAATGCTGTGCTCCAGGCACACAAATACCATGTGGAAGGATGTTCAGAAGCTTTGCCTTACAGGACTTATCAGAGGCGGCAGGTTTATGACATTGAGATTGCCAATGCCCACCCCTCAATACTTCCAGTTTCCTTGGAAGAGTCACTCAAGGTTCACTCGACAGGACTGTAGGCATCTTTCTCCACTGATGTAGCAGCTGAGACCTAAAATGAGTCTCAAGTCATTTCACATTAAGATATTCTATAAATGAAAATGGAGCACTGAACTTAATTATGCAAAACTTAGCAACTATAATAAAACTCTATTAATGTTGTGGTTATACACACAATTAATATAAAATGTATTGTTATGGACTGAATTGTGTCTCCCTCAAAATTCATATATTGAAATCGTGATCCTCAGTATCTCAAAATGTAATTGTATTTGGAGACAAGGTCTTTAAGAAGTAATAGAGTTAAAATGAGGTTTTTAGGGTGGGTCTTAACCACTGGTTTCCCTAGTGGCTCAGAAGATAAAGAATTTGCGTGCAGTACAGGAGACCTGGGTTTGATCCTTGGGTCGGAAAGACTCCCTGGAAAAGGTAATGGCTACCCACTCCAGTCTTCTTGCCTGGAAAACTCCATGGACAAAGGAGCCTAGTGGGCTACAGTCCATGGCATCACAAAGAGTCAATATGACTGAGTGACTAACACTTTCATTTTCTTTAATCCACTGACTGGTGTCCTTATAATAAGAAAAGCACCTGTACTGAGGAAATACCATGTGAGGACACAGCTGAAGATGATCATGTGCAAGTCTTCAGGAGAGGCCTTAACCTGTGAATACAAACCCGTGAGCATCTTGACCTTAGACTACAAAATCCAGATGAAATAAATTTTCAGTTGCTTAAGTCTCTCAATCTAGAGTTCTGTTATGGCAGCCCTAGGAAACTAATACATGTTGTATATAGTTATTTATATATAATTATTATGCAATCATATACATGTATGTTTTTACTATATATAATAATACAGTAATGTATAATAAATTAATATATAACATTAATATTTATCTTATATATTGTTATATATAATTTTAAGAGTTTGATAACACTAAATCTACATGTATATCACCTATATCTTATCTATAAATGATCCAGTGGGGTGAATTCCTTTGGAAGAAATAATATTAAGGTCAATATACGTATTCATGTCTGTAATAAATTTTTGTAAGTTTTCATCTATGCTGGAAAACACTAGCTGTGAACTGAAAAAAAACATAGAATGCAGAGATCATTCTTAATAGATAGCTTGTGGGGGAGTAAAATTCTACTTTGCTACCAAGGAATTTGCCTTCTCTAGTCAACAGCATTTTAAAAAGTGCTGACAACACACTTATACAATTGCCTTCAACCTAACAAACTTAATGAGAAATTTCTGTCTGCGTTTTGATCTTCCCACAGTATGGTGGCTGCATCTTTCAGAAGAATGTGCCAATCATTTGGTCACATATGCCGATAGCAGCATGCTGTCAACCTTCACGTTATTGGACCCATCTATTGTATTTGACATCATTGATGATGAGTTCTCACATTCTTATACAGCATATGTTTTTTCTTAAATAAAGGTTTTTCTTTGCTCATGAAGCATATATGGTTCAGTTCAGTTCAGTCACTCAGTCATGTCCAACTCTTTGCAACCCCATGAATCGCAGCATGCCAGGCCTCCCTGTCCATCACCAACTCCTGGAGTTCACCCAAACTCATGTCCATCGAGTCTGTGACGCCATCCAGTCATCTCATCCTCTGTCATCCCCGTCTCCTCCTGCCCCCAATCCCTCTTAGCATCAGGGCCTTTTCCAGTGGGTCAACTCTTCGCATGAGGTGGCCAAAGTACTGCAGTTTCACCTTCAACATCAGTCCTTCCAAATGAACACCCAGGACTGATCTCCTTTAGGATGGACTGGTTGGATCTCCTTGCAGTCCAAGGGATTCACAAGTCTTCTCCAACACCACAGTTCAAAAACATCAATTCTTCAGTGCTCAGCTCTCTCCACAGTCCAACTCTCACATCCATACATGACCACAGGAAAAACCATAGCCTTGACTAGACTGACCTTTGTTGGCAAGGTAATGTCTCTGCTTTTGAATATGCTATCTAGGTTGGTCATAACTTTCCTTCCAAGGAGTAAGCGTCTTTTAATTTCGTGGCTGCAGTCACCATCTGCAGTGATTTTGGAGCCCAGAAAAATAAAGTCTGACACGGTTTCCACTGTTTCCCCATCTATTTCCCATGAAGTGATGGGACCGGATGCCATGATCTTCGTTTTCTGAATGTTGAGCTTTAAGCCAACTTTTTCACTCTCCTCTTTCACTTTCATTAAGAGGCTTTTTAGTCCCTCTTCACTTTCTGCCATAAGGGTGGTGTCATCTACATATCTGAGGTTATTGATATTTCTCCTGGCAATCTTGATTCCAGCTTGTGCTTCTTCCAGCCCAGCATTTCTCATGATGTACTCTGCATATAAGTTAAATAAGCAGGGTGACAATGTACAGCCTTGACGTACTCCTTTTCCAATTTGGAACCAGTCTGTTGTTCCATGTCCAGTTCTAACTGTTGCTTCCTGACCTGCATATAGGTTTCTCAAGAGGCAGGTCAGGCCGTCTGGTATTCCCATCTCTTGAAGAATTTTCCACAGTTTATTGTGATCCACACAGTCAAAGGCTTTGTCGCCGGCTGTGATGAACCATGCAGAAGCGCGGCCGAGAGGACCTACCCTACGTCCGAGGTCAGCGGTGGCCGCGGAGATGAGCTATCCCATGCCCAAGGTCAGGGGCGGAAACCGAGAGGAGCACATATGGTACCTTATTGTTAATATTGCCAAGCTTTTTCTGATTCACTTTAAAGATACCATTAAGAACCATGAGATTTAATTCTTGAGTAAAAGTGAGTCCAGAATTGCTGAATCTAATTTAAATTTTCCTTCAAAGACCGTCATTTTGAAGTATAGTTTCAGTTGGCACAATTATATGGATGATATATGAGTTTATTTTTCATGTCTCAAAGAGCAATTTAAAAATTGACTAAGTACCTGTCATTTGCTAAGTAAAACTGTGAGGATCAGACCATCACCTGAATAATTCTCACTTTCATAGAAATTGTATTTATACTCCATAGTTACTGGGACATATTGATCCATATGGTTTAGTGATAGGAGGAAACTTCAGTGGATTCCACTATAGTATAGGTTCCAAATATTTTAGTACTCTACTTCTTTAAAATCTTACAAAAGTGGTATCTTAAAATAATATTACAATGCATCTTACATGCAATAACAATTTAACACTCAAAATTAGCTTACCAGCAAGACATTACTAGAATTTCCCCAATAGCTTAGTGGTAAAGAATCCATCTGCCAATTCAGGAGGTGTAAGAGATGCAGGTTCAATCCCTGGGTTGGGAAGATCCCCTGGAGTAGAAAATGACAACACATTCCAGTATTCTTATCAGAACAGTCCCACAGAGAGAGGAGCCTGGTAGGCAATAGTCCATAGGGTTGCAAAGAGTCGGACACAACTGAATGAGCACACAAGACGTTATTATTCCAATTTTATGTAAGAAGTTAGTGAGAGACTCTGCAATGTTAAACTACTCACTAACCTGAACTGGATGTCAGAGAGAAAACATGAACCATGTCTGACTCCAAAATCCACTGTCTTGTCTATTGCTACATTAATACATAACTCTCATTGAAATATTGCGAATCAGTTCTATTTGGTTTCTGCACTGGAAGATTATTTTAAGGTTGATGTTATTTAAGAAACCAGGTTTTTCAAAAACCCCTGTTTAAATTTATACAACTGTTGATCTCATGATTAAAATCAAGCATTAAAAATGGTTGTATAAGCCTGGTAACAATAGGAAAAAAATGCATATTTTGATATTAAAATTAATGATTGGAGAGAGTTCCCAAGATGGCAGAGGAGAAAGACCATGAGCTCACCTCTTCTCACAAAGGCATACCAAAATGAAAACTATTTATAGGATAATTATCTATGAAAAACACAAGAACCTACCAGAAAAGATCTTCTACAATTAAGGATATAAAGAGGGAACCACAAGGAGATGATGAAGAGAGGCTGAGTCATCTTATAGTCAGACCAATACCTCTGGGTGGGTGGCCCACAAATATAACAATTAACAGCTGCAGAGGTGCTCCTCAAGAAACCAGGGGTTTGAGTCCTACATCCAGGCTCCCCAGCCTGGGTTTTCTGCACCAGGGAGATAGGTCCCCACAACATTTGGCTTTGAAGGCCACCTGGCTTACTTTTGGGAGACATAGAGGACGGTGGGAAACAGAGATTCCACCCTTTAAGGGCACACACAAAAATCTTACATGCTCCAGGACCCAGGGCAGAAGCAGCAATTTGTTAGGACCCTGGGTCAGACCTAACTGCTTATCTTGGAGAGTCTCCCAGAGAGGCAGGAGGTGACTGGAAGTCACCCTTGTGATGGAGACACTGGCGGCAGCCATTTTGGGGAGCTTCTTCTACCCTGGTAGACACTAGTGTTGGCAAGCAGTGTTTTGGAATCCTCCCTACAGTTTATTAGTCTCAGGACCCAGGCACACCCCTGCCTACCAGCCTGCAGGCACCAGTATGGGGATACTTCAGGCTAAGCAAAGCAAATAACTGGGCAGGGACACAGCCTTCTCCCGCCCCACCAGCAGAGAGGCTTCTCAAAAACAAAAAACAAAAAACAAACCCTGAGCCTACAGCCTCCCCTGGACAAGATGTTGCCCAACAGAGGGCCCAGTCCAGCACCCAGCTCTGCCCACCAGTGGACAGGCACCACCTCCAGAGTCCCCTGGAGCCTGGCCCCACATACTAGTAAGCCTGCTCTAGACTCTGGGACCAGCCACACCAACCAGAGGGCATACACCAGCCCCAGGACAACCACAGCCCCATAGCCTGTGGTGACAGGAACCAGCCCACCGACCAGCAGACCAGAACCAGCCTTTGGTCTGGTGAGCACTGGCCCCACCCACCAAAGGTCAACACAAGCTTCAGGACACCCCAACTCCTACAGCCAGTGCGGCAGGAACTGGCCCTACCAACCAGTGGTCCAGTGCCAGCTTTGGGACTTCTGAAGCCTGCAGCAGACTCAAGGATGCAGCTCTGCCCACTGGTGGCCCAGCACTAGCCCCAGGACCTGCTTTCACCCTCCAGTAGGTGAGCACCAACCCCAGGACTCTGGCTCTGCCCACCAGTGAGCCAGCCCTAGCTCTGCGGCCCCTTGGGGTTTTGCAACTAGACACCTTGTGAGCTACAACCAGCAACTGGCAGCTTCCACATAAGGCAGGCTCTGGGACAGGGGCTAGCCATGCCTGCCAGACCACCCAGAGTAATCAGCCCACCACAACAGAAGGCCCCATGCAGCCAAAATAGGAGTTAGAATATACCCCTAGAGTATATTCTTGAGAACGAGATCATAAAATAGGAATCAGAACACGGTATTTGTTAAGTTCACCTTTGAGACAAAATGTTGTGGGGCTGAACATGTTAATAAACCAAAAAGTTTCTTCAATAGATATTTGCAAATGAAAAGTTCCCAACAGCATTAGGACTGACCCAATTATTTTGAATATATGCTGACATTATCTCTTCATCCCTCCTTGTGACAACTTTGAGTGATTGTCAGATAAACAACTTGAATTTGAATGCTTTCCTCTTGTGTTAAATGGTTATTCACCTAATAGAATTGATGGGCAGAAGACTGTGCAGTGATGACTGACAATAGCAATTTTACTATTCCGACACACTTTGTGCTATGATTTAATCAGCCATGACATTGTTTTTAACTTCTTTTCCTCCCGTTGGCTCAGAAATCGTATGTGTGGAACAAATATACAAACAAAATGGAAAAGAGTGTGCTGGTATGATTGCAAAAAAATGGTATGGAAATAGGAAGACCCTGCTGTTTTCAACAAGAAGGATTTTGGCCACACAATGTTTATTTCTATTTCTCCAGGTGTGAGGGGAAATATTGTTTAATTATCTGAATGATTAATGTGCTGACACACTGATCTATACCACTGTTTTTGACCATTGTTTCTTTAAAAGAACAAAAAGTTCCAGAAACCTTGGGAAAGTGATTCCAGTTGAGAGACATTAATTGAAGACACAATTCTTAATCTAATGAAATATTTAAAATTCTGAATTAGCACTATAAATGAGAAGTTTATATGTTTAACTATTAAAAATAAGTTTTAGGGTTATCATCCAAATAAAACCAAAAATTTCATGGCTTCTTTTTGAATTTTTGATCCCTGGTTTCTGTAATTCATGGATCTCCAGTTTGCCTATACAAAATCAGACAAAAAGTGGCATTCTGTTTCTAATTGAGTTTGAGACCTCTGCAGCAAGGGGCTTGTGTTTGGCTTCAGCCCTGTTATTAGATAAGTCTGAGTAGGTCATTTCAACTCTGCATCTTTTCCCTCATCAACAATAAGAGTTACATTTAATGCTCTCTGAGAACTTGTGGTCAGCCAAATGATGCCCCTCTCTCCTGAACACAACCCCTGGAACCTGAAAAAGTTAGCCAATGTAACAGATATACTTAAGGTAAGGAAACTGCCTTTGATAATGTTTTGTTTTTACTGTGTTTAATTAACATTTTTACATGTGCAGAAGTTTTAAAAAGAAATAAGTGCATAAGGTTGGTAACAAAGCAATCCCCTGGATGTCTTTCACACATTTCTCCTTTTCATAGGCAGTGATATCGGTAGTCTTACTTCTTGATATTTCAGTTTTAGGAATCATTCGATCACTTGCTACTGTGGAAGATGAGCCCCACCAATACACAACCATCCCACCACTAACCCTCCCAATATAGCTATGTCATATGTTGATTAGATTAATATTTTTGTTTACATTATGATGATTATGCAAATGCTAGTCACAAATGAGTTTTCTCTAGAGTTAATCATCTTGTTTGTTTGCTTAGTTTTCTCTATACTCTTCACTAATTCAATCCCAAATCGTTTGCCAAATATTTAAATGTCTTCTCCTAAATGATCAGATTTCTGAGTCATTATGTCAATTTCACTTTTTTGCTCCACTCTAGTCTCATTGCCCTCTTGGCCTGAGGCACAGCTGTCATACAAGGACTCTTTGTACCCTCATTGTGGGGATTCTTTTCATGTCTTTCCAAAAAGAATCTATTCAGTGTTTTTCTGTGTCTAGTTTTTGCCTCTCGTTTGAAAGAATCAACTTCTCCAGCTTTCATAGAAAGTTTACAAGGGACATAATTCTTTGCTACTCTACATGACTAAATATCTTTATTCTATCCTTGATTGCAGTGTGGTTTGATTTAAGATTCTCGATTTAAAGCAATTTCCTTCAGCTATCTTAGCATACTATCCATGTCCCTGTTAGCTTTCTGTGTGAGCATGGAGAAATTCAAAATTGTTTTGACCCATCATTCTTTATTAGTGGCCCTCTATTTTTTGGTTTTCTCTTCCTCTCTGGATTCTTATAGATATTCCTCTTTTTCCAGAAGTGTTCTGAATATTCACTATGTGTCTAGGTATGGATTTATTTAAATCATTAATTTGGACACTCCATGAAAAGAAGGGATGGATAAAAGTAGATGAGTTGGCAAAATTGAAGTAATTTCTCTTGGATTTCATTTTTCTAATAAGGTAAGATCTTCTACTGAAGTCCACAGAATTTTTTGGAAAGTTATTCAATTCTGAATTGTGGAGAACAGAAATGAGTTCTTATTAGACAAGTTTATTCTTATGTGAAAATAAGAAAACAGGGTGGTCCAGTGGCTAAGACTTTGCACTCCCAATTCAGGGAGCCTGGGTTTGATCCTTGGTTGGGGAACTAGATCCCACATGCCACAACTACAGATCTCATAGGCCACAATGGTTTGATTATCCTGTGTGCAAATAAAAATATTTTTAAAAATAAGAAGTAAACAGGACTTTGGGGGTCTTAAAGATACTAGGAACCCAAAAGCTTGAGAATTTGTTGATAGTTTATGGACTAACACACAGGTTGCAAGTATTTTCACATTTCATAGTGATGTGCTGGGCATCTATGCAGGACATATAAAGCAGGTGATCAAAAATCCATTTTGCACACTTAGCCAATACCTCTTCCTATGCTATTCCCTCTGTGAGTTCTCAATGTCTGAAGTTGAATGAACAGGAGAGAGAGAGTTTCTTTGAGGAAAGCTGGTGAAGTATTGCAGCATTTTTTTATTCCTTTCCCTTTTCTGTCAACAAAAGAGGGGATCAGACTATTTATTTTTCACCATGAGCAAATCGAGATGGTAGTCAGGAGGACTACTCAGAGAGTTTGACTTGTACTGCTCTGAGTTTCAGGGAGTTACTAAGTCAATGTTATCCACATCTGGAAAAGTTTTAAGTGAACTATTACAGACAGCTGGCATTTCTGATCTTAGAGTTAACAGAGGTGACTCTATTGGAAACAAAACCAGAAACTACATCTGTAGGCATGCAAGGGAGCTCAGGATTAATATTTTCTCTGATCCAGAGTCATCTTGAAAGGAACCTTCCGCAAGAGTGTGACTGCCTAAGACAAGGAACCATAGAAGTAAAAGGATAGATGTGGGGAGGGGATGCAACAACAGCTCATTAAGTCATATATCACTCATGCAAAAAAAAAAAAGTACATTATGCAAGTCCTCACAGAAACTTCCAAGAGTGAAAATCAGCATCAAACACAGGTCAGCCATAAAAAGCCTCAAAACCAGATTGCCCCCATAGTGGTTAATAATCTTACAGATTTTAATCCACTACCATAGTTGATTACATTATTGCCCCAATAGGTCCAGATATGGCCATCAGGAACTCTTTCAGACTGAATCTTATGTCTTTTCAATCTGACCCAAACTTTTTTTTTCCCTTCTTTTAGCATGTTTGTAAAACACACAAATTGGCACAATTTGATGCTGGCACAATGAGATGCTCTAGGCTTCCCTTGAATTTTTCTCAACACAGCACTAGAATCACAGTTTCTCCAAGGAGTTCTGGTTCTCTTCTTGGAGAATATATTTAAAACCCAAATCCTAACACTGAGTGTACTCTTTGGAAAGAGTCACTGCTTCTAGACCATCTCATTGCTTGGAGCTAGATAATATATGTATGTACACTGAACCTTTACTCACGCACATACAATTATGTTTATTTATCTACCTATTGAAGAAGGCTGAGCGCCGAAGAATTGATGCTTTTGAACTGTGGTGTTGGAGAAGACTCTTGAGAGTCCGTTGGATGGCAAGGAGATCCAGTCCATTCTGAAGGAGATCAGGCCTGGGATTTCTTTGGAAGGAATGATGCTAAAGCTGAAACTCCAGTACTTTGGCCACCTCATGCGAAGGGTTGACTCATTGGAAAAGACTCTGATGCTGGGAGGGATTGGGGGCAGGAGGAGAAGGGGACACCAGAGGATGAGATGGCTGGATGGCATCACTGACTCGATGGACATGAGTCTGAGTGAACTCTGGGAGTTGGTGATGGACAGGGAGGCCTGGCGAGCTTCGATTCATGGGGTTGCAAAGAGTCGGACACGACTGAGCGACTGAACTGAACTGAACTGATCTACCTATTTGCAGACAGATATTTGCAATTAGTTCTTGCTGATTCCTATTTAATTCAGTACCACATGGTTCATTCTGGCATTCACCTTTTGCTTATTGGTAAACTCTTCCTCTGACAGAAAAAATTTTATTTAAACCCTTTAAAAAGCTTTCCCTTGTACTCAGAATAATATTCTCATTGATTACAAACCCTGTGTGATCACTCCTGCTCACTCAGCTTGCTGTTATACATTCTACTCCAAGCTCATTGGCCTCATTTCCTTGGTTTTAAAGTCCTGGTTTTGCTTGGAAAATCCCGTGGATGGAGGAGCCTGTTAGGCTGCAATCCATGGGGTCACTAAGAGCCGGACACGACTGAGCGACTTCACTTTCACTTTTCACTTTCATGCACTGGAGAAGGAAATGGCAACCCACTCCAGTGTTCTTGCCTGTATAATCCCAGGGATGGGGGAGCCTGGTGGGCTGCCGTCTATGGGGTCGCACAGAGTCGGACACGACTGAAGTGACTTAGCATCTATTACAAATCTAGTTATTTGCTCTAGAGATGTCTTCTCTGTGTTCTTTGCTTGTCTGGCTCAACTCAATGCTATCTCCTCTAAGACAGAGGCCCTCCTTGACCATAACCAACAAGGGCACACTTCATATACCTCTACCTCTATCCTATCATCCTGGTGACCACGTTTATTGCACTCAGCAATAGCGGAAACCTCCTTTTATTTTTGGTTCACTTATTTATATTCTATCTCTTCAACTGGAATGTGTCATGAAGGAAGGGACCTGCTTATGTTCTCATGACAGCTACCGGACTGCTTCTGTTTTCATGACAGCTACCTGACCAGAGCATAGAATAACTCCTGGTACACAATAGAGACTTGATAAACATTTACCGATGCAGATGACACCACTAAAGAGCCTCTTGATGAAAGTGAAAGAGGAGAATGAAAAAGTTGGCTTAAAACTCAACATTCAGAAAACAAAGGTCATGGCATCTGGTCCCATCACGTCATGGGAAATAGATGGGGAAACAGGAGAAACAGTGTCAGACTTTATTTTGGGGGGCTCCAAAATCACTGCAGATGGTGATTGCAGCCATGAAAGTAAAAGACACTTACTCCTTGGAAGGAAAGTTATGACCAATCTAGATAGTATATTTAAAAGCAGAGACATTACTTTGCCAACAAAGGTCAGTCTAGTCAAGGCTATGGTTTTTCCAATAGTCATGTATGGGATGTTAGAGTTGGACTATAAAGAAAGCTGAGCATTGAAGAATTGATGCTTTGGAATTGTAGTTTTGGAGAAGACTCTTGAGAGTCCCTTGGACTGCAAGGAGATCCAACCAGTCCATCCTAAAGGAAATCAGTCCTGAATATTCATTGGAAGGACTGATGCTGTAGCTGAAACTCCAATACTTTGGCTACCTGATGTGAAGAACTGACTCATTGGAAAGGACCCTGATGCTGGGAAAGATTGCAGGCAAAAGGAGAAGGGGACGACAGAGAATGAGATGGTTGGATGGCATCACCAACTCAATGGGCATGAATTTGAGTAAACTCCGGGAGTTGGTGGTGGACAGGGAGGCCTGACATGCTGCATTCCATGGGGTCTCAAAGAGTCAGACATGGCTGAGCGACTGAACTGAACTGAAATATTTACAGAATTACTCATAGAATCACTGGTAGTCAACAACGGGAGTCTGCTCTATCAAGATTAGACACCATGAATTTGCTATAGTATTAGTTTATGTAGTTGTGAACATTCAGTATCTCCTGAATGGGAAAAGAAAGGTGGGATTATGTTGATTTAGGGTTGTCATTTTCCAAATGAATGCAGCAAAAAGATGAGAGGATAGGGTTGTTATGAGTATTGGCAAGAAAGAAGCTTGGCAGCAGAAGAGGGGGATAAACATCATGGAGGATAACATAGATATGAGCTTTTCAGAAGTATTAGCCAAAGTAGTGTGTTGCTAGTGGGGGTGAGAAGAAATAGAGTGGGGAGGCAGAACTCCCACTAGTAGCACACTACTTTGGCTAATACTTCTGAAAAGCTCATATCTGTGTTATCCTCCATGATGTGTATCCCCCTCTTCTGCTGCCTGACACCACCCTTATGGCAGAAAGTGAAGAGGAACTAAAAAGCCTCTTGATGAAAGTGAAAGTGGAGAGTGAAAAAATTGGCTTAAAGCTCAACATTCAGAAAACGAAGATCATGGCATCTGGTCCTATCACATCATGGGAAATAGATGAGGAAACAGTGGAAACAGTGTCAGACTTTATTTTTTTGGGCTCTAAAGTCACTGCAGATGGTGATTGCAGCCAGGAAATTAAAAGATGCTTACTCCTTGGAAAGAAAGTTATGACCAACCTAGACGGCATATTCAAAAGCAGAGACATTACTTTGCCAACAAAGGTCCATCTAGTCAAGGCTATGGTTTTTCCAGTGGTCATGTATGGATGTGAGAGTTGGACTGTGAAGAAAGCTGAGTGCTGAAGAATTGATGCTTTTGAACTGTGGTGTTGGAGAAGACTCTTGAGAGTCCCTTGGACTGCAAGGAGATCCAACCAGTCCATTCTAAAGGAGATCAATCCTGGGTGTTCTTTGGAAGGAATGATGCTGAAGCTGAAACTCCAGTACTTTGGCCACCTCATGCAGAGTTGACTCATTGGAGAAGACTCTGATGCTGGGAGGGATTGGGGGCAGGAGGAGAAGGGGACGCCAGAGGATGAGATGGCTGGATGGCATCACCAACATGATGGACATGAATTTGAGTGAACTCCAGGAGTTGGTGATGGACAGGGAGGCCTGGCGAGCTGAAATTCATGGGGTCGCAAAGAGTTGGACACGACTGAGCGACTGAACTGACATTGTATAATATTATTTATGACTGAACCATAGCATAGTGAGGCAGCAAGTAATGTCATTTGTAATTTTGGCATCTACAAAGTTTTGGAAACAGTAGCAGTCTCTGCTACTTGCAGGAGATAGATGTCTTGGGACCCCATCAGAATAAACATTGGTCAGCTTCTGAATTCCTAATTAGTACATAGCTGCTTGATAGAACACCTAATGTATTAGCATGTAAGTGGCTACAATGAACTCAGTTTTTGTCTTCCTCCAGCCCCTATGGTCTTCTCTTGTGGCTCAGCTGGTAAAGAATTCACTTGCAGTGTGAAAGACCTGGGTTCGATCCCTGGGTTGGGAAGATCCCCTGGAGAAGGGAAAGGCTACCCACTTCAGTATTCTGGCCTAGACAATTCTATGAACTGTATAGTCCATAGAGTTGCAAAGATTTGGACAGGACTGAGCAACTTTCACTTATTTACAGCCCCTATGGAGATCTTGCTAGAATGAATTCTTCCTGGTGGCTGTAATTAGATCAATGAATGCAGTCCCTGCCTTTTCCTGCTGTAATAGCTATGCTTTGTCAGATCATTCCCCAAGAATGAGTTTTAAAATCATCTGTGCTTAGATGAAGATGTAGCTGGCAGATGATTTGAAAGGTTAATTATGAAAAATTAGAGAGGAGGACCAATAATATGTGATCCCCGACATAGTCTGTTGGGAATAAGAAACAAACAAAAAATTAACAAATAATAACAATCCAAAAGAAAAAAAAACACCTTTAAAAAACCCAAACTGTACAGAATGAGCAGAACCTAATAAAAAGAATGGAATGAGATGTAGGTTGCTTTTTCTTCTGAATTCATGATCTCTTTCAGGTTAAAAGTACAATTTACCTCACTAGAAGTAATTTACTAAATGTATTCTGGAGGAATCCCTGAGTCCATGTATCACTGAAAATGAGCAATTTGTTCCATTCTTGTAGTAACTTGCCCAACAAATTATATAGAAATAGGGGAACAAGAAATGTCATTAAATATATTGAACTGGTTGAAGTAGTGGTTTTCAAACTGTGTTCCAAGGTCAGAGGCCACTTGCAAAAGGGCAAAGCAGAGGCAGCTTAAAATAGATCAACTCCATTTCTATCTGTTTTCTATATTGAGCTTCTACATGAGATTAAATTTAAAAACAGAATTCTGCTCCAAAGTGAATTAGAAAACCATTGGTATTCTAAGGATAGAAAAAAAAGGAACATTTTTAAAATATACACACAACTATTTTCAGCTATGTTATATAACGTATCAAAAAATATTTTAAACTTCTATACCTATCACTTAGGTGATAGGTATATTCTCATACATTTGACTTAGTAATTTTGAAATAAAATGGAAGTAAGAAAGAGAAAAAGAGAGGGAGGGAGTGAGGACAACAGAAATATTGGGCTGGATTCTAGTTCCTACTTTATTCATCTTCTAAGTAAATTGTTCTTTGACAATTACCCTTAAAGTCTAAGACTATATGAAAAGACTACACGAAAAATAGACATGTAATTATTTCTTTTTATTTATAAAGAATAAAATAAAAATTAATAATACAACCTTGCATTAAAAAAGAAAATTTTTAAAAAAAGGATGAACCAAAAGAAAGTAAAATATAACTAGACTATACTAGGCACTCTATGAATATTTGTCAAATAAGTAAATGATGAATAAAATTTCAAGATAAGATGTAAAACTATAATTTCACCTATTTGTTCAAATGCAAGATGATTATTAAGCTTTTGGAACAATATGTATTTCCTGGCATTGTCAGAAAAAATTTTACCTTTCTCTTGGATTTAAAAAAAATAATTATTTGATTCTTTTTTTTAATTAAGGTAAGATTCACGTAACATAAACTTAACTAGTTTAAAGTGACCAATTCAATAGCATGTACTACATTTCCAATTTTGTGTAACTCCAATCTGTACACCATTTCAAAACATTTTCATCATCTCAAAAAAACCCTCCATGCTCACTAAGAAATCACTTCTCATTTTCTGCTCTCCTCAGCCCCTAGCAACCACCAATTTGCTTTCTGAATCCATGGATTTATCTATTTTGAATATTTCATATAAATGGTATCATGCAAAAATGTGATTTCTTCCGTACAACTTATTTCACTTAGAATAATATTTTCGAGATTCATCCATGCTGTAACATGTATCAGTACTTTATTCCTTTTTATTACTAAACGTGTTCCTTTGCATGTATACACCACATTGTATATATACATTTATCTATTGATGAACATTTCAGACTGCTTCTACGTTTAGCTATTGTAAACAATGCTGCTATGCACATTCATTTACAAGTATTTCCTTGGGTACTTGTTTTCTGTTTTCCAGGGCATATACCTAGTAATAAAATTGCTGGGTGATATGGTAATTCTATTTTTAAATTTTTTGAGAAGCTGCCAAACTGTTTATCATAGTGACTGCACAATTTTACATTCCCCCAGCAAAATATGAGTGTTCCAATTTCTCCATATCCTCACCAATAACTGTTACTTTTCATTTGGTTGTCTTTTAATCAAACATTTTTGTAATTAAATATAATTATTGGTTTAACGGGACAATACATTTTTCAATAAAGGATTTTCTTTTTAATCTAGTTCCTTTGATATTTTTCCAAAATTCATTTTCTTGCTCCTCTTTATCCAACATATATTAAAGAAGAGTTTCTGACTTTATTGAGGACCCAGATGTAGAATACCATATCATTATACTGTTGGGAACTGTTTTCTTTAAATGGAATGCCAGGATTCATTAGGATCCCAGGTAACATTCCTGGCCGTTTTTTTTTTTTTTAATCAGTTCCCACTCCATTATCATAATGCTGTATGTTTCCTTCTCTACTAAATGCTTTTGGTGTAAAACATCTAGGTCTGTTATACTGACCTAGATTGGAAGTGAATAAGGAACAAAAATACAAAGACACAAATTAGGAAACATTAAAAAAAAAATCACAGAACATGTATGTCTATATGATATGCTATTTCACATATGAACACCAAATTATTTCATAGCACAAGAAAATGTAAGTCTCAGAACAATAAAACATGAATATTTTGATCTATTTTTTGACATTTGACCATTATTTTATGTGATTTCACTGATAATTTTGCTTTTTGCTCACATAATTCCATTTTTTCTGCTCCATGGCTACTTTATCATCTAGAATCAGTTGTTTAGGTGATGCTAATGTGGCCACATATCAGTTAAATACATTTCTGCTCAAGCAGTGATCAGTCACACACCACCTGCCAAGCATTGTAAATGATCGCCAAGTAGACAGTTTTGACAGGCTGTTCCCAGGAGATACCTGCACTGTGTTTTGTAACAGGCGGTCGCCCAGCAGGATCACAGTCTAGGAATGGAAACCCAAAAGCAAGAATGAGAAAAGAGGGAAATAAAAGATGGAAGTGACTAAACACAGAATAGAATCTTTAAAACTTAGAAGTGTTGAAAGAATATAAAACCTTGAGCCTAGGAGAGAAACATTAAATAGTATGTACTCAGAATTAAAAGAAATGTTAAAAAAACTGCACCACGTGATGAACAATGAAGACTAAATATCAAACAAACATAAATTCAGAAAATGACAAAGGGGCAAACATAGAATTGGCAATTTTTTGCCAAATAAATTGGAAGGATAGAGAATATAAAGCCTAATGGAGCAGAAATAAACAAGGAAACACAGTGGCACACAAACAAAGCAATAATTCCTAGAGACTATAGTTCACTGATAAAACACACTCTCCCAATGGGAAGCTTGGGGTATTAGTCTCATCATCACTTGCTTACTTGTATAAGAGCTCCATCAGTATTTGTTGGTTCTGCAAGAAAGATATGCTATACAGGAAATTTACATATGTAAAACGTAAGGAAAATAGCATTATTTTCTCTTCTAACCTGTGCAACCATATTAATTTGTATGTATTGATATTTCCTAAATGAGTCCTTCCCTCTGAGACATAATAATGTGCCTTTACTGTATGATGTACTTACCAGGAAATAGCACCAAGTAAACCACACAAATATAACTAAAGGAAAGCTTGCTTCTTTAAAGATTCCTGTTAAGAGTTGTAAGCTGGACTTCAGAAGTGGGATGAAGGCCCCCAACAGTTTGCTCCCACTTGACTCACAGTGCTGTGACAGGTGGGAGGAAAACAGACACATTCTGCTTCCTCCTGTCATGCTGAACAGCTTGGGGAACCCACAAGCAAAGAAACCAAGGCTGTCGCCTTGAATCCTGTTCAAGAGGAAGACAAAGTGCCTTTGTGCTTGCTTCTGTACAAGGGAGAGTCCTGTGAGTACAGGCTCTGTTACAGAAAACCTGCCTAGAAGGAAAGCATATTTGAGACCAGACTTTGGGTAATCGGAGAGTCACGCTTTTGTGATGCTAGAACCTACATGGGACAGTCCTTGATTTGACTGGTAAATATCTGCTCTCTAAACTGTTCAATAACAACCTTTGATGAAGACACCAAAGCTGCATTTGTGGTAGAAAGCTATTCTAGTGTTACATTTATTAACTAATTTTTATGACTTGCAGAACAGAGAAGATAAAGTCACAAAGACACAAAGTCCAGAGACATAGAAAAAAAGCGACCAAGTAGTTCTTTGAAGAGTGGATAGAAAAATATTGGATAGTTGTACTAAAGTGGAGGTGGTGATGAACCCATAAGAATCAAAAAAGTTTGCACAATAAGCACCAAGTAACTATTAAAAATGCCTATTTGGAGAAGAATGTTAAAATAATTTAAAAGGATATATCCTCTAATCATAGAAATTCCACCATTAATTACTTAGAATTTAAATATATCTTATATTTACATACCATACAGATTTATTCTTTAGCAATCTGTTTGCATAAAACCTCTCCATGATTCACAACAAATATATGTAGTAGTTATAGCTATGGAGTATGATTAGTCACACAAAATAAATTTATTTCTATGATAGCCATTAACAGATATGTTAAAAATAAAGTATTTCTGACATCTATAAATTTAAGATATAATAGAACTAAGCATAGATCTGATTCAGGCATCATTAGGAGAAGGATGCTGCTTGTTTGGTCCACATGTAAAAACGTATTTTCTTTTTTGGTGATTACAAATATGAGATTGGCCCATGAGTTCAGATATCTCTCTCAAGGTCAACAAAATAATATGGATAATCGCTGATGAAATATTATGGTATTGGAATCAGATAATAGAATGAACAGGTTATAATTTACTAACCTGAGCACACATTTTATAACAAATTCAAATAATAAGCAGGACAATAACATTCTTCTTACTTAGTCATTGAAAACACCTTAGCCCAACATACTAATGGTACTATGAGAATCCTTTTGTTCTTTCTCTTTTTGTTTCTTCACTTGATGATAGTTTATATTCTATACAGGATTTTGGAAATAATACAAAACCTATACCATAGGATTTTGCTGAAACAGATTGATCATTTCTGTTTATTAGGATTGATGAGAAAGTTTCAAATTTTCTCAGCAACCGAGAAAACATGGGCCTGTAGCCAGATCATCCTGGATTTGAATCTTAGTTCTATAGCCTTGGTCAAGTGACATAACCCCTTTAACCCTGGGCTCTGCTGTGTAAAACTGGACTATCTAGCATCTAGCTTTGTGTGAGGATCTGAGACACCTTGCTGAAGACCTAGTACACAGCAGATACTTGATAAATGGTAGATTTTTATTTGTATTTTATTCCTTCTCCCCCGGCCGCTGGTAATGTTGTCTCTTTGAGCCCTGGAATTGGCTCAGGTGAAGACAGTCTGCTTGGCCAGAGCAGCCCAGGGCTAATGGTTTTTCTGTGTAGTTGTATAAAGGCCTTGGCCCCTCACTTAACCTCAAGACCATTGACAGGCCATCTCAGCCTCTGTGCAGACCAGCTGACTGACTGAGCTGAAGTCTTTGTCCCAGCTGCGTTGCCACCCAACCTCTCCCTCTGCTCAATCCCGCTATCCTCTCTTTTCTTCCCATAGTCATTAATCAGGAAACCACTCTCTAATAAACTTTATGGACCAAAATTGCATCTCCGAGTCTGCTTTCCAGCCAATCCAGACTGCTACACTCCGCTACTAGGTAAGAATATGTAATGAGTAAGATGAAAATGTTTGGGAGAGATGGAGAATATGAGTATAGAAAGACTTAAAAAGCTTTTCCAGGATAACAGAAGTATGGAGAATAACCCAATTCCAATATTTAAGAGTGAAAATTCAATTGTAATCTCTTTGCAGTATCTAGTGGTAAAGAATCTGCCTACCAATGCAGGAGACATAAGAGATGTGGGTTCAATCACTGGGTCAGGAATATCCCCTGGAGGAGGGCATGGCAACCCACTCCAGTATTCTTGCCTGGAGAATCCCATGGACAGAGGAGCCTGGCAGGCTGCAGTCCAATGAGTCACAAAGAGTTGGACATGATTAAAGCAACTTAGCTCATAAACCTGGTAATAATAAGAGTTGTTGTTTAATGCCTGTCATATCTGACTCTTCGAGACCTCATAGACATAGCTCCTCAGGCTCTTCTGCCTATGCGGTTTCCCAGGCAAGAATCCTGGAGTGGGTTGCCATTGCATCCTCCAGGGGATCTTACTGACCCAGGGATGGCATAGTGGCACAGTAGGGTTTAAATTATCTTTGTGCTTTCAGCAGTTTTGAAGTATACAATGTTGTATTTCCATGAGACACAGTTTTTGGCTCATTGATTAAAAGTCTAAAGAATCTTACTTCCTAACTAAATATAGAAGCAGAAGATAAATGCCTTATTATGAAAACCAGGGATATCTTAACAACCTATTTGAAAAACGATTTGCCAAAGACATTGACTGTGAAAATCATTGAAAGATATTTCCTTGGTTTTGGTCACGGTAGGTCCACATCTGGCATTTAGTCAATCACTCATTAAATATTAATTAGCATTATTTATACAATTTCAATGCTCTTTTACCCTTTTAATGGGAGAAACCTGAAGAAACATGCTCTTCAAAGGACAATAGGTTCTTTCTCACTGACCTGCAGATTGCTTATCTAAATAAATTTCTTTTTTAAAATAAATTTCCTTTATCTTAAGCCTGAAATAGCAACAGTTAATTAATGCAAAGAAAAGATCGTTTACTTCTCAGCATGGAATTTTTTCCCAATAAAGTTATCCAGTTAATTTTTATCAATATAAAGAAGAAATCACTACACTATTTAGCATTTTCTGAGTCTGCAGGTTTATCTTTTTTAAATATATAGAATTTTTAAAATAACATAACTCTAAAAATGAAAAGTTTAATACACAGAAAGCTATGCATATGTCTAGCAACAGCTAAAACATGCCACACAAGATTGGCTCTTTAATGTGCCAAGACTTTAAAAATCATTCCGCAACAATGTAGGGATTAGGAAATATGGAAGAGTAACATGGTTAACATGGGACTTGTTAGAGTAACTTTTAAAAGTACTTGTAAGAGTAACATGTAAAAGTAAAACACAAATAAAAGTACTTGTAAGAGTAACATGATGCTTTTGAACTGTGGTGTTGGAGAACTCTTGAGAGTTCCTTGGACTGCAAGGAGATGAAACCAGTCAATCCTAAAGGAAATCAGTCCTGAACATTCATTAGAAGGATTGATGCTGAAGCTGAAGCTCCAATACTTTGGCTACCTGATGCAAAGAGCTGACTCATCAGAAAAGACCCTGATGCTGGGAAAAATTTAAGGCAGAAAGAGAAGGGGATGACAGAGGATGCTGTTGAGACTATCTGGACAGTACACATGACTGAACCCTACTAAGGCCTCTATATAAACTTTTATGATTCAAGCCAGAGGGCATGGCAGTCTGCTCATCTTGTGCCAACCAAGACAAGCCTCACATGTAAGTTTGCTGCTTACTTATTAAATTTGCCACCTACCAATCTGGAGTGTCTACCTCTCTCTGATGCTGGGAAAGACCCTGATGCTGGGAAAAATTTAAGGCAGAAAGAGAAGGGGATGACAGAGGATGAGATGGTTGAATGGTATCACTGATTCTATGGACATGAGTTTGAGCAAGCTCCAGGAGTTGGTGATGAACAGGGAAGCATGGTGTGCTGCAGTCCATGGGATTACAAAGAGTCAGACACAACTGAGTGATTGAACTTAGTTAAATTACCATGGTTAAATGATATTGTACATTTTTTTTTCTTTTAGTACACATTTGAGCCTCTGCTGTTTGCCAAGCATTGTGGACAAAGGTGCTGTGGTGGACTTGGGCTGTCGCTGAATTTAGTAGGAAAGGATAGAAGACTCAGCAATCCCAAATTTCATTTGCATCGAGCTGTATGGAGGATGAGAGTGAACAGGTCCTCAGGGAAATTCTCAAAGCTATTTGTCATCTAAACAATAAACAAATATTTGGTGAAACTCAAAATGCCTCAACTATTACCTACTATTTTGTGACTTTAAGAAACTTTTTCTTTTTTTTTGACTTGAGACTTTGGGAAGCATTGGCAAGGCAAAATCCAAAAATTTTCTTTTGCCACTTTGGATAGGAAAAACAAAAACAAAACTAAAGCCACTATATGTGGTATATATATCATTACATCTGTATGCCTGAAAGCATATATTCAGATTCAGTCTCTAATCCAATGGTAACAGGACCCATTACATCACTTCCACACCTATTGGCTTGAATAAATGGGATAGACTTGTGTTGCAGTTTGTCTTTGATTTTCTTTGCAATTTATTTCTGGAATTACAATTAGCAAATCAAATCTATTCTTAAATTTTTCTTAATGTATATTGTGATTATGTTGGAAAAGAAGTAAGAATATCCTATCATCTTTTGGACAGTGGTATCTATATCATATGAAGATTTTTGTGCAGGGGGGATAATACAAAATCTGTACCTTGGGCTGTTTGTAATGTGCTAGAGATTAATATGCCTCTTGGTTATTATAATATTGCTAAAGCATAGACATACAAATTAGATATTTGAGATTCAAAATATACAAACATAATAGTAGGATATAATCAAACCTAAGTCTTCAGATGTTATTTTCCATTATAGAAAATCATTATAGAAGGTTGTCTTATTAAGGACTAAGAAAAACTAAATAAAGGGCCAGCTTTTTATTTTGTTCCCCTTTCTTGCTAATCTGATTTAAAAATTAAGTTCAGATATCAAGGCCACTTTTGAGATAAAATAAGGAGTTTGATTTGATCCTGTCATCAATAATGGAGCAAACCTTTAACCTTTTTTGAAATTTGCATTCACTATGTCCAAAAGGACTTTATTATGAGGTTAATAAGATTGTGTCTGTAGAGTATTTTAAGCTCTTTTATTTTCAGAATGATAAGCAAATGTGAGGTTTTATTATCATTATCATTAGCTTCAAAGGGAATTTGGATTTCACAGCTCAGTGGGATGAAAAAAGATAAGAACCTGGTTACTGGAGTTCAAATAACATCAGGGTTAAAAATTCAAGGAGAAGGTAAAGAGACAGAGGGAGAAAAACCTCATTTCATTGATACATCAATGATGAGAGCCAGTGTGAGCAAGATTGAATTCTAAATAAACTATCAGGGCAAAATATACATACCTCTTTCTCTCTCTCCACACATACATACACATGAACTGGCTTAATCATTTAAATTAATTCCTCTGTTTTTCAATTTAATATGTTACTCGTGTGTGTGTGTGTGTGTGCGCGCACGCGCGTGCTCAGTCATCTGACTCTTTGCAACCCTGGGGACTGTAGCCCACCAGGCTCCTCTGTCCATGGAATTTTTCAGTCAAAGAATACTGCAGTGGGTTGCCATTTCCAACTCCAGTGGATCTTCCCGACCTGGAGATACAACCCATGTCTCTTGAATCTCCTGCATTGGCAGGCAGATTCTTTACCACTGTGCAACCTAGGAAGTCATATTACTCATTTTCCTATGTTAAAGTCAAAATATAATTAAAATTAAAGGTATTTCTGACCACTTTTATTAATGCATGTGTTCATGGAATTTCCTTCCACATTTAATGCTGCATGTATCAATGATAAATATAGCAGACCACTTCTATTAGATTAGCTCACAACAATTTGGTCGAAAGAAGTAACACCTGAGATATTCCAGTATGAAATGTATAGTAATATCGAGAGGGAAATCTTTAACATTCTGTGGTTGTTGGTTCTCCCATGATCATGAAATCAAAAGTGACATATTTTCAAAAGAGTTTAACATCTGCACTTTTTTAGTTCAACTGAGAGAAACTCATCGAAATGTAAATCACGGAAAAGTATATACACAGAAATGAATGGATAAACAGCAGAAAAAATAAAAATGTATTACCTCTATGCAACCATTTGTCTTCTGAGAGCATGAGTAAAGCTTAAGTCAGATACAATTAAATGGACTGAAGCTTTAACAGTGACTTTTGAACTGCTTGAATTAACAAAATCAATCCTCATAAATTAAGCTATCAATGATCTATGGTACAATTAAGTTCCATAATCAAAAAATGCTACAGTGCATGCAGTGTCGCTTGTGCTATATCTAACACTGAATTTTAACTACTGCTGGCTAACTATTCCTGCAGGGTTGTGTAAAACTCCATCTGGCACACTAGACACTAACACTCTGATACACGGTTTCTTTTCCATTCTTCAATTTAGGCTGACATCTGGTGGTCTAGGGAAACGACAAGTAATGCTTCTGAATGCAAACCAATTCACAAATGTGGCATTTTTCAGTTTTCCCTTTGTCTATCTGAAGTCCTTGAAATTGCTACCACACCAGTTAATTACATGGAGATTCACATAGAATAACTATTTAAATGGCAGAACAGTAAGGGTGAAGAAAATGACCTTCGTATGACGAATTATATACATGTAAGTACATCGAACTCTTCAGTAACTGAAAAGCATCAATAGAAAGCACCATATATTGGCCAATTAGACCCACTCAGAAGGGTACTGTTTAATGGCACCACACTGGGGATCATAATAGGACTGTAGAACATGTAAGATTTCCTTCTTTCTTTCTCCTTTGTCAGGAGAGTTGGAGGGAGGGAAATGAAAAGAGTAAGGAGGAGGGGTAGAATAAGCTACTGTGTATAGTCAGAAACTGATGTTTAAACAGGCATAAGGTAATGTTCAAAAGCATTTATCTTTCATTTTTTCTTTGGGAGGAAGAGGGCACTTCCGGCAGTTTGTGGCCTTCCAGATGGTGAAACACAGTGGGCCAGAAGCAGGAGCAATTCAACTCTCCCCATGCCAAGGATTAAACAAAAATATCCCCAATTAATTTACTGTCATGTATTCCAGTAATTAGCAGATCATGGAGGAACAGAATGACACAGTCGGCCCTATGATATTCATACTAGTTAAGAAAAAAACGCCCCTGATTTTTCTTGCATTCAGCGCTTAGCTATATCATTTGTAGTGTTTTGACCATGAAGAGACTTAATGCGCATTTTTGTGTTCAAATTTTGATCGCTAAATATTTTTATCTGTGTCTCTTACAGTGATTGTTACTAGTACAGGAAATAAATGTAATGACAGATTTACTTTGTTTTATCTCCATATTTAAAAAAGGTTCTAGATTGACAGAATTACAAGTGCAGCTCCTCTTATGAAAAACACTTACACAATAAAACAAAACAACAAAAATCAAACAAAAAAAGACTTTGACCTTGCCCAAGAAAGACCATTTTGAATGTTTGGCTTGCTCTGTTTTCACTTACTCTTGTGACTCTAAACAGGTTATTGGAAGGAATGCCAATTATGTTGGTGCTTTTGAAAGATGGCCAGTTCCTTTATGAGGTACCTTAAGCTGCCAATACACAATCTCAGAAAGGTCATCGAGAAGGTCAAATGAAATTGCTTTTAGTTACTAAAAAGCTCACCTGAGTTGAAATGAGTACACAAAAGGGGAAGTGCTTCCACTGGCTTTTACCAGTCCTTTCTTCCCTTTATGAGTAAAGTTTAGTTCTAATCAGTAGTTGTAAGATATTTTGAGAAAGGAGGATTTTATTTTCTTTTAATAAGCTTAAAACTGTTAAATAAACTTTCAAACAGGGAGAAGAATGAATCAGTTCAGTTCAGTTGCTCAGTCGTGTCTGATTCTTCACAACCCCATGGACTGCAGGACACCAGGCCTCCCTGTCCATCACCAACTCCCAGAGTTTACTCAAACTCAAGTCCATTGTGTTAGTGATGCCATTCAACCATTTCATCCTCTGCCGTCCCCTTCTCCTTCTGCCCTCAATCTTTCCCAGCATCAGGGTCTTTTCAAATGAGTCAGCTCTTCACATCAGGTGGCCAAAGTATTGGAGTTTCAGCTTCAGCATCAGGCCTTCCAATTAATATTCAGGAATGATTTCCTTTAGGATAGAGTGGTTGGATCTCCTTGCAGTCCAAGGGACTCTCAAGAGTCTTCTCCAACACCACAATTCAAAAGCATCAATTCTTCAGTGCTCAGCTTTCCTTATAGTCCAACTCTCACATCCATACATGACTACTGGAAAAACCATAGCTTTGACTAGATGGACCTTTGTTGGCAAAGTAATGTCTCTGCTTTTTAATATGCCGTCTAGGTTGGTCATAACTTTTCTCACAAGGACCAAGTGCCTTTTAATTTCATGACTGCAGTCACCATCTGCAGTGATTTTGGAGCCCAAAAAGATAAAGTCTGTCACTGTTTTCATTGTTTCCCCATCTATTTGCCATGAAGTGATGGGACCAGATGCCATGATCTTAGTTTTCTGAATGTTGAGCTTTTAACCAATTTTTTCGCTCTCCTCTTTCACTTTCATCAAAAGGCTCTTCAGTTCTTTTTCGCTTTCTGCCATAAGGGTGTGTCATCTGCATATCTGAGTTAACTGATATTTCTCCAGGCAATCTTGATTTCAGCTAGGGCTTAATCCAGCCCAGTGTTTCTCATGATGTACTCTGCATATAAGTTAAATAAGCACAGTGACAATATACAGCCTTGATATACTCCGTTCCCAATTTGGAACCTGTTTGTTGTTCATGACAGTTCTAACTGTTGCTTCCTGATGTGCATACAGATTTCTCAAGAGACAGGTCCGGTGGTCTGGTATTCCCAACTCTTTCAGAATTTTCCACAGTTGATTGTGATCCACACAGTCAAAGCCTTTGGCATAGTCAATAAAGCAGAAGTAGATGTTTTTCTGGAACTCTTTTGCTTTTATGATGATCCAACGGATGCTGGCAATTTGATCTCTGGTTCCTCTGCCTTTTCTAAAACCAGCTTGAACATCTGGAAGTTCACAGTTCACATACTATTGAAGCATGGCTTGGAGAATTTTGAGCATTACTTTACCAGTGTGTGAGATGAGTGCAATTGTGTGGTAGTTTGTGCATTCTTTAGTATTGCTTTTCTTTGGGATTGGAATGAAAATGACCTTTTCAGTCCTGGGGCCACTGTTGCATTTTCCAAGTTTGCTGGCATATTGAGTGCAGTACTTTCACAGCATCATCTTTTAGGATTTGAAACAGCTCAACTGGAATTCCATCACCTCCACTAGCTTTGTTCATAATGATGCTTCCTAAGGCCCACTTGACTTTGCATTCCAGGATGTCCGGCTCTAGGTGAGTGATCATACCATCGTGGTTATCTGGGTCATGAAGATCTTTTTTGCATAGTTCTTATGTGTATTCTTGCCACCTCTTTTTAATATCTTCTGCTTCTGTTAGGTCCATATAATTTCTGTCCTTTACTGTGCCCATCTTTGCATGAAATATTCCCTTGGTAGCTCTAAGGGAGCTAGAGATCTCTAGTCTTTCCCATTCTATTGTTTTCCTCTATTTCTTTGCACTGATCACTGAGGAAGGCTTTATTTTCTCTCCTTGGTGTTCTTTGGAACACTGCATTGAAATGGGTATATCTTTCCTTTTTTCCTTTGCCTTTCACTTCTCTTCTTTTCACAGCTATTTGTAAGGCCTATTCAGAATTCCATTTTATTTTTTTTGCATTTCTTTTCTTGGGGATGGTCTTGATTCCTGTCTCCTGTACAGTGTCACCAACCTCTGCCCATAGTTCTTCAGGCATTCTATCAAATCTAATCCCTTGAATCTATTTCTCTTTTCCACTGTATAATCATAAGGGATTTGATTTAGGTCATACCCAAATGGTCTAGTGATTTTCCCTACTTTCATCAATTTAAGTCTGAATTTGACAATAAGGAGTTCATGATCTGAGACACAGTCAGCTCCTGGTTTTATTTTCACTGACTGTACAGAGCTTCTCTATAAAGAAAAGTCTACAACAAATTATCAACCGGAAAAGCCATGCCATTTAGTAGACTTCATGTGACTATTACCTTTAAGAACGGTTGGGGCAGAGGAAATTAAGACTGATTTTAAAAGCAATCAAAGAATCTTTGTGTCTCTCACAAATATCTTATACTGATTATTAATAAAAGTGATCTCAAAACCTGACCATTTTTCCCCCCTTTGGCTTTAGATTTTGTGGTCTCCTTAAATAAATACTTTTCCCAAAAGAATCATTTTCAGGCTTATGTCTCATTTTTATCAGTCTAATTTCCTCTCGGAAAAAAAAATGTAACTTATATTTCTACTAGAGATTCCAGTTTACATATAAATATGCAGTCATATTCAGTATAAGCAAAACTATTTCTTTGAAAACATAGTATCTATATCTTCTTCAAAGACTTTTTTGCATACTAGGCAGAGTCCCAAGAAGTGGCTTGCATGTGCTCTGGGAAAAGCCATGTGTTCTGAGACTTCTATTACTGAGTAACCCGTATGAAACCTGCTCATCACCTCTACCAGCACCACTCCTCACTGCCACCTACTAACACCTCTGTCACCTCTGCTTCTTGCTGAGGCTGACCTGTCGGGTGCCTGCAAAACCCACAAATGCCAGCACTAGAGCTCACAATGAGACAGTTTCTGCTGCCGTTCACTGAAGATGGTGTGGCTTTGGCTTTGGACCACAATGGCAAATCTTCTTAGTTCAGATTGAGTTTTACTTCCTCCCTCCCTCCCTTCCTTTCTTCTTCCTTTATCAAGGAAACTATTGCTCAATTAATATGTTTAGATGCTAAGCTATTTACACAGAATGGAAATATAGTTACCATGTAATTTTATAATAGGATCCCAAACTTTTAAAAATACAGAATACTCTCAGAAGGACATAGGGTTCTTTAAAATGTTGAGGACAAGAGCCAAGAATGTATCTTTCTCTTCCTAATGGAGTAGAGCTAGATGAATTTTAGATAAATAGATTCCTTAATTGGTGCCACTTTTATTGGGTGATACTCTGGTAATCCTATTTTAGAATCTATTTCTTAGATGTAAACAGACCCATTTCAAAATATAAACAAATGATAGCATAATAAAACACAAGGTAGGCAAAATTTAAAGATCAAATAATACAGTTATGTTTATGTATATGAATTATTTTAGTGCCCTCCCCTTGTTTTCAAATCTTATATGAAGCATGATTTATAGATGTTGCCAGGAAGAGAAAGGAGAGAGGGAATCACTGAATCAATAATCACTGAATACTTTGTTTTTCATATTGTCCTCAAATTCTCATGAGATTGTGAGGAAGGGAGGGACACATGTAACATTTTTTCAATAGTACTGTTAATGAAATGGCTTAGTTGCTTCTCCACTTTAAGATATAGAAATTATATTAAAGGTATATCACTTTAGATAAAAATAGTAATCAAAAGGGAGCTAGTAATATGAATTTGCTTTTGAAAAGTAGATTTACTGTACATTTCTAGTTTGGTTTTATGTAAAAATACTGAGAATATGTTTAAATGTTAAAGATCATCTATAATACATATATACATTAATGTTTAAATGCCATTATTTCTAATTATATAACAATTATCCTTTCATTTAATGAAACTTGACCCCTTAAATGAAATGCAGTCCAATATTAGTTCATAGGTATCAGGGATTCATTTCAGAACTTAAAACATTTTCTGTAACTCTAGCAGTTGGACCCATTATATGCTTCTAGGTTTAAGACACAGGGATACTAGTTTTGAATCAGGGCTACAGTGGCAGTGTGTCTGGATGTATATACACAAGGTGGCTCATCTTAGCGTGAAGGTTCATTTCCAAATGGTTAGCTTGAGTAGACAGTGAGATTTGATGACTCTCTTGTCAGGCAGCCAAGAATTCCTGAGATGGACCAGTATTTGTGTTCTAGAATGTAATAGCTGGATGAAGGCATCTGTCATGGCTACTGAAATTTCCTTTGTTACAGAGGGAGCCAAGTACCTCTTCTTTTTTGAGAGGCTATGTTTTTGCTGTTTTATTTTTTTTTTAACCTGCATAGTCACGGCAGGGATTTAAATGGTTGGCATTTGTGTATATCCTTTGAGAGCCAGCCCTTTTCCTGCCCAGCTGTCTATAGTTCCAGAAGTCATTAGAAGCCAAGTTGCAGTTTCCTTGATTCTTTCCTGAAAATTTTTCCTTTTCTCTTCTTTCATTTCTAGATGTCCACATGGCCTTATTATGGGAGCCAGAATCCAGAGAATGACTCAGCCAAAGGCAGATTTCAAGTGTGTGTGCTATGTCCAACTCTTTGTGATTCTATGGACTGTGGCCCACCAGGCTCCTCTGTACATAGGCTTCTCCAAGCAAGAATACTAGAGAGGGTTCCCATGCCCTACTCCAGGGGATCTTCCTGACCTAGGGATCGAACCCATGTCTCCTGAGGCTCCTGCATTACAGGCAGATTCTTTACCTCTGAGCCACGGGGAAAGCCCCAAAGGCAGATTAAGGTTTCTAAGTATAGTGGTTGAATAGCAGTGATTGAGCCTACCTTGAACTTATGTGGCACAGTTTAAAAGACATTTCTTTCCTTTTTCACTTATGTAACCTGAAATTTCCATCATTAGAATCATCATTTGATTGAAAGTATTATCACTGTAAAAACAAATTATGTATCAATCACTATGTTAGACACTGGAGATAAAAGATGACCAAGGAATTGTATACCATTACTATATGATGAAAGAATACTCAGTAAAAATACATGAAGGAGGAGTCTTCCTAGGCAAGAGAAGAGATTCAGTGAAACTAAAACAAGGAATGAGAACATTTAGCAGGTAGAGAGAGCAGCATGGTGAAAAGAATGAAAAAGCACAACCTGTGAAAGTAATGGGAAATGAGAAAGTTAGTAGTATGATCATATCTTCAGCAACATGGAAGGTAAATTTGAATCCTGAGGACAGAGAATACAGTTTGGACCTGGATGCAAAGAGCTGATTGAGACAGAGAAGTACTGTGAGAGGGGAGAAGAAGGGCCAGAGTAAGAGGCATTCAGGAAGGGAAGTATATGTGTTTTGCAGTGGGAACCTCCTTTGGAAGAAAATCCATGAACACTGTATAAGGGATATACACACTGGACCAGTTGCATATCCAATTGCAGAAACTGAAGGAATATAGTACTATCAAGATTGGTAAAATAAAGGTTAAGATCGGAATCTAGGGTTTGTTCAAGGAAGAGAAGGGACATCTGCCTTGGGCCTGTTAGGAACAGAGCAGTAAGGGCATCAAATTCACAGCATGTGCAAAGAAATTCAAGAGTGAAGAGCATATCCCCAATTGCTGAATTGCATTACAGTACTAACAATTCCTCAAATAATAGCAGCTAATATTTGTATTATTCAATTTCTGATTATTCACTATATTAGCTCATGATTCACCATGTATTCTGGCCCCTTTGGAACAATTTGAGAAAATGAAAATAATTCTTTACCATTGTGTCTTCAAAATTGAGTATCTAGCATGGTACTGGAGGTTTATAAAGATAGCATCAATATTCTTAAAGAATTTTTCCATGAGAATTTAACCAATGGATAATTTAAAGTATTATTTTCTACCAAAATTACACAGATAAATTATCGATAAGAACACAAAATGCACAAAAAACATAGGACTAAGAATTAACTTAGTGTGAGAAGTCAGTTCTCAAGATTATGTGTTTATTTCTCTCTGCTGCAGGGAACAATATTCAATGAAACATTTCAAATAATTTCTATTAAGATACTTTCCAATAATGTTACTTTAATTATCTAGCTGAAAGTGAAAATATTTAAATATATTCATGGCTAATTAAATCAGAAGAGTAAAACTGGTAAGTAATGTGTTGTTTCTTCTTACTCCAGTCCCTGTAATGAGACTAATCAAATAATGCCCATCATCTTTCTCACAATCAAAAACACTCACAATGGCCTTAGTAGGCAGACAGAAAAGATGACCTGTGGATTAAAGTTGAAATTGGTTGGGGCATTATGGTGAAAGTTTTCTCTGTTTAATGTAGTGAGGTCGTCTCAGCCCATAGCATCTCACTATTTGAAGTTTTGTTTAAGTTTTAAAAAGGAATATATTTTTCTTACTATGATACTTGATTTCCATTTCAGCAATGCTATCACTGTAACATAGTAGCCATTACAGCTGATATTTGCACATAAGGAGATTGAACATTTCTTTTCTTTCCCCAAAACAATGCTTTCAGCTCAAGACCTCATTAATTCTTGTTTTACTTACTACAATAATCTCCTGACTGGTCTCTTCACCTTTAATCTATCCTTACTTGAATCCATCATTCTATCTGCTTAATCTTCCTTTAGTACCATTCTTTTATTTCTCCCCTTCTTAAAAAGCTTCAGTACCTCTCACCTCTCCATTTCAAAAAATATTTTAAATTCTTTAGATCAATTCTTTTGTAGCATTTTGGTTTTTCTGCTCTAAGTAATCTGTTAATCTTCTAAAAGTCATGGACCTTCTCCCAATAAAACTGCAATTATATCTACAGTTACACCAAAGTTCTACAAAATGTCCAGGTAATCCACAGACACTGTGGAACACCTAGGAACAAGAACACTTGTCTTTCATTTATTTATTATTAGCAGGCTTTTACTATATGTAAATCACTGTTCTAAGTACTGAGGATAAAGTAGCAAACTTTTAGATAAAATCTCTATCCTTATTTGGCTATATTCTAGTGTGTGGAGGTAATGATAAAGAAAATAAATAAGTAAAACATACAGTACTTGATACAGTGATGAATGTTAAGGAGAAAACTGAAATCAGAGAAGTGGGATAAATCAGAGACATCTTGAAAGGATGTTGAGACATTAAATAGGACAATCAAGAAAGTTTTTGTTGATAAAGTGGTTATTAAGCAAAAACCTGAAGAAAGTGAGTGAGCTAACCATATAACTATTTGGAAAAAGCACCCAGGCATTGGAATTAGTAAGTGCAAAGGCCCTGAGGTGAACATGTTTGGGAAGTTTGAAGAACAAAAAGACCGTCAGAGCTGTAGTGGAGAGAACAAGGAGGTAATTAGAAATGAAATCAGAGAGTAACATGTAGCAGTATAGGTAGGGCCTCATAAGTCACAATAAGTGTTGTAAGGACTGTGGTGTTTATTCTAAGTGATATATCAGTCTTCAAGTTATATTCAAATTTCTCCACAGCTGGTCTTAGCCAACTCTTTCTCTCAACTGTGACTGCTCTCCAAGCCATATAATTTTATTTAATCCTCCCAATGTAAAATTCAACCACTTGCATCCATATTATGTGTCATTGTTCAGTAGCTAAGTAGTGTCCAACTACTTGTGACCTCATAGACTGCAGCACGCCAGGCTTTTCTGTCATTCACTATTTCCTGGAGTTTGCTCAAACTCATGTCCCTATATATACATACACACATATGCATACACACACAAATATATATGTACTTTTATATATAAATGTACTTTTAAGTCCATACTTAGATATGTATGTAAAATATTTTCCTGACATTATAATTAATTATTAATTCATGCAAACTAAAATTTCACAATTAAAACAGAACCAAAATGGTATTTGATCTTTATGGCTTATAAATCACACAAAAGTTTAAGAAAATAATATTGTAACACTGTTACCAAGGCAGAAAAATTTGTATCAGATAATTCATGTAATAATAATTACTGAAGAAAAGTTTTTTATTCAAAACATTAACTTTTAGCAATTGACCCAATCACACATTGTTTTAAGGTCATTAAATAAAGATTCAGACTTCTTGGAGTATTTACTGATCATCCACTATGTTCTAGGTATCTTGCTAGGGACTGGAGATACATTGATATGTCAATCAAATGATTTTGCTGCATAATAAATTACTCAAAATCTTAGTAGCCTAAATCAAGAAACTTTTAGCCTTTCTCACAAGCCACAAGATCTACTGGGCAATTCCACTGGTCTGAATCAGTTTGGGTGATCTCTGTGGTCAGGTAGTATATCTCAACTGGGGCTGTTTGGTCTAGGTTGACCTCATAAAAATGATCACTTGCACTCTGCTTGAGCTTGGGGGCTACAGCTGAGATAGCTCATCTCAGTTCTATGTGGTCACTCATCCTCCAGGAGGCTAGAGTGTACTTCTTGACAGAGGACTGTCACAGTGAATACAGGAGCAGTAAAGATGGAAGTCCCACAGTGGGAGTGCTTTTCAAGCCTCCGCTTAAGTCATATTTGCTATCGCATTGGCCAGAATCAATCATACGGCCAAGCCAGTGTCAAGGAGGGAGGTGACAATTAGAGACTGTTACTACTACATTTGTCATATATGGTGCATTTCTGAAGGTGACAATTATAGTAGATGTTCTGTTTTATAGTAGTAGCAACAAGACATTTAATATTGCAATATTCATAAGTGACAATTTGAAGAAAAGCCAAAATGCAGATCAAACCTTATAAAACACCTTTTTTTTCTAAAGAAAGTTATTCTACAGAGAAAGATGCTATTAAGAACAGCTTCTATTTGTTGACTACCAGGTGCTTGACATACATTTTCTAATTTAATATTTACAGAAAGTCTGCCAGCAAGAGTGTCACTTTGTGCATAGACAGTAATTTGAGGGTTTCAGGGGTTGTTACTTGTCCAGAGTCACTCAGTATGTTTTGAAATCAGAATTTATGCTGAGATCCTACTAAAAATAAAATCCATGCTCTTTTCTCTCTCTCTCTCTAATAGAAAGAACATGGGAGGAATCATGAAAAAGGATGCATTCTTGGCTACACAAACTTTCTTCATGTAACCAACATTTTACCTCCTAAATTTCTGTTGACTCCATTCTTTGCTTTCAATCTTGCCCTCTGTCACCCTAACCTAAGCTTTTGCCTGGATCACTACAGCGGTTAATACCAGGGGTACTTTTTCAAAATTTAGATCTACTCACATTCCCGTTCCCCTTCTTAAAATCTTTTAATGGCCCCTCTCTTCTTTTCTCCTCTCTCTCTCTCTCCCGCTCAATTACAAAACATCAAAAGATTGCCAGGTCTGGCCCCTACTTCTCTAAAATAAACATCATGCTCCAGACATAAGCCTTTCTTCAGCAATCAGTAAGTCAGTTCCACCAATACATATTTTTTGAACAGCTACTATGTATCTGTCTGTGTTATTTGGTATAATAGACAAAGATCACTGCACTCAACAGATCCTGTGTTCTAGCTGAAGAATCAATCACAATACATATTACATATAAATTACAAACTGTGTGAAAAAGCAATATGAGGAGAAAAAGAAAAATTAATCAAGCCTCATAATACTGGAGGACATAGTGGAGCAGACTTTAGTGTTATGGAAAATAAGATGGTCAGGAGAGGCTTCACTAGGAATGATAAGGAGCTGGCTGAGAAGATACCGCATGACTGAGGAGATATCGTGTGGATGAGGGCTAGAGTGTTAAGCGGAAGCTCTACCTGCTCAGAGGATAGCACGACTGATGCTGAGTGGGGAGGGTGAGCAGAGGAGAGATGTCAAAGAGATAATGGAGGCTACACACAAGGTAGGGCTTTGTAGACCACCGCCATGGGGCCTTTCTACTTACAAAGTTCTCTCCCTTTTTTATTTGGTAATTCCTCCTCAAAATCCAGCCCTTAGCTCAAGTTTATTTCTGCTGGGAAATCATCCTAATTAACTCAAATAAGTCACCCTATTGTTGATTCTTATCACACTATGAGACTCTCATGTAGTATTTATCACAGGTGTGCTCTATATTTTTGACATGATTATTTTGTAATACTAGTACTTTTTCTGTGGCTGTAAGCTCCATAAGGACCAGAACTATTTCTTTCTGTGTCTGCCACAAACTCAACAGCGCTATCACAGTGTTGAAAATCCAATATATGTGCACTAAATTGTGTTGAGATGAGTAATGAAGTATGGTGGTGGTTGTTTAGTCGCTAAATTGTGTCCGACTCTTGAGACCCCATGGACTGTAGTCTGTCAGGCTCCTCTGTCCATGGGGATTCTCCAGGCAAGAATACTGGAGTGGGTTGCCATTTCCTTCCCCCGGAGATCTTCCCAACCCAGGAATCGAACCCAGGTCTCCTGCATTGCTGGCAGATTCTTTACTGACTAAACTACAAGGGAAGCCCTGTAATGAAGTATACTAAGCAATTATTATGGGCTGCCCTGGTAGCTCAGCTGCTAAAGAATCCACCTGCAATGCAGGAGACCCTAGTTTGATACCTGGGTTGGGAAGATCCCCTGTAGAAAAGAATAGGCTACTCACTCCAGTAGTCTTGGGCTTCCCTGGTGACTCAGATGGTAAAGAATCCGCCTGCAATTCAGGAGACCTGGGTTCGATCCCTGGATTGGGAAAATCCACTGGAGGAGGGCGTGGCATTTTCCAGTATTCCTGCCTGGAGAATCCCCATGGACAGAAGAGCCTGGAGGGCTATAGTCCATGGGGTCACAAAGAGTCAGAAGGACTGAGCAACTAAGCACACAGCACAGCACAAGCACTTATTATGGAGTGATACAGCAGAGTGAATTTGAACAAATCACTTCTGTGGGCCAGGCTTTCATTTCTTCCATGTTAAATGGGGAGTTATCTCCAGATCACATGAGTTTATATAATTTGTTGATTCTGTGAGAAAGATTTAATATATTGCCTTATAATGTATTAAAGAGTTAATATAGTCCTAGTTCTAATGCTTTTACAAAGAGATGTTGTTACCGAAAACACAAGTCCTTGTGCCCTATGCCCAGTGAGGCCAAACAGTAATTCTGGAGTTTGAAACAGAGAAAGGTTTATTACAGGGCCCTGCAAGGAGATGCCTTAAAAATCCAACTCCCTGAAAACTTGCAGCAAAGCCCTTTGCTAGGAAAGTGAGGGAGGGGCATGGTGAGTTGTTACAAACTTTTTGGTGTCAGATCCTTTGTTCTTGAGGTCAGGTCATAGCCAAGTAATGAAGTTACTGTAAATCTCTACCAAATGTTACTCTGTTCTGACAAGAAAGGGCAAGGTCCCAAGGCACAACTTTCCCCTCTGAGGTACCAGCCCGTGCGGTCCTTGCTAAAAGGAGTCAGATCTTAGCTGGCAGCTTCCTCAGGGCCAGGTCCCTAGACCTGCCCAGCTTTCATCGCTGGGGGACCCAGGTGCCCACCCAACTGACCCTCAGGCTCCTCAGGCCTCCCAAAGGATGGGGGGGGCGGGTCCCGCAGACTGCAACCCAGGCCAACTTCTGCTTCTACCTCAAGGGCAGTGATAAGGCAAGGGCTCGGGAGCTGCATGGGACACAGCCCCTAGCTTGTTCCCTGGGCCCCCCAGCTCACCTGCTGGCCCAAGGCCAGGTGAGCTGAAGGGTCTCTGGGAGAAGGCCTGACTCTCTCTTACCTCACTCTCCACCTGACGACCGTTGGCTGAATCGCTTCACTAATCCTTCCTCATTGACGGTTCATTACACTGCAGCACCGACCAATAACAGAGCAGTACTACTAACGGTCACTCAGTGACAGTTGGTTGATTGTGGGCAGGGCCAACCGAGGCACCAACCAATGGCTGAGCAGGACCTGTTGCCTGGTAACAGGGTGCAGAGTAACGATGCACAGCGATGGCTGTGTGTTAAGGGCTGTGCTCACTGTGCTCTGTTACACTATTATTCTAAATAAAATTTGCAATGGGCCAAATTGGGAACTTTCCAAAATATATATGTTGACTTCCTAAAATAAAGACAAATCGGGGCTTAGCCAGGGGGAGAGTGTGATCAAGTTGCTGTATGGAAACTGTCAATGAAATATGGTAAGGAATAACGCAGGAACAAATCGGAGATCTTTGAAACAACTAGTGCTGATCATCAAAATTTACAGAACTTCAGTTCTAAAGTTTTCCTGTACCTCCAGTATGCATCTTACAAGGAAAATTATATGATAGAGATAGATTGCCTAAATACACAAGGCCATGGTTTTTTCCAATTATGAATGGCTGTTTGATATAATCAGCTTTTCAAATAACATTTATTTTTGACAGCACTGGGTCTTTGATACTGCGCAGGCTTTTCTCTAGTTTCAGAGAGCAAGGGCTACCCTCTGGTGGTGGGTTGTGGGTGCTTGGGTTTCTCATTGAAGTGATTTATCTTGTGGAGCAAGGGCTCTAAGGTGTGTGGGTTTCAGTAGTTGTGGCTCCTGGGCTGTAGAGCACAGGCTCAATAACTGTGATGCATGGACTTAGTTGCTCCACAGCAAGTGGGGCCTTCCTGATCAGGGATTGAACCCATGTCTCCTGCATTGGCAGGCAGATTCTTTACCACTGAACCACCAGAGAAGCTTGATAAAATTAATTTTTAAAGATAAAAAAATCACTTCTGATTATAGATGCTTATCTTATTTGAACATTATAATTTATTTTTAAAGAAATATGAAAATCACTATCAATGTATATTATGATAACTAAGTACACTGTACCATTGAATTTCATAGAAAGCCAAAATAACCTAGACCAAAAAAAAAGGTGGGGGGATAAAACCCAGAATCCTTTATCTTAATAAAGCATGGAACTGCCTATAGTATTCTGATGTGGATGGCCAGCTATGGCTCCCCAGAGTGGTTCTTGGATATTTGAAGAGAGATTAAAAAGCAGTCACATTGTCTTAACACAGAAAACTAGAAAAGGTCCTCTAAAACTGGCCACTAGCAACATTTACACTGGCAGTAAGACTTGTTAGCTTCCTCTTTTTGAATAATATACTACTCCAGAGCATGCCTCTCATCCATATCCTTCCTAAAGAAATGACTGTCCCAAGAGGAAGTCTAGCTATATTAGAAAGTCCAGCTCTGTATATAGTATTAAGTGGAAGACTGTGTTTTTGTTTCTCGTTCCCACATAGCAGCCATTACTTCCCTTTATCTCCATGTTATTAGATTTTACCACAGTTTATGTTTCATTCCAAGTGGAGTGGATAACCTGCAAGTGTGAAAATCTGATTATGCCTCAGTAAGGCACTCTGGGCTGTTAGTAGATTGTACACATTGTTTCAAATTTGGCTTTCAGCCTCTCCAACATCTTCACAAAGAATGTGAATACCAATGGTTATATCTGTAATTTTCTTTTTTGTGCTTTTTGCCATCTAATGCTAAGTTGTTACTCCATAAGCTCCATTTCCTTTATATGGTACACAGCTTGACCGTATTTTGTTATATTTGTCAGAACTTGGCCTCCATCTGCATGGTCTTTTTTCTGATCCAACTGTGTCATATCTCTTGGTGTAATTCCTCGTCTCATGACACTTTTACATCTTGCAGTATTACCCTTCCATCTGGCAAATGGTCCTTTATGATATTTTACTTATCAAGAAAGGCACGCTCCTTTGTTGAGAAGATTTTGTTTATTGTATATATATTTCCATATGTATTCAAATCATTGACTGTCCCTTCAACATTACTCTTTGGTAGATAGCATTTTTTTGAGGAAATATAAACGTGAAACCTGAATAAGCTTGCTGTCTGTTAAAGATGTTAGACCAATAAGAAAATTCACTGATGAACATATGTGTTACTGTCTGTTGCACTCTGATTCACTACTAGTGTGGCTATATGGTAAACCCTGTGTACTTGTATCAAATAGAATCTAGAACGCTGTCAGAAAATTTTATTTAATGTTCACAATTTAATTTCCAGTAATAAATACCCAATGTCATTATGAAAATATGCAGGTGAAGTAAGAATGAAAAAAAAAATTAAAATACAAGAAATAGATTGTCAGTTTCCATCTATTATCCAGACTGTTAGATGCTAGACATTAACTTATAGGTTTTTAACTTATAGGTAGAATGCTTTCGAATTAAGTTCCTTATTCTTCAACCCTATCATTCTAACCACAGTAAAGAAATACAGCTTGTTACTCTGTTAGGGGCAATGTGTGATTCAGACTCAGACTATACTTCTCTGTCATTTGTTAACTTTTAACTATAAGCATATCATTTAATTTTCTCATTCCCTATTTCTTTATATTTAAAATGAAAGAATTGTAGTATTTGATATCCTAGATATATATAACCTTGTGATGACATGACTACTCCACATTTCTCCTTTTCTGTTTCTTCTCCCTTAACCCTGAAAATGAAAGTGAAAGTTGCTCAGTCATGTCTGACTCTTTGTGACCCCATGAACTATATGTACAGTCAATGGAATTCTCCAGACCAGAATACTGGAGTGGGTAGCCTTTTCCTTCTCCAGGAGATCTTCCTAACCCAGGGATCAAACCCAGGTCTCCCGCATTGCAGGCAGATTTTTTACCAGCTGAGCCACCAGGGGAATTCTCTAAAAATCCTGTTTCTTTCTAACTCATTAATTAGTTTTGTGACTATTCTTCAAATTTATAAAGTTATATAATTTTTAATTAAAAATAATGTATTACTGTGTGTGCCCCTCAGGAAACCCATTTTCAGTAGACATATCAGCCAATACAGCATAGTTTCTAAAAAGCTAATGATAGGGAATGATCCTGTAATTGGCCTGTTCATTTTATATATTTAGAAACTGAGGATCAAATAGATTAATCTGTAACTGATCAAAGTTTTTAACTATTTGGTAACAGCAAAAGGAATTGATTCCCTTTATATATTTTTTGCTACACATTTCCCTCCATTCTGTTAATATTGTTGGGTTAGGATTTTTTAAGGAAAAAATTTTATACTGTACTCTCAGACTAATGCTTCATGGTCAACTTGTTATGAACTATGATCATAACCCGTTTTTCTGCCAGACTTATGGGATATTTTGTTTACCCTCCTAATGCACAGCTCCACTATTGTCTTTATTGAACTACATTCTGTATCTGATTATTTCTTTACTAAACTATTGTTTCTTCCAATCTTTATGATCTTACATAATCTTACTGGGCCTCAATTTCTTAATTAGCAAAATAAAGGACTTTGAACGGATTAACTCCTGAGATACTGTTTACCTTCAAAGCACCAAATTGTCCGAATTGGAACTGAATCTATCTTCAACTCCTTAATGTCACTTTCAGATTTTAAAAATATGTTCTGTAGTTTATCATCTAGACACTTGATGAGAAGACAACACCAGGCCCCAAATCAACTCTTCTAAGACACCATTTGTCACATTCTGCTGAGTTGACACTAATGCATTGATCCCATCCCCATTACTCATTTATATTCTTTGCAAGTGTTTTCAGTTTGGGGGGGATATTTGTCTGTCAATGTTTACAAAATTCCTGAGGCAGATTAATTTTCTTTTCTTTTTTTTTTTTTTTTTTTTTTATTTTCTATATCTTTACATTTTGTAAAAAATGTTTCCTTCTTCAAACTGATGAGCTTATACAAATTTATTCTTTACATTACTTTCAAGACTTTAAAAAGAAGGAAATGTTAGATCAGTTCAATTCAATTTTAAGAAAATCAATATTCTATTGATTCTACAAATACCAAATTTGTCAAGTTTTAAGACTGAGAGACAAATGGACTATAATTAGTTTCAGAAGCTTACAAAGCTTAAATTAACCTTATAAAGTAATTTAGCTTTATATTGTCTCCTAGAACTTTTATGGAATTAGCCGAATTAGGTCCATAAGCTTCATTGTTTTTCAACAATTTAATATATTAATAAAATTTTGAAGAGTAAAAAATGTTATGTTATTTTCTAATAACTTCACTTAACCTTGCTATAAACTGCAATACCAAAATTGCTTGTAGTTCTTCCAAGACATTTACTTAATTAATTCAAATATGTTTTGCTCCCTCTGTAAAATGGCTTTGAATATAACGTGGTGTTCTGCTTCCAGGATTTTGTTTCTATTGTCTCTAGAAAGAGATTCTGATCTTTGCTTTGCCAGCAGAGGGCACATACACATATCCTTCTTTGTTTCTTCTAATCTACAAAAAGGAAATTTTTAAGATGCCTCATTTAAAGCTCTATAACATATTATCATATTTGAACTGAGTCTAATTGAAAAAACAAAACAGTACATTCAGATTTTCTCTTAAAATTTTGATGCCTCAATAAAAACTAAAAGACACTGGAGTACTATTGCCACTGAAACAGAATATCAGTTTAATTAAGTATCTGTTTTTGCCCTGTGAAATTTGGTTGGTGATTTTACTGCTCATTTTGTTTGGGTCATATTTTGATCTGGCCCTTTTGCTTTTAGTATTTGATCTGGGACTTAGAATCGACAAAGAAGCAGTCAACTAATATTTATTTATGTGTTCATTTATTTGTAGAATTAGCAGAAATTTAAACAACAAATAATCTGTGTTTTAGCCTAAAGTTGCTATAATAAACACTTATGCAGACTATTGAATTTAATTGAACAGTTATTTAAATGTTTCTGAGAGGAGTGATAAAAAATCAGTCTGTTGACCATTTTGGTTAATGGCTTAAGAACACTCAGGAACATTTTAATCTTCTGGTTGCTTACAACGAACGGATAAAATGGTAGCATTTTTACACTGTCAGCTATGTGAGCACAGTGGAGCATCTGTAATTTCAACATTATGCATATGCATCATGTACTTATATAATTGCAGATATGTTGCATCAAAAGGTTATGCTTTTAAAATGGAAAAGAAATATTGAAAAGCAGAAGTCAGAGGCTCATGTGCTCACTTTTATCTGCAGCAGCATAAATTTTAAGGATTTTGTATAAGCCACTCTACAGCCTGACTTGCACCAAAACCTAACCAAGAACTCAGAAATGAAGGTTCAAATGCTACATTAACTTTTACAAAATTCTAATGCATTAGATCAAGATGATTAATAACCTTTATAGGCTAGTCTAAACTTTAGTTTATGTGAACCAAAAACTACTGTGATTTTTTTCTTTTTTTGAGATGTCTGTATCAGGACACTTTGTATTTAATTTAAAAAATAAGTTATTTGAAACTTAAATACAGAAAAATACTAATGATAACATAAGAGTTCTGTTCAAAGCTTAGATTCTGCTGTTTTAAGTTTTTCTAGCAAAAGATAATTAAAAGTGATTTTTGTAGAAGAAGAGTTTGTCTGGAACATGCCAGACAAAGGAAACAAAATCACTCTGAGAATATAAGGCTATTTCCATTCATACGGAGGGCTTTTTTCAAATAAAGACTTCCCGTAGAGCCCAATACCAATGGCAACCCCAACTGTAAGGCTGCTGGGGTTACTATTAATGATAGTAAACATTTTGGCAGGGCTGAAATTCTTAAGCAATTAAAAATGTTGACGGTTTTAAATTTTACATATTTATGTATAGCTTTAGTTAACATCTACATATATAATTACAAGTCGTTGTTGCTGTTTAGAGAGTAAGTCGTGTCTGACTCTTTTGCAAAGCCATGGACTGTAGCCTACCAGGCTCCTCTGGCCATCAGATTTCCCAGGCAAGAATACTGGAGTGGTTTGCCATTTTCTTTGCCAGGGAATCTTCCTGACCCAGGGATCAAACCTGTGTTTCTTACATTGGAAGGTGTATTCTTTACAATTGTAAGTAATAATGATTAATTATGATTTTTAAAGAAAAACTGGTGTCTGTAGCCCATAATATTTTAGTCTCTCTCTCTGTTTTTAATAAAATTAGAGACTCTACACAGTCTTAAAACATTGAATCTGTCTGACATACAGAAACTGGAATGCTGAGTATAAAAGAGAGAAATAAACTGTAAGAACACAGAATAATCAGAAAGGTTAAGTGCCTCACAAAGAAACAGATTGTACACACCATGAGTACATATGCATTGTTTCCTTTAGAGCTAACAAATATCCAGTTCAAAACAACGCTTCTCTGGTGCCATTGTTTTTTCTTTCTGTGTCCTCATTTCTTTCTACTTTTTCCTGTCTTTTTTTCTTTCTCCTTTTGCTAAGCTGGATTATAGTACCATAGTTTGCTAAATTTACAGCTAATATCTTAGGTGTCATTCATTTTACTTTAAAATCTGAACTGTATCATGGAAAATTAATATGCTAATACAATGGCATCCATGAGGCACCAAGGCCTAATGGAAGAGGTATCAGACCAGAACTCAATTCTCCTAGTTTTTTGTAATTTACACTATGCAGGTGGACCAACCAATCATCTTTCTTTTAAAAGTCTGTTTACTTTGTTACTGAAGCAAAAGAACAGAACAACAAAGTATGCTTCATATTTCTACAACATGCTTAAATTGATACTGTAAATATAAATTATTTAAAATTTGTACACATTTCAAATGTGCAGCAATTGACTTCTCCTTTATCAATAAGGAAGTGGGAAGAAACTGAAACTTGTGGTGAGTCCTTAAGGTATGAACATGCTGGGGTTTTCCATTACGTGATTCATTGTGAAATAAAGAAAGAGAACTAGAACATAAACATTGATACTGCCCCAATTAAACAAATGCATTTATCATTCTAACCAATAAATTTGTTTTTAAATTATTATTGTTCACATTTTGTTTTTAACCTCTCAGGTTGTATGAACCAACCACAATCCTAAGTGGATAACTCAAGTTAATTAATACCTTCACCTGAAAGAGCTAAAAAAAAGAATATTGTCTTTAGTTAACTGGAAAGTTTTTTTATTATTCATATTATTTTGAGGTATTGTTCCTTTCAGAAGAGGGTGAATACTGTGGACACATATCTATTTCTGTCCTATCTCAAATCTGCCTTGATGAAAACTAAACCTGTTATACAGAAGTGGGTATTCAGTTACCTCTATGGGAATTACTTTGTGTTAATGATTAAACAGCACAATATATGTGTTATAGTTACAGTGTGATAAAATGTTTAAAGAGATAACATGAATTAATAAAATTAGTTTAATACTTTCCTTTCTAAAAATGGTCAAATGAGAAAATATAGGTTAGAATTGGTTTATGATAGTTATGTAAATAAATACTGAATTCCAGAGTACTTTGCATACACAAAGTACTCTGTATGGAAGAGGAAGTATTGCATCTTTGCCAATTTTTTTTTTAAATCAGTTTATTAAAGTTAAAGAAATAGAGCTGGCTGAAGGCAGAGAAAGCATTATGGAGGTCCCCAGCTACAGGTGAACTTTCTCCTGGCCAACGGAAGGTTGCAGGTTCCTTATTATTAGGTCTGTTATTTAAAAGGTCTGTTATTTAAAAGATGGAGAGTATACCTTGAGGCTGATAGAAGGGCATTTTTAGCAGTAATGATCAGAGGTGTGATGATAGAATCTAATTAGGTGGTTGCTAGAAGGTTGGAAACAAAAGGAAGATCACTTGCAGAAACTAAAATGTATTAATACCAAATTAGATGCTTAGTCAATATAACCACGACCGCATGTGGTAAGTGCTTATACCTCACAGAAGCAGTTAATTATCTCTCTTCAATTTACTAGTCTCCGCTTGAAATCCAACTTCAGCCATATATTTAATGCCATAGTTGAGGAAGATGTAGGTTGCCCCCACCACATATGAAACAGAATCAATCTATTTCTTCCCCAGAGAGTGACATTTAATCACCCCTGTGTTACTAGGCTTATGATTGGGATTATGATTATTATTCTCATTAGCTTTGGAGGCTTTGTGCTTTCAAAGACTTTATAGCAAATCACATACCCACACAGAGATGTCCACTGATCACCAGTTCTCCAGCATGCTTTATCAAGTGGCCCCTGAAGAAACTTCTTAATATTTCCTAGTGCATGGTTTTAAGTTGTTTTTATTCTATATGGAATAGATGCAGGCCACACACAAACACATTTAAATTTTAATTGTACATCTGAATCGACATTATACATTTGATATCTAAAAATAACACTTTGGTCAAGATTGTTGGTTTTTGAAATATCCTCTTAATTTTATATGCTTTAAAAATGGATGAAAATTACTTGAAAGGGATAAATAATATTGTCTGATGTCTAAGAATTTATGTATACTTAAAGGAAATCCAAGACCTTTATATGTAATAAAAATATCAATATTCTAAGATTCCTATTGTGTTCCATCACTAAGTTATGTCCAACTCTTTGCAAACCCTTGGACTGCAGCACGACAGCCTCCTCTGTCCTTCACCATCTCCCGGAGTTTGCTCAAATTCTTATCCATTGAGTCAGTGATGCTATCTGATCATCTCAGCCTCCCTATTTACTGAGTCACTATTGAAAGACTAATGTATCAAATAAAACATAGTAGAAAATGCATTATTTAATTCTGTCAGTAAAAAGTTTTTCTTTCATGTCTTTTAGGATTTTTTTTTTTTGACAATTCAATTAATATTTATTTTATCACCTACAAAGCACTGTACTAGTGAATTTAGGCATCTGGGAATAAAAACATCTCAGTAGTAAGCCCTTACTCTTTGGCAAACATTGCACTAAGTGTTTTATATCTCATTTTTTCTTAAATAACCTCAGAAAGTAAGTATTACTATTATCTCTATTCGTTGGTGGGAAAATTGAGACACAGAGGATTTACCCAAAGTCACACAGATTATAAATGATTTATCCTGTCTTTGGACATCAGTAGTATAACTCCAGAACTTTACTGTTTTTACTTTTGAAAATGAATCTACCCTCTTCCATTCTCTATCTAAATTTAGTTTTTCCTATTTCTGCTTTTTAAAAGAAGATCTGAAATTATAATAAACCAATCCAAAATAAACACAAACACTGAAACATTCACTGCTAGCATAATTTAACTATTTGCTATGTTTTCTTTGGTAATTAATTTTAAAAGTCATTTATTTGTTCAAAAAACAACATACACACACATACACACATGTTCCATTGTTTTGGGATAGTATAATATAGGGCAAACATACACTGTCAGCTACATTAATTTGTGGTGCCCAGTGAGAAATGAAACTACGAAGTTCCTTGTTCAAAAACTAAGAATTTTAAGATAGAGACAGATATGTATTAAACAAAAAGAGACTGCATAGGTCATATGCCCATGATGCTGGCTCTAGCAAAACACCATAGAGTATATATATATATATATATATACACACATACATATATATATTTTAATGCCATAGTTGAGGAAGATGTAGGTTCCCCCCCACCACATATGAAACAGAATCAATCTATTTCTTCCCCAGAGAGTGACATTTAATCACCCCTGTGTTACTAGGCTTATGATTGGGATTATGATTATTACTCTCATTAGCTTTGGAGGTTGTGCTTTCAAAGACTTTATAGTGTATATATATATATATGTGTGTGTGTGTATATATATATATGTACATGTGTATGCATGTTTGTATATTTGTGTCCTATGTGGTGCTAGTGGTAAGAATCTGCCTACAAGAGATGAAGTTCGATCCCTGGGTCTAGAAGATCCCCTGGAGTAGGACTTGGCAACCCACTTCAGTATTCTTGCCCGGGAAATCCCATGGACAAAGGAACCTGTTCGGCTACAGTCCATGGGACCACAAAAGTCGGACATGACTGAGCACACACATGTGTGTGAAAAATGAAACTGTTAGTCACTCAATAATGCCTGACTCTTTGTGACCCCATGGATTGTAGCCCACCAAGCTCCTCTGTCCATGGAATTCTCCAAGAAAGAATACTGGAGAGGGTAGCCATTCCCTTCTCCTGCGGATCTTCCCGACCCAGAGATTGAACTCGTATCTTCTACATTGCAAGCAGATTCTTTAAAATCTTGAGTATAACGTGTAGGACATATGGCCACAGAGAGGTTTTTTTGTTATTAATTTTTACTAAGTAGATGCAAATACTTAACTGATAGTCAAGTACGTTCCAAAGAGATTCTTTTTTTTTTTTTGGATGTGTATGTCTAGTTGCTCCAACTTCACTTGTTAAAAGACTACCTGTTATCCATTGTGTTGGTTTTCTCCTTGGTCAAAAATCAATTGGAATTATTATGACAAAACTTTATGATAAAGAAGTCTGAAAACAAAATTTTAAAACCAAATATCTCATTGCCACTCCAGTTTCAAAGTCTTGAGATCTCATCTTTCATTGAATGTCATTTGCATTTTCCAATTTGCTTTTATCAGGTTTATCCTGTCAATAAGTAAACTATATATATATATATACATGTCAGCATGAAAGTCTAAAATGTTATCTTCCTCATGAGATTTTTTTTGATTGACTTTCTCTAACTAAATAATCAAATATACAATTCTAGTTGATTCTAGAACATATTAAGATAATTTTAATATTTTTATTAAAATGTTTACATGACTATAATTTCTAAGGTTTTTTCCCAACAATTTAGCAAACATTTTTATTTCATGCCCAGGTTCCAGTTAAATGTGCAAAACAGCAAGGAATTGTTTGAATATATATTAAAATGTAAAATCCTAGAAGTACAAAATTAATAAGTATTTATCAGGATATGTGCCTGAATTAAACACCATAATAAATAACAATTACATAATAAATTTATATTCGATTTAAAACTAGAAACTTATGAATTACATAAAATTTAGACAATCAAAGTAACCCATACACAGGGTATGTTATACTATTACCTTTCCTTCCATTTGGTGAACCAGGAAAAAGTGCTTGCAAGAGACAGAAAATTTAAGGATATTTGTTCTTGTTTAATCAAAAAGAAAAACAATGGTGTTTCCTGCTCTCATTCATATATAGTTATGCACATGAATACACACAGCCAATAAAGCAGCAGTTTTCTGTTTTCTATCTTTATTTATTATTAACTATATAGTCTTCATTTAAAGACACTCTTTTGTGTTAAGAGGATTGGTCAGGTGTGTTTAGGTATTTCAGTAACAGTTTTCAGCACCACGTATTTCTTTGAAGGGGAGGAAGGCACGAAACTGGGTAGTACAAGCATGAGACACATAAAGAAGAGAATATGTCATCACCATCATGAAAAACCTCTTTGAATGGCAATGACATGAGTTTATAATATCTGAGCAAAGCAGCCAGAGTTCCTATTCTCTAGTAATGTAGCAATAAATAACAGAGGTTGTGTTTTAGAAACATCCTGGATGAGTGATCTGGAATTCTTAACACAAATTCAAGTGTCTGATAGCTCTTAATGGTTCATGTGACATAATGAGAAAGCTGTAATTTCATTATCCTGGGAAAATCCTGTTTAAATTAAGTAGAACATTGTGCTTTGCTTTATCCTTTACTCATTCATTTTTAGCTTCTGAAGGGTGGGGGAAAGGGTAGGATGGCAAAAGAGGTATAAAAATATATTGGCCTAATTGTCCACATCTCATTGGTCCTTCAGGGTGTTCATGATAATGCATTTATATCTTTGTCCTTGGCTTCATATGCACCCAAAGACACTCTAAGTCCTCCTAGTAACCTTAATTAGAGACTACTCAGAAATAATTCCCATCTTAATATCCATCCAACTGAATGAAGCTTTTGCTGATGAGTATGCCAACAAAAAATTTACCTAAGAACGTATCTCTGTATATGAAAGGAGAAATACAGTTTGTAAAGGGAAAGATGAAAACCCCTTATTTCTTGACAGAAGGAAGTTTTATACAAGATATAGTAAGACAGAAATTTTAACATATTTGCAATGATTTAGAAAATTACTCCATGGAATGATTTGAAGTTGTGTTGAATATGAAACTAAGCAAATAAAAGTAGACCAAAAATATTATTTGTTTTTGGAAAAGGCAAAGAAGAAATAAAATATTGCATAAAATAAAAATTGCATAAAAATAAAAAATAAGAAATAAAAAATTCTTAACATATTTAGATTTTTCATTTTAAGTAAAAAAATGAAAATATTGGTAATAGAAGGATAGAAAAATAGATAAACAGATATATAGATAGGCAGGTGGGTAGGTAGAATGTAGCATGGTCAGTCATAGCCAAATGTCCTGCAATTAAAAAAGGAAAACAATTTAGAGGTTTCTTATTGATGACCTACACATACATCTATATTAGTTTCTAAGAAGAAAGATAACTATTAGTTTGTACTACTTGTAAGGTGATAATACTGAGTATAACCACTTTGCTGAAGTTAAAGTGTCTGCCTTTCTCTTTGATTCAAAACAATGCAAAGAAAGAAAAGAAAGTGAAGTCGTTCAGTCGTGCCCGACTCTTTGCCACCCCATGGATAGTAGCCTGTACCTAGCTCCTCTGTCCATGGAATTTTCAAGGCAAGAGTACTGGAGTGGGTTGTCATTTCCTTCTCCAGGGAATCTTCCCAACCCAGGGATGGAACCCAAGTCTCTCACATTGTAGACAGATGCTTTACCTCTGAGCCACCAGAGAAGTCTGCCTTTCTCTTTGATTCAAAACAACACAAAACAATGGATAAATTGCTAAGACTTTTTGCCACATGATTTCCCCATTGTAAAAGTTAATAATATTGACTTTCTCAAAGGGACCATGAATATTAAGGAGGTAATAATATGATTCTAAGGTTGAAATAGATGTCCAACAAATCCCATGTTACTTACCATAATGGAAAGTAAAATGTTTGTGCTGTAAGGCAAGATCATCTTTGTTCAACTCAATGCAAGACAACTGAACTATCATCTAAAAATTTCCTCCAGTTTCACACAAAGGTGTACTTTTATTTTGAAGAGTAATTTCCTATATAATATATTTAATTTTCTTAAAAGATAAAGTAAATTAGAACCAAAGCACATGCAAAGTTATTTAACGGCTAACTACAAACCTTCAGCTAAGCATTCCTTATCACAAGAAGACATTATTGCATTACTACTTGTAATCTCCCGTGTGCCTGATTGCTCTAGCACTGTTTAATACACTGCTGCCAATGATTATTGACAAGGAAATGATCACAGTGCCATCATTTTCTTTTGAATAAATAAATACGTAATGATAAACAGCTAACATTTACCTTCCTTTCACATAGCAAACACTCCCAAAGTGACTGTTATTATACTTGCAAGATACTGTTCTGAGTCATCCATTAATTTATAAGAATGATTTACATAAAATTTCTTATTGAAGTCCTTCAATAACTCTACATGGAAAGTGTTTTTTGAGTACCATTTTATAGATGAGTAAACTAAGACATAGAGAGGTTAAGTAACTTAACCAAGATAATAGTCAAGGTTCTTTAGGGAAACAGAACTAATAGGAAACATAAATATATGGAGATTTATTATGAGGAATTGGCTCACACGATTATGGAAGCTGAGAAGTCTCACAATCTGTTGTCTTCAAGCTGGAGACCTAGGAAAGGGGGTATGTAACTCAGTTGAAGTCCAAAGGCCTGAGAACCAGGGGAGCCAATGGTTCAAATCCCTGTCCAAGGGTAAAAGATGAGATGTTCCGAGTCATGCAGTGAAGCAGAAAAATAAGGGGTAATTTTTCTTCTTTCTTTACTTTTTGTTCTATTCAGGCCCTCAACAGATTGGATGATGCCAACCCACATTGGAGAGGGCAATTTACTGAGTCCACTGACTGACCTGCTAATCTTATCCAAAAATACCTTCACAAGCACACCCAGAAATAATGTTTAACTTGAGTACTCCTTGGCCCATCACGTTGATACATAAAATCAATCATCACAATCAAAGTCCCCTAAGTAACTGACTCTACGGAGTCTGAGCTGTTAACCATCATGTTCAATTGTAATTGTCATATGCAACATATAGCTTGATGCAGAACTAATGCTACAATCTACTAAGCTACAAGATGTAGAAAATGTTGAATATGCTAGTTTATTCATGAACTATGTAATATTTTCAGAAATATAATTCTAAATTTGAATCACTAAATATTATTACAAAGTTATTAAGTATTTTATTAAATATTCCACTAACTGAACAACTCAAAAGGTCTTTAAATCTGTAAGAGGATTACAATTCACTAAGTGTTTAAGAATATTTGAGTAACATTTTAATGGAAAAATAACCTGCATAATTAGATTAAAATACTAGCATAAAGATTATGTTTTATAACCTTCTTTGGATAGATTTCTATGTGGGACACCGTTGAGACATACGACTGTAGAGTCTGATGTCCATCCCACATTGCCGTCTTGTAGTTAGTTGTTCCTTTCCTCAGGACCATAGGACTCTGAGGAATGAACAGTTTGAAAACCTAATCTTAGATTAAACTAATGATTTTAGAATTTATAAATATTACCCAAACATGATCAACTGCAAGTCTATTTTATGGAAAAAGCAATAGCAATTATATAGCCATATAAAATATATACAAAAATATTTGCCTTGAAATTGCAAATATCATTTTGTCATTCTGAGGAAATGATTTTAAGTTGCCTCTGTCACTAACCAATTTATATTATTTTGGTCAGTTGTCACATACTGTAATGTCTCAGTTTTTACTGAGGTGGTTTTATTACATCTTCTCCTTTGCCGTATTTTTTCTCTCTTTTTAAACATTGGTGAAATAATTTGAATAGTGCACCCAAATAACTTTTCCTGAACACAATTATCTGACTGACTAGGATAAAAAATTTACCTTTAAGTATTGAATTAAATTCATCTTCCCTTTCCTAGCAGTCTGGTTGGGCCAGGTCACCTCAGGCCCCAAAGCCACTCCTCAGAGTATCTGCTCTGAACCAGAAAATGGATCTGTTAAGCCAATGCCTTATGATCTGTTTTTAACAAGTTTTACATTGGGATAGAAATTTTAGGTTTTACAATTATTCAGAGAGTTAGATACAGATAAGTTAGCACAGAGTGGACCTACATGTAATGAAGATACGAGGGAACAGAGAGGAATTCCTCAGTTGTGTCATAAGTGGTGAATATGGACAGATAACATGTCTTTTTGAGGTAGGGAATGGAACTGAAAGGAATAGCACCATGCATGCTAGTTATACAATTAAAATATTAAGGTCATGCCGATTATATAATACATCTATTTAGTTGTACTAAGGACCTTTTTTTCTAGTAGACGCTATAAGATATCAAGTGCATACGATTTTGTGAAATGGTTTCCTTGGATACATGCAGTCCTGATAACTGATTTGAATTTAAATTCATGAACACCATCTAACCATATTTCCTTAACAAATTCACTTTCCCAATCTCTATCCAGTTATTAAGGTCTTTATAATCAGTGCTTGTGGAAACTGTAGCCCAAATTTCTGGATGGCAACCTAATTATAGGAAACAGCCTAGCCTTGGAGTCAGACAATGTGGTCTTAACTTGGTTTCCTCATTTCTTAGCTCTGTGACCTCAAGTAAATAAAATAACCCTCATCTCAGAAAAAAAAAAATACAGCTAATAATAGGTACTCCACCTAGTTGCTATTAAAATTAATATGAATGCACACATAGGGAGCCCAAAAAGTGTCAGAGAAAAAAAAGGACCCAGTACAGGACACAGTATTCAAGAATTCTACTAACTGATAAATATTAGTAAAGCCTACCTAAATATTTCAACATGGAATTTAGAGTATACTGATGGAGATTGGAGAAGGAAATGGCAACCCACTCCAGTGTTCTTGCCTGGAGAATCCCAGAGACGGGGGAGCCTGGTGGGCTGCGTCTATGGGGTCGCATAGAGTCAGATACGACTGAAGCAACTTAGCAGCAGTAGCAGCAGCAGATGGAGATTTTATATGTTTTGAAATTTACGTTTTCTTGGAGCAGTTGCCCCAGAAATAAAACATATGAGAAAAATCCAGAGGAAGATGCGGGGTGGTCAGAGAGTAGTCGGCTTTCCATTTTGGAATCCGCAAGAAATGGGCATTAATAGTCTCTTGCACACTGTGTTTATGCTGAAGAAATACTTAGCATAAAAATTGTCTGGATTAAGGCAGATATAGGTCTTCCCTTAGGCTGCACTTGGCAGAACTGTTTTGAGTGGACTTGGAGGCCCCAAATTCTAAGGCAATTAAGCCAGTGGAAATAGGCTTGATAGAACTGGTTATCTCTTTGTCCACAGTATGACAAGCCTTATTCACAGTAAATCAGTTTCTGATGATGTTTATTTTTTCCAGCTTTACCTCAAATTGATTCAAGTAACAAAGTGATAATCATGGGCATGAGCTGAGAGATCTTCACATCCAGGAAGGAAAATGCAAAAGCTTAGCCACAGCTGATGTTCGGCTTGGGGATTTAGGGAAAATCTGTGACACGTTACTTCTGAGGATGACTTGCAACCCAACACAGCCAGCATCTGTGTGATCACACTTGAATGCAAACACCTGTAACATTTATAAAGCGTCTTTACACCAGTTTCTCCTGGTATAGAAACTATTCGAAATCAAGAGAACTCATACATTCCTCAACTTTCCTAAGTCTTCTTTAAGGGGATGAGGGGAGGAAAGGGAATTGTTGACTCTACCATCTGCTTTTGTTTCTGCTCAACGGCCTGACCTCTTCCCTTCTTAATAAACAAAGGAGGATTGTATTGACCAATTCATTTTCAAAGAGAGTTAAAGTGGGGCTTCCCCAGTGGCTTAGTGGTAAAGAATCTGCCTGCAATGCAGGAGCCAGGGGTTTGATTCCTGGATCAGGAAGGTCCTCTGCAGGAGGGAAGGACAACCCACTCTAGTATTCTTACTTGGAGAATCCCATGGACAGAGGAACCTAGCAGGCTACAGTACACAAGGTCGCAAAGAGTCGGACATGACTGAAGCTACTGGGCACAGGGCAGTGTATAATTTGAGTCTCTCACCCACCCTTTTGCCTGAGAGGAACCTGAAAGCAATATTCACATAAAACATATTCACTCGGGAAATAGTAGTATTGCTTTATTTACTGATCTTTACCATGTTAGTAGGGTTCTTGACTACTATGTCTCATACTGGTTGCTTTTTTCTCACTTTCCTTCTTCCCTATTTCCCTTTTTTGTTTCAATATTTTAAATTTTATAATGCTTAAGGTCTGTTTACTTTTATATATGTTGTCTTAAAGTCTTTGGAGAAAAGCTAATCCGAAAATTAAAATGATTACATAAGTAGTCACAGAGGCTAAGAAATAACTTGCTCAAATATTATTGTTTCTTTTGACTAATGTCTTCCTTTCAATGATAATGACATTTTGACAGTCAAGGTCTTTTATTGTAAGTACCTAAGAGAAAAGTCCATATTGTTAAATTTTATTTCTTTTTGATTGCATGAGAAAAACAATAGCTTTTCTTTTTCATTACTTTTCTAGTTTAATGTATAAACCATTTACCTCAAGGAGCCTGTATGATGAAAAATAATCACTTATTAAAGACTCACTTCAAATTCTAATTCCTGTATGTTTCAATAACAATGCATCGTATTCTTGAATTTTCTCCTTTATTACTTACTATAAAATCTTAATCAAGAAAACAGTTGTACAAAGAAGTTGTATCATTAGCTCATTTTAAAGTGCAATTTTATTTTGAAAACTTTTGATAATTAATTGAGCAAGCTCCCAGAGTTGTTGATGGACAAGGAAGCCTGGCATGCTGCAGTCCATGGGGTCGCAAAGAGTTGGACACAACTGAGCAACTGAACTGAACTGAATTGATAATTAAAACAGCAAATGGCCTCATCTGCTTAGCTAACTGTATCTCATTTTTCTAAATTTTATTCTTCTATTCTATATTTTTATTTTACCAAAGCAAACTCCCAAAAGCCAACAAACTTCATATTACGATCCTTACCTATAAAGAGAGAAACTATGTTAGTACAAGCAGGAATATATGTGAAGAGTGGCCACTGTATTACTGAAAGAACCAGTCACGTAGCACTGACTTCCTTCTAGTTACAATTTACCTCCTTCAAAAAGTGATGATTTATTTACTTCTAGAAATAGAAAAGGAGAAATACCCAAAGGCAGTACTAGAGTAAATCATCTTTATTGACTTCATTTCTAATGACAAATAAATTGTATTTAAAAGTGAATTTTTTTCAGCATGGCATTAAGTAGAAAGTCTGGCAATGTTGGAATAAATTCATCTTAAATACAATTAAAAAGAAAGTGTAAATAGAAAGATATTATTCAAGTTAACACCCAGAGCTGAGGTTAGGTGGTGATGTAGGAGAACAAGTTAGCATCAAGAGAAACACTCCAGGTGCTATCTGTGGCTTTGGTTCTATTTAATAGATGAGTGCACATTTATAAAATTATTTAATTCCTCTGAGCCTCTGGCTTTGTAACTCTTTTCATAGTTGTTTTGGGATAAATACTTATTTTTTTTAAATAAAAATAAAAGCCTTTGAAAGAATAACAAAAATTAAATTATACATAGAAATGACTAATATATTTATATTATGATAACGTTCTCTTTTTTTTTTGTACTTTTATAAGTAAAATTGAAATTTTAATACTGTAGTTAAGTTAGAAAGTGTAATTTTCTGAGAACAATTGACTAGCTCATATCAATATGTTGCTTTATTAACTGTCTTTCTGGAATTTTCCTTTACAAAATTGAATTCCATTACAGCTCTCTAATATTGCTACTCTATTATCATAGTCTTCATTAATGCATAATTATCCTTACTCCTTCTCCATATTTCTTTTGCTGAAGACTAATGTAAAATTGCAGTTTATTAATTATGCCATTATAAAAATCCTTGTTAATTTGTTACTTCCTGCATGTATCTATGAGCCTCCCCTTTCTTGATTCTCTTCCCTGATCTACCTATGTTTATTTCTATTGATTGCCTTAATCTTTTTATGTTATAACTTTTTATGCAACTGAAGTCAATTTATATTTAAAAGACCAGGGCGTAGTTGTACCTGAGTAGATCATAAAAAGCTTGTATGCTGTAGGTGTTTAGATCAGAAATAATCATATTAAATAGCTTTCATAACATTCTAAAGGAGATTTAAGGACTGAGGGGAGTCAAACAGTAGATTTCAGGATATAACATGTACCTAAAATTCATATTGAAACTGAAGTAACATATTGACAAAACAGTAGAGAGGAAAATCAACAAGAGGGGAAAAATCCAACTGTCAATAAACTGCCCATTCAGAGTCACAAAGATCTTTTAGGTAGAATACTGGCCAGATTGCTACCTTTCAGCCATGTTATGTTATTGCCATTGTTCTTATTGCTGTTTTGCCCATAGTCTTTGTATTTGGCTCTACTTTTATGCGTGTACCAGAAATGAAGTGAAAGCCCTGCCTAGAGAATTAATGAATTAAGGAATGATCAGACATATTATGGTCTTTCTGAAATACTTTAAGTTATTTTATAGATATTAACTGTTCTATTTTAGGAAAAGAAATGTATCATGAAGACTTTTTGATTGATTATTTGTTTGTTTTCACCATACTTTGCCAGCGTGCTATCTTGACTTTTGGTGAGTCCCAGGAGATGGAAAACGATGCTTTGACACTTCTCCCTGACATTTTTGTGAGTTTCTTGGCAAACTTCCTCTTCCAAGCCTTCTGCCCTTCCTACCAACCCCTTGCCAATGACCCTACCAGATACCTCTAGGTTTGGGGGCAACTTTGAAGGTTTTCAGATAAATATTTGCTTGCTTTCCATACCAACTTACTTTTTCCCTACTTCACTTCACAGATAAAATAGTTTTTTTTTTTCCTCTGAAAATACAATAAAAGTCAAATGTGTCTGCTACTGTAAATTCTGTGTTATGACTCCATCTAAATGAGTTATGGCAACTAGTTCTTTCATGTAAACCTAAGGCAAATCTTCTCATTGAGTAGCCATCTTATGATTTGTTTATGTTTACATCTTCATCTGGGAAGTATCTTCCAGGATCTCAAAAATCCTTGCAAATGGCTGTCATCCATAGATGCATTTTCTACTGCATTTTACTGTCAAAACTAAGCTTTTGTTAGCCTCTTTTCTGACCAGCCTTTAGTGAGTGAAATCACAGTTCATAACATTTATGCTTTGAACTAGCTTCTGAAGACTACGGAGGTAGGGAAGAGAAAGTATTTTGTTTTTATTATTATTGTAAATAATAACCAATATTTGCATAACACTGTATAGTTTTAAATGTGCTAGCACATGAATTACCACATTAAATAAGACAAATGAGGAAATTCAGAGTTAATAATTTCAGCTCCTGAATGAGATAGTTTCATTTTTCCTTCTCATTACCAGTCTTGAGGAGCATGTCTATTAAGTTCATGTTTATTATCTGTGAGGATTCCAAATGCAGCTGGAATGGAGTATTGAAGGGAGGAAGAGTGACAGTACTGTCAAGCTGTGTGATTAGGAAACAGAAAATGATTTTGGCAATAATGTAAGTCATGAGAAATTATAGGACAGCAATAGATACAGTGAAGCAAGAAGCTAGAAAAAAGAAAAAACTAAACTTTATAAAGCAGGTAAAAAGCATTAGAGTATTAGAATAATAAATTAAGATTTTAATATCCTTTTAGAATTTACTTGATATAAAAACATATTTTCAAAACATATACATACAGTTATCAAGATTTAATTTCAGCTGCTAATGGAAAGATGTATGATGGAAGAAATCAGTCAACCAATATCAGCTAAAATTAATTTGATGCCTTGGAAATATAAAGCTTATAATTATATATCTTCCCCCAAATTCTCTAATTTGAAATATTTATTCCCTGGTGACTCAGCTGGTAAAGAATCTGCCTGCAATGCAGGAGACCAGGGTTTAATCCCTGGGTTGGGAGGATCCCCTGGAGAAGGGAACGGCTACCCCCTCCAGTATTCTGGCCTGGAGAATTCCATTGACTCTATAGTCCATGGGTTTGCAAAGAGTCAGACATGACTGAGCAACTTTCACTTTCACTTTAATCTCACCAAGCAATTACTAATATTTATTTTATTCCAACACCAATAACTGAAATATAAATCTCTATGTAACCAGAAAACATGACATGTTCTTTAAATCTTTCTACAGCATCCACAGCCCTCCAACCCTCCAACCTCCCAACCCCAAATATCAAAGAAAACAAGATGAAGATCTTGGAATTCTTTAGATACACTCTTAAAATATTCAGAGTCTGCCGAATTTAAGAGTAGGAACCAAAGTGAACGCATAAGTAAGAAAAGTAAGGATTTATGGTTAGTGTTTGGTTTAGGGGGAGAGGGCTCTGAGTGAGGCAGAGAAGAAAGGGAAGGAACACTGAAGAAAAAAGGAGGGGGAAAAAGGAAGAATGATATAGAAAGAGAGAAAGATGGAAGGAGAACCAGAGCAACAGCAGAACAACAGCAAAAGAGTTAACAAGAAAGTCAAACAGAATGGTGGGAGGCTTGATAAAGGATAGAAATGGTATGGACCTAACAGAAACAGAAGATATTAAGAAGAGGTAGCAAGAATACACAAAAGAACTGTACAAAAAAGATCTTCATGACCCAGATAATCATGATGGTGTGATCACTCACCTAGAGCCAGACATCCTGGAATGTGAAGTCAAGTGGGCCTTAGAAAGCATCACTACAAACAAAGCTAGTGGAGGTGATGGAATTCCAGTTGAGCTATTTCAAATTCTTAAAGATAATGCTGTGAAAGTGCTGCACTCAATATGCCAGCAAATTTGGAAAACTCAGCAGTGGCCGCAGGACTGGAAAAGGTCAGTTTTCATTCCAATCCCAAAGAAAGGCAATGCCAAAGAATGCTCAAACTACCACACAACTGCACTCATCTCACACACTAGAAAAGTAATGCTCAAAATTCTCCAAGCCAGGCTTCAGCAATATGTGAACTGTGAACTTCCAGATGTCCAAGCTGGTTTTAGAAAAGGCAGAGGAACCAGAGATCAAATTGCTAACATCCGCTGGATCATCAGAAAAGCAAGACAGTTCCAGAAAAACATCTATTTCTGCTTTATTGACTATGCCAAAGCCTTTGACTGTGTGGATCACAACAAACTGTGGAAAATTCTAAAAGAGATGGGAATACCAGACCACCTGACCTGCCTCCTGAGAAACCTATATGCAGGTCAGAAAGCAACAGTTAGACCTGGACATGGAACAAGAGACTGGTTCCAAATAGGAAAAGGAGTACGTCAAGGCTGTATATTGTCACCCTGCTTATTTAACTTCTATGCAGAGAACATCATGAGAAACGCTGGGCTGGAAGAAACACAAGCTGAAATCAAGATTACCAGGAAAAATATCAATAACCTCAGATATGCAGATGACACCACCCTTATGGCAGAAAGTGAAGAGGAACTAAAAGCCTCTTGATATAAGTGAAAGAGGAGAGTGAAAAAGTTGGCTTAAAGCTCAACATTCAGAAAACGAAGATCATGGCATCTGGTCCCACCACTTCATGGGAAATAGATGGGGAAACAGTGGAAACAGTGTCAGACTTTATTTTTGGGGGCTCGAAAATCACTGCAGATGGTGATTGATGCCATGAAATTAAAAGACACTTACTCCTTGGAAGGAAAGTTATGACCAACCTAGATAGCATATTCAAAAGCAGAGACATTGTTTTGCCAACAAGGGTCTGTCTACTCAAGGCTATGGTTTTTCCAGTGGTCATGTACAGATGTGAGTTGGACTGTGAAGAAAGCTGAGCACCAAAGAATTGATGCTTTTGAACTGTGGTGCTGGAGAAGACTCTTGAGAGTCCCTTGGAATGTAAGGAGATCCAACCAGTCCATTCTAAAGGAGATCAGTCCTGGATGTTCATTGGAAGGACTGATGCTAAAGCTGAAACTCCAATACTTTGGCCACCTCATGCGAAGATTTGACTCATTGGAAAAGACCCTGATGCTGGGAGGGATTGGGGGCAGGAGCAGGAGGGGATGACACAGAATCAGATGGCTGGATGGCATCACCAACTCGATGGACATGAGTTTGAGTGAACTCTGGGAGTTGGTGATGGACAGGGAGGCCTGGCGTGCTGCGATTCATGGGGTCTCAAAGAGTCGGACATGACTGAGTGACTGAACTGAACTGAACTGAAAGCATGAGTTTTGGAAATACCTGTGGAAATTTTAAGAAATTATATTTAATATTCAATTTCATTTGTACTGCAATAATGTAATACAAAATTTTCAAGCTCCACATCTTTTGTGATCTCTTATTCACAGAAAGGATTTCTGTGAGCTAACTGTGGTTTACTGCTGCTGCTACTGCTAAGTCGCTTCAGTCGTGTCTGACTCTGTGCGACCCCATAGACGGAAGCCACCAGGCTCCCCTGTCCCTGGGATTCTCCAGGCAAGAACACTGGAGTGGGTTGCCATTTCCTTCTCCAATGCATGAAAATGAAAAGTGAAAGAGAAGTCGCTCAGTCGTGTCCAACTCTTAGCCACCCCATCAACTACAGCCTACCAGGCTTCTCCATCCATGAAATTTTCTAAGCAAGAGTACTGGAGCGGGGTGCCATATGTTTGAGTCTGTAAATTGGAAACAAAGGAATAGCTAGACATGGATAGATGTGTATATTTTAAATGATGAATTTTGAATACTAGTAAAACATGAGGAACATCAAATGAAAAATTGAAGAAGTAACTAAGTTAAACATTAAAAATATATATATAATATAATGCTTCCCTGGTGCTGGCTCCCTATGGGAAAGCCAGCATTAAATTTTGGGTTTGATTAAGAAAGGAAAACCAGACACCACTATGGCATAAGCCTGGCCATTAAACACTAGATAGATTGGCTGATAAATCAGTTTTACAATATTTAGAATGTTCAATAATGTCACCAGAATGTCTCTGCCTCCCCTGAGGCCAGCAGTTGTGGCTGTGGATGTGTGTCTGCTTTAAGCTGAGGCAAGTGGGGCTGTATAAGCTCTCATAGTTACCTTTGCACCCAACTTTCACTATCAGTGATCTAGTTCAGCATCTTCTATTAATCCATACATGCAACTCTTTTCTTCCATATGGGACACTGGTAAAAAGTGGTAAATTCTACCTGGTAGTCTTTAAATTCTATACAACTGCATTTTGAATGAAAAATTTGAGAAAAGCCAAATAGATCATAAAATGACAAAATATGTTCCACTTTGACAGCTTGAAGTAGAGAGAGAATAAAGAGAAGTTACCAGGATAAAAACTACTTTGTTTATCTGTAATTCAAACACCATTAATAGTCAGATATCTTTTATTTTTGCCTTCTTGAACTGCCACTAGATTTCCATCCAGCAAAAGTATTATGTACCTACTATAACTTTTTTGTTTCATTCATACATCTGGGAAGAATTACTTCTGAATTACTTTTATTCTAGATTTTAAAGCAAACAAACAAAAAACCATTTTATTCTGATTATTATTTACTTCTAATTGTATTCTGTATTGAGTAGAGATTTTATCTGTATTTTATGATAGAGAGAACACCCCCTTGCTAGCTAGTTTGAATATAAGAGGATTTATTCCTTACTATGATACGGCTTACGGAATTTGGGGGAATGCTAAAGAAATTGAGTTATGGCTGAACTTTGAGGTTTGAGTCCTAAAGTCATATAGCTTCCAGGAAAGTGTCCTAAAGCTATGCAGTAGAACTGGATAGTTCAGGAATCTACTAGCTTGAAAATGGTGGGAATCTGTGGAGTCAGGAAGTTGACTAGTAAATTTGGAAGCTATTGCTGCAGTTTCTGACTTCAAAATATATCACTATTACTATAATGTATATGACTAAAATAGATGCTTCTTGCTTAGTTCCTCTTCATAGATGTCTTTTTCCTGATTCCAGGTCAAGAGGATCCAATGATTGGTGGAATTTAAATCACACAGCGAAACTTCAGGAACTCTGGTAAATGGTTGCCTGTACTTTCCGGCCTCTGCATCCTTACAAGTGAAAGGAATATGGTTTTTGTGTGAGCCAATTCATGGTACCAGCCACATATTTTTCTTGGTTTTGGCCTCAGGGAGTTAACATAGTAATATATTCTATTAATTAAAGTATCTAGAATAACCAGTACTTATGAATAAAACAGAATAAAATTTGAAAATCCTTACTAGTATTAGGGAAGAATAGCATGTAAATGTTAATAACAGATTTATAGTTCTCAGTTTGTGCTGTACATCCTCTACAGGGACATTTGGAAATGTGTGGAAACATTGTTGGTTATCACAATGACCAGGGAATGCTATGGGCAATATATGGACAAGAACCAGAAGTAGTACATTGGACTTCAGTAAAATTTGACACAGTGAAGAATTATCCTAACTTACATACCAATAGCCTCTCTTTTCGGAAACATTGGCATAAGTAATCTTCAAATTTCAGTAACCCATTTTTTGGCTGCGCAGGTTTTTATTGCTGTTTGCAGGCTTTCCCTAGTTGCGGCAAGCAGGGATTACTCTCTAGATGTGATGTGTGGGTTTCTCGTGGTGCCTTCTCTTGCTGTGAAGCAACAACTCTAGGCATACAGGCTTCAGTAGTTGTAGTCCATGGGCTCAGAAATTGCAGTTCCAGGGCTCTAGAGCACAGGCTGAATAGTTGTGTCACTGTGGATTAGCTGCTCAAAGGCATGTGGGATCTTCCCCGACCAGGGACAGAACCAGTGTCTCCTGCATTGGTAGATGGGTTTCTTAACCTACTTTAACCCACCAAGTCCCTGGTCCCTACTTTAACCAGGGACCTCAATAATCTACTTTGTCATCAGAAAAATTTGCTGATTTGACCTTTTCTACTCTCCTATGGAAGAGAATAAGACATTCATACCTAGATGAGATGAATATTTCCTATGTATATAAATAGGTTTAAGAAGGATCATGAATAAAATAAATTAATATCTTATGAACAGAAGAAATCACTTGACTTTAGTAAATGGTGGTCCTCAAAGGATATTCATCTAACTAGCAGCACAGCATCACCTGGGAGCTTATTTTAGAAATAAACATCTCTGGTTCCAGACCTACTGAATCAGAAACACTGGGATTGGGGCCCAGCAATTCCTATATTAACAAGCCCTCTAGGTGGTTTTTGTATACTTAAAACTTTGACAACTGCTGGAATTAAAGCATCAAGGAGTGAATGCTTTAAGAATTTGATGTATTTAGAGAATCTGAGTTTCATCTGCTATGAGTATGTTCAAAGGAAAGAAATATTTTATATTAAATTGGCCTGCATTGGGGAAATCTTTAATTGCTCTAATAGCAATTCCTCCTAGGCATGGTATTCAAGAACATATGGAGGAGAATAGATGTGAGACATGATCCACACCAGGGAACTACACCAGAGAAACTTATGAATGTAGAGGTGTATTAGTTTTCTATGGATTTGTAAAAAAAATAACCATAAGCTTAAGGTCACAGCTTAATTATTTCACAACTTCTATAGATCAAAGTTCTCACATGGCTCTTCGTGGGCTAAAATCAAGAAGTTCACAAGAGTAGCATTTCTTACTGCATGTTCTGCAGAGGAATCCACTTCCAGGTTCATTCATGTTGTTGGCCAAATTCAGTTCCTGGAGGTTGCTCCTAGAAGCCCCTATATAGTTCATACAAACAGCCACCTATACCAGATCCTTCTCTGACTTTACCTGTTGCTGCTCCTATTCTGCCTTCCTCGTTTCACTGTATCTGTTTACTCCAGCCAGAGAATGTTGCTGCTTTTAAGGGATCATGTGGCTAGACTGGGCCCACCTGGAAAATCTAAATTACTCTCCTTATTCTAAGGTCCATAGCCTCAATGACATCTGCAAACTCCTCCTTTTCTATGTAACATCATATATTCACAGGTTCCAGGGATTAGAACAGGGGCAACTTTGGAGAATCATGATTCAGCCTGCTGTGTAGAGGAATTAATTCATTCTTGCCTCTAGCTACAGTATTAACTATGCCAGGCTCTGGAGTATAAAAAAGAATGAATGCTATATTCTCTATTTCAAGAATTTTACAGTCTAGACTGTGTCAAATCAGATGAGGGAATCAGAGAGCTATCTTATTTATGAGACAATTCACCTGGAATAGTGATTCTGAAATATACTATAATATACTATATAATACTATAATAATTAATAATAACAAGAGTCTCAGCAGAATTTCAGTGGCAGGTATTTCCATTTAGAAAGTCTATCCATTTGTCAAGGTCCCAGGTAGGGGACTTGGTAACACCTCACTCTCCAGACCTGGTGAGAAGCAGGAAACAGGAGTTCTCAATCATTAGACCTAAACAGAGTTCCAGTCCCTCAAAGCGAGGGAGGCATCATGAGTGAAATTAGTGAAAACTTAGAAATAGAGACCAAAGTGGAAATGCAGCAGTAGAACTCAACCTTATCATTGTAAAAAGGAAGAGGATACTAGGATTTGGGAGAACTATGCACATACACAAGCATTTTCCTTGGTTGTTCTGGGTATTGTGTCTGATTGGTACTAAAGAGAATTAAGGAAGCAGTTCAGGAGAACAGTGGTCATTACTGGGGTATGTTTAGGACCAACAGAAGCTTGTATGCAAACACCTGCTCGGGGTTCTGAAGCAGAGGACTGGTCCTGGAGATTCTGTCAGGAGGCCTTGAACTCAAAGAACTTCACCGTCTTTGACTACTTTCTACGTGCGTTTGGCAATCCTCTGTCAAATTGGAAACTTTTCTTTGTATTTTAGACAAAAGGTGTAAAGATGGGTAAAACAATAGGCCAAGTGGTAATGGCAGCTGAGAATTTAAGGTGTGGGACATGAAAGATGTCTTTGAAAACAGATTCATGTCTCATGGGTCAACAGCCCTTTGCTGAATTCAGCTTTTTAAAATGATTGTGGGCTTGAATATTTTATACTAGCTTACCTTCCATCTTTCTTTCCTCCCTTTCTTCCCATTTTAGTATGGATTGTATTAGTATCTTTTACAATAATCCATTAGAAAATTATGAGAGTGGGAATCTTTAAATGTTTTCAGTTTTTAGTGACTAGAACAGGGGGTGATATTAGTACACACCAAGCCCAGATACCTTACTTTCTGCTCTACGCAGCACATTTTGCTTCCTAGATAGAGCACATTTCTCCTCCAGAAATGGGGCATTTTGTATGAAAACAAAGAAAAATTAAATGATTTCCAAAATTGTATTTTTCAGTGAGAAAATAACAGCTAGAATATCACTATGTAATTCCTAGTCTCCCAGTGTTTCTCATTAAAGTGAAAAGCAAAGGAAAGAGATTAAAGATTTATCCTATGTATATAGGCAAATCTTTCCTACTGATGTAAAGTGAGAGAAAAAAGAGAGCCAAAGTAGGTCTTTTGGGAGAGCGTATGATTCAGGAAACACTTAGCACCCCGAAAGCTTCTGAGAAGTAAAGATAAAAGAGAGAAGTTGATAGGGGAGAGCAAATAGTTGTGAGTGTGGGAAGGAATTGCCCTCGAGATTTTTAAGTCACATTTCTAAGTTGTGAGACTTTTTTTTTAATTGAATGAGCTTGACTTTTAAACAGCCATTGGCATGTATGTATGTTGATTATTGCTATTTCAAATTTGTATTAGAAATCCCACCAGAGACGCAGTCTGTTGCTTTTAACAATCTAACCTGACTCAGGTAACAGAAAGTCAATCCTCAACAGGACATTATTCAATCCTGGAGCTAAAGCTCTGGTGTCCGTGGACCTTTGGGGATCATATCTCACTTCTCATTGTGTCCTGGCTGCCGCACATTAAGAAAGAATAGTGATAGCTGGCAGTTTTAATGCTACATTCAGTTGTATGTGTTCACATTACGGTTTTATTGCCAATTGGATTCTAAATCTTTATAATATTATTTGGGGGGCACAAGACCATGGAGAATAAGGACAGAGGTTTGTGTTGGATTTTTGGCTCACTCCGAGAGGTGACCTTCCATAAATTAGTTACCTTTCCCTTCAATCAGCATGAACTGCAATCTGTTGACTTGTGTCAAAGCTAACTGCAGGTGGTTTCCACCTGAGACATAGGATCCATATAATTTGTTGTTTTCCTGTGAATCTTACGTGAATTAACTTTTGCCTCATCAACCACAGAGAAGAGAAATTTCTTAAAAAACTTTTTAGAAAGCACTTATGTTAAAAAGCATATATTGTTATGGAAATATTAATAATGATAATTAACTATTGGAATAGAGATTGAGGGACTAAAGATAGCCCACTCCAGGCAAAACTGAGCAAGTTCTTTTAACTGTGCTAATATTATACAGAAAATATAACCGAAGATATGTTTTATTCAATAGCCTCACTGACATAATTCTCTTGAGTCTTCTCATTTGAAATTGCCTCTGCTAATTGCTTCAGCTTTTTCCAACAAATATATTACAGAGCCAAGAAAGCCCATTGTTTGAACCACTGGTGCTTGGGGCAGGTGGGCCACAGCTACAGGAGACATAAAAATCACAGCTGGAATGCTTCTCTTCTTTGTCTCATTCTAAATATTTTATCTTAAAATATAGTACTCAATTCTGGAAATATGACCATACTAATTCTTTAGGGAAGCTGTCCAATATTCCTAATTTTTCTACACTTTTAAATGAAAACTGAAAAGTTACATTACAGTCCTGCTATTACTAATAATTACTATGTCTTCTACAATATAATTACGAGAATTCTATCTTTGTTTTAAATTTGTTGAATTTCATTTAGTTGATCTCCAGTCACATAAAGTCTACCATTTTATAAACCAGAATATAATAATGTTGGAAAGTAAAGCTATAGATTACCACGTATTGTCTCCAATATAGCAAATCCATATGTGAACAGAATTTATTCTGAACCTGAGAGAAAAAAACATGGGTCAACATAAGACAAGCTCATTTAATAAAACTGCATAACGTTGCTACTTTTTTTTTTTAATTAATTTTATTTTATTTTTAAACTTTACATAATTGTATTAGTTTTGCCAAATATCAAAATGAATCCACCACAGGTATACATGTGTTCCCCATCCTGAACCCTCCTCCCTCCTCCCTCCCCATACCATCCCTCTGGGTCGTCCCAGTGCACTAGCCCCAAGCATCCAGTATCGTGCATTGAACCTGGACTGGCATCTCGTTTCATACATGATATTTTACATGTTTCAATGCCATTCTCCCAAATCTTCCCACCCTCTCCCTCTCCCACAAAGTCCATAAGACTGTTCTATACGTCAGTGTCTCTTTTGCTGTCTCGTATACAGGGTTATCGTTACCATCTTTCTAAATTCCATATATATGCGTTAGTATACTGTATTGGTGTTTTTCCTTCTGGCTTACTTCACTCTGTATAATAGGCTGTGGTACATATACACAATGGAGTATTACTCAGCCATTAAAAAGAATACATTTGAATCAGTTCTAATGAGGTGGATGAAACTGGAGCCTATTATACTTTTTGATTTATAAGAAAATTACATATTGAAACACTAAATTAAATGAACACTAAATGAACACTAAATTCCATTAAGTAATAATATAATTTATAATAATCTTGCCAAATACACTTGACCAGATGCCTATTCAGAATTCTAATATTTTCTTAGAAATTAAGGCAAAGAATCTAAAGACACAAGTTGATTTTATTTAGTTTTCAGACAAGAAAAAGATTATAATTTATGGGAAAGTTCTTTCTCTTGGCATTTGCCTGTCTTCCTCTTTATTACCAATTGATCTCTTTTCTTCCATGGGCTATTTTTCACTGCTCTATTTTCCCTACTTCTTTAACAAGAAAAGACTCTTGGAAAGCATAATTAACATCTTCAAGTGTATACGAAAGTCTTAACTTCCTGCTAGATAATAAAGTCATTCTAGTTCAAAATTCTATTAAAAAATGTTGTTATATTTATTTCCAGTCACTTTAAAAGCTAGGATAAAAAGGTCTTAAGATCTTGTTAAGGAGTGTTGCTGCTAGTAATCCATGGAGTAGATACTTAATTTAGAAATATTGTTTTAAAAATGTAAAAAAAATTTGGTTATTTTAAAATACTAATGACTTCCCTTTACATGGTACAGCTGATACAAGTTTGTGAATTTCCTCTTTAGTAAATCTCAGTACCTTTTCTATCAGGCAGGAAACATATATATCTAGCATCACCTGACATTGCATTGTTATCGATGAGAGGTATTAATTGCTTGCAAATAGAATCATCCTTCATTATAAAAGGCAAAGATCCATTTCTCAATCCCTCTCTCTTTCTCTAAATGACACATGTCATTTGCTAAAACAATTTCCTTGGACTATATCACTATTATGGGATGGATGTTTATGCCTTTCAAAATTTAATGTTGAAGCCACCTGTGGTGGTTTTTGGAGATGGTCTTTGGGGAGGTAATTAGGGTTAAATCAGGTCATGATGCTGTGGCACCCATGATGGGATTAGTGCCCTTATGAGAAGAGACACTAGAGGGCTTATTCTCTCTCTCTCTCTCTCTCTCTCTCTCTGTCCATCTCTCTATGCCACTTGAGAACACAAGAAGACCTCTCTCTCTCTCTCTCTCTCTCTCTCTGTCCATCTCTCTATGCCACTTGAGAACACAAGAAGACCGAAGTCTGTTAACTAGCAAGAGAGCTCTTACAGAACTTGACCATGCTGACACCCTGATCTTGGACTTTCAGCATTCAAAACTGTGGGAAATACATGGTTTTTTGTTAATCAGACACACAGTCTAAGATATTTTGGGCTGTAATAGCAGTTCAAAAGGACTAAGACACAGTTCAAGCTAACCCAATCATAGTATTCATTTTTTCATTCCACATAGATTTAATAAGAACATATTCAATCTCAGCAGCTTTCTTGACCATATCTCCCCTGTGAAAGGCATATTTACAACCATAATTCAATGACTCGGTGCTTTTACTCTTCTGTATATTTACTTAGCATTAATGTTTTAGCAGGTGACAGTGGTACCTTGCAAACACTGCAAACATTTTAATACTATAACACCCAACAAGATGCAGACTTGCATATGTATTTTGAAAGGTGGAAAAGGCTAAATTTCTAGAGATTTGTGATAAATTCTAGAGCTAAAAAATTGTTTCTTATTTCTAGACAATAAAAGATTTTATGTAAAACTACATTTTTAAAAACTGTGCCTGTATCCTTTTCACTGGTATTATAAAACTTCATTACATTGCAAGCAAATTGACTATAGTACTCATTACAAACTGAAATAATAAATAGAAACAATGAAAAGAATATTTCCTCATAAGGATAATTTATTTGTGTCTAGAAAATTTATTATACTTTCATGGATTGCTATTCTTGACTTGAGCAACATTTACCTCCCCATAGCTGAAACAAGCTTACAATTTTTTAATCAGAGGAAACTAGCAATTTTACAATTTCAACTAGATTATAATATATAGTCTTATTTTTTTTGCCACAAAGCCCTGACTTCTAAACTATTATATCTGTCACTAGCATGATCAAGTAGGGCAAAAACTTAAGAATGTTCTTATGTGCAACCCTATATGCATCTTTTAGAACATTCCAATAAAACTCATGTTATCATCCATGAGAAATTTAACTAGGCTAATTGACTACATGGAACAAATTAGTGTGAACCTCATTTATTTAATATAGTCATGAAAAATTGAAAATGTCTGTTCTGATGATCTGACATAGAAAGACACAAAAGTCCTACTAGAGAATTTTTAACGGGACATATAACCAGTTGATGTTTTAATTAATATTTAGTCTGTATATTATATATATGCACTTATGTATATATGTACATTAAAATAAAATGTTGGCTAATAGAAAATACTATAAAAAATATCAGCTTATTAATTCAAATCCAATTTAAATAATTTAATTCTAAACTATATGTATATTTGATCTATTGATTTTTTTTATGAAGCCTATGTTTAATATAAGTTTCTCAATAATCTAATCATAGTTATTATTGTCTTTAATAATCCCATGATATAATAAATAAATAAATAAATAAATAAATCCCATGATATAATAAATAAATAAATAATAAATAAATAAATAAATAAATAAATAAAATAAATAAATAAATAAATAAATATAATAAATAAATATAATAAATACAGAAATAAAATTATCATTATTATTTTGCCCTTAATTAGTAGCAAAATTACAGTAAAATTTTACTAATTTGCACTAGTGAAAGAGGAATAACAGTAAACTGATGGAATTTTGAATCACAAAAAATATTATAAAGAATTATGGTTTTATTGTGCTCACATAGATATAAAAATAGGTTAACAAAATGATATCTAATGTCCAGAGAAGCACTAACAACAGATAAAAGGGAATGATTTATACACTTTCTCATTTATCATGACTTATTAATTATTAATAACATCTTTAGATTTTGTTCTGTTAAACAGTTTAGATGTGCTCCTTGGAAACACTATTACCAAGGCTTAACATTCTTTTTTAAAGCTAGCTATATTGCCAGAGGTTAGAAATAAGCTCTGGAAGAATAAAAATAGATTCTTTACATTCCATTGTCAAAATCAGCCCCTTCTGACAGCATAGAAGAGAACATATTATTCCGACTTCCTAGGAATAAAAGAAATTTTCTGGTAACTGAAATCAGGAGTGTACAAGACATATATTTGATAGAAGTAAAAGCTATAATTCAGGTAATATGTGCAATTTCTATTCGAGTTCTAGGAAAGTTATTGTGGTTAATTTACATATTGCCTCAAATATACAAATGACATCTGACTTACCTATGAAAAATATTTTTTCATCTTTCTTTAGAAATTTGAGATTGATACAAGGAGGCCTGTTAGCACTGCCTACTACATATTTTCTCCCCAAAGCTGGGTGAGAGATAAATTCACTCAATTACTATTTTGAGAATAATTAAATATAAACTTACTAGGTGTCAAGAACTGAGCCAGGTGCTGAGTATACAATTCAAAAAAGACAGTCTTCATCCTCATGGTCCACAGAGTTAAGTGGAAGAGCTGGATACTAAACAATTTGTAACACAAATAAATAATTACAATTGTTATAATGCTATAAAGGAAAAAATAAAGGATCTTAAAACTGAAATGGTTCAGCTGGGTCCCAAACAGAGGGATCTGCAAGGATTTGGCTATACTTTTTTATCCAGCAATGACCAAGATAGTGAAATCTTAAACCTAAAGGACATCATTAAACTAATCATTAGGGAGTACACTTGTTCTAGAGAATACATAATTTCTTAGACTTTACCCATAGCTTAAATGAAATGAATTTTAGCGTCATCTCTCTTTGTTTTTTCAGACAATATTCACAAAGCAACATTTTGATTACCAACTTAGAATTCCTAGTACCTTTGCACTGGGAAGGAAAACCACAGAACAACACACACAAACATTTTAGTCACTGGAAAAAATTACCTCATTAGAATGTAATACGTAAGTGCAGGAAATTCTTTTCCTCCAACTTTATTGACAAATAATGAACATATATCCAGACTGAGCCAGAGAGACTGAGTCAGACCTACCTTTGAGTATTTGAGTGTCTCCTGTGGACAGAAGTGGCTGGCAACAGGAGCAGGGGATCTGAGTGCAATAGACCTGGAGGTGGCATAAGCCCTCTTGGAGGAGGTCGCCATTAACCCCACCATAGAGCCCCCAGAACTTACACAGGACTGGGGAAACAGACCCTTGGAGGGCACAAACAAAACCTTGTGTGCACCAGGACCCAGGAGAAAGGAGCAGTGACCCAAGAGACTGACCCAGAATGCCTGTAAGTATCCAGGAGTCTCCGGCGGAGGCATCGATCAGCCTGCTGCAGGGCTGGGGGCACTGAGTGCTGCAGTGCATGCACAGGATATTTTGAAGGAGGTCACCATTATCTTCATTACCTCCACCATAGTTTGGTCAAACAACAGGGAGGAAACAAGCCCCTCCCGACAGAGAACAGGATTAAAGATTTACTCAGCATGGCCTGACCATCAGAACAAGAACCAATTTCCCCTACAGTCAGTTTCTACCATCAGGAAGCTTCCATAAGCTTTTTATTCTTATCTCAGAGGGTGGACAGAATGAAAACCAAAATCACAGACAACTAATCAAAGTGATCACATGGAACATAGCATTGTCTAACTGGAAGAAACTATGAGCCATGCCCTGTAGGGCTAGCCAAGACAGACAGGTCATGGTGGAAAGTTCTGACTAAATATGGTTCACTGGAGAAGGGAATGGCAAACCACTTCAGTATTCTTGCCTTGAAAACCCCATTCAGTCGTGTCCAACTCTTTGCAACCCCAAGGACTGCAGCATGCCAGGCCTCCCTGTCTATCACCAACACCAGGAGTTTACTCAAACTCATGTCCACTGAGTCAGAGATGCCATCCAACCATCTCTGTCATCCCCTTCTCCTCCTGCCTTCAATCTTTCCCAACATCAGCGTCTTTTCCAATGAGTCAGCTCTTTGAATCAAGTGGTGAATGTATTGGAGCTTCAACATCAGTCCCTCCAATAAATTCAGGACTGATTTCCTTTAGGGTGGACTGGTTGGAACTCCAGGCAGTCCAAGGAACTCTCAAGAGTCTTCTTAACACCACAGTTCAAAAGCATCAATTCTTCGGCGGCGCTCAGCTTTCTTTATACTCCAACTCTCACAGCCATTCATGACTACTGGAAAAAACATAGCCTTGACTAGACAGACTTTGGTGGCAAAGTAATGTCTCTGCATTTTAATATGCAGTCTAGGTTGCTCATACCTTTTCTTCCAAGGAGCAAGCGTCTTTTAATTTCATGGCTGCAGTTACCATCTGCAGTGATTTTGGAGCCCAGAAAAATAAAGTCTGCCACTGTTTCCACTGTTTCTCCATCTATTTGCCATGAAGTGATGGGACTGGATGCTATGATCTTAGTTTTTTGAATGTTGAACTTTAAGCCAACTTTTTCAATCTCCACTTTCATTTTCATCAAGAGGCTCTTCAGTTCTTCATTGCTTTCTGCCATAAGGGTGGTATCATCTGTGTATCTGAGGTTATTGATATTTCTCCCAGCAATCTTGATTCCAGCTTGTGCTTCATCCAGCCCAGAGTTTCTCATAATGTACTCTGCATATAAGTTAAATAAACAGGGTGACAATATACAGCCTTGATGTACTCCTTTCCCTATTTGGAACCAGTCTCTTGTTCCATGCCCAGTTCTGATTGTTGCTTCCTGACCTGCATACAGATTTCTCAAGAGGCAGGTCAGGTGGTCTCGAATTCCCATCTCTTTCAGAATTTCCCACAGTTTGTTGTGATCCACACAGTCAAAACATTTGGCACAGGCAATAAAGCAGATGTAGATGTTTTTCTGGAACTCTCTTGCTTTTTCCATGATCCAGCAGATGTTGGCAGTTTATCTCTGGTTCCTCTGCCCTTTCTAAAACAAGCTTCAACATCTGGAAGTTCAGAGTTCACATATTGTTGAAGCCTGGTTTGGAGAATTTTGACCATTACTTTACTAGCGTGTAAGATGAGTGGTTCCAAATAGGAAAAGGAGTTTGTCAAGGCTGTATATTGTCACCCTGCTTATTTAACTTCTATGCAGAGTACATCATGAGAAACGCTGGGCTGGAAGAAGCACAAGCTGGAATCAAGATTGCCGGGAGAAATATCAATAACCTCAGATATGTAGATGACACCACCCTTATGGCAGAAAGTGAAGAGGAACTAAAAAGCCTCTTGATGAAAGTGAAAGAGGAGAGCAAAAAAGTTGGCTTAAAGCTCAACATTCAGAAAACTAAGATCATGGCATCTGGCCCCATCACTTCATGGCAAATAGATGGGGAAACAGTGGAAACAGTGTCAGACTTTACTTTTTTGGGCTCCAAAATCACTGCAGATGGTGATTGCATCCATGAAATTAAAAGATGCTTACTCCCTGGAAGGACGGTTATGACCAATCTAGAGAGCATATTCAAAAGCAGAGACATTACTTTGCCAACAAAGGTCCCTCTAGTCAAGGCTATGGTTTTTCCAGTGGTCATGTATGGATGTGAGAGTTGGACTGTGAAGAAAGCTGAGTGCTGAGGAATTGATGGTTTTGAACTGTAGTGTTGGAGAAGACTCTTGAGAGTCCCATGGACTGCAGGGAGATCCAAACAGTCCATTCTAAAGGAGATCAGTCCTGGGTGTTCTTTGGAAGGAATGATGCTGAAGCTGAAACTCCAATTCTTCGGCCACCTCATGCGAAGAGTTGACTCATTGGAAAAGACTGATGCTGGGAGGGATTGGGGGCAGGAGGAGAAGGGGACGACAGAGGATGAGATGGCTGGATGGCATCACCGACTCAATGGACACGAGTTCGGGTGAACTCCAGGAGTTGGTGATGGACAGGGAAGCCTGGCGTGCTGCAATTCAAGAGTCGGACACAACTGCGCGACTGAACTAAACTGAAGATGAGTGCAATTGGATGGTATTTTGCACATTCTTTGGCATTGCCTTTCTTTGGGATTGGAATGAACAACCTTTTCCAGTCCTGTGACCACTGCTGAGTTTTCCAAATTTGCTGGTATATTGAGTGCAGCACTTTCACAGCATCATCTTCCAGGATTTGAAATTCCATCACCTCCACTAGCTTTGTTCCTAGTGATGCTTTCTAAGGCCCACTTGACTTCACATTCCAGGATGTTTGGCTCTAGGTGAGTGATCACACCATCGTGATTATCTGGGTCATGAAGATATTTTTTGTACAGTTCTTCTGTGTATTCTTGCCACCTCTTCTTAATATCTTCTGCTTCTGTTAGGTCTATACCATTTCTGGCCTTTATTGAGCCCATCTTTGCATGAAATGTTGCCTTGGTATCTCTAATTTTCTTGAAGAGATCTCTAGTCTTTCCCATTCTATTGTTTTCCTCTATTTCTTTGCATTGATCACTGAGGAAGGTTTTCTTATCTCTCCTTGCTATTCTTTGGAACTCTGCATTGAAATGGGTATATCTTTCTTTTTCTCTTTTGCTTTTCACTTCTTTTCTTTTCACAGCTATTTGTAAGACCTCCTCAGATAGCCATTTTGCTTTTTGCATTTCTCTTTTGGGGGGATGGTCTTGCTCCCTGTCTCCTGTACACTCTCATGAATCTCCAACCATAGTTCATCAGGCACTTTGTCTATCAGATTTGGTCTCTGAAATCTACTTCTCACTTCCACTGTATAATCATAAGGGACTTGATTTAGGTCATACCTGAATGGTCTAGTGGTTTCCCCCCACTTTCTTCAATCTAAGTCTGAATTTGGCAATAGGAGTTCATGATCTGAGCCACAGTCAGCTCCTGGTCTTGTTTTTCTGACTGTATAGAGCTTCTCCATCTTTAGCTGCAAGGAATATAATCAATCATATTTTGGTGTTGACTGTCTCCTGATATTTACGTGCAGAGTCTTCTCTTGTGTTGTTGGAAGAGGTTATTTGCTATGACCAGTGCATTCTCTTGGCAGAACTCTATTAGCATTTGCCCTGCTTCATTCTGTACTCCAATGCCAAATTTGCCTGTTACTCCAGGTGTTTCTTGACTTCCTGCTTTTGCATTACATTCCCCTACTGTTCATGAAAACCCATGAACAGTATGAAAAGGCAAAAAGATAGGACACTGAAAGATGAACTCCCCAGATCCATAGGTGCCCAATATGCTACTGGAGAAGAGTAGAAAAATAACTCCAGAAAAGATGAAGAGACGGAGCAAAAGTGAAAACAACCTGCCCAGTTGTTGATGTGACTGGTGATGGAAGTCCAATGCTGTAAAGAACAATTTTGTGCAGGAATCTGAAATGTTAGATCCATGAATCAAGGTAACTTGTAAGTGGTCAAATAGGAGATGACAAGGGTGAACATCAAGATATTAGGAATCAGTGAATTATAATGGACTGGAATGGGTGAATTTAACTCAGATGACCATTTTATCTACTTCTGTGGACAAGAGTCTCTTAGACGAAATGGAGCAGCCATCATAGTCAACAAAAGAACCTGAAATGCAGTTCTTAGGGTCAATCTCAAAGACGACGAATGATCTCTGTTTGTTTCCATACAGTCAGTTAAGTCAGTTCAGTTGCTCAGTCATGTCCGACTCTTTGTGACCCCATGAATTGCAGCACGCCAGGCCTCCCTGTCCATCACTAACTCCTGGAGTTCACCTGAACTCGTGTCCATTGAGTCGGTGATGCCATCCAGCCATCTCATCCTCTGTCGTCCCCTTCTCCTCCTGCCCCCAATCCCTCCCAGCATCAGAGTCTTTTCCAATGAGTCAACTCTTCGCATGAGGTGGCCGAAGAATTGGAGTTTCAGCTTCAGCATCATTCCTTCCAAAGAACACCCAGGACTGATCTCCTTTAGAATGGACTGGTTGGATCTCCCTGCAGTCCATAGGACTCTCAAGAGTCTTCTCCAACACTACAGTTCAAAACCATCAATTCCTCAGCGCTCAGCTTTCTTCACAGTCCAACTCTCACATCCATACATGACCACTGGAAAAACCATAGCCTTGACTAGAGGGACCTTTGTTGGCAAAGTAATGTCTCTGCTTTTGAATATGCTCTCTAGATTGGTCATAACCGTCCTTCCAGGAAGTATGCATCTTTTAGTTTCATGGATGCAATCACCATCTGCAGTGATTTTGGAGCCCAAAAAAGTAAAGTCTGACACTGTTTCCACTGTTTCCCCATCTATTTGCCATGAAGTGATGGGGCCAGATGCCATGATCTTAGTTTTCTGAATGTTGAGCTTTAAGCCAACTTTTTCGCTCTCCTCTTTCACTTTCATCAAGAGGCTTTTTAGTTCCTCTTCACTTTCTGCCATAAGGGTGGTGTCATCTGCATATCTGAGGTTTGTTTCTAAGGAACCATTAAATATTACAGTAATCCAAGTCTATGCCCCAACCAGTAATGCTGAAGAAGCTGGTTTTATGAAGACCTACAGACCTTCTAGAACTAACAACCAAAAAACATGTCCTTTTCATTATAGGGGACTGGAATACAAAGGTAGGAAGTCAGGGGATACCTGGAGTAACAGGCAAATTTGGCTTTGGCATACAAAATGAAGGAGAGCAAAGGCTAACAGAGTTTCCCCAAGAGAATGCACTGGTCATTGCAAACACCCTCTTCCAACAACACAAGAGAAGATTCTACATATGGACATCACCACAGGGTCAATACTTAAATCAGATTGATTATATTCCTTGCAGCCAAAGATGGAGAAGCTCTATACATTCAGCAAAAACAAGAACAGGAGCTGACTGTGGCTCAGATCATGAATTCAGACTTCAATTGAAGAAACGGAAAACCGCTAGACCATTCAGGTATGAACTAAATCAAATCCCTTTTGATTATACAGTGGAAGTGACAAATAGATTCAAGGGATTAGATCTGACAGATAGAGTCCCTGAAGAACTATGGACAGAGGTTGAAGACACTGTAGAGGAGGCAGTGGTCAAGACCATCCTAAAGAAAAAAAATGCAAAAAGGCAAAAGGTTGTCTGAGAAGGCATTACAAATAGCTGAGAAAAGAGGCTAAGCAAAAGGCAAAGGAGAAAAGGAAAGATTTTCTTTGAATCTTGAATTTGAATTTGCTTTTGTATGCATTTGAAATGATGGGACCCATTTGAATACAGACTTCCAAAGAATGGCAAGGAGAGATAAGAAAGCCTTCCTCAGTTATCAGTGTGAAGAAATAGAGGAAAACAGTAGAATGGGAAAGACTAGAGATTTCTTCAAGAAAATTAGAGATATCAAGGCAACATTTCATGCAAAGATAGGCACAATAAAGGACAAAAATCGCATGGACCTAACAGAAGCAGAAGATATTAAGAAGAGGTGGCAAGAATACAAAGAAGAACTATACAAAAATGGTCTTCATGACCAAGATAATCACAATAGTGTGATCACTCACATAGAGCCAGACATCCTGGAATAGGAAGTCAAGTGGGCCTTAGAAAGCATCACTACGAACAAAGCTCATGGAGGTGATGGAATTCCAGTTGAGCTATTTCAAATCCTAAAAGATGATGCTGTGAAAGTGCTGCACTCAATATGCCAGCAAATTTGGAAAACGCAGCAGTGGCCACAGGACTGGAAAAGGTCAGTTTTCATTCCAATCCCAAAGAAAGGCAATGCCAAAGAATATTCAGACTACCGTACAATTGCACTCATCTCACATGCTAGCACAGTAATGCTCAAAATTCTCCAAGGAAGGCTTCAACAATATGTTTACTGTGAGCTTCCACATGTTCAAGTTGGATTTAGAAAAGCCAGAGCAACCAGAGATCGATTTGCCAACATCCAATGGATCATTGAAAAAGCAAGAAATTCCAGAAAATCATCTATATCTGCTTTATTGCCTATGCCAAATCCTTTGACTGTGTAGATCACAACAAATTGTGGAAAATCCTGAAAGAGATGGGAATACCAGACCACCTGACCTGCCTCCTGAGAAATCTGTATGCAGTTCAAGAAGCAACAGTTAGAACTGGACATGGAACAATAGACTAGTTCCAAATAGGGAAAGGAGTATGTCAAGGCTGTATATTGTCACCCTGCTTATTTAACTTCTATGCAGAGTACATCATGCGAAATGCTGGGCTGGATGAAGCACAAGCTGGAATCAAGATTGCTGGGAGAAATATCAATAACCTCAGAAACACAGACGATAGTACCCTTATGACAGAAAGTGAAGAAAAACTAAAGAGCCTCTTGATGAAAATAAAAGAGGAGAGTGAAAAAAGTTGGCTTAAAACTCAACATTCAGAAAACTAAGATCATGGCATCTGGTCCCATCACTTCATGACAAATAGATGGGGAAACAGTGGAAACAGTAACAGACTTTATTCTTTTGGGCTTCAACAAAATCACTGCAGATGGCGACTGCAGCCATGAAGTTAAAAGACACTTGCTCCTTGGAAGAAAAGCTATGACCAACCTAGACAGCATTACTAGACAGTAAAGCAGAGACATTACTTTGCCAACAAGGGCCTGCCTATTCAAAGCTATGTTTTTTCCAGTAGTCATGTATGAATGTGAGAGTTGGACCATAAAGAAGGTTGAGTGCCAAAGAGTTGATGATTATGGACTGTGGAGTTGGAGAAAGATTTTTGAGAGTCCCTTGGATTGCAAGGAGATCCAACCAGTCCATCTTAAAGGAAATCAGTCCTGAACATTCATTGGAAGGACAGATGCTGAAGCTGAAACTCCAATACTTTGGCCACCTGATGTGAAGAGCTGACTCATTGGAAAAGACCCTGATGCTGGGAAAGATCAAAGGCCAGAGAAAACAGGGACAACAGAGGATGGCATGGTTGGATGGCATCACCGACTCAATGGACATGAGTTTGAGTGAGCTCCAGGAATTGGTGATGGTTAAGGAAGCCTGGTGTGCTGCAGTCCATGGGGTTACAAAAGAGTCGGGCATGACTGAGTGACTGAGCTGAACTGATGGACATATAGCATATACATATAAGTTTAAGGTAGGCAGTGTGATCATTTCATTCATATGTATATTGCAGAATTATTATTTTAATATGGTTAAACCTCTTCTATCACCTCATGTAATTACAATTTTTTATAGTGATAACATTTTAGATATACTCTTTTAGCAACTTTCAAGTATGTAGTACAATATTGTTAACTAAAGTCCCCAAAGTGTACTTCAAGTCCCTAGAATTTATTTATCTTAGAATTAGAAGTTTGTAATTTTTGACCAACCTGTCCCCATCCACACACCTTCTTCCTCTGGTTGCTCTTTCTATGAGTCTGGATTTTTTAGATTTTACATATCTGTGAGATCATAGAATATTTTTCTTTCTCTCTCTGACTTTTTCACTTAGTACAATGCCCTTAAGGTCCATTCATTTTGTCATAAAAGGCAGGGTTTCCTTCACGTTTATGACTGAATAATATTCCATTGGATATATACCCCATACTTTTTATCCATCTTCTGTTGAATGTCATTAAAGTTCCTTCCATATCTTGGCTACAGTGAGTAATGTTACAGCGAACATGGGGGTTCACATACCTCTTCAAGGTAGTAATTTTATTTATTTTATATGCCCAGAAGTAGGATTGCTGGATTCTATCATAATTTTATTTTTACTTTCTTGAGGAAACTTCATACTGTTTTCTAAAACAGTCCACCTCTGCTAGTCCCTGGCTAGCCTGTGGTGAAGTTGGGTTTCCATTTCACTCTCCTTCTCCCGTCGGGAGAATGTCTGCTTCTGCACTAGGCTGCCTGGGCTTGGAGGAGGGATGGTGGGGCTAAACTACCTTTCCCACCTTCATCAGTACATCTTCTCTTATTGCTATGCTTCACTCAGGTGGTATAATCCCTTACCTGTATTCATAGGTCTTGGTAAGATATTTTCATGCACAAAAAATTGTTCAAATTGGTGTTTTCTTTTTCATTTTTAATATGAAGTTTGAATGTGGTGGTGGTTAATGCTTTTTTGCTGTATCTGTTATTTTTCCTTTTTTTTTTGTCGTTTGGAGGAAACTATATTGAGTAATAACACTACTAGCCTTTCTCTATCTTCACATTAACTCTTCCCCCAGGAGAAGTAGTGAGTTAATTCGTTGGAGTTTGGAATGAGAAACAGCATGTTTTTTATCCCCTTTGGCTATCACTTTTTTTTTTTCTTTCCCAAGGAAGCATCCTTTGACTTTACCTCTGCCTACCTCATTAGTCATAAAAGCTAATCATTTCTATGTTGTGATAATTTAAATTTAACTTCTCAAGATGATAGACATGAACTTTGTCATTAGGTGTCTTCTGATATGATAGAGTATGCTTATATTAATTTTTAAATTATTCACCATAAAGCAAACAAAAGTACTTTAAATAAAACATCAGGTTGGCACAGAGCTCCTAGGGATCTATAAACCTGAAAGAGTAATGCAGTACTCAATACTAATAACAATAAAATAAATAATTTACTGTAAAAATGAGAGCTCTTCTCTTTACAAACTTTTTGGCATTATGCTAAACTTAGACATTTAAGAAATTTGAAAATTGTATATAAATAATTAAACATAGATGTATCTTGATTAAAAGCAATCCTATTAATTTTTAAACACTTTGATTTATGTGAGAGGGTTCTGTCTATGTTTTCATCTAGGAGTTTTATAGTGTCTGGTCTTACATTTAGATTTTTAATCCATTTTGAGTTTATTTTTGTGTATGGTGTTAGGGAGTGTTCTAATTTCATTATTTTATATGTAGCTGTCTTTTCTCAATTGTATATTCTTTCCTCTTTTGTTATACATTAACTAGTGATAAGTGGATTTATTTCTGGGATTTTCTCCTGCTGCACTGATTTATATGTTTGTTTTTTTTACCAGTAACATATTGTTTATTGCTCAGCCATAAAAAGAATGAAATAATGCCATTTGCAGTAACATGGGTAGACTTAGAGATTATCATGCTGAGTGAAGTATGTCATATAGAGAAAAAATATCATTTGGTATCACTTACATATGGAATCTAGAAAAAAGATACAAATGAACTTATTTACAAAGCAGAAATAGACTCACAGATATAGAAAACAAATTCTTAGCTACCAAAGGGGAGGGAAGTAGGAATGAATTAGGAGTTTGGGATTAACAGATACACACTACTATATGTGAAATAGATAAACAACAAGGACCTACTGTATAGGGGACTCTACTCAACATCTTATAAGAACCTATAATGGGAAAGAACCTGAAAAAAGAATAGATAGATATCTGAATCACTTTACTGTATACCTGAAACTAATACGACATTGTAAATTGACTATACTTCAATTAAAAAAAATTTTAAAAAAATTAAATGCAAACTTACATATTGAACTAATATGAAACGAGAAGCTAGACTTTGAAAATAGAAGCTAGAGGTGAACACTTGTTATCCTTGTTTGATTTGCTATTTAGGAGCAGAGAGACTTCGTTTTAAACATTTTCTATTGTGTCTGTCATGTATGTTCATTGAGTCATAATATTTGTCCCACCCCTACACTCCCAACTTACCTAAAAATATTACATATCATGTTTAACTTGTGAACTTTTGCCTTCACTTGCCCTAGTCCTGTAAAACTGTGTGTTCTCTTAAATTGTTATCTGATAGGCTATTAGAGAACTGGAGACTACCATCCTGTATACCAATCAACTGCCATTGCTTCCAAGGAAGTAGGGAGACTCTTGCCATATTACATATTACTTGGGATAAAAAATAATCATTCTTCATCTTGAACAATTTTCTACAAATATTATTTGTGCTTAGATTGTTTATGTTCAACTTTGAAAAATCACAAAAGTTTATAAAGAGTGAAAGAGGTTGTTTATTATGAAACAAATTGATATTACATGCTTATGTTTTTGAAGAGACTATCAAGTGTACACTATTTTTAAATAAAACAGTAAAAGAAAAAAGTCTATTTTCCAAAAAAAAAAAAACACAACACTTTAGGTGAACCATCTGGCTAAACAATAGCTGAAACAAGAGCAAATGAATGAAAACAGTAGCTTTGTTTCATTTTACCTTCTTATTCTATTAAGTCAGTATTTTAATTGACTCCCTGAAATGGTAGCCTCCAAGCTCTCAGTCAGAATAGTACCCCTGGACCCCTTCACAAATCCACGGAGTAGTGCTGTTCAATTTTTTAAATAATGATGAAAATTGAACACATCTATTTGAACATCCTGTTTCATAAAGGGGCAAACTAATTGTTGTGACCTGAACTGTGACTACGCCAAAGCCTTTGTATGGGTCACAACAAACTAGAAAATTCTTAAAGAGATGGGAATACCAGACCACTTGACTGTATTCTGAGACATCTGCATGCAGGTCAGGAACCAACAGTTAGAACTAGACATGGAACAACAGACTGGTTCCAAATAGGAAAAGGAGTATGTCAAGGTTGTTTATTGTCACCCTGCTTATTTAACTTATATGCAGAGTACATCATGCGAAATGCCAGGATGGATGAAGCACAAGCTGGAATCAAGATTGCCGGGAGAAATATCAATAACCTCAGATGTGCAGATGACACCACCATTAAGGCAGAAAGAGAACTAAAGAGTCTCTTGATGAAAGTGAAAGAGGAGAGTGAAAAGGTTGGCTTAAAGCTCAACATTCAGAAAATGAAGATCATGGCATCTGGTCCCATCAGTCAGTTCAGTTCAGTTGCTCAGTCGTGTCCGACTCTTTGTGACCCCATGAATTTCAGCACGCCAGGCCTCCCTGTCCATCACCAACTCCCGGAGTTCACTCAGACTCACGTCCATTGAGTCAGTGATGCCATCCAGCCATCTCATCCTCTGGCGTCTCCTTCTCCTTCTGCCCCCAATCCCTCCCAGCATCAGAGTCTTTTCCAATGAGTCAACTCTTTGCATGAAGTGGCTAAAGTACTGGAATTTCAGCTTTAGCATCATTCCTTCCAAAGAACACCCAGGGCTGATCTCCTTTAGGATGGACTGGTTGGATCTCCTTGCAGTCCAAGGGACTCTCAAGAGTCTTCTCCAACACCACAGTTCAAAAGCATCAATTCTTTGGTGCCCAGCCTTCTTCACAGTCCAACTGTCACATCCATACATGACCACTGGAAAAACCATAGCCTTGACTAGACGAACCTTTGTTGGCAAAGTAATGTCTCTGCTTTTGAATATGCTATCTAGGTTGGTCATAACTTTCCTTCCAAGGAGTAAGCGTCTTTTAATTTCATGGCATCAATCACCATCTGCAGTGATTTTGGAGCCCCAAAAAATAAAGTCTGACACTGTTTCCACTGTTTCCCCATCTATTTCCCATGAAGTGATGGGACTGGATGCCATGATCTTCATTTTCTGAATGTTGAGCTTTAAGCCAACTTTTTCACTCTCCTCTTTCACTTTCATCCCATCACTTCATGGCAAATAGATGGGGAAACAGTGGAAACAGTGACAGACTTTATTCTTTTGGGCTTCAACAAAATCACTGCAGATGGTGACTGCAGGCATGAAATTAAAAGACATCTGCTCCTTGGAAGAAAAGCTATGACTAAACTAGACAGCATATTAAAAAGCAAAGACATTACTTTGCCAACAAAGGTCCATCTAGTCAAAGCTATATTTTTTCCAGTAGTCATGTATGGATGTGAGAGTTGGACTATAAAGAAAGCTGAGTGCCAAAGAATTGATGCTTATGAACTGTAGAGTTGGAGAAGATTCTTGAGAGTCCCTTGGACTGCAAGGAGATCCAATCAGTCCATCCCAAAGGAAATCAGTCCTGAATATTCATTGGAGGGACTGATGCTGAAGCTGAAACTCCAATACTTTGGCCACCTGATGCAAAGGACTGACTCATTTGAAAAGACCCTGATACTAGGAAAGATTGAAGGCAGGAGGAGAGGGGGACGACAGAGGATGAGATGGTTAAATGGCATCACTAATACAATGGACATGAATTTGAGTAGACTCTGGGAGTTGGTGATGAACAGGGAAGCCTGGCGTGCTGCAGTCCATGGGGTTGCAAAGAGTCGGAGACCACTGAGCAACTGAATTGAACTGAACTGAGCTGTGAAGGGGAAACTAACTTGCTTAAAAATACCCCTTCAAAAAATTCCCAGATTCCTAAGAGCAGAGAGTAAGAATTAATTAACAGATTTCTATCATCCTGTGTGTTTATGTTATTATAAGTCATGTACAACCCTTGTGACCCCATGGACTGTAGCCCACCAGGCTCCTCTGTCCATGGGATTTCCAAGGCAAGAATACTGAAGTGGGTTGTCATTTCCTTCTCCAGAGGATCTTCCTGACCCAGAGATCAAACATTCTTGCAATGCAGGCAGATTCTTTACTGCTGAGCCAGCAGGAAAGACCCTAAGATAATTACTAGAGGCAAATATTTCCTGCTGTCTAGTTTCTAGGCTTTTCATAGGAGTGTATGTCCTGTGATGATACTAGCTGAATGAATCATATGACTAGTTTTGGCCAAGAAATGTGAATATCAATTGTGTGTGCCAATTTTAAGTCAGAGCATAGAAGGTTCTCTGTTGTCCTCTTTCCTTTTGACCTGATCATATAGTGTTCCAGAAGGTAGCTGTGCTGACTGCCCTGGGGCTCCCAGACAATTCTCAAAAGACATGTACCTTGAGAGAAAAATAAACCTTTTGTTTTCAATCTCTGTGATTTGAGTTTATTATGCAGCTTAACAGAGTCCGACCTGTTTGACTGCACTTCAATAATTTAAGACCCAACTTTTCCTGAACATGTGAATGTTTAGTCAAACTATATGTACTTTGTCTCTTATGGAAATACAGAATCATGAAGCCATTTTATATCTGTGTATCCTTTAACAATTTAAAAAAAATCATTTTTACATATTATCTCACTTATTTTGTAAAATAGTCCTCTCAGAAAACATGAGAGTTATTATTACCACCATTAATGAATTAAGAGGTTAAAAATAGTTGCATAATTTGATATTCAGTCACAAAGCCAAGACTTAAATACACAGATTCATTACAGTTTGTTCTTCCTTTCCCTGTTGCACTTTCTTTTTCCAAAATCATCAACAGCATTGTGAATACCACAAAGGTCTAAGTCATGTGGTGTCAGAAAGTTAATAGACTGGATCTTATAATGGGAAGTTTTAGAAACTAAAAAAGAAATGTCTCTGTTAAAATCGAGTCCATGACCACTAAGGACTTTAATTACAGAGCCAGCATTCTTACATGTAGTAAAGATACATAGTCATTGATTTTGTAGAGGGAACTAGTAACAAATAATCCATATTATGAATAACATCTTTATCTAAAAAAAATAAGAAAAACACACCAAGAATGTTGGTTATACAGTCCCCCCAAAGTAGCACTATTTATTTTCTTGAAATTAGGAGTATAGAAATCATTCAGGAAAATTGAGGAAGCTAGTTTTATTTTTGTTGGGGGCCACTGGAACAATTCATATTCACAGAAATTATCTGTATTTCTGTGACTCCTCAGAATTATTAAAAAATGGTATGGGGAGGGAGGAGGGAGGAGGGTTCAGGATGGGGAACACATGTATACCTGTGGCGGATTCATTTTGATATTTGGCAAAACTAATACAATTATGTAAAGTTTAAAAATAAAATAAAATTAAATTTAAAAAAAAAAGGTAAATAATTACTGATTAAAATGAGGATAGGATAAGGGAGCAGTAGGAGGAATAACTAAAGTACCATTATTAAGAAGAAAAAAAAGAGAGAAAACCACAAATCTATTGAATCCTGAGCATTCCTCAACATCTGTCATGCTATCAAAATTGTATGGGTTTTGCCTAAATGGATGCTTAAGATTTGTTGTTTATAGGAAATGCTTCCAGGGTTTGAAGAAAAACCTGTCTTTTGTCTTAAGAGGGAATCTGTTAAATGTTTATAGAAGTACTGTGACACTTCTGCAGGCGAACCTATCGCTATCTTTGCATCTAGCCAGGTGTGAATCACAAAGCCTGCCTGTGTGATTTCCATTACAATGGAAATAAGGAATAAATGAGGTCATTAAATGTAAAATGTCTTAAATGAAACAAGAAAAATGAAGAGAGAAACTTTTCGTTCTTCTCTTCAAAGACAATCATAGTTTTTGTTACTAGCCAAGCTTATTTTTTTTAAATGGCAATTCTATGGGGTATCTCAATTTGAGTATAAATTAAGATTCAAGATAAAGTGGTATCTCATTTATCCTGTTTTTGTAGTAAATGTGAATTATGCACATGGACCATTTATTGTCGTTTTCTCACAGATTTTAGAGTGTATCCTTGTACACAGAAAAAGTCGCTCAAAAGTCTCTTCAATTTAATTGTTCCATGCCATCAATTACCTGCGTATGCATATACAGAGTATGAAGCTTTTCCATCTGAAAGGATTAAGAAACATTTTATGAATACTAAAAATCCATACTGCAGATTTAGAGTACCTGCACCTGTGCCTGCATCTGTTTTTGAGGGTCAGAAAAGGACTAGCTGAAACTTTCAGGTTTCAAGGGGTAAATAATAGGATTTTCTCTACCTCGGCAGGAATAAGCTATAAGAATATATACCTCTGATAGTAGCCATATGTCGTATTTCCCAGCTGTTAAGGTCTCCTTCAGCATAGTTAATTAATTAGATTTTATTTTTCAGGTCAGGCAATTTACACCTGTGATATCATACATCCCTTGAGGCTGATGGACCTGAAATACTTAGGATGTTAAGATATCCTCCAGGGTAGGAGCAGGAGAGGGAGAGAACAATTCGATGATTTGGTGCAGTCACACTTATTTTATAATGAGCATGGTTTATGTAAATTTTCCATTAGCAGAATGAGTTCTGGAGTACACATATCAATAAGGGTGAAAGCATACAGGAGTGATTGTAAAAGACATTTCTGAAGGCTCTGCTGTGGTTAAAGCTTCCGCTAGCCTGCATAGGAATTTTATTATATCCTGTGAAAGCAATTGGTGGACACCAGTGAGACTAGAGTGCGTCTGAGTACAAGCCCATAGGCCATACAGGTATCTTTTAAGAATTGAACATAAGCATGCATTAATGCAGAGAAGGCAAAGGCACCCCACTCCAGTACTCTTGCCTGGAAAATCCCATGGACGGAGGAGCCTGGTAGGCTGCAGTCCATGGGGTCGCTGAAGGTCGGACACGATTGAGCGACTTGACTTTCACTTTTCACTTTCATGCATTGGAGAAGGAAATGGCAACCCACTCCAGTGTTCTTGCATGAAGAATCCCAGGGACGGGGAGCCTGGTGGGTCTCACAGAGTCGGACACGACTGAAGCAACTTAGCAGTAGCAGGCATTAATGGCAATAAAGACAACATGGTAAAGAAACTATTCAGTTCAGTTCAGTCACTCAGTAGTGTCCGACTCTTTGCAACCCCATGGACTGCAGCACGGCAGACCTTCCTGTCCATCACCAACTCCCAGGGTTTACTCAAATTCATGTCCCTTGAGTTGGTGATGCCATCAACCATTTCATCCTCTGTCATCCCCTTCTCCTCCTGCCTTCAATCCTTCCTAGCATCAGGGTCTTTTCAAATGAGTCAGTTCTTCGCATCAGGTGGCCAAAGTATTGGAGTTTCAGCTTCAGCATCAGTCCCTCCAATGAATATTCAGGACTGATTTCCTTTAGGATAGACTGGATCTCCTTGCAGTCCAAGGGACTCTCAAGAATCTTCTCCAACACCACAGTTCATTAGCATCAATTCTTTGGCTCTCAACCTTCTTTATAGCCCAACACTCACATCCATATATGACTACTGGAAAAAACATAGCTTTGACTAGACGGACCTTTGTTGGCAAAGTAATGTCTCTGCTTTTGAATATGCTGTCTAGGTTGGTCATAGCTTTTCTTCCAGAGAGAAAGCATCTTTTAATTTCATGGCTGCAATCACCATCTGCAGTGATTTTGGAGCCCAAAAAAATAAAGTCAGCCACTGTTTCCCTATTTGCCTTGAAGTGATGGGACCAGATGCCATGATCTTAGTTTTCTGAATGTTGAGCTTTAAGCCAACTTTTTCACTCTCCACTTTCACTTTCATCAAGAGGCTTTTGAGTTCCTCTTCACTTTCTGCCATAAGGGTGGTGTCATCTGCACATCTGAGGTTATTGATATTTCTCCCACAATCTTGATTCCAGCTTGTGCTTCTTCCAGCCCAGCATTTCTCATGATGTACTCTGCATATAAGTTAAATAAGCAGGGTGACAATATACAGCCTTGACGTACTCCTTTCCCTATTTGGACAGTCTGTTGTTCCATGTCCAGTTCTAACTGTTGCTTCCTGACCTGCATACAGATTTCTCAAAAGGCAGGTCAGGTGGTCTGGTATTCCCATCTCTTTAAGAATTTTCCACAGTTTGTTGTGATCCACAGTCAAAGGCTTTGGCGTAGTCAATAAAACAGAAGCAACTATACTCCACTGAAAATAAATTTTTAAAAAGTATACATCAATATCGGAGAAGGCTATGGCACCCCACTCCAGTACTCTTGCCTGGAAAATCCCATGGATGGAGCAGCCTGCTAGGCTGCAGTCCATGGGGTCGCTGAGAGTTGGACACGATTGAGCGACTTCACTTTCACTTTTCACTTTCATGCATTGGGGAAGGACATGGCAACCCACTCCAGTGTTCTTGCCTGGAGAATCCCAGGGACAGCGGAGCCTGGTAGGCTGCTGTCTATGGGGTCACATAGAGTCGGCCATGACTGAAGCAACTTGGCAGCAGCAGCAGCAAACTTCAATATCCTTATAGCAAATCTAGTTTATTTCTCATGTGCTTGTGTGAATGCTAAGTCGCTTCAGTAGTTTCTGACTCTTTGAGACCCTATGGACTATAGCCAGTCAGACTCCTCTGTCCATGGGATTCTCCAGGCAAGAATACTGGAGTGAGTTGCCATGCCCTTCTCCAGGGGATCTTCCCAAACCAGGAGTCGAACCCAGGTCTCTTATATTCTTGTAGTAGCAAGTGAGGTCATTAACCTACTTCACATTTGCTATGTTGTTCAGTCACTCAGTCGTGTCCAGCTCTGGGACTCCATGGACTGTAGCAGCGAGGCTTCCCTGTCCTTCACCATCTTCTGGAGCTTGCTCAAACTCATGTCCAGTGATTTGGTGATGCAATCTGACCGTCTTGTCCTCTGTCACCCACTTCTCCTCCTGCCTTCAATCTTTCAAAGCATCAGGGTCTTTTCTAATGAGTCAGTTCTTCCCATCAGGTGGCCAAAGTATTGGAGCTTCAGTTTCAGCATCTGCCATAAAGATGGTATCGACTGCATATCAGGGGTTATTGGTTTCACCCAGCAATCTTGATTCTGACTTGTGCTTCATCCACCCTGGCATTTTGCATGATGTACTCGTGTATAAGTTAAATAAGCAGGGTGACAATATATAGCCTTGACGTACTCCTTTCCCAATTTTGAACCAGTCCATTGTTCCATGTCTGGTTCTAACTGTGGCTTCCTGACCTGCATACAGATTTCTCAAGAGGCAGGTCAGGTGGTCTGGTATTCCCATCTCTTTAAGAGTTTTCCAGAGTTTGTTGTGATCCACACAGTAAAAGGCTTTTAGTATAGTCAGTGAAGCAGAAGTAGAGGTTTTTGTGGAATTATCTTGCTTTTTCTATGATCCAATAGATGTTGGCAATTTGATCTGGTTTCTCTGCCTTTTCTAATAAATGTCAATGGTTAAGAAGGAGATTGGAGAGGAGGCTGTGGTTTGGGACCCAGAGTGAATGTGAGAACACTGAGAAAAGAGAAAGTATCTTCACAAGTTAAAAAATATCTGCTTGATTCAAGTATTGTAAATATTCTAATTCACTTTAATAGTTCTAAGGCTTTTTTTTTTCATTGTTTACCAATGGATTGGGGGAATGTTAAAGAAAATTTTAAAATCTGAACACATATTTCTGAAGTTATCCTAACAGCTCAGAGACTGAATCTTAGCAAAAAGTTTCTCCAACATCTAATATAGCTTTCTTCCCAGGAAATGATGACACCTAAAGATAGTAATGAAATAAATGAAGTCCAGTTTTTCTTCTTCTAACAATATATGTGAGCTTTTTTCTTGGTTCACAGAATCATTAGAAGCAATAAAAAAAAAAAAAAAAATCCAAAACTTCACTGTGGTCACCACTGGCAAAGCTACCATAAACTTTCTCTTAATAAAAGTCAATCATTCAGTTTTCCGTATCAGTGAGCAAGAACACTCACCCAGAAAAGGAATTTATGTGTAATCTATCCATCTAGATAAGATGGCATCTTGGTCATGAGGGAAGCAAAGAGCTCTGTATAAGGAAGATGAAAATCTGAGTCTCAGTTTTTCTCTGCCTCTTACACTTTAACTAGGACATGGCAGAAATGTAGGATCAAAGTTCCTTGTCCATAATGCTATGACTAAGTTCTTTTCTTGTTTTATGAGCTACAAAGTTCTGTAACTTTTGGAGTCTGATCTGAGGAGAGAACACTTTCCAGACATTACTGCCAAAGAAAAGTGGGCCATGGATTTGACAAAGCATGGTAGAAGGCACAGCTGCTGAGATTCAACAACAGCCAAAACTAGACTGTAATTTTGAAAAGTGTATGTTCCCTGATATGTCAGTATTAATTATATATTTTTAGGAATAATTAAGGAGAAGGCAATGGCAACCCACTCCAGTACTCTTGCCTGGGAAATCCCATGGATGGAGAGCCTGGTAGGCTACAGTCCATGGGGTCGCAAAGAGTCGGACTCGACTGAGTGACTTCACTTTCACTTTTCACTTTCATGCACTGGAGAAGAAAATGGCAACCCACTCCAGTACTGTTGCCTGGAGAATCCCGGGGACGGGAGCCTGGTGGGCTGCCATCTATGGGGTCGCACAGAGTCGGACACAACTGACGTGACTTAGCAGCAACTTAGCAGTAGCAGGAATAATTATACCAGGGAAAATTAATTGGAATATCATTAAGCCCAGAATAATTCTGTTTCAGGTCTAAAGGAAAATTTTTTATTATCTGAGAATTTATCTTTAATTGTGACCATGCAAATCCATAAATATATTATATTTATACCAATTAGCTTTGGGGCCAAATTCTATGCTATTTTTGTTTATTTGTTTTTTCTATTCTCTCTAACCTCAATTTTTAGCATTTTCTCATCCTTTTCTGAGACTCTGGTGCCTCAAATAAATATTCAGTTTCAGAGAAAAAAATCCTGATGAATAAATTGACAGTAGATGTCAGGGGATTGGTTAAAATACATCTAAAGGTGAATGTGAATTTTAAGAAGCAAATGGAGGAAGGCAATACATAACCTAATGAATACCTTATTAATAGTAGACTTTCAGGCATCCAAGGAGAAGCTATTTTTGGAAGGAAGAATATATAGAGGAGTCCCTATCTTGCTTGTGAATAATGATACCCATGGTTTCTGCATAAGTGTTTCTTTAATTCATTTCACAAGCACTTATTGAACATGCTTTATATAACAGGTATCTGCTCTACTGGTGAGATCACATACACACACAAACACACACAATTGCTATTCTTATGGACTTCACTCATAGTGAAGCAATTGCATTGGTCTGACAGTACATATTCTACCTCATTTATCTCCATGAGTTTACCCTAGGATAAACCAATCATAATTGTTTACATTCTGGTCAGACATTATCATTTTCTAAAGAGAGGTAGAGGAGGCAATGGACCAATGATTTCCTTTCTGAGGATGTTTAAAAGGTGCATGAGTGTGTAGTAAGTTACTTCATCCATGTCCAACTCTTTGCGACCCTGTGGACTGTAGCTTGCCAGGCTTCTCTGTCTGAGGGATTCTCCAAGCAAGAATACTGGAGTGGATTGCCATGCTCTTCTACAGGGATCTTCTGGACCCAGGGATCAAACCCATATTTGTTTATATCTGCTGCATTGACAGGCAGGTTCTTTATCACTAGGGCCACCCGAGAAGCCCTCTTTAGAAGGTATTTGAAGCTCAATTGCTCATACTAATGCCTACAAAAAGATAGGCAAGCTCCAGTTGTTGTGATCTCCACAACTATCCTGTATCCATCTATTCTGAAAATTACTTGATTAGCTCTTCTCTTTATTCTTGGAAAATACTGGTATCTTACTAATACTTTCCCATTTTAGTTTCAATTGAAGAACTTGAGTTTTAACAAAGATTATACATACAACTAAGATGCTAGCCATATCATGAATATTATAATGTATGCCATGGAAGAAAAATGACAGGAATCATGGGCCCTGTAAACATGGATAAAATAGTCTGTAAGGTTAATAGGAGGTATTCTTAAGAAAATGACATTAAATATGTGTTACATTCCAGGTAGGTGAAGAAATGTATCTAAAAATTATCCATTGTTGTTGCTCAATTGTCTCGAACTCTTTGAGACCCCATGGGCTGCAACACATCAGGCTTCCCTGTCCTTCACTATCTCCTGGAGTCATTTATTTGTTTATTCAGAATTTCAACCTAGCCCTATTAATATATTTTCAGTGTCATTTTCTTGAAATGAATCATGGAAACTTTAGGTCTCTGAAATCCAGTTTCCTAGCAATTCAGTATCTTCTGGAGTTTGATGACTGTTCCAGTTGGGGAGATGAGGCACATTGTCTGATTATACTTAAGTTCACCCTGTTATAGAGCAATTCTTTCTTCTAGGAAGTAATTCAGAATATAGAATCAGGAGAAGAAGAACACAAAACTCTTTGTCCATATTTTACCAATTGGTTTGGTCTTAGGGTTTCCTACAGAATTCTTGTAACCTAGTACACTGAGTTTAGAGGCCACTTTGCTTGACAAGAAAGTACTTAGTTGGTGATTCTTCTTAATTGTTGGTGGGAGGACAAGAAAAAATTCATGTAAAGTATGGGGAGTAACGTTGGTAATGTGTACTCTTCATCTTCCTCTTGTAAACATCCCAACCAGTATAGATAGTAAAATAATAAGTTATAATTTGGATCTAAAAGCTTGGAGAATGTGACATAGTTACACTCCTCTAGAACACTTGTTACTTCTGGATAAACCCTTTTCTTATGAGAAAGAATAAAGTCATTTTAGATCCTTATCTATTTATTATTAATATATCATCACATCTTTGAAAAACATCTTGGGATCAAGACACTGTTGAGAATGGTGAATGGAAATAAAGAACCAGAATTTCTGACTAGAGCCATAAAACTATATATTTTTTAAAGACAGCAAATGTTTTGTTGATCATTACCAGTTTATTCATAATTAGCAAGAACTACTATCTATTCATCACTACTATCATTCATCACTATCTATTCAGCACTTACTTTTGTCAGAAAATATGAGCTTCATTGAATCCTAACAACGATTCTATGCAGCAACTATTATTACCACTACCATCTGGTTTAGAAGGAGGAAATGGAGAGTTTAAATAGCCTGGCAGAGGCCGTAGAGTTAATAAGTACTGGAGGTATGATAAAAATTTCCATCAGATGCCAAAACCCATGCTTCTCTGTTAGTACTAACCTGACTTCTAGGGGTTGAGTGTGATTTTTTTAACAGCATACATATGCGTTTATGCTTTTTCCTACATTTATGTTCACATTTGCAAATTATATAAAATAACTATCAGCCAACTCATACTGCAGTTAGGATAACTGGGGTTATGGTGAGACATTCCCAGTATTTATAAACAAGATTGCCCTCAGAAGAGTACAATTCATCAAATAGAAATAAAACTGCTATGATTAGCCATCTGCATTAGAAAATCAAAAATACTGTCCATCAATTGTGTGTTAATGTCAAGAACAAAGGAGATCTGAGAATCACTTCAGAGGCAACATTGTTTGAATCTTCAGTCTACCACATGGAGATGGAACTGGCTAAACCTATCTGGAAAAAAACGGTGAACAGAAGAGGTGCTGAGCCATGGAAGCATGAGAAAAGGAAAGTCTCAGAAGCAAACACTGGCAGAGCATCCATTCCCTGCTGTGGATGGAATGAATCTTTGCTGAGCAGACTCAAGTATGAAGAGCAAGAGCATCCCTCTAGTAGGTGAAAGAACTCAGGCTACACTTGCTGTTAATAAACTTCACTTAAGATAAACTGATTTTTATTCTGATGCCAATCTCACTACTGTGGTGGGCCAATTTAAGTATTCTGGTCAAATTAATGGTTGTAAAGTAATGTATTGATATCCTTTCATGTATCAATTTATGTGTGCTGGTTAATATGAGCCTATTTCTACAAATGAGAGAAGATGAGAAATTCTCTTTTGTTATGCAGATCAAACCCTGACTATAATGAATCAAATTGGTAAAGGCCAATTTCTGGGAACTTCTCAAACAAGCAGACACCTATGTCCATATTACCCTCCTTTCATCTTATTTTTCACATTTATTAAAAAGACTTTTACAATTCCAATATGTATTTTTTATTGGAATATAGTTGATTTATAATGTTGTGTTTCAGGTGAACAGAAAAATGATTGTTATACATATACATATATTCATTCTTTTTCAGATTATTTTCCCATAGGTTATTGTAGAATACTGAGCAGAGTTCCCTAGGCTATACAGTAGATCCTTGTTGGTTATCGATTTTATTAATTGTAATGTGTGTATGTTAATACCAAACTCCTAATTTATCCCCCCACCCATATTTTCCCTTTGGTAACCATGAATTTGTTTTCAAAATCTGTGGGTATGTTTTTGTTTCATAAATAAATTCAAACAGCATAGTTTAATTCTTTTTTATGGCTGAAGAATATTCCATTGTATATATGTACCACATTTTCTTTATCCATTCTTCTGTAGATATACATTTAGGTTGCTTCCATGTCTTGGCTATTATAAATAGTGCTGCATTGAACACTAGGGTACATGTACTTTTTGAATTATGGCTTTCTGTAGATATATGCCCAGGAGTGGGATTGATGGTTCATATGGTAGATCAATTTTTAGTTTTTTAAGGGCTTCCACATTGTTCTCCATAGTGCTTAGTCACTCAGTCATGTTCAACTCTTGTGACCCCATGGACTGTAGCCTGCCAGGTTCCTCTGTCCATTGAATTTTTCAGGCAAGGATACTGGAATGGCTTGCATTTCCTCCTTCAGAGTTCTCCATAGATGTGGTACTAATTTACATTCTCATCAGCAGTGCAGGAGGGCTGTCTTTTCTCCATGTCCTTTCCAGTATTTCTTGTAGACTTTTTGACTTTTTCAGATGGCCATTTTGGTCAGTGTGAAGTGATACCTCATTGTAGTTTTGATTTATATTTCTCTGATAATTAGTGATGTTAGCATCTTTTCATTTGCTTTTTTGGCCGCCTGTATGTCTTCCTTGAAGAAATGTCTGTCTATATATTCTGCTCATTTTTTTGATTGGGTTGTTTGTTTTTTTTTTATATTGAGCTACATGAGCTGTTAGTATAATTTGGAGACTAATCCTTTGTCAGTTGCTTTATTTGCAAATATTTTCTTCCATTCTGAGAGCTGTCTTTCTGTTTTGATTATGGTTTCCTTTGCTGAGCAAAAGCTTCTAAGTTTGACTAGGCTTTATTTATTTTTGCTTTTATTTTCATTAATCTAGGAAAGTGAAATCGCTCAGTAATCTCCGATTCTTTGCTACCCCATGAACTGTAGCCTGCCAGGCTCCTTCATCCATGGAATTTTCCAGGCAAGAGTACTGGAGTGGGTTGCCGTTACTCTAGGAAGTGTACTGGAAAAGATATTGCCATGATTTTTGTCAAAGAGTGTTTTGCCTATGTTTTCCTCTAAGAGTTTTATAGTATCTGGTTTTACACTTAGGTCTTTGATCAATTTTGATTTTATTTTTGTGTATGGTACTAGCTGCTGCTGCTGCTAAGGAGCTTCAGTCATGTCCGACTCTGTGTGACCCCATAGACGGCAGCCCACCAGGCTCCCCCATCCCTGGGATTCTCCAGGCAAGAATACTGGAGTGGGTTGCCATTTCCTTCTCCAGTGCATGAAAGTGAAAAGTGAAAGTGAAGTCGCTCAGTCATGTCCGACTCTTAGCGACCCCATGGACTGCAGCCTACCAGGCTCCTCCGTCCATAGGATTCTTCCAGCAAGAGTACTGGAGTAGGTTGCCAGTGCCTTCTCCAGTATGGTACTAGAGAATGTTATAATTTCATTCTTTTATCAATAAATGCGGCTGTTACAATTCCTATATGTATTGTTAACTATATTATAGGGACCAAAAAGCCATTTAGTAGGAGTTGCCTGCTAGCACATTTGAGGTACTTTACTCTGGCCTAGATCATCTGTTCTAAGGGATAATCTCATATCCTCTAATCTCACCCAACTGAGCTATGTATTGACTAAGAACAAAAGAATTTTGCAAAACTTTTATACATATGTATATATTTCTAACTAAGATGCAAGTATAGGGTGATGCAGAACTAAAAAAGGATCCCATGAATTTATGATTTTCAAACTCATTTAAAAATTCTGTTAAAATGAATGATTATACCCCTGTAACATGATATAATAAATTTGATAATTACTATCTTTGAATGATATAAAAACTAGGTATTGTGGAGAAGCAGGATTCTTCTTATCCCACTTGTGCTTCTCCACACAGGCATTTACTCTTCTTTATTACATTAGCAATCTCTACAGAGGAAGCTAATCAAAGGCTATGCAAACTGAAACATGTAAGACAGACTGAGAGCAGAGGTCTCCTTTGAGGACTGCCTAACGTATTGCATCTTTACTTTTGTCACAGTGATTGCCTCCTCTGGCGTACCTCCCCCCTTTCCGTCCTCCATTACTCCCCTCACTCGAAAGAACCACAGATGGAAAAGGAAGGGCTCACAGATGTCTGGCAGTCCTCAACTCATGTATGGAACATTTAAAGGGACCCAGTTCTACCTGCTAACAATGTGCTGACTTTAAAAACTGAGACTGTTGGTAGCCTACTGCTTATGCTTCCATTTCCCATAACCATACTCTCTGATGTTCACTGTTCACTCACGCAATGCAACATAAATGTCAGTGTGTTTGCTACAGGTACAGAATATGTTAGGCTGTTCCATAGGAAATTAGTCCCACTATCCATTGGTAGCTATTTACTCTTATTATGGAAGAGAAAAATTATACATGTACACAAACATGTGCAAAAATGCACTCTTGTGGAAGCGCTGAGGGAAATAAAAAGAGAAAAGATATGAGAGCAGTTCTAGAAGTGGCACTTGATAAAGAAACAGAAGTGTCAGCTCTACAAAGTAAAATACACAGTAGAGAGGAAGATGTCTTATTTCAGAATTCTTACAGCTATGGAATCCTCATTTAGCTTGGTAGCTTGCTGATCAGTAAAGAAAATGAGTAGGAATGCACTTGAGTTTGACTAAAGTAAATTGCCTGAGAAGATCTGGAAGTCAAGACATTTCCTGCTAGGTATCACATTGCAATGTCCCCTATGCCTCCTTTGCCTGACTAGAAGCAATTCAATCAGTAATTCTATATTGAAAGACAATAGTCATTTAACAAATTACAACTATCATTTGAACTAAAGGTATATACATAATACTTATCAAAAGAAAAATTATATTTGCATTTTCCTACTTAGCATCAGCAATCACTAGAACACATTAAAGGACAGTTGTTATCTCAAAACATTTCTACCTTTTTAAAAGTATAGGTATGTTGTCTGATTTGTTATCAGTGTGAAATTTTTTTTCATACTGACATCACAGTCTGATATCTCTTGCAAGAAACCAAGAGACAAATGAGGACTAAAAAATGAAGGATTATATCTATATCCTAGATATATTTTAACCTTCAGCCTCTGTACCTGCGAAAACAACACAAACAAAAAACCACCCTGGATCTATAACACAGTTTTAAAAATTAATATTTATTATTTCATTTTAGTCTCATAAAAGTACTAACTTTTATTATTTCATTGTGCAAATGAAAAATCTAGGCAGGAAAATAAAATGGCCTGTTCATTGCCATGGGGCTACTTAGTGGATGAGTAGACACAGCCTGAGAGAAAATTCAAATTCTTTGCTGTATAAACAAGTCTATTTGTCTCCTCTTCTCTTCCTTTGATACAGAAAACCTGCAATCTGGTAGCTGATCATAAAAGAGAAGGAGATAAGTTAATATAAGATGTTTTCTCAGTAAATAGAACTGTGTGCTCACATCGCTAAAGATGAAGCTTTTCATAAACAATGAAAGGTTTAAGTCTCTTAATTCCATCCAGAGGTTCAGATTAATTACCCTTTTCTGTCAAGGTCACTGACAGTGTAAAGAATTTCCAGGCCCCCTAGAGCCAAGTGTTATCTTTCTCATACAGCAACCATGGATGCTTAAGTAAATCAATACATGGCAATTAGCAGGTAATAGGCATGATTTTTAAGTAGAAATAAGATATGACGATCCCACTGTAGTCCACATCTGGTCGTCCATGAGTGAACAACTGCTGCTATCTTGCTGTTTTAATAAAAAGATCCATTTCAACACCGAGAAAAAAGGGGCCATCTAAAATGGAAAAAAAATCATGATACACAATTTTCAGATTTTGCTGCTTTTAAAAGATTATATGATTGGATTTTACACATTCTTGGAATAGTGTTCCTCTAGAGCAGAGTGATTTCTGTAGTGTATTTTTTATCTTAATAGACTTTTATTTTATACAGTAGTTTTAACTTTACAGGAAAATTGAGCAGAGAGTACAGAGAGTTCCATGCACCCATGCACCTACACACATACACACACACACACACACACACCAGTTTCCCCATCATTAATATCTTGCATTAGTGTGGTGCATTTGTTAAAACAATATCAATATATACTATCCTCAAGTAAAGTCCATAGTTTACATTAGGGTTCACTCTTTGTGTTGTACAATTTTATGGATTTTGAGAAATGCATAATGCCATGTATCTGCCATATATCAAGCAGAATGTTTTCACTGTCCCCAAATTCCCCTCTGCTCCACCTCATACCACTAGATAAGATTCTGTAATATTGTATTGTTATGTCTGAAACCCTAATATAATTATATCTTGACCTTAAAATTCTATTTTATAGATAGTGTAAGATTGATTTAGGAGCTAGAATACTGTGATTTCCCATCTTAGAACATCTTTAATGTTCTTTCATTGTACATTATGTCCATAAATTGCTTGTGGGTACTGCTGTAAAAAAGAGAGATTTTTAAAACCTTGTTCCTAACTCAAAGTATTTGTAATTTAGTTCTGATTAATAAATGAATGGATGAAAAGTGAACTAATACAGGGCATCAGATGGCAGGCTAGAAAGCAGTAGGATTAAGTGCTGAATGAGTGACACTGATAAAATTGGGGAGTGTTCAATGGAGGATCGCACACAAGGGCATGAGGTTAAGAGAAAGGCTTAGTGGATTAGGAGGGGCTTGAAGAGGAGAGGGATATGTGCTGTCTAATAGAAGGCAGGACATTCAAGGTAGGTGGAAGAGCTTGGTCAAGACTGAGTGGAGGAGGGGTTGAACCCTGTGCCTCTAGGCTGCTCTCCGAGCACAGGAAGTTTGTGCGGCTGCTTTTGGTCCCATCTACCAAATGCCTTTGCTCACACAGTTCTCACTGAGAACAGACCAGTTTCCTGGTGGCATTGCAGAAGTGTTCCCTCTGTTCCCAAGACTAACAGTTTTTGCCTTCTTAGCTCTCCTCACTTCAACCCTGAAAAAATCTCTTCCTAGTGTAGACAAAGCCTTTTTATCTTCCTAATACTATGTGCAGGAATTCCAGTGTGGCCTTAAGCTTTCAGAGGAAATAGTTAAAAGGGAAGTACACGCCTCTCTTTTTTTCTTTTCCTAGTCTGCTTCAAATGCCCGCTAGGGCAAAAAAGTACAGGGGTCCCATGTTTGGGGTGATTAGGGCAAAAGGAAGAAAGGGGAAATATAGGGAAGAAAAAAAAAATGCAAAACTTAAGTTATTATCTCAAAACCCCTCTTATTAGAGAAATGACCAGACTCAAATACTATGCTGAATTTGCTTCAAAATTAGTTTCATAAGCAGAAATGTCTGATGTAACTAAGATATATCTGGTTCCCATCTCCTATAAATGCTGAAAGCAATTTCTAATGACAAGCCACAAAGGACTGAGGAATGAATGACTCATATTAATAGACTTTAACAAGGAGGCAGCATAAGAGGCAAAAGGACAGGTTAACAAGGGGGCCCCAGGACAGGAAGTCAGCTTCAGGGGGACTCAGCCAGTAAGATTTTCTGTCCAAGGAAAGAGATTGAATTTCACAGGGAAGTCTTGAGCCATTAGTGCAAGAAGCAACTCTTTAAATCAAGGAAATAAATTACATTAGAATAAAAAAAAGTAGGTATCCTAGATTCCTGTGAGCATTTTTAACATGTAAACCTCTAAGAAATTGAAAAGATAGTAAAAAGTCTGTGTTGTGATCCAGGACACAAGCTCTGCCCCTTAATAAAAATATTTCCTGTTGTTTATAATTGAAGCAAAGTAAGAGAGTCCCAAAGGTAGGCATTCATGATGCCAGGGCAGAGAATTCAGGTGTGCTGGGCATGAAGTAGGGATAGATGAGCAGAGATTAGACAGAGGCTAATTAAAGGGTTTTCCACCTCAAACAATTCTCCAGTTCTTTGTGACACCAACTGTGTGTCCCACAATTTAATTCATTCTGACACTACCTCAGGTTAGCACAGATGCCTCATATTAAGGGCTCAAGTCCACCAGAATCCCCCCATTTCAGACAACTGCAAGTAGTAGATCCCCAGATTATCCACACAGTCTTGAACTTGGCTTCAATTGGGTGTTCTCAAGATCTCCTCCTGTGGTTTGATAATTTGCTCCCTAAATGACTCATAAAACTCAGGGACACATTCACTTGTATTTACTGGTTTGTTGCAAAGGCTACTATAGAGAATGCAGATGAATAGCCAGATGAAGAGGTACATAGGGTAAGGTCCAGAGTGGTTCTGAGTGTGGGAGTTTTTGTCCCCACAGAGTTGGAATGTGAATCCTTCTGGCAGATGGATGTGCTCTCCGACCTGTAATCTCTCCAAACCTTGTCCTTTAGGGCAATAGAGACTTTATCATGCAGGTGTGATGGAGGATTAACTCAAATTCTAGTCCTTCTTCCCTTCCCCAAGGACAATGTGGGAGTGAGGCTGAAATTTTCAAACTTCTAATCATGGCTTATTCTTTCTGGTGCCCAGCCTTCATCCATAGGCCCATCAGGCATTTCCTCATTAGAACAAAACTTTCTCCTATCATCCAGGAAATTCCAAGAGATTTAGGAGCTCTGTATCAGGATTCAAACTGGAGCCAAGGACCAAATATTAAAACAAAGATGCTCCCAGCTCCCTTGTCAAACAGGAAATTACAAGGGCTTTAGGAACTCTGAGCCAGGAATCAGGGGCAGAAGCCAAATATATATTTATTACATCACACTGCTATGTTTGTATTGTGTTCATCTGAGTCAGAAAGGAAATGCTTATTGTTTTCTAGTTTCACTTAAACCCAGAAAGGGAGTCTTCAGTATCTACCACTCTGTCTATTCCTAGCACACTGCCTGAAACACAATGGCTACTTAGTAAATATCAGGTAAATAAATATAAGATTTTAATGTGGACGTAACTCATGGAAGAATCCCAGTTCATTGATTTCTTTTTTTTTTAAGATGAAAACAATCTATGTTTATTTTCTGATAGTTCCTGTGGGTCAGAGTCCAGGCACTGCTTACATAGATCTCCTGCTATGGGCTTTATCAGGTGACAAAGTGTGAGTGGGCAGCACTCTTTTTAAGAGCTCAGGGACCACTTGCAAGCTGTTCCAAGTGACTGCTGGCAGAATTCAGTTGCTGGCAGTTGTAGGACTGAGGTTCTTGCTTTGGTCTCTTGGGGACCCCCCCTCATCTGATAAAGGCTGCCAGCAGGACCTTTCATAACAGGGCAACTTGCTTCTTCAAGGCTGTCAGAATAGCTTTTCTTTAAGGCATTTCACTGATTAACCCATGCCTACCTACAATAATCTCCCTTTTGATTAACTCAAAATTAATTTGGGACCTTAGTTACACCTGTAAAATCCATTCACCTTTGCCATATTCTCATCATGGAATTTTAAATTTAGCCTAAACCAAGGGAAAATTGTCCAAAGTTCCCCTCTGATGTCAACTTGTAGAAAATATTACAATATTATTGTCATTTCTAATACTTTATTTAAACTGAGATATCAAAACCATAAAAGTTTGTAAAATTTAATCACATGACCAGGTATCATAAAATCACTGAAATATTAGAGAAAAAGTAGAAAAATGCATTAGTCCAATTCCTTCGACCTACAAATGCAATTTGTTCTCCATTATCCAAAATTTTTTCAGATATGTAAGCATTCAGTCTTAACTGGTATTATTTAAAAGTACTTAAAACTAGAGATTAATTGAGTTTTATTGACATTATCACAGAAACTCAAAATGAGGTCAACCAGACAATTTTACTCTCATCACAACCCTTCTATTTCAGATCTGAGGAGAACATGATGAATGTAGCATCATCTGGGTCATAGACACTCAGCTATTTTTCTGAAACTACTACTTGAATGAACATTTTGATAAGTGAAAATGCAAGGTTGGCTTTTTTCTTGATTTTATTTCCTTTGAAGTGCTCAGTTATTAAAGAGAATATTCTTTAAGGTGGGGTACTTTATTTTTCCATGGGTAGGATAGGTGATTTATGTTAGTTTTAACACTATCTCTTTAAATTTTTATGCGCTCAACCTGCAAAGAATGAACTTTCAGCAAATAAAAGTATGTCAGTGGGGAAACTCACAGTGATTGTTCTCTGCTGGAAGGATTAAATACATGTAGAGTTCCAAGCAGGCTTAGGCAGTGAACTGTAAAAGACTAAAAGAATGTAAGCGTAAAATAATCTATCTTCCACCACCAACTGATCGTGTTGCCAACGCCATTCTCTGGCATTAGCAGTGAGGTTACCTCTGCTTTCCTCTGCCTCCTCAGCAGCTCAGAGTTGGAGCCCTCTCTACCAACACCTGCGAACATACCAGGGCACCGCACACTGTTAGTAACAGGATAAGGTGCGTAACCTGAGAGCCTGGCCACCCCCTGTTAGCTCTTTCCACGTGAGGTTTCTTTATACCTTGTACTACCTACCTCACAGGTTTGTTGCTGAGTTTAACAAGAGAATATTCACAGAGGTGTTTTGTAACAGTAATTTATGTAAATGTTAATTATGTATAATATTGCCCAGGAACACAGACATACAGATGTATGTGTATTAAGTATATGTATACTACACATACACTTATCTATGCATATATATATATATATATATATATACACTGTAAGAATATAAATCAATTTCTTCTCTTCACAGCAAAATCATTTTTAAAAAACTCTGTCTGAACATAATTCAGTTCTATAAACTTGTATGGTGTTTTTCCTCTTGTGTAGTCTGAAAAGTTTTTATAGTAATATAAATGAAAATGTAACACTCCAGAAACTGAACTAAAGTCTTTCCTAGGTTAATGCCTCATTTATTTCTCAAAAGAACCATGAGACATAGGTATCATTATTTTAATTAACAAAGGAGAAAAGTAAATGCCAGAACTTTTCAGTAAATTTTTAATAATCATATTCTTGATTCAGACCTAAGAGAAGTAATACCACATGAAGGCTCCACACCTTTGGATTTGTGGCAGTTAAAACCACAAGTTGACTATTGATATATGTATAAGATTTTATTTGATAAATAGGTGTTATTTTCCCCACTAAGAGATGAAGAAATTGAAGGTTAGAAGTTTTAATAGTGTGCCCAATTTGAAGTTGAGAACAAAGATTTGAATTCAAACAGGTTTGAGTTTAAAATTGTGATATTTATATTTACTTATTTATTCAAAATATTTGTAGAGGATCTTCTAAGATATAGAATTTCTGAGCAAAATTGCTGTAGTTGTTGCTATCATGGAGTTTTCAGCTGAGTGGGAAATACAGAAACTAATCTAGTAATCAAACGAGAAAATGTAACTGACTCACCAGCAAAATGTCTTCCTAGAAAACCCCTCTGCATCTTCCCTAAAGGCGTGGCCTCCTCCCTTCAGCAGTCTCTTGCACACCACCCTATTAGAATTTCCTCATAGCAATTATTTGTTTGTTGACTTGCATTTTTTTTTTTTTGCCTGTATCCCACTAGAATAGAAGCTCTTGAGAGCAGGGATCTTATCTGACTAATTGACTGTTATTCCCAAATACCTAGAATCATGCCTGCTTATCCTATAATTTAATTATTCATTAAATGTTTGTTGAAGGAGAGGAAGGAAGAAGGGCTTCTGAGGGGAAGTACAGAGTGCAGTGAAAATGTGTTTTATTTACCTGATAGGCAAAATCAGAGATATTTGAGGAAGTCTTACTTGAACTGCAAATTTGATGAATGAGATCTTAAAGGAGAGAGAGAGTGTGTGCTTGTGTAGGAAGGAGGAAACAGGGAGTTTTACAAAGAGCAGGGAGTGTGTGCAAAGCTTTGTGGTCCAACGTAACATGCCAAAAAAAGAAGCGAAAGGAGGCCAAAGGTGATTCAAGTGCAAAGTGTGGCAAGAAAGGTAGATTGGGCCAGAGCCTTGTAGCAGTTTGACTTTATCTGGTGAGCCATGAGAAGCCACTTAAGTATTTCAACCAGGAAGGAAGTATAATGACGTTTGCATTTTTAGCAAGATCTTTCTTCATATGGAGAGAAGAGAGGAAAGGAACAGAGTATATGCAGAGATCCTGGTTAAAGGTCTCTGAGATAATCTAGAAATGAGGCCAAAGATGTTGGATGACCTTGGATGATAGCAATAAGAAAATTTGTTGAACTCATGAGCTCTTTACAGGAGAAAACTAACCAGAGTTTGTGATAGAGAGGCAATATGGGGCTTTCCTGGTGGCTTAGATGGTAAGGAATCTGCCGGCAATGCTGGAGACCTAGGTTTGATCCCTGGGTTGGGAAGATCCCCTAGAGAATGGAATGATACCGGCTCCACTATTTCTGCTTGGAGAATTCCAGGGACAGAGGAACCTGGCAGGCTACAATCCATAGAGTCACAAAGAGTTGGACATGACTGAGCAACTGACACTTACACTTTTTCACAAGACGGAGGAGGTGATGTGGGGAGCCCTCTCAAGGTCCTAGACTATGCAGTAGAATGGGTGTTGGTGCTATCTCTGACAGGGATCATGGCAGAGGAGCAGAGAAGGGGGTGGCCTGGATCTCTGCCTCCTCTGTGTACTGGGATATCTCCTTGTACAAACCTCCTTGAAAGATTTGGTTAGAGCAGAGCCCCAACAGAGTCTAGGTGCTTTTACTTCAGTCCACTCTGCATAGGAACCATTATATTGCTCATTTTAAATAAGTTTTTTTTTTTTTTTTACTAGAAAAGGCTACATCCCTATAACTACAAATCTTGAACTAATTTCTGAAAATGTTTTTGGTGTTAAATAAATTCCTTCATAAATCTCAAGTTCCAGCTAGTTTTTTTTCCCCACTATACTAACTATACTAATCCTAAAGATAAAAAAGACATATAATCTCACAAGAATTTTTCTTTTCATTTTAGAATCAAGAATAATATCTTGAAAAATATAATTAGCTCTTTTCATGTTAATACATCTATCTGAACACTCCTAGGAGTTTCAAAGAATGAAGGGGAAAACTGGAAATGGGTAAATACTGGGAAAAAAAGCATCCAGTATCCAAACTGTGAGAGTAGTTTTGGATCTCAGTAAAATATAAAAGAATTACAAAATCCACAGCACAAAGAAGGTCTGTGTCTTTTCTTTTGATGTTCCTGTGTAGTGAAACTGCAATTAGTGGTAATAGGAGTTGCATGTGTAGCTCAAAGGGGCTTGATATAAGATTGCAGCAGGGTATTAACAACATATAATTTTATTGTCTCTTTTAGATAGTGTAATTTTTCTGTTTTCAGAATTTCCCCAGCCCATTACATCACAAATGCAATTATAAATGCATTATAAATCCATCCAAGTTGGTTAAAAAAAAAATCAAATGTAGCAAATTAATTTGAAGGGAAGGAAGGGTTTAGAAAATAAGTGGTGGTCAAGTTGTATATGAAATGTTGCCTTCTCTCCTACTCTTAGGGTTTCAAATAATATGAAAAGTGAAAGTGTTAGTTTCTCAGCCGTGTTGGAATCTTGGCAACTCCATGGAATGTAGCCCACCAGGCTCCTCTGTCCATGGAAGTCTGCAGGCAAAAACATTGGAGTGGATGCTTTTTAGTTACAAGCATATTTGTTAAGCATATCATAGTATTTATGTTTTATATAATTGCAACAAGATAAAGAAATCCCAGAGTATTTAACCTTTTAAGTTAAAAAATATTTAACCATTTAACCTAAGTTAAATGTCCTCCATTGAGTCAGGCAGTTTATATTCTCCGCTACATTTTAATGCCTATCTTTCTGTCACAGAATTAAGTAAGAAATGTATTTTCACCCTCTACAAGAGACAAATGCTCCAATCTGATACAGAAGCATCTTTTTTAAGGTTCTGGTTTTTTTTTTTTTTTTTTTTGGTTCTGGTTTTAATATGCTAGATTTTTCTAAAGCAATGGCAATCCTTTAAATTTTATAATCTGGCATTCATTCTTCCTTCCTATAATAGGTTTCATAGCGTTTTCCTAGAATCGACCCGGTTTTAACACTGTTGCTTACCTCTGTGTAGAAATGCATATACATTAACATGCATTACAAATATTTAAAAATGTATAACCATTTAAATTGATATGCATATCAGATATATATACAATAGATGTGTAAATACGTAAACTACATCAGATAGTTCTCCATGCTGAAAATTTATTTATATACATATAATATCACAATACACAAATGAAACTTTTTAGTTATAAGCAAATTTGTTAAGCATATCATAGTATTTGTGCTTTGTATAACTGCAACAAGATAAAGGAATCCCAGAGTATTTAACCTTTTAAGTTAAAAAATATTTAATCATTTAACCTAAGTTAAATGTCTTCCATTGAGTCAGGCAGTTTCTATTCTCTGTTACATTTTACTGCCTATCTTTCTGTCACAGAATAAAATAATAAATTTATTTTCACTGTCTACAAGATTTTTGTGTTCATTAGGTATACAATAATATACAATAAACTTTAATTCATGTTAATAGTTTTGCTAAGAATATTATGGTGAAAATAGGCATAAACTTGAAAATGGGCATAAAACTTTCTTTTATTACCTTCTAATTTAATAAGAAGTTACATGCTTAAATATGTAAAGTGGTATCACACTACACTTTAATGTACCTATACTATAATAAATAAATAAATAAAGTATACTACACGTTAATATACCTACACTACAATTTAAAAATAAGGCAAAACACAGTCACTGTATTTTGCCCACTTGCAATCTGAACATAAAAGTCATTATTTTGGGGATAATCAGGGAAAACCTTGTCCAACTGGTTTTAACCTTAATTTGAGCAAAATTTAACAAGATGTTTATGTAATGTTTTTATTTAAATTTAAAGAGAGATGTAATGTTTGTTAAAGAGAGATGTAATGTTTATTCTCTTTAAATAAACTTTCTCAGAGTTCCAGTAATCAAGGGACCTTCTCTATTCTCTCTAAAACAGCATCACTTTAAAGGAAAAGTGGCGCTCACACCTGCTTTGGTGTCTGGGATCCACTCTGCTCTGTCCATTTACCTGGTGCCTATCTAACCTGTTATTGAATGCTTTACCAGTGACCATGACGACTGGCTCTCATGCTCTTCTCAGTGTTTGTTCTCAAACAAGAATCAACTGAAAATCCTTACCTTTTTGGTGGGGAAGGCTGAGAAAGAGAAAATCCTTAAGGGGGAAGCTGCCTGAGAGTCAAGAAGTATAATAAAAGGAAAATGTCAACTTTCCATTACCAAATCTGCAAATCCATTTAGGTCTGACCTAACCATCTTTCTAATCTGTTTGTTATAATGCAGTGTCTACTAGAATCACCTAGAAGGCTTGTTAAACCCTAGATTTTTGGGTTCCCCTACTTAGTTTATGATTCAGTTGGTCTTGGATGAAAGTGAAAGTTGCGTCAGCTCAGTCATGTCCGACTCTTTGCAACCCGGTGGACTGTAACCCATTCATGGGCTCCTCCATTCATGGGATTCTCCAGGCAAGAATACCGGAGTGGTTTGCCATTTCCTTCTCCAGGGGATCTTCCCGACCCAGGGATCGAACCCAGGTCTCCCACATTCCGGGCAGACGCTTTAACCTCTGAGCCACCAGGGAGGCCCTAGGTCCTGCTAATCTGCAGAGCTAATATTCCCAAGTGATGTTAATACTGCTTGTTTAGATCCCTCACTATGAGAACTACTGCAGTGACGAAGTCTAACTGAATCAAAGATACACTGCATCTCATCTTTCCCTCTTCTTAGAGATCTTGTTTCATCAATCCTTTCTTCTATTTCTCTATTTTTCAATCTCTTACTTACTGGGAAATCCTTCGGATCACCACTCAGGCATAGTCTACTCCATTTATCTGTTTGTTGTTGTTCAGTCGCTAAGTTGCGCCTGACCCTTTGTGACTGCAGCACGTCAGGATTGTATGCCCTCCACTATCTCCTGGAGTTTGCTCAAATTCATGTCCGTTAAGTCGGTGATGTGGAGAAGGCAATGGCACCCCACTCCAGTACTCTTGCTTGGAAAATCCCATGGACGGAGGAGCCTGGTAGGCTGCAGTCCATGGGGTTGCTGAGAGTTGGACACTACTCAGTGACTTCACTTTCACTTTTCACTTTCATGCATTGGAGAAGGAAATGGCAACCCACTCCAGTGTTCTTGCCTGGAGAATCCCAGGGATGGCAGAGCCTGGTGGGGCTGCCATCTATGGGGTCGCACAGAGTCGGACACGACTGAAGCGACTTAGCAGCAGCAGCAGCAGCAGCAAGTCGGTGATGCTATCTAATCATCTCATTCTCAGCTGCCCTTCTCCTTTTGACTTCAGTCTTTCTGAGCACTGGGGTCTTTTTTTTTTTTAAATTTAAATTTATTTATTTAATTAGAAACTAATTACTTTACAATATTGTATTGGTTTTGCCATACATCAACATGAATCCACCACAGGTGTACACGTGTTCCCAATCCTGAACCCACTGGGGTCTTTTCTAATGAGTCGGCTCTTCACATCGGGTGGCCAATGTACTGGAACTTCAGCTTTAGCATCAGTCCTTGGAGTGAATATTCAGGGTTGATTTCCTTTAGGACTGACTGGTTTGATCTCCTTACAGTCCACAGCACTCTCAAGAGTCTTCTCCAGCACCACAGTTTGAAAGCAACAATTCTTCTGGGCTCAGCCTTTTTTATGGTCCAGCTGTCACATCTGTACATGACTACTGGAAAAATCATAGCTTTGACTACATGGATGTTTGTTAGCTGAGTGATGTCTCTGGTTTCTAACATGCTGTCTAGGTTTGTCATAGCTTTCCTTTCAAGAAACAAGTGATTTTAATTTCGTGGCTGTAGTCACCATCCACAGTGATTTTGGAAGTAAGAAGATAAAATCTGTCACTACTTACACTTTTCCCCCTTTTATTTGCCATGAAGTGATTAGACCAGTTGCCATAATCTTAGTTTTTTTAATGTTACAAAATATAAAACAAAATGCTCACATAACTACAAATAGATTTCTTGGACCCAAGATTCCTCTCTGGCTATCATATGATATCCACAAAGCTACAGTTCTTAGAGAATTTTTCTACTCAAGCTGTAGCTTTTTCACTATCTTTTGTTTTTTTCTAGCTTTGTATAATCTGGTTCTGCTTTTGCTACTTCTACTGTTACACCATAACTGCTGATCTGGATAATCTAAGTAAATTTTGTGCTTTAATGGCACTATTTCAGTTATTTTTAGGTAGGAAAAAATTTTTATTTTAAAAAGAAATGAACATTTCAGAGAATTGTATAATTTACAGAACTATGTTCCAACTTGCTGTGCCATTTTCAAGTTGGGTGATTATGTATAAGTGCTTAATCTCTTTGAGGTTCAGTATTCACCCATGTTAACCGGAGTTAACGTCTCTTGCTATGTTATTTTGAGGTTAAAGCTATTGCACATGTAATGCCTAAACTAGTGCTTGGAATATAAGCAGTAACTAATAATAACAATAGAAATATTAACTATAATTTTGCCTGAACACAGTAAAATCTGATTTTGAGTTTGTGCTTTGTCATCAACTAACAGAATGAAAGAGGATGATAGCATTGATTGTTTTAAAGTAGAATGTTTATTATATGTAAATTCTAAAGAATCCAAAGAATGCTTTACTATGAATTAAGCAGTTCACTTATTGACAAGTTACCTTATCTTCGAATATCTTATGGACAGGTCATGATGGTTCTTGAACTGCTAGAATTGAAGAAGTTTTTCTTTTAATAATTTTATTTATTTGTTTATTTTTGGCTGTGCTGGGTCTTGGTTGCTGTGAAGACTATTCTCTAGTTGTGGTGAGTGAGGGCAGGGGCGTCTCATTGTGGGGGCTTCTCTTGTTTCAGAGCACAGCTCTAGGGCATGCAGGCTTCGGTAGTTGTAGCACATGGCTCCCGGGCCCTAGGGTACAGGCTCAATAGTTGTGACACAGGGGCTTAATAGCTCTGCAGTAGGATCTTCCCGGATCAGGGATGGAACCCGTGTCTCCTGCATTGGCATGTGGATTCTCTACCACTGAGCCACCAGGGAAGCCCAAGAACTATCTTAATAACCAAGAGTTATCCAAAGGGACCCTCTAGGTGATAAACATATTTCTCCCTATAACTACATTATAATCACAACCATGTCTTCTCATGATCCCAGTCAACTATCTTTTGTGGAATTGGTGGGCTTGATAGATCCAGCTCATCTTTATCAGAAACCAGAAACACGCCAGGAACTCTTTTTCAAAAGAACAACTATTCTCCTCTGAGGTGGCTTCGGAACCAAAGAGGGCCATGGTAAGTAGCCTATGTGGCTTGTCATAAACCCCACACATCATCTTTTCTCGCTCCAGATACCTGCAATATCACAGGGTCTACAGATCCTGTGTCCTAAGCAGTAGCAGTCCCTTCATTCCAGCCAGGGTCTAGGGTGAACTCCGGTGCTGTTCTATGCTCTAATCATGATTGGCAGCTTTTCACATCATCCAGGGTAGGGGCCAGAGTAATACCCCAGCTGGGGCATATTCTGCCTCTAGAACTGAGAGAAGCTTGTCAGGTATCATGTTTCTTTCTTTGGAGTGGAAGATGCAAGGGTTATCATTATTTTTTTTTCTTGAAGAAGTTTGTCCAGCATTCCTCAGACAATCGGACTTTTAGCAATTTCAGAGATGCAGCAGACCCCTGAAACTTTGCTTACTTCTTGCCCATTGGAGCATATTTGTCTCCTAAAGCCTCTAACATAGTTGTCATTTCTTGTTTATTTGGTTCTATTAGCATGAGGTTATGAGCATAATGTGCCAGCAGGATGTTCTTCAGGATGAGTCTTCAGGATGAGCAGCCAGTTCAGATTTCTTTGACAGAGGGAGAAAGTGTTAACATAACCCTGGGGCAAGACTGCAAATGTATACTATCGTCACTTCCAAGTGAATGATAACTGTTTCTGTCCCTCTTTTCTGAAAGGGGTTAAAAAGGAACACATTTTCCAGATCAAAGACTTTATACCGTGGACCTGCAGCTGTGTTTATCTGCACTGGCAAAGACAGCACATCTACATAACAAATGCAGTGAGGGCTACTGCTTGACTGAGTTTGACTCTTGGCATCCAGGAAGCATTTCAATTTTCTAGGTGCCAGGCTTAAGATTTAAATGAAAATAGGTTGGGACCACTAGTCTTGCCTTCTTTAGGGGAACTCATCTCTGCCATCTCTCCTGCAAATGATACCAGTTTTGATTTACAGTCTTGGCTGGGAAAGCAGTTTCAGAGGCCGCCCTTGACTTTTCACATTACTACAGGACTCAGGCAGGGAAAACGATATAGATGTTGTGCCAATTACCAAATATATCCATTTCAAGTTTAATATTGCAAAATGGGGACATTACTGGGTGGGTTCATGAACTGAGCGGACCATTGTGGACTAGACCCAAAACTCCATTTAGTACTTGGCCCTATATGTTCTTCTTCAACAGGCGTCTCATCAGTCAGTACACTGCAGTTCCCCAGCATCCAATCTCAACAAGGATCTTATGCCAGTGACCTAGGACTGTTTAGGTATTCTCTTTTTCTCAATGAATAGATGAAGATTAGAGTATCAGAAGTTTAGCAGGGAGTGCTAGATTCCAATATCTATGGAAGCAAGATTGAACAGAGGGATACATCAGACTTTGTTTATCCATTCATCAGCTGATGGGCATTTAGGTGGTTTCCACCTTGTAACTGTTCTGCGTAATGCTGCTATGAACAATAGTGTACAAATGTCTGCTTGAGTCCCTGTTTTAATTTTCTCTGTCTTGGGTAGATAGCCAGACTTGGAATTATTGAACTGAATAGTTGTATTTTAAATGATAGCAATACATAATATTTGTTTTATTCAACATGTTCACTATTGAAAGAGTATAATTCTAATTGTATACAAAATCATATTCTTTCAATAAATTTTCTTTATCATAGGTATGCCAATCTGCTAAGTAGTTTATATTTATTATATCTTAAATAATGGCTGACAAATAGTAATTATAAATTAAATGGTATGATTGATATTTACTATTGTAATCTCATTGAATCCTTACAGTAATATCTGAAGAAAGGGTATAACTATTTTTATACTAAATGTATTAAATGAAATAACTGAGGCTCAAATAGGTTAGTAACTTGCCTAAGGTCACACAGATCCATGGTAGCAGAGCCAGGCTTGGCAACTAAAAGTATTTGCCTCAAAGAATATGCTCTGAATTATTATCCTTTCTTAGAGGAGCTTCCCTGGTGGCTCAGATGGTAAAGAATTCTCCTGCAATACAGGAGACCCTGGATTGATCCCTGGTTGGGAAAATTCCCTGGAGAAGGGAATGGCAAGCCACTCTAGTAGTCTTGCCTGGAGAATTCCACGGACAGAGGAACCTCACGGGCTATAGTTCATAGGGTCTCAAAGAGTCAGACCTGACTGAGTGATTAACACTTTCACTTTTCACTTTTCTACTAAAGAGCTGTTAGGTCTTTGGCCTTATACTTTAAAAATGTATTTAATTACTTTAAAGTGTTGAATTCCATAAGGGGAATTTTGTGTTTTTATTTGTTTGCTTTTTACAGCATATTCATTTATATCATAAAAATATATATCTAGTATATTACTTTAGTATAAGCATTTTGATAGTCATAAAGTGCTTTTCCTATTTATCCTCTAATTTCATGAGAGTACAGGGAATATAGCACTAGCCTAAGATGTGTAGACATTTTTATTTTCATGTATGTAAGAATTGGAAGCAAATAAATTTTCTACCCCAGATTTTTTCAATTAATAGACATTGTAACATTTTAGAATTTTTAGGCCATTTCTCAGAGAACAAGTAGAAAGTTATTTGAAAATATTTTCTTCATTTTCAGAAACATAAAGCATATTTATCGGATAGTTAAATCAAAATAAATTACAAAATAATTTAACTTTGCTTTTTCCATAATTATTTGCCATAATTATTTTAGGAGAAAAATTTATCACATAATTAATAAGATGTATAATTATTTGTTCCCTAATCTGCTAATAGATTTATGGGCAAACAACCTGCCCAAAAAACCAGTTTAACAACATCTTTAAAAAAATACATTTCTCTACACTTAGTTAAAAACCATATTGAGAGAAATGTGCAAAATATTTAAATGGTAGTTATATTTCCACTGTGTTGGTTTTTACATTTTGTAAGAGATACTTTACAAAGTGGCATAGATATCTGTCTGAAGCAATCAAGTTAGATCAAGCAATATAGTTTCAAGGATTAGTTGCTTTTATATTATATTAAATTTAGGGTACATTCTTTGGTCACCATACTACTTTTCTTATCAGTTTGTTCCTTAATGAATTTTTCTTATTGCATTGTTTATTCTTTTGTTAAAAGCCATTGTAACTCTAACTTTGATTTGGCTGCATGAAAACTGGAATGAGAAAGGTAACATATAGCTGAGATTCTTTAAGAATTTATCAAATTCTGCAAACTATAAATAACATATATCATGATAATTTAATAGCATCATTCAGGTCAGTTCAGTCGCTCAGTCATGTCCTACTCTTTGCGACCCCATGAATCACAGCACGCCAGGCCTCCCTGTCCATCACCAACTCCCAGAGTTCACTCAGACTCACGTCCATCAAGTCAGTGATGCCATCCAGCCATCTCATCCTCTGTCGTCCCCTTCTCCTCCTGCCTCCAATCCCTTCCAGCTTCAGAGTCTTTTCCAATGAGTCAACTCTTCGCATGAGGTGGCCAAAGTACTGGAGTTTCAGCTTTAGCATCATTCCTTCCAAAGAACACCCAGGGCTGATCTCCTTCGGAATGGACTGGTTGGATCTCCTTGCAGTCCAAGGGACTCTCAAGAGTCTTCTCCAACACCACAGTTCAAAAGCATCAATTCTTTAGCGCTCGGCCTTCTTCACAGTCCAACTCTCACATCCATACATGACCACAGGAAAAACCATAGCCTTGACTAGATGGACCTTTGTTGGCAAAGTAATGTCTCTGCTTTTCAATATGCTATCAAGGTTGGTCATAACTTTCCTTCCAAGGAGTAAGCATCTTTTAATTTCATGGCTGCAGTCACCATCTGTAGTGATTTTGGAGCCTCCCAAAATAAAGTCTGACACTGTTTCCACTGTTTCCCCATCTATTTCCCATGCCAAAGAATAGCATCATTAAGTGTATACAATTCAAAATTAAACACTTAGCTTTTAAGTGTTTCTTGAAACACTTGAAATTGATAAACAAATTTGATTTACATGCCAATATTTCTCATTCTTTGAGGATTTAGAACAGTATTTTCTAAAATAACTTTTGTCAAGGTTTGTCTCTCAAGATGTTTGGTCAAAAAAGTTTGGAGGATCCCCACAATTATCTCTTTTTAGAGAATGACTGCAAGCATTAGTCTATAAATAATTCTGTGCAGTCCTGCAGTAAGGAAATTCAATTAATGTATTAATTCAAAAGATTTGAAACCCTGATTTATAAATTACATATATATGTGAATGACTCCTAACCTCTGTGGAGTCCAACCTGGCAAATAACAGTAAAACAGAAAGAAAAAAAAATGTTTTTAGATTTTATATCTGTACATAAAAGCACTTGCTTAAATATATTGTCACCTGCACTAAGCTTTAAATGAGGAGTTTTAAGTCCCCAGCAAGGTTTCATTCAACTGGCAGGGTTTCTAAATTAACTCCTTTGATAGTTACAAGTCAAGTATATTAAACAAATGAAAAATCTGTTGCTGAAAAATCAGTCATTAAATTTAGGATTAAATATACTGAGTAATTCAGAAACAATGACAATTTTGAACTAAGATGGCAATTTAAGAAATTTGCTATATTATATAAATTGAAGTGGCCACTTTTTTATATTTTTAGCAAAAAACAGGTAAATTAAACCAGTAATATTTTATAAAATTAGATAACTGATTTCATGTCTAGTATTTATTTTCTAAATAAACTTGGTTTATTCATAAATCTACTTTGACCACCTGGTGCGAAGAGCTGATTTATTGGAAAAGACTCTGATGCTGAGAAATATTGAAGACAAAAGGAGAAGAGGGCAACAGAGAATGAGGTAGTTGGATAGCATCACCAACTCAATGAACATGAACTTGAGTAAACTCTGGGAGACAATGGAGGACAGGGAAGCTTGGCATGCTGCAGTCCATGGAGTTAAAAACAGTTGGACACAACAGTGACTGAACAATGACTCAACTAGTATTTTGGAAAGAGACTTTATGAAAAAAAGAAAATATTACATGAAATAATGTCATAGTCAGAGGAAAGAAGAATTTATTCATAACACTGATCAGACAATGTGTTATCATTTCCTACAGAAAAGAAAAAATTCACTGAACATCATTTAGATTTTTTCTATGTGTTTTATCATAAAAATTAAACATTAGCTATGTTTAAAAATCAGATATTATGAACATCTAAGATCTAATGTAATTTTTATGTACGTGGAATCCTTTGCTTGGATGGTAGGAAAGAACACTACCTTCTCCTTTACCTTAATGCCTAAATTATAAATTTCTTTTGTAAGATGTCCTGTGTCTCTCAGTTCTATTAGAAAGATCACCTGGCTACCTAACACTATTTTTGAGTATCCATTTAATGTCCTTAGCATGCAAGTCAAGATGGTAGCGTAGAAGGATGTGCACTCATCATCTCCTGTGAGAACTCTAAAATTACAACTTGCTGCTGAACAACCATCAAGAGGAGAATGTTGGATCCCACCAAAATAAGATACCCCACATCCAAGGACAAAGGAGAAGCCCCAGCAAGATGGTAGGAGGGGCAAAATTGCATTTAGAATCAAACCCCATACCCACCAGAGATGCTCGGAGGGCTCAAATAAAACCTTGAGTGCACCAGGAAACCCCACAGGGACTGAGCTAGACCTGCCTTTGAGTGTTTGTGTCTCCTGTAGAGGTACAGGTCAGTAGCAGCCTGCCGTAGGGGCAAGGGCTCTGGATGCAGCAGACCCGGGTGTGGTAAAAGCCCTCTTGGAGGAGGTTGCCATTAACCTCACCATACAGCCTCAGGAACTTACACAGGACTGGGAAAACAGATGCTTGGAGGGCACAAACAAAACCTTGTGTGTACCAGGACCCAGGAGAAAGGAGCAGTGACCCCATAAGAGGCTGACCCAGACTTACCTGTGAGTGTCCAGGAGCCTCTGGCAGAGGCAAGGGTCGGTGGTGGTCTGCTGCAGGGTTGGGAGCACTGAGTGCTGCAGCGCATGCACAGGATCTTTTGAAGGAGGTCACCATTATCTTCATTACCACCATCACAGTTTGATCTCAGATCAAACAACAGGGAGGGAACACAGCCCCGCCCATCAACAGAAAACAGGATTAAAGATTTACTGAGCCACCCATCAGAACAAGAACCAGTTTCCCTCACAGTCAGTCTCTCACATCAGGAAGCTTCCATAAGCCTCTTATCCTTATCCTTCAGAGGGCAGATAGAATGAAAACCACAATCACAGAAAACTAATCAAACTGATCACATTGAACACAGCCTTGTCTAACTTGAAGAAACTATGAGCCATTCTGTGTAGGGCCAGCCAAGAGAAATGGGTCATGTGAAGAGTTCTGACAAAATGTGGTCCACTGGAGAAGGGAATGACAAACCACTTCAGTATTCTTGCCTTAAGAACCCTATGAACAGTATGAAAAGGCAAAAAGATAGAACACTGGAGGATTAAATCCCCAGGTCAGTCGTTAGGTGCCCAATATGCTACTGGAGGAGAGTGGGGAAATAACTCCAGAAAAAATGAAGAGACGGAGTGAAAGTGAAAACAACGCCCAGTTGTTGATGTGACTGGTGATGGAAGTAACGTCTGATGCTGTAAAGAACAATATTGCACTGGAACCTGAAATGTTAGGTCCATGAATCAAGGTAACTTGGAAGTGGTCAAACAGGAGATGGCAAGAGTGAACATTGACATTTTAGGAATCAGTGAACCAAAATGGACTGGAATGGGCAAATTTAAATCAGATGATCATTATATCTACTTCTGTGGGCAAGAATCCCTTAGAAGAAATGGAGTAGCCCTCATAGTCAACAAAAGAGTCAGAAATGCAGTTCTTGGATGCAATCTCAAAAACAACAGAATGATCACTCTTCCATTTCCAAGGCAAGCCATTCAATATCACAGTAATCCAAGTCTATGCCCAACCAGTAATGCTGAAGAAGCTGAAGTTGAACAGTTCTATGAAGACCTACAAGAAATTTTAGAACTAACACCCCCAAAAGATTTACTTTTCATCATAGAGGATTAGAATGTAAAAGTAGAAAGTTAAGAGATACCTGGAGTAAAAGGAAAGCTTGGCTTTGGAGTACAAAATGAAGCAGGACAAAGACTAACAAAAGTTTTGCTAAGAGAATGCACTGGTCGTTGCCAACACCCTCTTCCAACAACACAAGTGAAAACACTACACATGGACTTAACCAGATGGTAAATATCAAAATTAGATTGATTATATTCTTTGCAGCCAAAGATGGAGAAGCTCTATACAGTCAGCAAAAACAAGACCGGGAGCTGACTGTGGCTCAGATCATGAACTCCTTATTGCCAAATTCAGACTTAAATTGAAGAAAGTATGGAAAACCACTAGACCATTCAGATATGACCTAAATCAAATCCCTTTTGATTATACAGTGGAAGTGACAAATAGATTCAAGGGATTCGATCTCACAGAGTCCTGAGGAATTATAGACAGAGGTTTGTGACATTGTACAAGAGGCAATAATCAAGACCATCCCCAAGAAAAAGAAATGCAAAAAGGCAAAATGGTTGTCTGAGCAGACCTTATAAATAGCAGAGGGAAAAAAAAAGAAGCATAAGGCAAAGGAGAAAAGAAAAGATATAACCATTTGAATGCAGAGTTCCCAGGAACAGCAAGGAGAGATAAGAACTCCTTCCTTGGTGATCAATGCAAACAAATAGAGGAAAACAATAGAATTGGAAAGACTAAAGTTCTCTTCAAGAAAATTAGAGATACCAAGGGAACATTTCATGAAAATATGGGCACAATAAAGGACAGAAATGGTATGGACCTAACAGAAGCAGAAGATATTAAGAAAAGGTAGTGGCAAGAATACACAGAAGAACTGTACAAAAAGATCTTCATAACCCAGATAACCACCGTGTGTGATCACCCACCTAGAGCCAGACATCCTTGAATGTGAAGTCAAGTGGCCTCAAAAAACATGACTACAAACAAAGCTAGTGGAAGTGATAGAATTCCAGTTCAGCTATTTCATATCTGAAAAGATGATGCTGTGAAAGTGCTGCACCCAATATGCCAGCAAATTTGGAAAATGCAGCAGTTGCCACAGGACTGGAAAAGGTCAGTTTTCATTCCAATCCCAAAGAAAGGCAATGCCAAAGAATGTTGAAACTACTGCACAATTATACTCATCTCACATGCTAGCAAAGTAATGTTCAAAATTCTCCAAGCCAGGCTTCAACAGTATGTGGACTGTGAACATTCAGATGTTCAAGCTGGATTTAGAAAAGGCAGAGGAACCAGAGATCAAATTTCCAAGGTTCACTGGATCACTGAAAAAGCAATAGAGTTCCAGAAAAACATCTACTTCTCCTTTATTGACTACACCAAAATCTTTTGACTGCGTGGATCACAACAAACAGTGGAAAAGTCTTAAAGAGATGGGAATACAAGGCTGCCTTACCTGCCTCCTGAGAAATCTATATGCAGGTCAAGAAGCAATAGTTAAAACTGGACATGGAATAACAAAATGGTTCCAAATAGGGAAAGGAGTTTGTCCGTGCTATATATTGCCACCCTGCTTATTTAAGTAGAGCACATCATGAGAAACGCTGGGATGGATGAAGCACAAGCTGGAATCAAGATTGCCAGGAGAAATATCAATAAACTCAGATATTCAGATGACACCACCCTTATGGGAGAAAATGAAGAACTAAAGAGCCTCTTGATGAAAGTGAAAGAGGAGAGTGAAAAAGTTGGCTTAAAACTCAACATTCAGAAAATGAAGATCATGGCATCTGGTCCCATCACTTCATGGCAAATAGATGGGGAAACAATGGAAACAGTGACAGACTTTACTTTCAGGGGCTCCAAAATCACTGCAGATGGTGCCTGCAACCATGAAATTAAAAGACACTTGCTCCTTGGAAGAAAAGCTATGACCAACCTAGACAGCATATTAAAAATCAAAGACATTACTTTGCCTAAAAAGGTCCATCTAGTCAAAGCTATGGTTTTTCCAATTGTCATGTATGCATATGAGAGTTGGGCTATAAAAACAGCTGAGCACTGAAGAATTAATGCTTTTGAACTGTGGTGTTGGAGAAGACTCTTGAGGGTCCCTTGCAGTTCAAGGAGATCCAGCCAGTGCATCCTAAAGGAAATCAGTCTTAAATATTCATTGGAAGGATTGATGCTGAAACTGAAAGTCCAATATTGGCCATTGATGTGAAGTACTGACTTATTTGAAAAGACTCTGATGCTGGGCAAGATTGAAGGCAGAAGGAGAAGGGGACAAAGGAGGATGAGATGGTTGGATGTCATCACTGACTCTATGGACATGAGTTTGAGCAAGCTCCAGGAGTTGGTATTGGATAAGGAAGCCTGGCTTACTGCTGCCCATGGGGTAGCAAAGATTCGGACATGACTGAGCAACTGAACTGACTGATTTAATGTCCATGCCTGTGATGGAGAGCTACATATGCTTCAGAATTCTTCCTCACTACCCCTGAAATGGCCTGACTTATTCAAAAAGTTTGTTGTGTCCTTTATGGCAGTCTAATAACAACTTGCATGGAATGTGTACAAATTGATAAGAAAGAGGAAGGCAGATGGGGAACATAATATCAGCTTTATTATTGTATATATTACTTTATTACTCTATCAGAGAAGGTACTTGGCATAAGACCTGAATGAGATACCTAACCAAACTGCACATTTGTGCTCGCTCCATCATGTCCGACTCTTCATGATCCTTTGGACTGAAGCCCACCAGGGTCCTCTCCATGGGATTTTTCAGGCAAGAATACTTGAGTGAGTTACCATTTCTTCCTGCAGGGGCTCTTCCCAAGCCAGGGTTCTAACCCACATCTCCTGCCTTCCCTGAATTACAGACAATTTACAGCTGAGCCATTGAGGAAGCCCTCATGGCAACCCATTCTGGTATTTTTTTTCCTGGAAAATCCCACGGATGGAGGAGCCTGGTAGGCTACAGTCCTTGGGGTTGCAAAGAGTCGGACATGACTGAGTGACTTCGCTTTCACATTCAACCACCTGAGTAAGACTTACAGGTTAGAAGTACTGAGGAGAATTTGTGCTATATGCTGGCATCTGGCTCCCAGAGGAAAAACGAGAAGAGCATACTTAATTTTTATTTATTTTTCCTCAAATTGACCAGTCGAATGAATCATAGTCTTTCCTTTGAGGCAGAATAAATTCAGTTTCCTTAATGTGAAAATACACATGAGTAGTATGGATGATCTGTTCTCTCTTAACAGTGCTATTTGGGGAGGCAAATGCGATTATCACCAAACATGCTGCTGCTGCTGCTAAGTTGCTTCAGTCGTGTCCGACTCTTTGCGACCTCATGGACTACAGCCTACCAGGCTCCTCCATCCATGGGATTTTCCAGGAAAGAGTACTGGAGTGGGGTGCCATTGCCTTCTCCACACCAAACATGCATCAACTCTTAAATGAAAAGCTATTGGTAAGAGTTTGGTTCTACTGTTCAGATGTTGTTTTACCTTCAAGATGTCAAAACTACCCAAGATCAAGTTTTCTCATATCTAAATAATAATAAGGTCTAACTTTCAAAGTTCTTTTAGCAGTTAAAACAAGTAATGCATGTGAAAATGTATAAAGCATACAATATTATTATTAGGTGGCATAGGTCAATTAAGACTTACTGAGCACTTTGCTAAACTTGGAAGATACAAAGATGAATAGTCTCTGATCTTCGGTCTCAACATAAGAATAAAAAATTAAACATCATTTCAGGGAAATGGTCTGAGTGTTTATCGAATAATGAAGTATCATTCATTAAAAACTCATGGGAATATTTAAGTTGGTTTCAAATTTTGATATAGATCGCATGAGTCCACTGAAGAAAAACTGCTAAGCTTTATGTCCATAGTTTTCTTTCTATACTTTTTAACCAACATTTATATGAAAGTGAATTCTATGAATCCTAACACTGAACTATTGCAATCATGTCATGTGGTGGTAACACTGGATTTATCACCTTTGGGCTATATATTGTGAAAAACTAGGGAGCATGTCACAAGATCAGCAAGATTATGGGAGAGAATTGACATCTAAGATGAAAGCCAAAGCTAAGAGATTGTTCCCATTACAGTAAGAGCTGTGAAATTGCAAGAGGAAGAACCTGTGCAGTAGTCCAGGGTCAAAACCAAACAGGGACTAAAAATCGGGAAAGCACACAGGCACTGTGACTTACACGGAAGATGAATTCCTTGAACTAAAATCAGCTCATCAAACTTTCTAAAATGAAAGCTATCTTAGGCAGGCAGCCGAAAACACTAGCTGAGAGTACTGCTCAGCCTACTTTTTTCAAATTGCCCCCATTAAAATATGTGTGATAAAATATACATAACATAAAATTTACCATTTTATCCATTTTAAAAAGTACAATTTAGTAACACTAAGTACATTACCAATGTTGTATAACCATCACCACTATCCATTTTCAGAACTTTTTCATCATCCCAGATAGAAACACTTCAGCCATTAAACAATAACTCCCCATTCTTCCCTTCCCCCAACCCTTAGTTATCTATATTCTACTTTCTGTCTTTATGAATTTGCCTATTATGGATACCAATACTTTGGCCACCTGATGCCAAAGAACTAACTCATTGGAGAAGACCCTGATGCTGGGAAGGGTTGAGGGTAGGAGGAGAGGGGGATGACAGAGGATGAGATGGTTGGATGTTATCACTGACTCTATGGACATGAGTTTGGGCAAGTTGTGGGAGTTGGTGATGGACAGGGAAGCCTGGTGTGCTACAGTCCATAGAGTTGCAAGGAGTTGGACATGACTGAAATGAATATAGAGGAATAATACTTTTGTGTTTGGCTTATTTCAGTAAGCATAGTATTTTTAATATTCATCCATGTTGTAGCTTGTGTCAGAATTTCACTCATTTTTAAGGCTGAATACTATTTTATTGTATGTATATACCTTTTTTTCTTAAATTACATTCATCGGTTGATTTTTGGAGAAACCACTATACTGTTTTCCATGGTTATACCATTTTGCATTCTCACCAGCAATGCATGAAGTTACAGTTTCCCCATGTCCTCAGCAAGACTTATTTTTTGTTTGCTTGTTTTTAATTATATCCATCCTAATGGGTATGAACTGATATCCCATTGTGATATTTTTAAATTAATTAATTTATTTTAATTGGAGGCCAATTACTTTATAATATTGTGGTGGTTTTTGCCATACATCAACATGAATCAGCCATGGGTATACATGTGTCCCCATCATCCTGAACCTTGCTCCCACTTCACTCCCTACCCCATCCCTCTGGGTTGTCCCAGAGCACCAGCTTGAGTGCCCTGCTTCGTGCATCAAACTTGCACTGGTCATCTGTTTTACATATGGTAATATACGTGTTTCAAAACTATTCTCTCAAATCGTCTCACCCTCACCTTCTCCCACATAGTCCAGAAGTCTGTTCTTTATATCTGTGTCTCTTTTGCTGTCTTGCATATAGGGTCATTGTTACCATCTTTCTAAATTCCATATATATGTGTTAATATACTGGATTGGCATTTCTCTTTCTGATTTATTTCACTGTGTATAATAGGCTCCAGTTTCGTCCACTTCATTAGAACTGACTCAAATGTGTTCCATTTATAGCTGAGTAATATTCCATTGTGTATATGTACCACAACTTTTTAATCCATTCATCTGCAGATGGACATCTAGGTTGCTTCCATGACCTAGCTCTTGTAAATAGTGCTGCAATGAGCATTGGGGTACATGTGTCTCTTTCAATTCTGGTTTCCGCAGTGTGTATGTCCAGCAGTGGGATTGCTGGATCATAAGGCAGTTCTATTTCCAGTTTTTTAAGGAATCTCCACACTGTTCTGCATAGTAGCTGTACTAGTTTGCATTCCCACCAACAGTGGGAATGTCCCTTTTCTCCACACCCTCTCCAGTATTTATTGTTTGTAGACTTTTTGACAGCAACCATTCTTACTGGTGTGAGATGGTACCTCATTGTGGTTTTGATTTGCATTTCTCTGATAATGAGTGATGTTGAGCATCTTTTCATGTATTTGTTAGCCATCTGTATGTTTTCTTCAGAGAAATGTCCATTTAATTCATTTTTTGATTGGGTCATGTATTTTTATGGTATTGAGCTACATGAACTGCTTATATATTTTAGAAATTAATTCTTTGAGAATTGTTTCATTTGCTATTATTTTCTCCCGTTCTGAAAGCTGTAATTTCACCTTGCTTATAGTTTCCTTCATTGTGCAAAAGCTTTTAAGTTTAATTAGGTCCCATTTGTTTATTTTTGTTTTTATTTCATTACTCTGGGTGGTGGGTCATAGAGGATCTTACTGTAATTTATGTCAGAGAGTATTCTGCCTATATTTTCCTCTATGAGTATTATAGTTTCTCTTGCATTCATATACACTAACAATGAGAAAACAAAAGAGAAATTAAGGAAACAAACCATTCACCATTGCAAAGAAAAGAATAGAATACTTAGGAATAAACTTATCTAAAGAAACAAAAGACCTATATATAGAAAACTATAAAACACTGATGAAAGAAATAAAAGATGACACAAATAGATGGAGAAATATACCATGTTTGTAGATTGGAAGAATCAATATAGTGAAAATGAGTATACAACCCAAAGCAATTTATAGATTCAACATAATCCCTATCAAGCTACCTACAGTATTTTTCACAGAACTAGAACAAATAATTTCACAACTTGTATGGAAACGCAAGAAAGCTTGAATAGCCAGACTGGAACTGGAGGAATCAACCTGCCTGACTTCAGACTATACTACAAAGCTACAGTCATCATGACAGTATGGTACTGGCACAAAGGCGATGTAGATCAATAGAACAAGATAGAAAGCCCAGAGATGAATCCACATACTTATGGACACCTTATCTTTGACAAAAGAAGCAAAAATATACAATGGAGAAAAAACAATCTCTTTAACAGTGGTACTGGGAAAACTGGTCAACCACTTGTAAAAGAATGAAACTAGAACACTTTCTAACACCACACAAAAAAATTAACTCAAAATGGATTAAAGATCTAAATGTAAGACCAGAACTATAAAACTCATTGTGATTTTGATTTGCGTTCCCCTGATGACTAATGTTGGTAAGTATCTTTTCATGTACTTATTGGTCATTTGGGTATCTTCTTTGGAGAAATGTCTATTCAAATCCTTTGCCTATTTTTTGAGTTGGTTTATTTGGTTTTTGTTGTTGGGTTGTAGGTGTTATTTACATATTCCAGATATTAATCCTTTATCAGATATATGACTGGCAAATATTTTCTCTCTTTCTGTGGGTTGTTTTCCACCCCCTTGATAGTGTTCTTTGATATACAGATGTTTTAAACTTGATGAAGTCCAATTTATTAATTCTTTCTTGTATTGCTGATGCCTTTGGTATCATATCCAAGAAATCACTGACAGCCTAATTTTTAAAATAAGAATTCAATAAATAAAAACAAACAATGTTCAATTAGCTTTTGCAATGTTATGTATTATTAATTTTCATTTTACTTTATTACTGTGCTATTCCAAATTTAAAAGATGAATTTTAGCTTATTATAAACTTGAAAAATAATTTTATGACAACCATGGAATGCTATAATGACTGGTTTGTTTGTAGTGATACATGAAAAAGAGTGATTTTATTACTGATGCAGAAAACTGGCAAATGTCTTTCTTCTCAAATCTCAGTGTATTTACAGGTTAATTGTACATCACAAACAGAAAGTATTTAGATTGGAGAGTTGCTCTCTTTATATTGCTATTGATCTAAATCCACATGAAGAAAAGAGGCATTAATTTGAGGGCAAAAAGGTGCCAGAAATGATTTATAGATTTTTATGGAGTGTCAGGAAATGCGCATCACTATCAGACATCTTTTATGAATACTGAGGATAAAATTCTGAAGGAACTAGGTTACAAAATAATCATTTCACAGAAGCAAATTGTTGACATAAAACCAATGTCTCTTGTTCTTAAGTGAATGGTTGAGATGAATCATGGAGATTATTCAATATCATGCTATTAGCAAGACAGTCTAACAAAAGCTGTATTCTAAGGGCGTTAAAGCTCCTTTTGTGCTCTAAAAGTATTCTTAATTCCTAAAACAAGAATCTGAAATAAGCTGGGCTGGCTCTCATAAACAGAATGTAAAAGTCAACTGTCTGTTATAGATGAATGACCTTCATATTTACATACCCTAAAGTACTTGCTTAGAAAGCCATCTGGATAGTGTTAAACTGTCTTTGTTTGCCAGAATTTGTATTAAGAAGGCTAGAAGCCACCAATAGAAAAGCAAATCAGTTCAAGCAGGAGATGTGGGAAAAGAATATAGATGTATATATTCTTACCAATAAATTAGCACTCAAGGATTAATGTTTCAATATGAAAGAAAATTTTGGCTGTTGCTGTTAGTCATCATAATATCTAATAGGTAAATATCTAACTATAATAGATAGGCAATGATCTGAAAGGTGGGGTTTGGATGGCAGAGGAAGCAGGTGGAGCTTTTATATATTTTTTAAAAGAATCCATTTCCATTTTCATACATAGTTTGATAGCACACACAAAAAATGTTTTGTTGTGTTACTTCCTTGATCCTTGGGTATATGTGAGCTCAGTAAAAAATTAGATAAAAACCAAATATGTAAAAATCTTTATTATTTCTTCCTGCAACCTTATTTAGAATTGTTCCTTCAGTTCAGTTCAGTTCAGTCGCTCAGTCGTGTCCGATTCTTTGCGACCCCATGAATCGCAGCATGCCAGGCCTCCCTGTCCATCACCAACTCCCGGAGTTCACTCAGACTCACGTCCATTGAGTCAGTGATGCCATCCAGCCATCTCATCCTCTGTCGTCCCCTTCTCCTCCTGCCCCCAATCCCTCCCAGCATCAGAGTCTTTTCCAATGAGTCAACTCTTTGCATGAGGTGGCCAAAGTACTGGAGTTTCAGCTTTAGCATCATTCCTTCCAAAGAAATCCCAGGGCTGATCTCCTTCAGAATGGAATGGTTGGATCTCCTTGCAGTCCAAGGGACTCTCAAGAGTCTTCTCCAACACCACAGTTCAAAAGCATCAATTCTTCGGCGCTCAGCTTTCTTCACAGTCCAACTCTCACATCCATACATCCACTGAAAAAACCATAGCCTTGACTAGATGGACCTTTGTTGACAAAATAATGTCTCTGATTTTCAATATGCTATCTAGGTTGGTCATAACTTTCCTTCTGTCACGCGAGTGTATGTTCCTTGGTTCTTTGTCTCGTCACAACAAAGATTTGGAGCAACGGACATTAAAGCCCTCAGGGTGTCACAGCTCTTGGGTCTTGGACAAACCGTGCTACAGCTTTTAGGCAAATCAGTGTTACAGCTCTATTTTATTTAGAAGATAGCAGGAGAGAGAGAGAGAGAGAGCGCGTGTGCACGCGCACATGCACGTGGGAGAGAGAGTCCGAGAGACAGTGCTTTGGCTCCTCCTTTTATATGTTTTTTCCTCCACCTGGGCCTGCCCTATGCAAATTGGGCTTAGCCAGGAGTGCTGTTTGTTCTGTTTGTTCTGCCTAAAGTCTTCACTCTGGTCCTTGGACCTTCCTTGTCTTTTAGCCACCGCCATTTTGGACTCCTTTTCCCTATTCTACCTACCTAACACTTCCAAGAAGTAAGCGTCTTTTAATTTCCTGGCTGCAGTCACCATCTGCAGTGATTTTGGAGCAACCCCCCCCAAAAAGTCTGACACTCTTTCCACTGTTTCCCCATCTATTTCCCATGAAGTGATGGGGCCAGATGCCATGATCTTCGTTTTCTGAATGTTGAGCTTTAAGCCAACTTTTCCACTCTCCTCTTTCACTTTCATCAAGAGGCTTTTTAGAATTGTTCCTTGCTGCTGCTGCTGCTAAGTCGCTTCAGTCGTGTCTGACTCCGTGAGACCCCATGGACTGCAGCCTACCAGGCTCCCCCATCCCTGGGATTCTCCAGGCAAGAACACTGGAGTGGGTTGCCATTTCCTTCTCCATTGTTCCTTAGGTGAAGAGCAAACCATTTCTTTCAACATTTTATTTCCCCAAAACTATTACCCTCATTCTTCCAGTGAAGAGGATCCCAGAAGGTCAATCCATTCTAGTCTATTTGTACCTTCTTCAGATACATCCAAGAATTCACTAAAGTATTAAGTAGGCTTTTCCTGAAAGCATCAACTATCAGCAGCATTTTTCTCCTACAGGGTTTTTAATTAAGAGAATTTTTTTCCAGACACCTTGGCATGGTTGTGGGTTTTATTTTATTCAAAGTGACGACCAGTCCCAGTTATAACCTGAACTGTAGCAGGACAGAGCAGGAGATAGATGGTGATTATTCATAACTGCTGTGTTAAGAAACAGAATAAAGAAAGACTTTCACCAGGATTCAAAAAATGACACTTTCTTAACTGAAGCTGATTTTATACTTTGAAGTTTTTTCCTCAATACAAATATGATTTTCTGGTGGTTCATCAAATTTCAGATTCTATATTTCTGAAATTCAGATAGATTACAGAGTACTAGCTTTAGACTTTATAACAAATAGATACAAAGGAAATAAAATGATAATTTAAATAATTCAGTCCTATTTAAGGAGTGAAATGAATATTCCCCATGACATATATTTATATATGATATAAAAATCTTGTCATATACAACACTAAAAAAAGTTCAGAGCAGTAGAGTACAACACCTACACATACTGTTTCATTTTCCTGATCTCTCCAGGCCTAGAAAACAGCATCAACACCACCTTTATATGTGATTCTGACTATCTAAGGGGTCTGAGCTAAACTAAGGGGTTTATCCAAGTGCTGGATCAAATTACTTCAACATTGCCATTATCTGAAGGAGCAGGACAAAGGTTAACCTACTGCAGTGATGACTAATGTAGGTGGTGCAGGCATCAAGTAAACCTGCACAGTAATGTTAAAGGTCTTCCTGACTCAAAGGCATATTTGTTCTGAAGGGGTTTGCATTTATTTGGTTGAGGTAGAGAGTTTGGCTGTTGACCAGGTCGAGGTCACAGGATAGGATTAGGTATTTGTAAGGAATGCACATCTTGTTTTCATTATCAAGGAGGTATTAAAAAAAAAACCTTAAAAAGGCACAAAACCCTGAAAACAGATGGCTAGCCTGACTCCAATCCTTGCTACCAACATATTTCCCCTTATTCATTCCTTTAAAAACGAAAAACTAAAACTTTTGATCTATTTTAGGAAGTCCATCATTGTTTGCTCATTTTGTTTTCACTCACTGCCCACAGAGGTGAGTAGGCCAGAGAGAAGTTAAGTCTTTCTTTCCTGAGTCTTTGGAAGTCATCAGGCTTGGTTTCTGGGTTTCCAGTTCCTGTTTTTTAATCTAAGGATATAGTGATCACAGCTGATTCTCATATCAAACATGAAATCTATGATAAGCTGGAAAATCAGATACTGTCTTGGGAAACGGATAAAATTTACAAAGGAACTCATCATTGCTTTGCCATTGACTTATATTTTAGTGTTTAGAATGATATGTTGTTTGTTGGTTAAAATAAAAATGGACAATGCTGGTGCTCTTTTTGTAAAGTTCTTGCTGTATATTATACTCTATGAAGTAGTTTTAAAGATAAATATTTCACTATTAATGACTTTAACCCTCTGGCGGTCCACATTTAAAATCTGTATCATAAAGGAAATGTCCTTATCTATTAACACAGAGACACTTTTTAGGAGTTGGAGAAAGCAATGGCACCCCACTCCAGTACTTTTGCCTGGAAAATCCTATGGACCGAGAAGCCTGGTAGGCAGCAGTCCATGGGGTCGCTAAGAGTCGGATACGACTGAGCGACTTGACTTTCACTTTTCACTTTCATGCGTTGGAGAAGGCAATGGCAACCCACTCCAGTGTTCTTGCCTGGAGAATCCCAGGGATGGGGGAGCCTTGTGGGCTGCCTTCTATGGGGTCACACAGAGTCGGACACGACTGAAGTGACTTAGCAGCAGCACTTTTTAGGAGTAACAGTGTTAAAAAGAAAATATTTCTTCCAAAAGACTACTTAGTAGTTTAAGGTGTAGAAAGAGTTCTTCAAAACACTTGAAGACTAAATACTTTGAGACTATCTTCTTGCAAAAGATAGTCTCTTGGAAATTTTAGTTTTAGTATTAAAATTTCACATACAAAAGAAATTTCCTGTATATATCAAATATGTATGTCATTTTTTGAAGATGCATTTAAATATAGAAATAAAAATACCATCATAAAACAATGAATAAAACTAAAATGTATCTGCTGTTGAGTATTCATTTTTTAAATTAATTCAACAATATTTTTAAATGTCTATCAAATCCCAGACAATGTGGTAGGTAGGTAGACAATTTTTAACAGTGAAAAATAAAATGAACAAACAAAAAACCTTGAGGTCACTTCCCTGGTGATGAGACAACAATAAAGAAGATAAATAAAGTATATAGCATGTTAGTATTAAAGCATGTGAAAAAGAGGCAAGAAGGTATGAAAATTGCCTGTGTGCAGAGCAGGGTCTCAAGAGCTGATGGTGATACAGAGTGTAAGAAAATCTTCCTTGGAAAGGTGGTATTTAGTGAAGACCCGAAGGAGGTGAGGATGCCAGACACATGATTTCTAGAGAAGAAACCTCCTAAACAGAAACAAATGCCCTGAGGCAGGATTGCCTCAGTGAGACCTCAGCATGGTAGAGCACAGTGAGCTAAGAAGACAGTAGATAAAAGGTTGATGAAGTCAGAGGAGGGAGCCAGGCCCAGATACAGCAGACCTTATTCTTCATTAGGGTGCCATTGCAGGGTTGTGATACCAGAAAAGTGATATTGCTTGGCCCACAGTTTAACATGATTGTTTTATATGCTTTGTTGTAAGTAAACTGCCAAAGACAGACCAGGGAAACCAGTGAGGAGATTATTGCAATAATTACTAATATATTTTTAGAAGATAACATTTACACACATAAAATTAGTAGAAAATAATTCAAAGACAGATATAATCGCTTCTACCTGAGCATTGTTTTAGTCATCTTTAATGAACTGCCCAGGACTATCAAAGTTGTTTCACGCTTATGTTTCTTTGCCTAAGCCTGAAACTTCTATTGTGTAACAAATAAACAAATAATTGCTTCCGACTTCATGAAAAAAATGTTCATTAATTCTTTCAATAAAAATGTATTGTGCATACATTTATGCACATAAAGATAAAGATAAAGGCATAAAAATAGTCACTATAGATATAACGATGAATAACAAACAGCCTTTTCCCCAAAAAATTCTCAGTCTCATGAGCAAAACAGAAATATTAAAAGATGTATGTATTAATATGATTTAGAAGCACAGTGACAGAGATATATCCAGGACATTATTGAAGCAAAAAGTATATATAGAGTAAGAACACATATTTTAACCTAAGCAATCAGGAAAAGTTTTCAAGTTTTTCTGAATAGACTTTACTCTCTTAAAACTCTAGCTTTCAGAGATTTGAGAGAAGTCAACTTTCTCTGAGATAATCCAGAATTCATTAAAATTTTTTTTAAACATAATAACAATAAAATGTTTACTTATCATATATTCAATTTCATTTTTTCCCTCTTGCCCTCATGTCATTAGGATCACCCATAAAAATAGAAAGTTTTCATCAAAGTCTGTGAATTTCCAACTATCAATTCATTTCTGGAAATCATCCAAATTTGTCTTTATAATGACAGTGTGCTGCTCCCTAATGATGAGAGTCTTATATAATTTGTGAAACCTATGAGAGACTAGAAAATCATACAGTGTACTGGGGGGAAAGAAATAATATTTTCAATAGCAGTCATTAATAGAAGATGAAATTGGTTCACCAAAAGGAAGAAACACAAGACTATCAAGTTTTCTTGTGTCTCTACGTATCCGAAGAGTATCACAGATTTAGAGTTTCATTTTGGCAAGGTGCTAAATAGATAACCCATGTGAATCTGGTTTGGAAATTTTATCCAACTATTTTAATAGATAACATCAACTTGGAGGGCTATTGTCTTAGTTCTATGCCACAAAGTTTTGATTTTGGTTTTATGTGGCTTTTCACTCTTATACTAACAATATCAAAAGGACCTATTTAAAAGTACTTGTCCAACACACCAAAGGCTCAGCACCACACAAAGATGTGAAAATACTATCAAATTATAGATGATACAAAGCCGGGAGTAAGTCTCATCTAAATTAAAATACCTATGATCAAATAACCTGGTTAATTTGGAATGTTGGCACAAATTCTGTAGAAATAAGTTATAAACCTACATTTTAAATCAATGAAAAAAAAGAGTGCAATTTCTAGGCTGAAACAGCTACCTTTTCTTCATTTACTTTTCCCATTTTCTCATAGAAATTCTTCAAAAAACATCCAAGAAGAAACAACATTGTAACGACATTGGTAACTAGATATGCTAATTAAGTTGTACCTGAAACACAATAGCAGGGATAGGCATTAAGTTGGTAGAAAAAGTTCCAGCCACTCAGTGTTGAACCTCTATCTCAGGAACACACAGACATCAATATAGATATCCACTTACCCCGTATTTACTGAATATTCACTATGGTCTAAGAACAAGCCAAACACGAGAATTAGATGAAGAAAATGCACAGTTCCTGTTCTCAAAGAACTGAATGTCTAATGAGAAGAATAAAAAAGACAACCAAGAAATGTCAAGAGTATATTTAAGAGTGTACATTGAATGCTACTTGGAAGGGACATCTAGCCAGGCTCAGAAGAGTCCGAGGGATGCTTTTGGATATAATATGTGATAATCTGACAAAACTGGGAGCTGGGTAGAAGGTGGTATTGGTGTGTATCAACATGCATAGTGTAGTGTAGTTGGGTCTGATGAGAGAATGGGGAAAGGTGGTAAAGAGGTTTTAAGGCTGAGTGAGCAGCATGATGTGCAAAGGCCTGGAAGTCAGAAAAGTTATTTAAGTTGTTGTTGTTCAGTTACTAAGTCATGTCTGACTCTGTGACCCCATGGACTGCAGCATGCCAGGCTCCTCTGTTCTCCACTACCTCCCAGAGTTTGCTCAACTTCATGTCCATTGAGTCAGTATGCTATCTAACTTCTCATCCTCTCCCACCCCCTTCTCTTTATGCCTTCAATCTTGCCCAGCATCAGGGCTTTTTCCAATGAGTCAGAATTGGAAGTAGTTGGTGGAATTATCAGTTGGTAGAATGAGGGTAGAAGGTATACAACACTGGGAGGGCAATGAACAAAGAAGCTATAGTAATCATCAGAGGCCAGCAGTAAAAGTCTTCTACACCACCCTGAGAAGTTTGGACTTTAGCCTATATTTTGATGGGAAGCATTTAAATGGTTTTAATCATGGAATGGTATGATTGGATTTGCATTTTAGAAAACAAAGTTAGCTACAGATTGGAGGATTGATTGGAGTGGGGAACTAGTGAGAGATTAGTTAGCAGGGGGTCTGGCAGAAATTTGGACTAGCTGTGATGGTGGGCTGGATGAAGGTAATTGTTACTGGAATTGAAAGCAGTAAATACATTAACGAGAGATTAAATAGAAATTACAATGTTCAGAGAAAATACATTACAAGAGAATAACTAAATCCTAAAGTCAATCCTCAAGGAAATCAGTCCTGAATATTCATTGGAGGCACGGATGCTAAAGCTGAGGCTCCAAACCTTTGACCACCTGATGCAAAGAACTGACTAATTGGAAAAAACCCTGATGTTGGGAAAGATTGAAGGCAGGAGGAGAAGGGAACGACAGAGGATGAGATGGTTGGATGGCATCACTGACCTGATGGACATGAGTTTGAGCAAGCTCTGGGAATTGGTGATGGACAAGGAAACCTGGTGTACTGCAGTCCATGGGGTCGCAACATGGACCATGTACTGCAGTCCATGGAGTCGGACATGACTGAGCAACTGAACTGAACTGAACTGAACCTCTTGGTAATCAATTAAGTACAGAATATCAGAAAAAAGGCTTCACTTGAATAATATCAGGGATTTTGAGTTGGGCAAAGGAATGAATTTAGAGAATGCAAGAGAAGAATGGCAAATTTTGTTTGAGAAATACTTGAGGGACAAGCATTTTGAGACTTCCTCTAATAAATTATAAATTTGGATTTGGCATGAAATGGTGTGGGATAGAAATTAAAATCTATGGAAATGAATAAAGTTATACAAGTTGTTCAGAAAAATTAATGTAAGACTGAAAGTAACACCTTGGAAACATTTAAGGATGAAACAATATAGGGGCCTAAGATTGAATTGAAGTACTCAGAGAGGTAGATACAAGGGTTTTTTTTTTTTAATTGCTAGTATAAAATCATAATGTACTATGAATGAGTTAGCATTTATAAAGCACATAGAATAGTACCTGACCCATGGTAGATTCTCTATGAAAGTAAAAGTGAAAGTGTTAGTTGCTCAGTCGTGTCAGACTCTTTGCGACCCCATGGACTGTAGCCCATCAGGCTCCTGTGTCCATGGAATTCTCCAGGCAAAGATACTGGAGTGGATAGCCATTCCCTTCTCCGGAGGATCTTCCTGACCCAAGGAGATTCTCTACAAATGGCATCAAATGCTACTGATAAATCAAGTAAAAGTTACTAAAATATCCCTCAACAGTACCATCCTAGGAATGATACCACATTTCTTCCTCTTGTCTGCAACTGGCATGCATTTCAGTAATACAGACTCTGGAATATCCTTCCCAAGTATTATTCTTATCTTTCAGCTCTAGCAATTGTGTGACATTATCCCTTGCTAGTCACTTCTACTTTAGCTGCTTACTATCAACATCTTCTATGTAGGAAGGTTATTTGAACTCACTGAAAAGATGGTAGGACTCAGCTACATAGAAGAAGCTGGTGTCAAGTTCATGATCACCTTCTGAACCTATATTGTGAAATCTTCTGAAACCTATATTGTGAATGAAGAAGATGATACAATGACTTCCACTCTTAACATTGAGGTGTGTAGAGCATGCAAGAATGATCATTAGTGGTGGCTGGTTTTCTTACACAATTTATGATATTTAGCAGAATCTCTGGCCTCTCCCAGAGATATTAGTATCATGCCTTGAGCATGACAACCAAAACCATCTCTAGATATTTCCATATATTCCTGGGGGAACAACATTATTCCAATTGAGAACCACTGTCTTAGAGCCAACTGAGGGACAGAGCCATGGTTTTCTCAACAGACCTGCTAGATATTCTTGCAAATGTCATTCTGGCCACTTGCCTTGGTGAATCAGAATTCTTAGTGGTATATGCAAATTAGATTCTCTCTTTCATACCCTCTGATTCTCTGTCCCATCTGGATCATCACAAAGAAGCCAATGTTAAAACTTTGCTGCAATGAAAACTTGTATAATTGACTATTTAAATACTACATCTGAATTCACAAGGCCTTTTAAATCGAAGTTCATTTAGGCTTTTCTTAAGTCATATCAGACTTCCCTGGTGGCTCAGTGGTAAAGAACCCACCTGCCAATGCAAGAGATGCAGGTTCGATCCCTAGGTTGGGAAGATCCCCTGGGGAAGGAAATGGCAACCCACCCCAGTATTCTTGCCTTGAAAATTCCATGGACAGAGGAGCCTGGTGGGCTACAGTCCATGGGGGTCACAAAAAAGTGGATACAACTTGGCAACTAAACAATAAGGTAAATCAATATATCAGGTACAGTATGAGAAACCTGTCTTCCACTGAATGGTAAGTTATACATTCATTTTCACATTCCAATTACCATATATTTAAAATATATATGTTTATACTCCTCAAATTAAAATATTGGATGTGTATTACAAATGCCTGGGCATTTTTGTAAGACTTCTGTTAATTTGCACTATAAATTCTAACAACGTTCCATTGTCATTTACTTGCCCAGATGTTTGTAATTTTGGTACTAAGCAATTGACCTTACTCCCTGAAATGTTATTTTCAAAAGAATTAATCTACTTTTGTTACTGAACTGAGTTTGGATTTGCTTGCCTATCATACAGAAAAGCCAATATACTGACCCTGGATGGTAATGAAGGAAGGTGCAGGACACCAAGCAAGGAGGATGGGCAGCTCATGTTCCAAGGGCTCAAACTCCCCAATGGTGTTCAGGTTAGAGTTTTTAAAGGTAATCTTTGGGGTAAGGGTTGCAGCTCATGGACTTTCTTTTGATTGATTGTTGTTGAGGTAACAGGATGATGTTTCCAGAGTTTTAATCATCAACCTTCTCCTCCCAACAGTCTGAAATCTACATACTTATGGTCAGTATGTAATCATCATCCTTCACCTGGGTGTGGGTCTTAGTTTTTGTGGAACAAGTCAAAGTTATGCACCAGATTGTTATGTACCTCCCTTGAGGAGGAACTCAGACTTCTCAAGAGTTCAGACATTTCATCACTGAACTACTGTTCAAGGTTTCTTCCTTGGCTGCTTTTCCTTTGTTTCTGCATTCTATCACTTCACTAACTAGTAACTGTGTGAATCTGTTCTTTGGAACTCAGGGAAGACCTAGGAGACTAAAACGTTTTTCTATAAACTAGAAATTGAGGACACAAGAAAGCTTTTTTATCTGGGAGGGCCTTGCAGGGTCCTTCTCAGTTTCATCTTCTATTACCTTAGTAGAGCACTCTTGATAAAATCTTTGAAAAATTCAACTGCTCACCCCAAAACATTTAGGATAACATTTAAAATAATTTGGAGGGAGGAGAGAAAAAGAGAGGAGATTGAAAAATGACCAATTAAGCCAAGAAATTACTAAAGCATGGATAATGTCCTACTAGTTACATTGAGTGAGCTAAGTAAGCCTCTAGACATTATATCCCAGCCATGTTTTCAGGGTTGTAGTAGTTGTGATTGATTCAACCTATGTTCTTAGAAGTAATTAAGCAAGAGGGATAAAATAAGGACTCTGATTTGGAATGAGATTCTGCAATAGAAATATTTCTCTCCGAAATATGTCTAATATATTTGTTTCTATAATATTGGTTTACAAGATTCAAGAAAGTAGGAAATTTTAAACCAATATCCTTTGAGATTTTTTAACTAAGAATAAAAATATCACAAACCAATCAAATTATGTTAGTACTTGATAGGCCATAATAAATTAAACGTAATTTTCAAGAGGCTTAAAAAATCTGTTGCATTTATTTGAAAAATGTGAGTTTCTTCCTAACCAATTAATTAGAGTATCTAAGAAAGTATGAGAAGATAATGTATAATTCATCACACCAAAGATAAATAGATTTTTGTAATCACAAACTGCTCCTTTAAAAATAATATATATAATGAAAAATTATTTTTAGCTTGTACTTTAAAATATAGCACTCAATTTAAAATATTATATTAAAAAAATTGAAGATAGATATGAAAAACTGGATATTATATATGGTACATTAAATTCTTATGCATTTTTCTCAATGCATCATTTTCTTTAAATATGAGGAAGACTTTAGTAAGGACCAAACATTGTTGAAAACCATATTTGAAAATGCAAAGAATATCTTTTAAAACTATAGTTTAAAGGAAACTCAAGGTCAACACAAACCAATACCACAGATACAAAACTGGATGATCTTTTTCTCTTGCAGTTTAGCTTCAAACTTCATTTTTTACATTAAGTAACATTTATAGAAAACTGTCCCTTTGCATTACATATAATTTCTATGCAGATTCTTCTTTGATTTAGACTTTTTACAACCTGATAATGATACTCTTATAGAGGGACTAAGAATTAATTCAAGAAAATTCTTAACTCTGGATGGATTATTTAGAAAACAATCATGCTTAAACAATATGGGAGTGATAGGGAAATTGAGACAAAAATTTAAACATACAAGAGGATTTCAAAACACGCTTCATTTGTCCTCTGCTTCTGAGCCTAAGCTAACCATTCCTAGAATAATGGCAGTGAAAGGTTGATTCCCAAAGTCACAAGGCTTCACTTCCAGAAGGGAGCAAGCCCACTATCACAGCCCACTCCTACTCTCTTCTGCAGTTGTTTCACCTCTTGTCAATCTGTTGATTTGGATTTTATCCCCTAACAACATGGGGCTAGGACCCCATTTTCATGGTATAGGGAGGAAAATACTTTCCATCTCATATGCTTGGGAATGGTAAAACTGAACTAAGTTTGTTTCCTAAAAGTTATCATTTTATCATTGTGCAAGTTTTCTTAATTACATTATGAACATTTATTTATGTTTTCATTTGTGATTTAGAATAAATGATGCTCAGATAATTCAGATCTTTTAAAATTTATCTCAAATTTCAGTACCTACATTAGTTGTGGGTAAAAAGACATTCATTTTATTATCAACATTTTTCCTTTACCTGTGTATCTTCATCATAAATCAAATTGATTCTAAAAAAAAATCCCTGAATTAAAAAAAATAAAATTCAATGCTTTTAACATGTAGGAAATATAGTGCAATGATTTAGAGAATAAACTTTGGAATCATATCTGTATTCAGTTACATTTACCAGCTATAGGCCTTGAGTAAGTTATTTAAATTGTTTTCTTAGCTATAAAATGGAAATAACATCATTGTAGTTTATAGGTCTATGCTCTGATTTAATCAAACAATGCATATAAATTAGTAGCTGTGATGCTTGTCAAACAGTAAGCACTTAGTAAGAATTAGGTATTTTTATTATTATGTAAGAATTACTTAAATCTGTATATGGCACAGGAATAAAAACTGAGCAGTGGCTACACACATACAGAATCAGACACAATTCAGCAACTGAACAACAAAAGTGGCTACATTAAAAATACGTATGATGAGTATATTTACTTCACTTTTAATTGATTTCAGTTTCTAAACTGGGAGATTTTTATGGTAAAACAAAGGTTTTATGGGTCTGGAAGTTGACTAGCCTCAGACTGAAGTCTTAGCAACTGCTCATACTCCTGATTGTGGAATGGTCTCTGGCTTAATTTAGACCTGACCCTGTTTAAAATTTGAAATGGGATACAGTTTCCTCAGTTTTCCTGAATGTAATATTTGCCTAAACTACTTAACAAATGAAAGGATGAGGATAAAATTATTTTATGTAAAACCCAATGCTTCATTCAGAAATTCAGAATTTTAATATACAAATAAAGCAATAATGATATTGATTTTATATAATCTCTACTAAAAGGTAAAATTAATTTCACTTGGAAGAGATGTGAGGAAGATATGATTGATATAATGACATTCCCATTATGAACTTCAAATGAACCATAAATCAATATGTTATATAGAAAAATGGAAAGATCTAGTATGAGGAATGTTATTTTTTCCCCAAACAGGCAATTAAGCTGAAATTAAACACATGTATAATGTAAAAATTCATATTGTTAATATCTCCAAATTTTTCACAAATATGATTCCATACATATTTACTAAGCACCTTGATTCATTTCATTTTATCTTTTCAGTAGTTTTAAAGGTTACTCATGGACTAAAACTTGAAGGAGGAAGAGAATGAATATCATTATAATAATTATTGATAAAATATCATAACCATGTAGAAATAGACCTTTTATTTCAAATTCTTTCCAGAATGTTATCCTTGAGAATCCCCAATATTGATGACTCAGCAGTGAAGAACCTTCCTGCAAGGTAGGAGATGAGGTAGTAGTCTCGGGTTCGATTCCTGGGTCAGGAAGATCAGGAAGATCTGCTGGAGAAGGACATGGCAACCCACTCCAGTATTCTTTCCTGGAAAATCCCATGGGCAGACCATGGGGTCACAAAAGAGTTGGACATGACTTAGTGACTAAACAACAACAAAAATCTTGGTATAATATGTCCCAAGTTGTATACAAAGGATTTGGAGTAGGGGCTGACTGGATCTGCCTCAGGCTGGAATCCTGGCAGAGGAGCAGGCTGTTTCATTCCATTTTGAAATATGAAGTGGGAAAGGTGATATTCCTCTTTCGGGTGGGTGTAATCCTGGTGACTGGAGGATTTACTTCGAATTATACTTTGAATCTGCATGTTGGTGTCTCAGCTGGGGCAGGGCACTGTTAACTACCAAAGTCTGACAGAGAGCAGGAGCCAAATTTACAGGATCGTGGCAACTAGAAAACTCAAAACAGGCAAGTGTGGAGAACAGGAGAGATGGTGTGGTTTCCCTCCAGAGCTGGGCCATAGATGTTAAGGTGGCCTTTTCTCCATTTACCACAAAGGCCATAAGCATGTCAGATCATAAAGAAACCAGATGGCAGAGAGATGAAATACCATTTCTCACTGAAGAAAAAACCCAAACATTTTATGAAGTGTTATTTATTGAACTCCTCAAACTGTATTTTTTTCTCAGTCATTCATTCATCTTTATTCATTCACTCACCAAAATACATCAAGCTCCCACTTGGTCCATGTAACATAACAGATCTTCCAGACTAGCTTGAATGCCTTAACTCCTCTGGAAATTACAGTCCATTTAATACCTAAAATAACAGGTAAACTTCTCTAGTTTTACCTGAATGTTTTATAATTCCTATAGTGCCATCAAGAGAATTATATTTGCTCAAAATTCCAAGAATTTTCCTAAGGGACTTTGAATTCTCAGTTGTATTTAAGAAGGGTATTGTTGTAGATCCTCTGATTTCCAATATTCATCTAAACAGAGTTCAAGAGTAGCTTTACTACAGTAATCAAAACCATATGGTACTGGCACAAAAACAGGCATACAGATCAATGGAACTGAATAGAAAACCCAGAAATAAACTCGCACGCCTAGGATCAATTAATCTATGCCAAAGGAGGCAAGAATATACAATAGAGAAAAAACAGTCTCTTCAATAAGAAGTCCTGGAAAACTTGGACAGACATGTGAAAGAATGAAATTAGAACATTCTCTAAATCATATACAAAAAGAAACTCAAAATGGTTTTAAGACTTAAATGTAAAACTCCTAGAGGAAAACATAGGCAGAACACCCTTTAACATAATTCGCACAATATTTTCTTGGATCTGTTTCCCAGAGTAATGGAAATAAAAACAAAAATAAACAAACGAGACCTAATTAAGTTTAAAAGCTTTTGCACTTTTAAACTTAAAAGTTTAAAGAGGAAAACATAAATAAAACAAAAGACAGCCTATAAACAGGATAAATATTTGCAAACGATGCTACTGACATGGGATTAATTTCCAAAATGTATAAGTAGTTCATACAGCTTAATATCAAAAAACAAACAACCCAATCAAAATATTGACAGAAGACCTAAATAGACATTTCTTCAAAGGAGACGTACAGATGATCAATAGGCACATGAAAAGATACTCGCTAATTTTTAAAGAAATGCAAATCAAAATTACAGTGAGGTATTTTCACCTCAAACAGTCATAAAGGCTGTCATTAGAAAGTCTGCAAATAATAAACACTGAAGAGTGTATGAAAAAAAGGAACTTTCCTACCCTGTTGGTCACAATGTAAATTGGTACAACCACTATGGAGAACAGTATGGAGGTTCTTTATAAAGTCAAAAATAGTTACCATATGATCCAACAATCTCATTTCTGGTCATATATCCAGGGAAAACTCTAATTTGAAAAGATATATGCACTCCAATGTTCATAGCATCACTATTTACAATAGCAAACACATGAAAGCAACCTAAATGTCCATTGACTGATGAATGGATAAAGAAGATGTGATGTGTGTGTATACACACACACACACACACACACACACACATATATATATACATATAAAATGAAATATTCCTCAACCATAAAGAATGAAATAATACCATTTGCAGCAACTTGAATGGACCTGCTGCTACTGCTGCTAAGTCACTTCAGTCATGTCCGATTCTGTGCGACCCCATAGATGGCAGCCCACCAGGCTCCCCCATCCCTGGGATTCTCCAGGCAAGAACACTGTAGTGGGTTGCCATTTCCTTCTCCAATGCATGAAAGTGAAAAGTGAAAGTGAAGTCGCTCAGTCGTGTCCGACCCTCAGCGACCCTGTGGACTGCAGCCCACCAGGCTCCTCTGTCCATGGGATTTTCCGGAAGTATCATATTAAGTGAATAAGTCAGAGGACAAATATTTTATGATATCATTTCTATTTGAAATCTAAAAGATTATACAAATGAACTTATTTGCAAAACAAAAAATAGACTCATAGACTCATAGACACAGTAAACAAGCATGTGGTTACCAAAGTTGATAGCAAGGGTCTGAAGGGGGAGACAAATTAGGCATTTGGGATTAACATAAATACACCAGTGTATATAAAATAGATAAACAACAAGGATCTACTATATGACACAGGGAACTGTATTCAACATTTTGTAATAATCTATAATGGAAAAGGGGCTTCCCTGGTGGCTCAGCAGTAAAGAATCTGCCTGCCAATGCAAAAGACTCGGCTGTGATCCCTGAGTTGGGAAAATCTCCTGGAGAATGAAATGGCAATCCACTCCGGTATTCTTGACTGGGAAATTTCATGGAGGGAGAAGCCAAGTGGGCTACAGTCCATTGGGTCACAAAAGATTTGGACATGACTTAGTGAATAAACAACAACAACGGAAAAGAATCTGAAAAAGAACAGAGATACATAAATATATGTATAACTGAATCACCTTGCTGTACACCTGAAACTAACACAAAACTGTAACTATACTTCAGTTTTAAAAATGGTTATAAAAAAAGAATATAGTAAACAAGTATGATTCTTTACAAATCCAGGTTGTATTTTTACCCAGAGGTGATAACTCAGAGTTCTCAGTAGAAGAAAGGTTAGGTTAGGAGCATGATGTGGGACTAACACATGACCAGCAAAAGTGGGGTTAACAGTAAAGCTGGCCTGTGGCTTTATACCATAGTACCTATTGGTGCACAATAGTGGGCGAGGGGTTATAACTTCTAAGGACTGTTAGTTCGGAAGACCTCTAGAAAATAACTAGTGGCAAATTCTCCTGCTCCTTTGGCCAGGATCCTTAATTTGCAGTGTGTTCAGCTCAGGTGAACTGAACTGATTTTTTTTTTTTTTTGGCAGGTGGAGGGGGAGGGGGGAGTTACTTCCTGTATCCTAATGATTTAGTTCTTTTTTAGTATTTACATTTATACCTCATTTAAGAAAAAGTAAGAGGGACTAACAAAGGAAGCTAAAAGTAGCAAAGTGGGGGAAACTGTGATGTTTTAGAGAATCTTATAAAACTAATTGTTTTAATTGTGATTGAGAGAAAGAGAGAGGGATCCAAGGAGACCAAGAAACCGAAGAAACATAATGTGATAGTAGTGAATGGACCGGGCACTAAGAGATGGGCTGGAAGAGAGATAAGGGAACTGATTGAGATCTGAAAAGCACTTTTTTCTGCTGTGAATTCTTTAATTCTTTCACTCAATATGCACAGCCATACAGTTTTGCAAAATTTGTCAACTGAGGCAAATATTCCAAATAAGGATGGTCAGATACAGTATTCAAGGTCACTTTCCCATACTTTATTCTGACAGCCAAAATTAGCTGGAAAACTGATAACAGAAGAAGAGCAGCTTTCATGATTGACTGAGGCTCTACAGTTAGTATTCTTTCTAACCAAAACTCTTATTTCCTGATGTTCAGATCAGTGAAAAGGAGGTTATCTTTAAGTTTATCCTGTTCTAATTTAAAGGAAGACTGTGACATTGAATAGAAAAGCAGATGTCCTTTGTCTTCTTTAAATGCATATTTAGATAACTTCCCTACTTAATATTTATGCCATGCTGCCATGCACACATCTTTCATAAATTAAAACATTAAAGAATAAAAAGAGCTTCATCATATGTTTGCCATTACCACTTATTAAAACAGGAAAAAAAAAAAAACCAACTAGAAACACAGTATTTTTTGCTCTAGGGTTAGTAACTTCTTTACAATAAACATTTGATTGCTGTCATATTTCTTATATAGTTAGCCTAATGAAATTTCTGACCATTGTATTTTATACTGTTTTACTACAGCGTGATTAAATGATTGTTGTTGTTTAGTCACTAAGTCGTGTCCAACTCTTTTGAGATCCAATGGACTGTAACCCACCAGACTCCTCTGTCCATGGGATTTCCCAGGCATGAGTACTGGAGAGGGTGTCCATTTCCTTCTTCTGGAGATCTTCCTGTTCCAGGGATTGAACCCACGTCTCCTGCAGTGGCAGGTGGATTCATTACTACTGAGCAACCAGGGAAGCCTGATTCAATTGTAAATATTGTCAGCTGGCAATGCTATGAACCAACCTGTTTCATCTCAGATGTTTTCCTTTTCATCTCTCTTTAACTCCCTAAACTTTAACATTACTTGAGCCCAATCCAAGTTTAGCAGGAGGCAACATGTTCTGAGTTTAAATTCTGCTTCCACAGATTTTTTAACCTCTTTAGTATCTATTACACTTGGCTGCTGTGAATATTTAATGGAATAATACGTTAACTCTTTTTTCTCAGTCAAGCATCTTGTTTTGGCTAAAAGGTATACTCAACTTATTGTTTCTTAATTTTTATCTCTACTAACCTCTATGTTGGAGAAGACTCTTGAGAGTCCCTTGGACTGCAAGGAGATCCAACCAGTCCATTCTAAAAGAGATTGGCCCTGGGTGTTCCTTGGAAGGACTGATGCTAAAGCTGAAACTCCAGTACTTTGGCCACCTCACGCGAAGAGTTGACTCACTGGAAAAGACCCTGATGCTGGGAGGGATTGGGGGCAAGAGGAGAAGGGGACGACAGAGGATGAGATGGCTGGATGGCATCACCGACTCAATGGACATGAGTTTGGGTGAACTCCGGGAGTTGGTGATGGACAGGGAGGCCTGGCGTGCTGTGATTCATGGGGTCGCAAAGAGTCGGACACAACTAAGCAACTGAAACGAACTGAACTGAACCTCCGTGTAGCCTCTATCTGAGGAAAGGAGGCAAAAAACTCTTAAAAGAAATGGTTGTTTTCCTTTGGAGTTTTCCTTTTTATGCTAGATTATAAATTCTGTAAAGCAAGGGAGGCCTGGCGTGCTGCAATTCATGGGGTTGCAGAGTCGGACACGACTGAGCGACTGAACTGAACTGAACTGAACTGAAACTTTAAGTGATGTAAAACAGAGCAAAGAGCTTATGTATTTAGAAAGAGAGAAATGCAGAAACAGATATTTATGGAAACTATTAATATTGCCGTCCTTATAAATAGCTGCAATTATCTTCTGCTAAAGGCAAAAAGTGAGTCAAATGCAAATGATCACCTCCTTCTCCACAGACACCCACCCACAGATACACACATGTACTAAGCTGTCTTCACATGCTGACCTCCACCTCAGCTTTTACACATGCTTTCTAGGAACCAAATAAGATGTTAGTGTTTACTAAACAGGTCCCATTTAAGTTCATCCTGAGTCATTAGCACAAGTGCAAAAAGAATTTTGGAAATTTGATATTAAAGTGAATTTACTGCTTTTTAAAAATGTACACATATTTATATCAGACTAGAAAAGGATGAACTGACAGCATGAATGTATTGCAATAATAATAATAACCACTTAAATTTACACTTGAACTCTCAGTGATACAATTTATTCTAGCATAATGCAGCTTTACTCATTTATTTTAATAGCCACAAATTCAGTCTATGTTTTAATCATGAATATCTCTCCTTTAAGCCTTTATATTTTAAAATGTATTTTAATATGTTAGCTTTAATTGTGATGGAATTTCAACTCACTGTGATTGTTTGTTAAGTACAAATCCTTTCTGAAGGCAGCTACTTACTTCTCTGAAATGTATAGCCTGTTAAACCTACTCAGATCAGCTTTGAAATATATAATTATGCAGCTTAAAGTATATTGTAATAATCATATTTCTAAGAAAATCTTGCATTTTAGATTTGAATATAGTAATATTCAAAGAACATCACTAATATTATTTGGAATGAATTTCAAAAAACTATGTTACTTGTTTACTTTTTTACTTTAATATTGTCATCATACTTATCACACAAAGGATTTTTTTCCCCTGTAGGCCAGCTTCTAAATTCAATAGCTAGTAGTATTAAAAGGCTATTGGGGGTTGGGAGGGGGGACTGAGTATGTAGAGAGAATATAGGCAGAGAGAAAAACACCTCCTGTGTGTAACAAATAAACAGTGCATGATCTCATTTGTACCTCCAGACAACCCACTAAGACTTCTATTGAATAGACAATGGAGAATTTTAACAGTAATGCTATGGAATTCACTGTGGCTGTTATATAGGTAGATAGATATAGAGATAGATAGATATACATATATATAATTAGAAGTTATTCTATATGTATTGTGTTAATATGGATGAAACAACTGTCATTTAAGATAGACAGCTTTAAGCAACATACAGTGATATGTGAAAAAAAAAGAATTATATTTCCTCTATTGGCTTCAAATACAGTCAAAATACTTTATGATAAGCAGATTTTTTAAACAGAGTTATGAAAATTAAGGCATATGTAAGGACCTTTTTCTTTTAGATCCCTTTTCAGTGTTTCAAGTTGGCTTTTATTTCTCAGTCATTTCTATGATATTTACATTCAGGTAGCTGAATCAGCAAAGGAGTTATTAGAACAGACTAGTAATGGAAATGATTTGCTCAGGGACCCTGGCAGTAAAAGCTTCATACAGTGGTGCAGTGCTAAATGATTTGCGTGTAGGTGAGGTGAGGATACTACAATTCTGTGTTCTTCATTTCCCCCCACTTCCTACTTCTGTTACTGCAGATGGAAATAGACCCACTGAAACTTACAACTGAGATAGAGAATTATTAGTTTTCACATAAATTCTTTAAATCTCTATGGAATGATATTTTCTGGAGAAGGAAATGGCAACCCACTCCAGTATTCTTGCCTGGAGAATCCCAGGGATGGGGGAGACTGGTGGGCTGCCGTCTATGGGGTTGCACAGAGTCGGACACGACTGAAGCGACTTAGCAGCAGCAGCAGCAGCAGCCTTTATAAAAACCCACGGATAATCCCTTGTCTTGCCTCTGACACACAAATTGTACTAAATTCTTAATTTTGCTAATGATATCTAAGAATATTGTGGGCATATTCTGGGATATTGGAAATGTCTTGGATTGAAGAAAATGTTTTTAACATCAAGAATGAATATGTCAATTAAATAGAAAGTAGTCAATGAAACAGGAAAGGGAAAGAATATGGAAGCATAAATGAGCATTATACTTCCCCTAGACCACTAAGCTCCAAATACATTGGCCTAGTTTCTCTTCTTCCTTGATAGGAAGATAGCGGATTTGTTTCCACATTAGGGTCTCTGAACTAGTTGTAGCTGGCTCCTTCCTGTCATTCAGTCCCCAATTTAAATATACTTTCAAACAGAGTCCTCTCCGGACTCACTGAAACCAAACACATCACCCAGTCATACACGGAGCATCACTTTGCTTTCTTGTCCTTATAGTATTTATCACTTCATTAAATTATCTTAGGCATTTGTTTATCCATTTGCTATATTTCTGCTTTCCTGCTGCCACCTGCCCCCTCCCCCCCCCCATTTTTGTAACCAACTAGAATGTTAATTCTAGAAAAGCAAGAATCCTACCTTTCTTGTCCACACTTTTGTCTCCAATCTGGTCTAAGACTGGTGGTTTAGTCACTAAGTCATGTGCGGCTCTTCAATCCCGTGGACTGTAGCCTGCCAGGCTCCTCTGTCCACGGGATTCTCCAGACAAGAATCCTGGAGTGAGTTGCCATTTCCTTCTCCAGGTTGCCATTTCCTTCTCCAGGTCTTAGAATGCTGCTGCTACTGCTGCTAAGTCGCTTCAGTCGTGTCCGACTCTGTGCAACCCCATGGACTGCAGCCCACAAGGCTCCCTCGTCCCTGGGATTCTCCAGGCAAGAACACTGGAGTGGGTTGCCATTTCCTTCTCTAATGCATGAAACTGAAAAGTGAAAGTGAAGTTGCTCAGTTGTGTCCGACTTAGCGACCCCAGGGACTGCAGCCTACCAGGCTTCTCCATCCATGGGGTTTTCCAGGCAAGAGTATTGGAGTGGGGTGCCATTGCCTTCTCCGAGGTCTTAGAATAAAAGTGAAAAGTGAAGTCGTTCAGTCGTGTCTGACTCTGTGCGACCCCATAGACGGCAGCCCACCAGGCTCCCCCGTCCCTGGGATTCTCCAGGCAAGAACACTGGAGTGGGTTGCCATTTCCTTCTCCAATGCATGAAAGTGGAAAGTGAAAGTGAAGTCGCTCAGTCCTGTCTGACTCTTAGCGACCCCATGGACTGCAGCCTACCAGGCTCCTCCGTCCATGGGATTTTCCACGCAAGAGTACTGGAGTGGGGTGCCATTGCCATATAGTGACAGACAAATCCTAGGTGTTCAGTAAACGTTTGTTGAATACTTAGAAACATATAACTTCTTAACAGATGTTAGAAATAAAGCTATGTAATGTAATATAATTTGTGTAATGTAATTTGTGTTTTTCACCACTTATGTCTACTTGGAGTTATTTTTACACATATTTTGTTTCACTATTGGTTGGAGAAATTTATATATTCACTGATTTAGCAATTTAGCTTTGATACATATTTATAACAATAGATATCATATAATGAATACTTGTTTAGGTACTGTGCTAAACATTTCCATGCTCTCTTATTTAATTCTCAAAGACACCCAATGATGGTAAATGCTGCAACTACTGTCATTTAATATATGTGGGAACTGAAGACTAGTGAGATTAAGTAATTCACCCAAAGTTGCTCTGCTGATAAAAGGTGAAGCAAGGATTTGATGCTATTTTTGTGAAACCTGAAAAGCCAGTGTTCTTAATTACTACATTTTATGGCCTCTCATTGAACATTAGAATTTCCCTGGTGGCTCAGTGATAAGGAATCTACCTGCCAAAGCAGGAGACATGGGTTCCATCCCTGGGTTGGGAAGATCCTCTGGAGAAGGAAATGGCAACCCACATCAGTATTCTTGCCTGGGAAATCCCATGGACAGAGGAGCCTGGTGGGCTACAGTCCATGGCATCATAAAAGAGCTGGACAGGACTTAGTGACTAAACAACAATAACAATTGGATTTTATGTCTCTATCGTTTTCCCCTTTTAATACAGTGAGAGTGGAAGTGTTAGTTGTTTAGTGGAGTCCAGCACTTGGCGACCCCAGGTTCTTCGTAGCCCACCAGGTTTTCTGTCCATGGAATTCTCCAGGCAAGAATACTGGAGTGGCTCTTTTGCTGTCTCGTACACCGGGTTATTGTTACCCTCTTTCTAAATTCCATATATATGCGTTAGTATACTGTATTTATGTTTTTCCTTCTGGCTTACTTCACTCTGTATAATAGGCTCCAGTTTCATCCACCTCATTAGAACTGATTCAAATGTATTCTTTTTAATGGCTGAGTAATACTCCATTGTGTTTATGTACCACTGCTCTCTTATCCATTCATCTGCTGATGGACATCTAGGTTGCTTCCATGTCTTGGCTATTATAAACAGTGCTGCGATGAACATTGGGGTACACGTGTCTCTTTCCCTTCTGGTTTCCTCAGTGTGTATGCCCAGCAGTGGGATTGCTGGATCATAAGGCAGTTCTATTTCCAGTTTTTTAAGGAATCTCCACACTGTTCTCCATAGTGGCTGTACTAGTTTGCATTCCCACCAACAGTGTAAGAGGGTTCCCTTTTCTCCACACCCTCTCCAGCATTTATTATTTGTAGACTTTTGGACCGCAGCCATTCTGACTGGTGTGAAATGGTACCTCATAGTGGTTTTGATTTGCATTTCTCTGATAATGAGTGATGTTGAGCATCTTTTCATGTGTTTGTTAGCCATCTGTATGTCTTCTTTGGAGAAATGTCTATTTAGTTCTTTGGCCCATTTTTTGATTGGGTCATTTATTTTTCTGGAGTTGAGCTGTAGGAGTTGCTTGTATATTTTTGAGATTAGTTGTTTGTCGGTTGCTTCATTTGCTATTATTTTCTCCCATTCTGAAGGCTGTCTTTTCACCTTGCTAATAGTTTCCTTTGATGTGCAGAAGCTTTTAAGGTTAATTAGGTCCCATTTGTTTATTTTTGCTTTTATTTCCAATATTCTGGGAGGTGGGTCATAGAGGATCCTGCTGTGATGTATGTCGGAGAGTGTTTTGCCTATATAGAACAGTCTTATGGACTCTGTGGGAGAGGGAGAGGGTGGGAAGATTTGGGAGAATGGCAATGAAACATGTAAAATATCATGTAGGAAACGAGTTGCCAGTCCAGGTTCGATGCACGATGCTGGATGCTTGGGGCTGGTGCACTAGGACGGCCCACAGGGATGGTATGGGGAGGGAGGAAGGAGGAGGGTTCGGGATGGGGAACACATGTATACCTGTGGCGGATTCATTTTGATATTTGGCAAAACTAATACAATTATGTAAAGTTTAAAAAAAAAAAGAATACTGGAGTGGGTAGCCTTTCCTTTTTCAAAGTGATCTCCTCAACCCAGGGATCAAACCCAGGTCTCGCACATTGCAGGCAGATTCTTTACTGTCTGAGCCACCTGAGTTAAATATTTACAATACCTTAAAAAATTTATGGTAAGGGAAAAAAAAAAACACCTTTAGCGATCTATCTCCCCAAACAGTTAAATGTACTAATACAATTCTGTGGGTTTTATAGAGTATTAAACGGAACAACATTTACGGACATAAATTCATGCAGACTGCTGAGGCATAACTTGTTATTGCCCTGGAGATGTAAAACCACTCTCAGTTTTAATTTATTTTTGTTAATGAAAATATTTTTTAAATGGTAGCACATTCTATATGCTTCAGCACTTATGCGTTCTTAAAAAATATTTTTCAAGAAGTTAATCATCTAGGTTCCAGGCATACTTTTCCTAGGAGAACACTGAACATTAACACAGTGAACACAGATGTGCCTTCATCAGATGAAAATTACCAAATCAAACAGATAAGAATTAGTCTCATGCCCTGAATCAGAAGAGCAGGTAAAATCACATTATTGCAAATAGTACATTAATAAATGTCCAGATAAATAGCATTAATCTGGGCATTATACTTATAAAAAAGTATTTTGTTAATCTAATGATATAGCTGTATAATCTGATTTTATCAAGTTGTATTTCTAAAAGATCTAAGTTAATGCATAATCCTTAAAATATTTCATATGAACTACATTTAAGCAGATGCTCATTGCTTATAACCAATGCTCATATATGTCTATGTAAAGAAGATATAGATCCTTAGAGATTTTATAACTTGACATCTAAATATTGAAAACTTAACACACCTATCTTTCTCAAAGTTGATCTTTAGGAGAAGAAATTTCTCAAGTGTGTGCTTGCTCTTAACAGTCAATAACACCCTGACCTATTTTGAAGCTGTTGTTTTATGCAGGAAATGTATAAAAATAGAACTGCCTGAAAAAAATTGTGACATAAAAATATTGAGTGAAATATGTACGTTAGCATAACTACTTATATTCAGGAAGAATCATAATTTAATTTAAACTTGCTGATTATCAGCTTCTAACTGGTGTCTACCCAAAGTAGTAGCCCCAGGATTTGCACCAAACATACAACTTAAACAACTTTTCTAACATGCAATGTGTCTACAAAACAGTACATTCAGTTCAGTTCAGTTGCTGACTCTTTGTGACCCCATAACTACAGCATGCCAGGCTTCCTGTCCATCACCAACTCCTGCAGCTTACTCAAACTCATGTCCATAGAGTTGGTGATACCATCCAACCATCTCATCGTCTGTTGTCCCCTTCTCCTGCCTTCAATCTTTCCCAGCATCAGGGTCTTTTCAAATGAGTCAGTACATTATCTTCTTTACTTAGACATTTTACTTGAACATAGTAAAATAAATAAATAAATAAATAAAAAGAATGTTCAAAATCCTTCAAGCTAGGCTTCAACAATATGTTAATCAAGAACTTCTAGATGTACAAGCTTGATTTTAAAAAGGCAGATGAAGCAGAGACCAAATTGGCAACATTCCTTGGATCATAGGAAAAGCAAGGGAATCCCAGAAAAACACCTACTTTTGCTTCACTGACTATGCTAAAGCCTTTGATTGTGGATCACAACAAACTGTGGAAAATTCTTCAAGAGATGGGAATACCAGGCCACCTGACCTGCTTTCTGAGAAACCTGTATGCAGGTCAAGAAGCAATAGTTAGAACCAGCAATGGAATAATGGACGGGTTCCAAATTGGGAAAGGAGTACGTTAAGGCTGTGTACTGTCACCCTGCTTATTTAACTTACATGCAGAGTACATCATGCAAAATGCTGGGCTGGATAAATTACAAGCTTGAATCAAGATTTCCAGGAGAAATATCAATAACCTCAGATATGCAGGTGAAACTACCCTAATGGCAGAAAGCAAAGAGGAACTAAAAAGCCTCTTGATGAAGGTGAAAAATGAGAGTGAGAAAGCTGACTTAAAACTCAGCATTCAAAAAGCTAAGATTATGGCATCTGGTCCCATCACTTCATGGCAAATAGATGGGGAAACAATGGAAACAGTGACAGACTTTATTTTCTTGGGCTCCAAAATCATTGCAGATGGTGACTGCAGCCATAAAATTAAAAGAAGCTTGCTCCTTGGAAGAAAAGCTTTGACAAACCTAGACTGTGCATTAAAAAGCAGAGACATCAACTTGCCAACAAAGGTCCATATAGTTAAAACTATCGTTTTTCCAATAGTCATGCATGAATGTGAGAGTTGGACCATAAAGAAGGCTGGGCACCAAAAAACTGATGGTTTTGAATTGCGGTGCTGGAGAAGACTCTTGCGAGTCCATTGGGCAGCAAGGAGATTAAATCATTCAATCCTAAAAAAAAATCAACACTGAATATTCATTGGAAGTACTAATGCTGAAGCTCAACTATTTTGGCCACCTGATGTGAACAGCTGACGCATTGGAAAATACCCTGATGCTGTCAAAGTTTGAGGGCAGGAGGAGAAGGGATTACAGAAGATGAGATGGTTGGATGGCATCATCGACTCAATGAACATGAGTTTGTGCAAATTTTGGCAGATAGTGAAGGACAGGGAAGCCTGTCGTGCTGCTGTCCATGGGGCCCAGTCAGACATGACTGAGTGACTGAACAACAACAACAACAAAATTTCAAGGCCAAAAAATTAATAATTTTTGTTAATGTGTCACTATCAACCAAATGCAAATTTAATAAATAAGAAATTGATGAGAAAATTATGTTTTTGCACCTATCAAGTTTCTCAAGATTAAAAAGCAATTACAGAACTGTAAGTTTTTATTTTTAAGTTTCTCAAGGGAGGATTATGTATTCACTGTGTTATTTTTTATAAGCAGAGATTCTGAAATATGTAGGTGGCATAAATATTTTCCATTATGTCCATACGAATCTGAAAAACATTTAAGACTTCTGAGTACTCAGTCTTATTTTAAATTGTGTGTGAATATGTTAGTTGCTCAGTTGTGTCTTACTCTATGCAACCCCAGGTTTCTCTGTCCATGGGATTCATCAGGCAAGAATACAGGAGTGCGTACTCCATTCTTCAAGGGGTCTTCCTGATCCAGGAATCGAACCTGGGCCTCCTGCATTGCAGGCATATTCTTTTACCATTTGAGCTATCAGGGAAGCCCCTATATTATACTATGTATTTTATATTTTAAATTAACAAAAAAATAAAAATATGTAAAAATAGTTCCATACATATAATATTTATTAAAATAGTACCAGAAATGCAAGATTATTTGAATACTAGAATATTAACAAATACTTATGCAACACAAAGAGTGGAATAATTATTTTGTTGCTATTTGCCTAATAAAGTTTACATAGATAAACAAGGTATATATTTTAGGACTCAAACCAGACACTAACATTTGATAGGAATCCTTCCCTAAGCCTTTAAATTTGGATTATTTATATCTATGTTCTATAATATAAAATATCCAAAATATCCTGCACCTATGGTAGTCCTTCACCCATAGCCTAATAATTGTGTATTTATGTCTTTCCTATTATATTATCAGTTTGATAATAAGTTTTATTTCTCTATATCCCTGATTGGTTTAGTACTCTGCCTAGCATACTGGCAATGTTTAATTAATTAAAGTTCATGGACATTTTACTATTCACCTTTGTATTAGCTGCTGGCACACAGTAGGCACTCAATAAATATTCGTGGACTGAATGAGTAAATGAATGAATGCAATCTGCTTTTAGAATTACTGTGAAGACACATTTCTCAATTATAATATATGTCATAAATACTGAGATTAATTAGAAAAATCCCATATAAAATCTTTTAAAGTTTTTATAAGAAGGCAAGTATTTGTTTTCATTTTTCAGAATAGTGAGTGAAGGTAGTTGAAACCCTCTCTGTCCCCTGTTATACTTCTTGGATGTACTTCTATCATTGCATATATGATTTTGTGCTTATATTCTATGACTTATTCTTCATTTAACAAATGTTTATTACGGATAACTATAAACAATGTATGGGTTTCTCTGATGGCTCAGATAGTAAAGAATCTTCCTGCAATGTGGGAGACCTGGGTTCGATCCCTGGGTTGGGAAGATCCCCTGGAGAAGGAAATGGCAACTCACACCAGTATTTTTGCCTGGAAAATGTGGTGGACAGAGGAGTCTGTCAGGCTACAGACCCCGGGGTGGAAAAGAATCAGACATGACTGAACGACTAACCCCGGGGTGGAAAAGAATCAGACATGACTGAACGACTAACGCTTTGACTTTCATAAACAATGCCCTCTTTAGATACGGGGCAATGGATGGGGTGGGGGAGAGAGGAAACAGAAGCACCCTTGTCCTCTAAATCTTCTATTTTAGTCAGGAAAACAAGCAATAAATAAGAATAAGTACATATAGCATGCACTGTTTTAGAGAGAACTCCTATGGAAAAATAAAGCTGGCAAGGGGGCTCAGAAGTGAATGGAGTATTATGCTCAGGGTGGAAGATAAAAATTTAGATAAATTGGCCAGAGAAGACTTCAATGAAGTGACATTTGATCAAAATCTGAAAAAAAGTAAGGAAGTTATCCTGCATGGATCCAGGAGGAGAATCCATAGAGAAAAATGCAACAGCAAATAGTGGTGGCTGTACAGGGTTAGGGTTGGGGGAGTTATGATATGCAGGGCCTTTAGACCATTCTAATAACTTTTACTCTGAGTGACATGGGATGCCATTATAGGTTTTGAGCAGAGCAGTGGTGCGATCTGACTTAGATTTTAACATGCCGGTTCTGCCTTCTCTTTTGAGCATACGAGGGGCAAAAGCAGATGTAGAGATCAGAACTACCACAATAATCTAGGTGAAGGAAGATGGTGGCTAAATGGGTCATAGCATGAAAGTTTTGAAAAGTGGTTGAATATTTATATAATGAGAGGATAAAACCAGCAGGATTGGCTGACACATTAGATGTGCATTGTAAGAGAAAAAGAAAAACTTTTTCTGTAGGAATCACCCACAGATCTTCAACACGGCTGCAAGAATAGAAGTTGCCATTGACCATTGATGGGGAAGATGGCATGCAGAACAGGTTTTTAGAATTCAGAGGCTTTATATATTTTTAAGCTTCATATGCTTCTATAAACAAGCAGAGATGTCAAGTGGAAAGTCAGACATGAGTTCAGGGCTGAACTCATGAGTTCAGGCCTGAACATGAGTTCAGGGCTACAGATACTAATGCTGATGTCATAAGCATTCAGATGGTGTTAAAACTCTGAGCCCAGACGAGCTCACCAAAGAAGTTAAGTATAAAGAGAAGGCAAAAGTTTAAGTCTTGAATCTTGGAACACTCCAAATGTAGAGGTCATGGAGATGAGTTGAATAAAAACAGGGGATTATGGTGTCCAGAAGCCAAATGGAAGAAATGTTTCAAATAGAAGGACATAAATTATATTAATTTATGATTTAGTCACTTTGACTCTTCTCTTTCCTCACCATATATACCCAGTCCTCTGTACTCCTTTTTTTTTTTCTATAAAATATATTCGTGTAAGTGTGTGTCTCACATGAAAGTGAATCAATATGAGTGATATGGGATAAAGGATTTATTATAGGGATCAGAACTTATGCAGCTGTGGGAGCTGGGGAGAAGTCTGTGGCAGTCTTTTGCCACTGCCCTAATGGTGAACTTAAAGTCAATGAGATCAGCAGTTAGGAAGAAAAGCTGTGTGGACTTATGGTTAGCTCAGACAGACTGGAACCCTTAGGATAAACTGGATTTCCAAAAGACAATCTCTGCCCACATCAGCTAGGAAAAACTGACTAAACTGGACTCCCAAAAGACCGTCTCTAGCTACTTCTGTCTCTTGCCACCTCCAACTTCAACATTACAAGGGATATGCAGTTAGTGATATGCAGAAAGACCCTTCACAATGGCGCCTTCCTCGACCTTGTACAGACACACTCTGAGAGGATGAAGAAGATCTAACAGAAGCTGAGGGAGCTGTAGGCACAGCTGCTGCTCCAAACCAAACAAGGCATGCTGGCAGATCAACAAGGAGCATGAGCTGAAACAGCACCTGGCTCCCTACACTGTTCTTCAGTATGTAACATAGCTGTTGCGTTTTTTTTGTCCTAATTAAAGAAAAAAAATTATTGGAGTATAGTTGGTTGACAATGTTGTGTTAGTTTCAGGTGTACAGCAAAGTGACTCAGTTATGCACATATTGATACATATATCCATTCTTTTTTTTAAGATTCTTTTCCCATATAGATATCATTACAGACTATTTAATAGAGTTCCCTGTGCTATATAGCAGGTTCTTATTACTTACTATTTTATATAGAATAGTGGGTATATGTCAATCCCAATTTCCCAATTTATCCTTCCCCCTTATGCCCTGGTAACCGTAAGTTTGCTACTGCATTTCTTCCTTTCAAATCTTATGGATACTTCTCTTTTGGCCAAACTTAAAGCAGAACCATATTGGCAAGGGAATTCTGGGAAATACAATTCCAGTTTTAGCTATATCAACACAGTACAAAGTCACTCGGATCCAAAATGTGCCAAAGTAAAATGAAGATTGAGTTAACTATTGTGATCATGTGTTGTAATGCCTATTATTGGGCTGCTGTTTCCTTGAAAGCAAGGAGTAACTGCTTTTATATACCCTTTTTGTTCCATAGCACATTGTATTCTAATTGTTTGTTTCCATGACTATCTCAATTGCAAGAATTTCCCATCAATTTTAATTTCCCTAATATTTAGTTTGTGTAACATCTGCAATACAAACCTGCTGAATGACTAAAATCCTTTCACATTTACTTTTCCATGATTCTAAGTGAAAATGTTTTATAGATACTAAAGAACACAAGATTGGTAAAAAAATTAATACAGTTAATCTAGATTTAAAAATTATTCTCATATACCTATTAGTGAATACTCCTTCAGCATGCCTAAACTGACTCTCCTGTTAAGTTTATTTTGGTTTTCTAGAAAAAAATCAATATATCATTTGTTGATGCATGACTAGATAAATGATTATGATTTATTTATCTAGGAATTCTCTCCATCCTGGACTACTTGTGGAGTTATTTCATGATGAGTTTTGCTTTTCTCTCCTTTTAAATTTTTATACTTTCAGAATAATGTTCAGTATTTACTTCCTATGATTCAACCATGTACCATAAGCATCTGCTGACCAGAATCTCATGTTATATTTCAGGGATGTGATATCTTATTGTCTGGAGCTTCTGTTCATAAATATGCCACAATACATGGAGAAAGGGCTTCCCTGATTGTTCAGTTGGTAAAGAATCTGCCTGCAATGCAGGAGACCCTGGTTCAGTTCCTGGGTTGGGAAGATCCCCTAGAGAAGGAATAGGCTACCCACTCCAATATTTTTGGGCTTCCCTGGTGGCTCATCTGGTAAAGAATCCACCTGCAATGTGGGAGACCTGGGTTTGATCCCTGGGTTGGGAAGATCCCCTGGAGAAAGGAAAGGCAACCCACTCCAGCATTCTGGCCTGCAGAATTCTATGGACTGTATAGTCCTTGGGGTCACAAAGAGTTGGACACAACTGAGCAACTTTCACTTTCACATGAAAAAAACAATAAAAGGGAAAAAGTAACTAATAAAAATCTTATTAATAAGTCTAAAAGGTAAATATGGTGATAAAAAGTGTTTTATCTAATTCCTCCCTCATTCCCAGCATCAGTTAAAGCTCTTGGTGACTGCTGAGTTTATTCTGAGGTTTTTTGTATCTTCCATGGTTCCTCCTCTTGCTATGGTCTGAACGTTTGTGTTCTCCCAAAATTCATATGTTGAAATTCTAATGCTTAATAGTATTAGGAGGTGGGGCTGTTGAGAAATGCTTAGGTCATGAGTCTACCTTCATGAATGGGGTTGGTGTTCATACAAAGGAGACCCCACAGAAATCCTGTGCTGCTTCTGCCATGAGAGGACTCAGGTAGAAGGTACCAATTTTGAATCAGGAAGAGTGCCCTCACAAGAACATAACTATACTGGTTCCTTGATATTGGACTTTCCAGGCTTCAGAACTGTGAGAAATAAGTCCCTGTTGTTTACAAGCCACTTAGTCTATTGTTTTATTATAGTGGTGGAAGAAACTAAGACAATCTGTTACACTGTTGCATCAAAGTTCATCACACTGCTTCATATGACTGATACTACTTATTGAGTTGTTACAGTGATGGCTGTAACCTTCATTTTTAAAGCCAGTTCAGAAGAAAGATAGCTTTTAAAAGACTGACAGTGGTTTGGAGGAAAGTAAAGCAGAGACATTACTTTGCCAACAAAGGTCTGTCTAGTCAAGGCTATGGTTTTTCCAGTAGTCACGTATGGATGTGAGAGTTGGACTGTGAAGAAGGCTTAGCACTGAAGAATTGATGCTTTTGAACTGTGGTGTTGGAGAAGACTCTTGAGAGTCCCTTGGACTGCAAGGAGATCCAACCAGTCCATTCTAAAGGAGATCAGTCCTGGGTGTTCTTTGGAAGGAGTGATGCTAAAGCTGAAACTCCAGTACTTTGGCCACCTCATGTGAAGAGTTGATTCCTTGGAAAAGACTCTGATGCTGGGAGGGATTGGGGGCAAGAGGAGAAGGGGACGACAGAGGATGAGATGGCTGGATGGCATCACTGACTCGATGGACGTGAGTTTGAGTGAACTCCGGGAGTTGGTGATGGACAGGGAGGCCTGGCGTGCTGCAAAGAGTCGGACATGACTGAACGACTGAACTGAACTGAACTGAAAGGCTCTTGAAGTAATAATTAACAATATAGCTTCTCTATTATCATGAAATTATAAACAGAATAAATCCTCAGTTATACACACCATGCTTTCTATCACTTGAGGACACAGTATTTTGCTTCTACTAGGCCTTAATATAATGACGAGCAAGTAAGTCATGGGCCCACTATTGGCTTATAGTTTAATAAGGAGTTTTCTCTGGTTGATAGAAGAAGTTAAAGATATAAGGCATGAGGTTTCAAGCCGCTATTGCTGTCTTGATGATGGAGGGAGTCATGTGTAAAAGAAAGAGATCTCACTTGCATAACTGCAAGAAACTGAATTCTGCCAACAATGGAAAGAGCTGTAAGCTTATTTGTACCCCAGAGCCCCTAGATAAGAACTCAGTTTGGCTAACACCTTGGTTTCAGGTTTATGATAATAAGCAGAGAACTAGCCACACCTTGTCAGAATTCTGACTTACAAAACTATGATCTAATAAATTGCTATTTATTTGAAGCCACTATGTTTGTAGTAATTTAGTATGCAGCAGTAAAAATGAATACACCTTGCTTCTGCTCCACATGGCTGGCTGGAGTATATAGATTTGGAACTAGAGGATCTATTACCAAAGTGGCTCATTTCCATGGCTGGCAAATTGGTGCTGGTTGCATGTAGAGTCTGTCAGACGGTGCTGAGCACCAAAGGCATCAGTTCCTTCAGTGTGGGCCTTTCCACAGTTTGCGTGGCTTCTGAACAGCAGGTGATTATGTTCTACAAGTAATAGTCCCTGGGAACAAGGATACAGTAAATGGAAGTTTTATGACCTAGCCTAGGAAAGTATATAACATGGTTTTTACTCTCTTTTAGTGGTGGAGACTGTCACAAAAGTCTGCTCAGGTTCGAGAAGGGACATAATCCTCACCACTTCATCACAACAGTTTTGATGTCTCACTGTAAGAAGTGCATTAAAATGATAGGGCATATTTTGTATTTGAAACATATAATTACATAGTGATTTAATGATTCACTCCTATCTCAAAACCCATTTTGTTTGTTAAAATATTAACATTTGAAGGAAAGTTAAAAGTGATGACAGTATAAAGAAAAGCATCATCGCAACTCTAAAGGTAAGTCAGGGATGTGAATGTGTTTGGATACACACACACACACACACAATAAGTTCCATAATGACAAATGTCAAGAAGACATGCTAACTTTAACTTAAATTTCTAGAAAACATTCAAGATGTTATGTAGAATTAAAATAAAATTAAGATCTATTTGAGTGAAAATGTGTTATTTTAAGCTTAGTTAATATGTCGTTAACTTGAATTATGCTACCACTTTCTTGAACACTTGTTCAATATATAGAAATATGTAGCATTAACTATGGTTAACATTTCCTGCATTGTGTATTTTGGTTGTATTTTATGTAAATGCTATGAAACCAGAAAAACTATTATACAAAATTTAGGCAACTACTTCATTACAGAATTAAGTACTCATTTAGGTTTATTGTTCTCAGAAAGTGAATACAATTCAATATCATTTTTATTTACAGAATATAATGATAAGTAAATATGATGCAGTAACATTAGTCTGTAGCAGATCTAGACTGAACGGAAAAATACAAATTATTCCTCTCCATCTTCTACATTTGGATGATTAAAAAATAATTGAATCTCATTACTGTGCGAACCAGACATAAGGAAACCACAATTCAATTTATGATAGCATATGCATTCACTAGTGAAATTAAAATTATGGTCAACAATGTATAGATTTGGTAAATTAAAAATTAATTCCATCTTGTGTAACTTCCTAAGCGTAGAATTTCACAATATAAGAGAAGCTTTATATAAGTGACAAAAGCCATGAAATGCATTTTTCACATTTTAATTACAATTCACATGTCTGTATCTCCTGCTGTGATGTTTTGTTAAAAAGACATCTCATTTGTGAAACTGCCAGTATAGAAACTGACAGATGGCAAGACCAGTTTCCAACCTGCTTAAGTACTGGTTTAATATGGTTTAGATTATTTTATTATCATTGTCTATTTTTTACTATATATCTAAATAGCAAAGAGTACTATTTCAATTTTGTTATAGCCCATCTATTGTTATAATTAGATCTATTTATATGATTCCCATAGATTTAATGTTACTGTTTCAGGTTTTATCAATATACTATTTTAAGATATAATTTAACTGATGATTTCTGTAAAAAAAGGTGTCAAGTTCTATTTATTTTAATGAAATGCCTACAAACACATAGATGCCTGGGGACAGTCATGATAGGACAACTCAAATGTCCAATGAAAAAAAACTCTTTGATAGATGAAACTCATAGACATCAACAAATGAACCATTAATTGGGTTAAATTTTTTTTAATATTGCAATCAGAACAAAACAAGTATTCAAACATGAAAATTACCTCATATGAAGATAAGAAAGCCTGAGATTATTTTCCATAAGATCTCATCGATCACATTTGGAAATAGAAACAAAGATAAGGAAATTATATGCCAGTAAAAGTCTCTACTGGTGAATCTGCTTATAAAGACTCCTTTGGTTTCATGTTGATAAACATTTTTTAATACAATTGATCCTCCTTAAATAATTGAGAGGTGTCTCAGAGAACATCCTTGATGGTCTCAGTTCTCCTTGCCTTCTGGCACCTCAACTTTTCAGCTCTCTAAATTGGATAGTCTCTTCTGGAAATTAAGGATTTCTACAGTTGCTGGTAAGTGATGCCTCTCCAAATACTCTGCTTTCCATCCAGTCAGCACATTAAATGGGCTTAGAATTAGATCGCTTTATAAACCTGGGATATGGTAGCCCAGTGACAAGGACAGTGACTTACTTTCACCTTAATAGTCTTGCAACCACATCTGCCCCATGGGCTGAATCCTTGGTGTCTGTGTAGTTCCTAGATCAAAGACAGCTCATGCAGCGAGTATTTGGACGCAGTCCTCTGGGCATAGCTTCTGGAGAGGATTCCTTTCTGAAATCCTGGGCAGTTGACCTGCCTAGCCTGTTAGTTTCCTCTATAGAACAAGGGCAGTGATAGATCCTGCTGTCCTGTCACCAGGCAGAATTTCTGTTGCAAAAAGACAGTTTACCAAGTTATATGAGCCACTACCAGATTTCTTACAAAAAAAAAAAAAAAATCTATTTTAATGTTTTTTCTACTAGGGCCCTGTCTACCTGACAGGTTGCCCCAATTTAGAGTTTGCCATATTAAAACAGTTTTTCCTGTGCTCTCTGGAACCCAAACTACCGTTGAATCAGTCCTCTCTTCAGTCACAATTTCTGCCCCAGTCCTTGGTGTTGAATCCAGTGCAAATTCCAGTCTGAATCTCCATTAAAGGCTCTTATTGCTTTAAGGTACCCATAATGCCACCTTAATTTTATAACAGTTGTCACAAAAAGACATGGAAAAAATTCTAAATGTTAATTTCATATTCAAAAAATTTTTCATTGTATTTCTTTTATTCTATCAGGCTAAAGCAAAGGGGAGAAATGGTCATGATTTAACTTTCTTCATAATGATTGGATAATCATGGTAGTATATGAAGTGAAAGAATGATAAAATAACTAGGACATAAAAAATGCAACTTTAAATTTGTTTTCTGAGACTTCGTCTATAAACATTGTTTGCAAATGTTTTACAGTTAGTTCATTTTCTGAAACATTGTATGATTTTTATTATAGCTATAGGGTTGGAAGGAAAAATTATCTCCTTTACTTCCCTAGGCACTTATTTTACTTTATAGGTACTACTACTGAAAATTTATAATTTGGCTTTTCACTTCAGTGGGAAATCAGTGCACATAAGGGGCACATATGTAATTGGCAACCTAAATTTTCTGCTTTCATCAAATGGTACAATGCCAAATCGTCATTGAACTTGCCAGTTAAATACACTTGGGAACCAAACAGCAGAAAGCATAGGAGATGAAAATGAACAAATTGGAAAGAGTCATTAACTTTCTGTTTTCCTATCACAACAAAAATTGTATCATGAAAATGCAGCAAAGTGGGAAATCCTACATGAAACATTAAACAATCATAAAAGAGAATAATTCATATACTTAACATCTGAAATGTTGTTCATTATAATTTATAAATAGGGTTCCTAGTACAGATTTTTTTCAACAAAATATGAAAGTGAAAATGAACCAACTTTTCAGAAGTGTATTTTAGGTTACATATTTCCATATGTCTTACTGGTTGACTGTATATGAATTTATTTGGCAAGCAAAATTATTATAAAATTAAGCAAGAAATGTTGGCTTTATTTAATACTTTAATAAATCAAAGCAATTGACAAATTTTCATGGTTCTCACTAATTATTAATCCAGTTGAGAGTGTGAAAATTACAATCAGTTGTGGCTACCGAAAGTGCCTTTGAAATATCTGGCCTAATGCATAATTTTGAACTATACAGAGTGATTATAAATTGTCATTATTGGTGACAAATGAATAGGAAACTGAAATAATAAAACCACCAAATACTTGATTGAGCATCATCCTTAAAGGGGAAAACCTTTTTTCTTAAATGCCTATTTTTAGCTCTTAAATAAACCATATACTTGTTTCCTAGGTTCAAAGTTTAGATCAGGACTATCTCTTTTACAAAATATCCTTTTGCAGTGATAGCAGGATTCCTTTTGTAAGGACCTTGGGGAAAAGTTTCCTAACTTTTTTCATCTACAAATCCAAGTAGTAAAGGCTTTTTAAATCCTTGTGCTCATTGTGCTCAGTTGTTCAGTTGTGCCCGATTCTCTGCCACCCCATGGGCTGTAGCCCACAAGGCTCCTCTGCCCATGGAATTTTCCAGGCAAGAAAACTGGAGTGGGTTGCCATTTCCTACTCCAGGAGATCTTCCCGACCCAGGGATCTAACCTGCTTCTCTTGCATCTCCTGCATTGGCAGGTGGATTCTTTACCAGCAGTGCCACCTGGGAGACCCTAAAAAAAAATGGACATTTTTGTAAACTGGTATTGCACTATAAAAAAGGAGAGAAGCAGAAGGAAAATGAAGAGAGATTGTGGATCAGCTAATTTCATAGTTACTGAAAGCTATAAAGAAACTGTAAGACTTAACTAAGTCAGGTGTTCTGAGCAGGAAGTGGTACAGACAGCAGTGTAAGGCAGACGGAGTTCCAGCTGCACCGCTTAATTTGTATATGACCAAAGGTTAACTACCTACCCTCCCCAAACCTGATTTTCCTGACCTATATAATTGAAGGAAGGGTAATAGGTTTTTCACAGGGCCTACACACATTAAATGTCAATGACCTTTGTTAGTGTATCTGTTTAACAGTGCTTGATCAAAGGAGCTCTCATGCCCTGGATTTTTATGTTATTGATGTATTTGTCTACTGGCCCCAACTTTGCTGCCCTTTCTTGATTATAAGCTTAAGCCACTTTTAATGGATTCTAAACTCTTTGTATGAGATGTGGGAGAATTAGGGAAAAAGAAAATTGATGGTAAAGGTAAAATAAATGGAGAATATATTATGAACCAGCACACTCCAAAAACCCAAGGAATGCAGCAATGGCCATGCTGTTGTTGGTTAGTCACTAAATCATGTCAGACTCTTTGATACCCCATGGACTGTAGCCTGGCAGGCTCCTCTGCCTATGGTCATAGCTACTAAAAAAGAGAGAAGATATAATAACCGAGTTGTCAAACATAGCCTTCTAGATGCTCTTAAGTTCCTTGTGGCACATTTATGATAAAAAGTTTCCCACAGTTATCACCCCAAAGCGAGGTTGTCCCCATATCAAAATACACATCGACCACTAATACTCATTCAAAAAGCACAATTTGCTTTTACACTCAATATATCCACATTTCACAAGTCAGAGTGTGACCAAATTATTTATGTGTGCGTGTACACACACGCACACACTCTTGAAAGAAGCATAGATTGCTTGATTCTTGGAAGCAGTTTGCCAATACAGTAGGACCACCAGATGACAAAATGATGTAATCTGAGCAGGAGTCTAGTTAGTGTCAGGTGTACAAACTCAACACTGGGAATGCATTTGCTATCTAGAAATAGTCCTACAAGCCACCAGAATTGGCTAAAAAATGTTTTCAACACACGAACACACACACACACGCAGAGTTAAATGCATTCCCTCTGCTGTGTTGCCTCCTGCTAAAGACATAAATATACAGGAGTGGAGATAAAGAGGGATGAATGGGAGAGTTCAGGACTCAGGGCAAATCTAAAAGGAAATGAAGCAGTGCAATAGGAGAGAGGATCAAGGGAAAATAAATTAGGTAAGCAACAGCATCATGCATCAGAAGTCTTCTCCATCACTAAACTGGCAAAATTTCTTCAGAGGGCCATCAGTCAAATGATGTCAAAATGGTAACTGGTTTTGTTTGTAATCCCCGTGTTGTCGAGGACCATCTGTGTAACAACACAAGTTCCTCTCCAGGTCACAGTCCCAATGCTTTCATTATCCTACAGACGAGTTGATGACTGTAAATATTTGCTGGGAGGTATCATGGGCTTAGAGTAAGGAAGTCAGGTTTCTTTCCTTGCTGTCTTTGAGGGAGAGACGTGTCAGAATGTGAATAGGCTGTGTGAGAAGGAAAAGAGGACGAAGAATCTCACAATTATTATATCGGTGGTTTGGAGAGAAAATATACAGTGCATTTTCACTATTAACGCGTCCTCTTCGCAGAGCTTCAGATTTCCTCCCTTCCCCAGTTTTGACCTGCCAGTGCACTTGGACTCTTTGCATGCACGAAGATGGGCTAAGAAGAAAGCCAAGTCAGCATGGTCTGATACGGCTACCCCTAAAACGAAAACTCAGCAACCGGCCAGCACAGGGTGTGCGCGCGTTAATGCGTGAGTATGCATGCGTGGTAACCCGCGGACGCAGTTGGCCGGGCGCCGCCCTCGGAGCCCCCCCCCCACCCCTCCGGCCCCGGTCTAACCCCTCCCCCAACCCCGACCTTATAAAGGCAGCGCTCGCCGCCGCCCTCCTCACAGTCTGGGAGCGCGGCCTGCCAGAGAGGTGGTTCCCTTGTCCCCCACTCAGTCACACTCCGCGCACTCACACACTTGGAAGCGCCTCCCCACGTCCCTCCCCTGCTCTCCCCTTGCTCTGCTCTTCTCTCTCTCACCACAAATAGTCGCCGACCGACTGCCAATCCGCCTCTCTCTCCCTCTCTCCACAACATGACTGACTGGGAAGCGGTGGCTCAGGCAGAGCAGCTCTGCTGGAGCGGGCAGGAGGAGCAGGAGGATTATTAAATAACGCAGCTCTACTCTGTACAACTGGGAGTAGAGAGAAGGAGCCCAACATCCGAGAAGGGGAGGGAGGGCAGAGGAAGGGGACCGGGAAAGACAGTCCCGTGCCCCGAAGACATAAATCCCCGAGTGCCCGGGAGGAGCCTAACAAGCGGCGCGGAGCCCTCAAGGTAGTAACGCCCCCAGTGCCCCCGCACCCGGCGGGTCGCGCTTCGCGTCGCCGCGACACTGGGGTCGGCCCCGGGCGGACGCGGGGAAGACCGCCCGGCAGGTGACGGCGCCGTGCCCGGGCCGCCCCGGGGCAGCCCCCGCCCAGGCCCGGGGCGCCGGCCATGGGCCAGGCGTGTGCGGCGCGGAGACCTGGCCTGGCGGGCGGGGTGGGAGGGAGGCGGAAGGGCTCGCTCGCTGCGGGCCCGCGACTCTCCGCGCGCTGCGTGGCCTTTTCCTCCGCGCTCCTGAGCGCTCGGATCACCGCGGCTGCGGCCGCCGCTCCGGGGCGGTGAGGAGCGCGGCCGGTCGAGGAGGCAAGAGTTGGAGCAGCTCGGGGCCGCTCCCCTCCTTCGCCACTCTCGTCCCTCAGGTAGAGGCGTCCGGGCAGCGCTGGCCCCAGGGACTGCGGGAGCCCGGGTGGGGGCGGTGGCGGGGAGGGGGAAGGGGGAAGGGGGAAGAGGAAAGGGGGCGGGGAGCCCGGGGCTCCTGGTGGAGCCGCAGTGCCGGAACCTGGACGGCCCCTTGCCTTCGCTCTCTCGTCCTCCGGCGCTGGCTTCCTGGATTGGAGGCGAGACCCTCCCCAGCGGCGGCAGGAACAGCAGCGACTTAGTGTGAACAAATTGCTTTGTGGTGGCGCATCCAGGGCTCTAGGGAGGGGTGTGTTTGTGTGTGTGTGTGTTTTCGCCCTTGGACTAATCACAGCGTTGGTTCACCTGGAGAGAAAATCAGTCCCGAGCTGAAACCGCAGGTGTCCCCTTGCTCCGCCTCCCCCCACCTTCTGGGTTGTGTCCCGGGGACTCGTACACGCAGTGCTGTCAGGGGCAGGGTTGCGCGATGGGGTGATGGAGGGATTTGTGAATGGTGCTGCTTTGCGCGTGGAGGCTGAGCCTTGCTGATGTAAAGGAGGAGGGATCCAGAGTGAGAAGAAAGGCTATTTATGGCAAAGAGTTGTGAAATTTCTCGGGGTTTCCTTCCGTGTTTCCTGAGCTTCTCTGTCTCCCTCTCCTCCTCTATCTCAATTCCTCTCTCCCCTCTTCTTTCTCAGAATTAGAAGCAATTCTGCTTTCCATTCCATCCCCACCCCCTTTCTCGTGGGACCTTGAATATGAGATGAAGGAAGTCAGAAAATCACTTGCCATTTTACAGGTAGAAAAAAACATGCTTTTTACAAGTTACTGATCCTTTGCCTTTTATGTTTGTGTGTACTTATCACGTCTCTTGCCTCTTCAGGCCACCAATAATACTTACAGACAAAACATCTACTTGGTTTCAACAGCTTTCATTTCTAATATCTTTACAGTTGAATACCTTCCCACAGATATCGAACACATTTATACCCCTAAGAAAGGCTGTTAACATAATGTGCACACATTTTACCATAAAACTGGTTTTATTAAAAGCCTTGGGGAAGAAAGAGAAGCAGACAGCTAGGTGCGTTTGTATTGATTATTGCTAATTAGAATTAAAATTAGCTATTAAGAAAAGACCTAAAATACTTTTAGTCTAGTCCACAACACAGTTTGTTTCAGTTTCTTTTCCTGTTTGCTTTATAACAGACAAAAATTCCAGACGTAACGTGAAGCTTAGAGAGGTGTCTTAGAATAGTGTATACCAACTGCGTTTTAGCAAATTTATGTTTGTTCTATGAAAAATCTGTGTTTTCATAGAACCATCTACTAGGTTGTAACTGATATAGTAGGATAGTGTCATTATTTTGAATTTGGATGTCTCTAAGCAGCTGTCAGGCACAATGTTTTTAAAACATTGAAATTCTATGTTGTAACAACCAGTTCAATAATTTCAGGAAGAAAGAGAACTGACCAACTTACTGTCAGAGTGGTTTTCATTTAGTATTAATTAAGGAGCTCCTTTTTTGATCAAAACATGCCAACTGTTGATGTTTTCTTCCAGTGTGAAAGTAGCTTTCCTTAGTAGTTCTGTTTGTTTTGAAGACAAAGCAGAGTTAAAGATTTATTTGATTTGATTAGATTTGTATTGGTTAAAATACATTTTTAACACTGAAGCATGTGTAGTTTTATATATTACATTAAAACATGAACTGAGCACCCTGGCTCTGAGGGTTGTTAACTTTCTTGAATCATTGGAATGTAGAAGTAATGGGGAATTTTAAAAGGTACTTGATGGGCTATATTATTGTAGTCATTAAATAGTCATACTTATTAATATTTTTTTGACACCATCAGAGAATTAGCAACTTTATTATTTAATGATGCATTTTTATACTATAGAATGTTGATTTACGTTGTCGTGAAGTTGAAAATGAAAAAAATGTATATAATATAGATGTTGGCCTCCTTATTGCATTTTATTATGCAACGTAGTATTCATAATAAAGAGCCTGTCATGTGCAAGGCACTATCTAGGTATTGTGGAGGAATGTAAGAATTCTTTGCCTCCTGCCCTTCAGGAGCTTACTCTCCAGTTGGGGAAAGTCCGATGTTCATGCTTGAACAGTTAACAAACCTTGACAATAAGAGATTGCATGTCTAATGAAGACTGCAGGAGTTCAGAGCATGACAATAACATTTCATACTGAATTTTGTTTGAAAAGGCTTCTAGGGTAGGTAAGACTTCCTTGGTTTTGATCCTAACGGATAAATAGGATTAGTGACTTGTGGATAAGAATATAAAATATAAAATGCAAGTCTCCTTAAATTGTAGAAAAGAGCAAAAGGTATGAGAAAGATAAGTTTGTTTGAAATAGCTTTTGATATTGCAAAGTGGTTGAATTTGTTGTACAAAGTGCAGGGTGAGTCTGTTTTTGATGTACAACATTCTGTACACTGTGTTTTTGGAATTAGTTGTAAATATTTCTGTGCCTAAGAAGACAAGTTTTTTATCTTGCTTTTTAGTGAAAAATATACTCTCTATATATTAGAAAAATACGTAAGTAGAGAATGCTTACCCTAAATATTTAAATATACCACATCACACTAAAGTGTTGAATTTTGGAATGTACATGAAGTGAGGTGTTCAAGTTATATCCTTAATCAACTCTCCTTAGATTTGGTCTAAAGAAAAGAGGATGAGATATGTAAAAGAACAACTGTATAAATAATGAGCAGTCATTGAATGCTTAATATTTTATTCATATAAAATGTATACCTTGTTAACATATTTTCTATCATATTTTGTTTTAAAGTTGTTAGAATGCACTTGCATAATAGTTAATCTATCCTTACATTATTTTCATGAATATATAGCTATGATGTAGGACCTGTGGGAACAATTTTAGAGTTGTAACAGTTTAAAAAATGTTTTAACTATCTTTTGGTAAATGTATTACTAATAAGATTGTGCTCTGTTTATAAGAGTGTGCATTTTTAACTGAGTTACGTGTTCTTTGTTTTTATACAAACACAAAACTGTTTAGAATGCATTCCTCCATTTTAAGAACACAAGAGGTAAGATCTGAATTGACATTGAACCTGTCTAATCAATATGACACTCAGAAGTATTTTATGGTGATAGTAAGGAAATAGTACAAATATTAGATATGACTTTCAGTAGATAACAGAATAGAAGTACTTTCAGTTTAGTTGAATTAAAAGACATATATATACATATATATTTTGTTGACAGTGAATAGATAAGTCATTACTGAAATGAAAATCCTATTAAATCACCAATTTCTATTCATGCAGGAATGGGATGATTTCCAATGTAGTCAAAGTACAGACCAGCATATCTGTTAATTGGTCTCTTTTGAGTTTGGTTTTGGACAATATGTCACAGGTGTATCACTTTGATAATGTAATCTCTCCCATTGTATGACTGACAGCTTTTGCATGATTTCCCTACTGGATAGTGACAACATCTATTTGCTCTATATTGAGGACATATGCTTTTATCAGCAATATAATCTTCACTATGTGAGAGTGTCATTTAACAATAAAACATGAAGTCTGCAGTGGGAGAAGCAGAGAGAAAAGATGAGGAGATTGATGAAAGACACTAACAAAGGAAACATACTTCAAAAGGTAGCTTAAATATAATATAAAAATGTAAAGCTGACCAGTTTAATCTGCAGTTGATACAGTACCAGGATATTGTTATCAGTTCTTACTTTAAATGACTGCATTTCATTTTAAGCTATTTTCATGGCTAAACAAAATGTCAAAAAAAAAAAAAAAAAGCGGTGCTTGAAAATGTTTCCTAGGGTATGTGGTATTATATTACAATTAAAAGAAATTCTGCTTGGACCTTTGACAGATAGTTTGCTGTTTGGAAAATTCCTGGCTCTATATTTAGACTAACTTAAAAATATACTTGTTGTTTTTTAATTATTTACACTGTAATAACAATTTAAAAATTTTGATTAAACTTATTACAATTCTTGAACACTGTAGCTGTGTTCTGATACTAAATAAAATCTGAAGGTCATTTATAAGGAAACATTCTGTTATCTAATGGCAAATTATTAACCTAGAGTGGTAATTCTCAAAATGTCGTTCCCTGGACAATAGCATGAGTGAACTTGTTAAAATGCAATTCCGTTAAATGATTGAATCAGAAACTCTGCATTGGGGTTTCCTGTGTGATTCTTGGGCTTCCTAGGTGGTGCTAGTTGTAAAGAACCTGCCTACCAATGCAGGGGACATAAGAGACACAGGTTCAATCCCTGGGTTGGGACGATCCCCTGGAGATGGGCAGCTTAACCCACTGCAGTGTTCTTGCCTGGAGAATCCCATGGAGAGAGGAGCCTGGCAGGCTGTGGTCCATAGTGTCTCAAAGAGTTGGACATGAGTGAAGCGACTAAGCATGCACACACGTGTGATTCTTATACTAAAGTTTGAGAACCACTAACTTAGAGTATTTTATAGTGATATTTGAAGGCCATGTCTTCCACCTATTTTATATCTAAATACTTTCCTCAACTGGTAGAGATAACTAGGCTTTGAAAGTTTAGACGTAGAAAGTATTGTACTCTCCATCAGAAGAATTTCATCTTAATTGAGCTTTTTTCTTTTAAAAAAAAATTAAATGACTTTGTAACTCCTTGTTGTTGATTAGGGAAGCAGTACATCAGTGTAGAATTTAACTGGACAATAATGAGCTCAGGCTGACCTTATTGGTAGTCATTTATAAAGAAAAAAATATGCACAGTGTACAAAGGTTGACCGTCTTTAGTTTTGTTGACTCTTATGTGATATTTTTGGTCTTGGCATTTATAATCATTTTCTCTGTATAAGATTACAGTTATTTTAGCTGCACAATAATAGCTTCACAAGTGTGAAATGTTCTCTCAAATGTTCTTACTGCTGAAAGAATTTTAGATTACATCTGTATGTCTTTCAAGATAAAGATAATGTGTTCAAATCCTATATCTCTCTTAGTATCCTTCTCCCTTTCTTCTTCCTCCATCCTGGCCCCCCACCCCCAGGACTCCCCCACCCCTGCCTTTCAGATACAAGTTCAATCAGCCCTTCCCAAAGGAAACCTTCCTTGGCCTTCTTTGCTGCATCAGTGTCCCTTATATATATTGCTTTAGTTCCATGTTCTTCTTCCTTATGGTACTCATTGCAATTTAATTTTATGTGTATTTGTGTGTTTGGTTCAGTATCATCAAGAATTAACAATGGCCAACACATAAATATTGAATAATTGTATGCCTTCATTCTAAGGATATTTATGTTTTTCCAAAGACTGACCGTTTAAAAAGTATTTTAAAGGAGTCCCTAGACTATATGAAAATATGGGTGTTGTTTTTCTTTCTATTTTGCAAACGATGAGATGTTTGTTAACAACAGCAGCAATGACTATCATGTGCTGAGCACTTCTTCCATGACAAACACTTACATTTGTTATGCCATGCAGTTCTCCTAACATTATAGAATTTTGTGCATATTTTAGAGATGAGGAAACTGAGGCTCTGTTCTGTGAGCTGCCAAACTACTTATACCAAATATTCATACTTTATTATAATAATTTATAAATTATGAAATCAGTAGATAGAAGGTGTGGAGTGTATTCAGTCCTTATTCCTGTTTTAATTCTGGGCCCAGCAATAGCTGTTCATTATTCACCCTGTTGCTCCTGTCTTCCGTGATGGCTGTTGTTGCTTCTTGGGTGATTGCAATAAGTGATGGAGAACTTGTAAGGCTGATATTCCCATCTTTTTATTACTCTTTTCAGTACTGATATATTTTGCCCTCAGTGCCATAATTCTTTTGCCCCAACTAGTCAGAATCTCCCAAATTATTAGTGGAAATTTAAGATGTAACCGAGTATAGTTTTAAGAATGAGTGCCTATATGTGGAGAATGGTCAAACATTAGATATTCTCCATATTTGGAAATATACAGCATATCTTTTAGCAAGGTACACACAGAGATTTCAATACTTTGCTCAAACAAAACTGATATTTCGGGCAGCCTGTTAATTCAACTTGTCTCCCAAGAGAAAAAAAATTACTTGTCAATTTAGTTTCTTTTGACTTTTAATCTTCAACTTATTTACTTAAATATGGCTTTAATCAGTGTTCAAATGTTTGAAGCAAAGTAAATATTTTGAAGTATTTATGTATTATGATTCTATAGAAGTCCATGGTCAGCATTACATTTGCTTTTTCTGAAGCTGTCTGCTAGACTCATGGACAGAGTTATATATTTCATAGTGTGTTTAAGTCAGTCAATAACATGGATAAAAATAGATGCATAATAACAAAAAGAAAAAAAAAAAGATTGGTCGTTTTACTGAGTATCTCACTTAAGGCCTGTTTTGTAGCTTTTTGTCAGAATCTGTTTCTGCCACTGGAATTGTTTACCAGAGCCCTCAGCCATGCCCCTGATTTATGAGCAGTTCTTCTATGGAGTGGAAAGCTTGGCATCTAGTCTGAGACCTTAGGACTTAATATCAAGCCACCCTTGATGTCCAGCTCTAATGTTATAGCATATTTTTAGTAATGCTTCTTTCTTACAATTGAAATGATTTCTCAGTTAATATTTCCCCTGCATCTTGGTAACTTACTCAGTATCACCATTTCTCATAGCATTTGAGCGCAAACATTCTTTGACAGAGCCTTCTTTATTTCTTAAGGATTGGGTTTATGCCTGTGAAACCACTTCATTTCCTGAGCTCTTTCATCTGCCAGCAGACTCTCCCCTGCCTTGTCCCCAGTAACTACTTTCCTGGACTTCTAAAACTTTCCAACTCTAAGAGGTAAGCTTCATTCCCAGTACCCACTGTTAGACCTTCATGATGCCAACCTCTTATGGCATATTGTTGTTGTTCTGTTGCTAAATCTTGTCCAACTCTCTGTGACCCCATGGATGCAGCATGCCAGGTTCCTCTGTCCTTCACTCTCTCCCAGAGTGGCCCAGTTTCATGCCCATTGAGTTGGTGATGCTATCTAGCCATCTCATCCTCTGCCATCTCCTTCTTCTTTTGCCTTCAGTCTTTCTGAGCATCAGGGTCTTTTTCAATGAGTTGGCTCTTTGCATCAGATGGCCCAAGTACTGGAACTATAGCTTCAGCATCAGTCCTTCCAATGAATATTCAGGATTGATTTCCTTTAGGACTGACTGGTTTGATCTCCTTGCTGTCTAAGGGACTCTCAAGAGTATTCTCCAGCACCACAATAGGAAAGCATCATTTCTTTGGCTGTCAATCTTTTTGATGGTCCAACTCTCATATCCATACATGACTACTGGAAAAACCTTTGCTTTGAACATGTGGACTTTTGTCAAAAATGGTGGCAGGTTTTTAATACGCTGTCTAGGTTTGTCCTAGTTTTCCTTCCAAGGAGCAAGTGTCTTTTAATTTCATGGCTGCAGTTACTGTCTGCAGTGATTTTGGATCCCAAGAAAATAAAATCTGTTACTGCTTTCACTTTTCCTCCTTCTGTATGGCTCCACCCCCAGATATAGGTTGGTTGGACTTCTTGGAAGTATTTACAGCTGGGGTTGTATTGTGCTTTCCAGACTGAAGGGCAAGTCTAGTTCCAGGTTCTGATCATCACCAGATTGCTTCATTTTGCTACATGTTATCTTCTGTGTGGCTGTGTCCCACTATAGTGCTAACTCATTCATCATCATTGACAGCAAACATTTTGTAAATGCTTATTATGTATGTCAGTCTGTTTCAAAAAGGATGTACCTCCTGTGGTTCTTTAATCCACATAAATGGAATACAGATTCTTCCCTGTCTGGTTTGTTTCTGTAATTCTAAGTCAGTTGTTTATTTCAAGATGACCTGGCTTTTCTTCATTCTGCTTTATAACCTTATTTGAATATAATATAGTTGGAATGTCAGACAGCTGAAGAAAGAAAGATGGTGTGATGCCTTCTCTAATTTTCCCTGTTTGTTAACGAAAACTAGAGGTATTCCTGTGTTCAGGAAGTGTTTGGTAAGCCAGGTATACTGCCTTAATTCAACTTCCTTATCAACCAAATTCAGACTGCTACTGCTGCTAAGTCACTTCAGTCGTATCCAACCCTGTGCGACCCCATAGACGGCAGCCCACCAGGCTCCCCCGTCCCTGGGCTTCTCCAGGCAAGAACACTGGAGTGGGTTGCCATTTCCTTCTCTAATGCATGAAAAGTGAAAAGTGAAAGTGAAGTCGCTCAGTCCTGCCGGACCCTTAGCGACCCCATGGACTGCAGCCTACCAGGCTCCTCCGTCCGTGGGATTTTCCAGGCAAATTCAGACTAGCGTGTCATATTTCTTATGTATCTGTTCACTGCAGTTAGGTTTTTCCTGGAAAGTTAAATACTATGATTCTGTTAGTGAGTTGTTATTGCTTTTGTTTGTGGCTTTTTTTTCTTTCGTTGTTTTTTGCTTGATTTTGGCAGTAGCAGTAATTGATACATCATAAACCAGTGTAAGATTTACAAATAAAACCAAACAAGTATAAAAACATGGCAGAAACAAATGCAGATATAGGCTTTGACATTCTGGTCAATTCTTTCTCAACTATTTTAATTTGTTTGATTGTTTTTGTTATTTATAGATATACAAATTACCAGAGCATTAAGTCATTAAGTCTGAATATATGAAATGTGTTTAGTGAGTACTCTTTAATATAAAATATTATTTAGAACATTCAGGAAAAACTTGAAAGACATGATATGAAGCTTAAGAAAAGGAAAAACATACCTCTATATAAAAATCAAGTTCAATATTAGAAATGCAGACTAAGAGTAACTTATTTCATGTAAAGTTTTGAAATGTCTTACTGAAGCAACAGTTAGAACTGGACATGGAACAACAGACTGGTTCCAAATAGGAAAAGGAGTACATCAAGGCTGTATATTGTCACCCTGCTTGTTTAACTTATATGCAGAGTACATCATGAGAAACGCTGGACTGGAAGAAGCACAAGCTGGCATCAAGATTGCCGGGAGAAACATCAGTAACCTCAGATATGCAGATGACACCACCCTTATGGCAGAAAGTGAAGAGGAACTAAAGAGCCTCTTGATGAAAGTGAAAGAGGAGAGTGAAAAAGTTGGCTTAAGGCTCAACATTCAGAAAACTAAGATCATGGCATCTGGTCCCATCACTTCATGGCAAAATATAGATGGGGAAACAGTGGAAACAGTGTCAGACTTTATTTTTTGGGACTTCAAAATCACCGCACTTGGTGATTGCAGCCATGAAATTAAAAGACGCTTACTCCTTGGAAGGAAAGTTATGACCAACCTAGACAGCATATTCAAAAGCAGAGACATTACTTTGCCAACAAAGGTCTTTCTAGTCAAGGCTATGGTTTTTCCAGTAGTCATGTATGATGCGAGAGTTGGACTATAAAGAAAGCTGAGCGCCAAAGAATTGATGCTTTTGAACTGTGGTGTTGGAGAAGACTCTTGAGAGTCCCTTGGACTGCAAGGAGATTCAACCAGTCCATCCTAAAGGAGACCAGTCCTGCGTGTTCATTGGAAGGACTGATGCTGAAGCTGAAACTCCAATACTTTGGCCACCTGATGTGGAGAGCTGACTCATTTGAAAAGACCCTGATGCTGGGCAAGATTGAGGGCAAGAGGAGAAGGGGACGACAGAGGATGAGATGGTTGGATGGCATTACCGACTCGATGGACATGGGTTTGGGTGAACTCTGGGAGTTGGTGATGGACAGGGAGGCTTGGTGTGCTGCGGTTCATGGGTTGCAAAGAGTCAGACACGACTGAGCGACTGAACTGATAATAAAACCAACGGGTCAGTATACTAGAATTCCTAAATTTTCAAAGGAATGCTACCTACTTGGCAGATAGCTCAAGATCAGAGTTATTTGATTTTGTTTTCAATTTTTAATACTATATTTATGTGCAGACAGACCCAATAAAACTAAATGTATTCATTAATAAATGAGTTTCTTAAAAGTTAGAATGTACCTCCTTGAGCAGTAATTTTAAAAATAAAGTACAGACTACTAAATTGGGCCGTAAAAAAGCATTATAAATTTGTACAGTAAACATATAACCTTGCAGCAACATTGTGGCTAAAATTAACTTTGAGGTATATTTCCTACAGTGTTCCTCAAGGTGTAAATATGGTGATATTGGGAAACATCTTCATCAACACTAGTTCATCTTTTGAAAGGGTTCTGCAGTGGGAGGGTCTAAGTTGATTACAGGGAAAGTGTAATATGAAGCATCCCATGGGGACATTTTGAGGGTCCCAGATCCAAGTCCTGCTCAAAACGCTGAAAGGATAAAGACACTACAGTATTAACTATCTAGTGAAGAGTAGGAGAGAATTGCCTTCCATGATATTTCTGAGGACCATCAGGTTCACTGGATGATAATGAAAGAAACACATAACCCCAGAATCTAATATAGGGAATGATTTAATGATGTACTGTGTTTTAAATACCAAAAAGTTTTAGTTGAATATGGGATGTACGTGTGTGTGTTAGTCGCTCAGTCGTGTCTGACTCTTTGCGACCCCCTGGACTGTAGCCCACCAGGCTCCTTTGTCCATGGGATTCTCCAGGCAAGAATACTGGAGTGGGTTGCCACATGGGATAGATTGGTAAATTTGAAGTTCTGGAGATGAGATCTCCAACCCCACTTCCGACAGGCTAGTCCTCAGTCTGTCTAGTCACCTTTGAGGCAAGGGAGCTCTCCAGGGTACTAGATTCTTGCTGAAATCCTCCCTTGCAAAATATTTTGTTGTTTTTGTTTTTGCTTATCATAGCCTTTCATAGCCATTGCAGATGCTGCATCATTCACTTGAAATGACTGACCTTCCATCATTTGACTTATTCTTGTGAGTCTTTGAAGGCTCAATGCAAATGTAAGTTCAAGGATGCTTACTTCAGCCCCATGTAAGAAGCCTGTTCTGAGTTCTAATAGCAGGCTGTGTATATCACTATCAAATCTCCATTTAAAGTATCATAATTTACTCTTTGCTTATGCTTCATGTCCACTAGATTGTAAACTTAATGAGGGCAGAGTTTTGTGCTTTGTTCTCTTTTTCAAACAGCTCATCTAAATCAGTGATGTGAAGATCCTTAGTAATTGATTAGTAAATGAATACTGCTTAAGAATAGCTTGAATATTGTCCATTTTATGTGAGCAACTCCCAGAGCTAACCACTGTCTTGAGTAATGTCAAGATTTACTTTGAATATTTCTCTCTATGGCTTTTTCATGGACTAAAAACTTTTTTAGGTTACTTGGTTCTTAACTTGAAACCAGATATCCTAAAATGGCCACAAGTCTTGAAAAAAATGAAAGGACTGGAGGGACTATGGCATATAGTCCCAGGGGCATTAGGGTATCAGTGAGGTTCAAAGAAGGGAGCATAGGCTGATATGGAAAATGGGGGCCAAAGAACCGACTGGATTGTCATATTGTTAAACAAGTATCCCAAACATCTACTCCACGTTCATTTTAAGTCTTCTGGAATTTGGGGTCTCCTCTCAATTTCTATAGCCCAGATATCCATTTTGACATGTTTGCAAATCTGAGGTAACATGAGGATAGCAGAATTCTTCAACCGAATAAACAAATGTTGCTAGTACCTGTGTATATAATGGTTGATGAAACATGTTTTTTATCCTCCTACAGTTTAGTTTTCAATTGTAGTGCCCATATTGTCCATGATACTTGGTGAAAATGGAACTTGGAAGACTTCTTTTCTCTGTCTTTTTATAGCTGCGTTAGTGACTTCTTGGACTGCCATTCTGTACATCTGCTTGTTTCCAGTACTCCACTCTCACACATACCATTGAATGTTCAGTGTGGCAGTAAGTGATTGTTATCATTGAAAAACACATTTGCTTACATGTAAGACATCCTGTCACTAATATGATATAGATTTACTTATCACTGTAACACGAGTGGTAAATTGTATACCTGTCTATGCTGCTGCTGCTAAGTCGCTTCAGTCGTGTCCAACTCTGTGCGACCCTATAGATGGCAGCCCATCAGGCTCCCCCATCCCTGGGATTCTCCAGGCAAGAACACTGGAGTGGGTTGCCATTTCCTTCTCCAATGCATGAAAGTGAAAAGTGAAAGTGAAGTTGCTCAGTCGTATCCAACTCTTAGCAACCCCACGGACAGGAACCCACCGGGCTCCTCCGTCCATGGGATTTTCCAGGCAAGAGTACTGGAGTGGGGTGCCATTGCCTTCTCCAATACCTGTCTATATCTTCCCTTATAGGGGCAATTGGAGAGTATTTGAGGTACCACAGTTTTTCATTTTGTCAGAAATTCCCTATATTTCAAGTGCATGAACTGTAGGAAATGGTTGTGTGGCCTTGTTGTGGGGGATATTTCCACTTTATAATTCTACTTTTCACATTTTTAAAGTATATGTACTATCCATCCTGTATGTCATGCTGTTTCTCTTACCTGTTTTGATTTTTTTCTTTTACCTATTGCCAGCAGGAATGTTTCAATTATGAAGCATAAGAAAAGTATATATTTTAGTAATATTTACTTCTTGGGAAATCTAGTTATATAACTCAGAGAAAAATATAGATTCAAAATAACAGTGTAAAACAAAGAGTTTAAAAGAACTAAATAGACATTTCTCCAAAGAAGACATACAGATAGCTAACAAACACATGAAAAGATGCTCAACATCACTCATTATCAGAGAAATGCAAATCAAAACCACAGTGAGGTACCATTTCATGCCAGTCAGAATGGCTGCTATCCAAAAGTCTACAAGCAATAAATGCTGGAGAGGCTGTGGAGAAAAGGGAACCCTCTTACACTGTTGGTGGGAATGCAAACTAGTACAGCCACTATGGAGAACAGTGTGGAGATTCCTTAAAAAACTGAAAACTGGAGATAGAACTGCCATACCACCCAGCAATCCCACTGCTGGGCATACACACTGAGGAAACCAGAAGGGAAAGAGACACGTGTACCCCAATGTTCATCGCAGCACTGTTTATAATAGCCAGGACATGGAAGCAACCTAGATGTCCATCAGCAGATGAATGGATAAGAAAGCAGTGGTATATATACACAATGGAGTATTACTCAGCCATTAAAAAGAATACATTTGAATCAGTTCTAATGAGGTGGATGAAACTAGAGCCTATTATACAGAGTGAAGTAAGCCAGAAAGAAAAACACCAGTACAGTATACTAACGCATATATATGGAATTTAGAAAGATGGTAACGATAACCCTGTATGCGAGACAGCAAAAGAGACACAGATGTATTGAATAGTCTTTTGGACTCTGTGGGAGAGGGAGAGGGTGGGTTGATTTGGGAGAATGGCATTGAAACATGTATAATATCATATATGAAATGAATTGCCAGTCCAGGTTCTATGCATGATATAGGATGCTTGGGGCTGGTGCACTGGGATAACCCAGAGGGATGGTACTGGGAGGGAGGTGGGAGGGGGGTTCAGGATGGGGAACACGCGTATACCTGTGGTGGATTCATGTTGATGTATGGCAAAACCAATACAATATTGTAAAGTAATTAACCTCCAATTAAAATAAATAAATTAAAAAAAAGAACAATGAAGGTAATTCACCACATTAACAAAAGGAGACAAATCATGTTAATAAATTCAGAAAAAAGTTAATAAAAGTGTTAAAAATAAAGCAAAACTTTTCTATAATCATCTTGAGTAAACTCATAGTTTGAAAAGCTAATAATTTCTTTATGAAATATGTAGAATTATGCCAAATAATAACATCATTAATTTTAGAGATTAAAAATCACTAGTCATTTTGAGTAATACTAGAGATGAAACTGCAGATGGTGACTGCAGCCATGAAATTAAAAGATGCTTACTCCTTAGAAGAAAATTTATGACCAACCTAGATAGCATATTGAAAAGCAGAGACATTACTTTGCCAACAAAGGTCCGTCTAGTCAAGGCTATGGTTTTTCCAGTGGTCATGTATGGATGTGAGAGTTGGACTGTGAAGAAAGCTGAGCGCTGTAGAATTGATGCTTTTGAACTGTGGTGTTGGAGAAGACTCTTGAGAGTCCCTTGGACTGCAAGGAGATCCAACCAGTCCATTCTAAAGGAGATCAGCCCTGGGTGTTCTTTGGAAGGAATGATGCTAAAGCTGAAACTCCAGTACTTTCGCCACCTCATGCAAAGAGTTGACTCATTGGAAAAGACTGTGATGCTGGGAGGGATTGGGGGCAGGAGGAAAAGGGGACGACAGAGGATGAGATGGCTGGATGGCATCACTGACTCGATGGACGTGAGTCTGAGTGAACTCCGGGAGATGGTGATGGACAGGGAGGCCTGGCGTGCTGTGATTCGTGGGGTCGCAAAGAGTCGGACACGACTGAGCAACTGAACTGAATTGAACTGAGAGATGAAACACTCCTATAAGAACTACGGTTTAATCCATCTAAAAGAAAAGTTGTCTTAAAACTTTTCAAGGCCGTATATGGTGTGTTCTCACAGTTTAGTTATTTTATAATGTCACTGTTAGGAGAAAGAGGTGATTTTAGAAATCATGTGAAGCCTTTGTGTTGTGTAATCATAGCCCTGGGATTCTTCAGCCCTCAGTCAACCCTAGGACTCCTTTGAGACCAAAATTGGTGTGGTCATGAAAAGATGGGGACCTGCTGTGATTGCATTTTCTTTTCCTCTTAAGTAGAAGAAGTCAATTCACTTTACACCCCCACCAGAACCATATTAAGTGCTTGTACAAATATCATTGAATTTAAAATTACTTTTGTAGAGTACTACTGTCTGACATTAAGTCAAAACTTGGATCAGTCATTGTTGTCTATGTACATGCACAAAAATACACACATATATATATTAATGTAATTTCTTATAATGGGATTTGTTTTATAAAAATTTTTCCTAGTAATGCATGTGTTTTTAGCCTTTTTTTATTTTTGAGGGGAAGGGGTGAATCAGTTAGATAGTGAATCAGTTAGTTAGCTCTCCAGAAGAACAGACCAATTGTATACATATTCATATCATCTATCTATAAGAAGATTCACTTTAAGGAATCAGTATAAGTGATTTGTTTTATAATTTTTTTTCCTAGGAATGCATGTGGTTTTAGCCTTTTTTTATTTTTGAGAGGAAGAGGTGAATCAGTTAGTTAGTGAATCAGTTAGTTAGCTCTCCAGAAGAACAGACCAAATGTATACATATTCATATCATTTATCTTTAAGAAGATTCACTTTAAGGAATCAGTATATGTGATTGTGGTGGCTGGCAAATCTGAAATCTGTAGGGCAGGCCAGCAGGCTGGAAACTCAGGCAGGATTTCTATGTTACAGTTTGAGGCAAAATTCCTTCTCCAGGAAATGTCGGTTTTTGCTTTTAGGCCTTCAGCTGATTCAGTGAGACCCACCCACATTATTAGAGGTAATCGGCTTTACTTAATGTCAAATGTTTATAGACATTAATCATGTCAAAAAATACTTTTCACAGCAATATCCAGACTAGAGTTTGACCAAACAACTGGGCACCATATCTAAGTCAAAATTTCACATACAGTTTAATAATCACAGAGGGTGAGGGATAATATGTTCACAAGCCCTTTCTGGTTGACATGGTAAGTGTGTGTACACGTTTTTCCTTTGGCTGGATACTTCAGCATTGGTCACTAGTTTGTATTTGTAGACATAAGTCATCATTTATTGGTTCCTTATATGTTCAGTTCAGTCGCTCAGTTGTGTCCGATTCTTTGCAACCCCATGGACTGCATCATGCCAGGCTTCCCTGTCAATCATCAACTCCCAGAGCTTGCTCAAACTCATGTCCATTGAGTCGGTGATGCCATCCTACCATTTCATCCTCTGTTGTCCCCTTCTCCTCCCACCTTCAGTCTTTCCCAGAATTAGGGTCTTTTCCAGTGAGTCAGTTCTTCGCATCAGGTGGCCAAAGAATTGGAGCTTCAGCTTCAACACCCATGACTCTAATGAATATTCAGGACTGATTTCTTTTAGGATTGACTGGTTTTGATCTCCTTGCAGTTCTAGGGACTCTCAAGCGTCTTATCCAACACCACAGTTCAAAAGCATCAATGCTTCGATGCTCAGCTTTCTTTATAGTCCAACTCTCACTCCATACATGACTACTGGAAAAACCATAGCTTTGACTAGATGGACCTTTGTTGGCAAAGTAATGTCTCTGCTTTTTAGTATGCTGTCTAAGTCTGTCATGGCTTTTGTCCCAAATGATTATATATTCTGTAATCATTTTGCAAGTATGCAGTGTGTTCAACAGACAATACTAGGCAGTTGAAAACTTCAAAAAGTGACTGAAAGAGGCTAAATCTTCTAAGTGTTTTAATTCTAGTGGAAAAGACACAAGTATAATAGATGACTATGATAAGTAAATTTGTAGAGTGGAAATGTGCATTTTTTTAATCATGACAATTAAATATCATTTTCCCCATGAGCAATCAGAAAATAATTCATGTCAGTGGTTAATATGCCAAGTTACTATGCTTATGTTTGAAGATGACTCACATGTAAAATTGGATTATGGATGCTTGCCCACTGCAGGTCCACTTCATTGACAGTGTTGGCCATGCATACTTTCATTTTAGCACATTAAAGGGTTTGTATTTTTATTCAGCCTATGCAAAGGTGATTTAGTATATACTCAAACAGGTCTGACAAGTGGGCTGTCATGTTTTATTGATAATCTTGTATTTTATATAGCACAGAGCAATAAACATTTTCTTTACAGCCTCCAAATGGGTGTTTTCTCATAGCAGTTTATCCTTCCAAAACTGCATTTTATTTCTGTTTTATTATTCAGTGAATATGAACTTGTCTGCCTGACTTTTGAGGCCCTCTATAAACTTACCACACTTTACTAATCCAGATATAGATCTTCCACTTTGTTAAGATCGTGTAACTTAGAGCACTCTCACATACGCAGCATATACATTTAATCCTTTCCATTCATACAAATCTCGGCTGTCATTACAGGCCTGACTCCATGAAACCTTCCATGATGACTCTAACCTGCCTAGGGAGTTTCCTTTGCTGAACTCTGAGTTGCAAGCAATATCTAGTTGGCACCAGACAATTAAGTACAGTCTGTTCTGCTACAATGAATTTTTCTGTAATGTGAATTAACTCCTACAGGATTGGTAGAGAAATTTTATTAGTTCAATGTGGAAGTTGGTTCCTGTGTGATTTCCCACAACATATTAATGTTTAACTTTATCTGGTGATTGTAGCCACATGCAAAGTATACTAATACAGGCAAATGCCGAATACAGTAGACACATACCCTTTTCACCAAACTTTCACCCTTTTAAAAAAGGAAAAGGTTTTGTGTTTCCATTATTATTATTGTTTTTTTTTAATTATAAATTTTACATGTCGTCTTAGTCATATAGAGTTTTTATAAAAATTATTTTGATTTTGTTTAGTACTTTGGGTTATAAGTACATAGATTTTTAATGTTTCTGCAAAGCCCTAATTTGGGAGTATAAGCTCTGTTGTATATGTTGTCCAGTTTTTTCAGAATGAAAGAATACATCTATTACAATAGAGGAAATTGAGAAAATTTATTTCAAATCACTCAATAGTTATTGAACATCCACTCTATGCCAGACACTAGGGCTCATGTTGGATATATGAAAATGAACAAGGCTGGCTTCTGAGTACACAGGAGACTAAGCCAAAACCCTGTATGGGTGGTTCCATTGCTTACGGAGCTTGGTGGACTAGGAGGAAGAGAGAGAAGAACTGGGACCTCTGTGTGTTGTTTCTCACTCTGCCTAAAATACTCCCTCATTAAGGATTTGTTTAGTCAATTTCTTTCCAAGCTTCATTTCTCAACCCAAGTATCATTTCTTTATAGTATTTTAATCTCACCTAGCGCCATGTATCTTTCTTTTACAGCACTTAAGGTAGCTGTTATTTTATAATCATTTATGAGATTATTTAGATTATTTAGTAAATATTTTTCTTAGAATGTTCCATGAGAACAGAGATCATATTTATTTATTCCCATTGTTGTATTCTCATTTTCTAGCAGACAAACAAATGCAAACACACATACAGTTGGTATTAATATGCATGATAAATGTAATACACATTTTATATAGATATATATAGCAGGTATTCATTCACTAATTTTTATTTATGTGAATAGATTTCTTTATTTTTTAGCAACTGACCTTTAAATATTTTTCCTGGAATGAGCAATTATTTTTCTAAACATGTTATTTTTGTATCACCACATTTCCTGGTAGTGAATTAATTTGTTGATATTTTTGGCTTATATTTTTGTTTTATACATTTTAATTAAGTATATAATAGAAAGATCAAGGCCCTAAAAGTAAAAAATCTCAAGGAAGTAATTGAAAATTTTGGAAGGAAATATTGATTTTTTTAATTAAAATTAATATCTGAACAGGACTGAATGACTAACACTTTTCACACTAAGTTAAATGAACAAATAAATCACAGTCAAGAGGGAAATGTTTGCAAGAAATATAACTGGTTAATTACCCAGAAAATGTAAGAAAGTCAACAATTCAATAGTAGCGTGACCAGCTACCCAATAGAAAAAAATAATAGAAAAAAAGATACATAACACTAGCAGCTTATAAAAGAAGAAACTCATGGGAAAGTAAACATGAAAATGTGTTCAATGTTATTAATAATTAGGGAAAAACAAAGCAATGGAATGTTATTGCATAGTACTCATAATGATGAAAATTAAGATTTAGCACTACTAGCTTTTGGTGGGAATGCAAAGTATTGTTAGCATGTCTTTCTTGTGAAAGTGTAAATCATAAACATGTAATCCTTGCCACTTTGGTAATGCCTAGTAAAATTGAGGGTATGCAGACTCATTGATCAAGCAGTTCCACTCTCAGGTTTTACAGGAAAGAAATTCTTGCCCTTGTGCATCAGAATGCATTAAAAACCCATTCATTGTATCATTTAAAAAAATAGTGGCTAATTGGCAGAAGCTGACATTTGATAGAAATACATTTATTGTGAGTTAAAAATCATTTATATTAGTTTTAAACACACAAAGCAAAATTCTTGGTACATATTGTATATGGTTACATGATATGCATATATATTCACATATACCTAATTTGGGATAGTGAGTTCTTTTGGGAGAGGAGGAAGGGAAAAAAAAAGATTGAAAAAAGCTGTATTGCTTGCTAAATTTAATATAGAATAAAAATTGTTCATTTATGAGAGAATAAATTGTCAGAGAGGCTATGAATTGTCCACAGTCACTCAGCCTGAACTGTGTTCCAGGCCCATGTTTGGTGTCCGTTTGCTGACATCTTTAGTACATGTGAGACACCTGCAGATTCTTTTCATGTTGTATCCCTCTAAACATTATTATTTGTGTACGCTTTTCTTATAAGTTCACATCAGCACCCAAGCTATAAGATGTTTTAGAGTGAAAGATAGAAACTAGTTGTCAAGTTGTTCTGTCCATTGCTTTTTCTTCTAAAGCTTGACAATCCAAATTTGTTCCTTGAAATTTTACTTTAGTCTGTCTCAGAGCTTTTCTGAACTTGCTGCCTTACTTTCCCCAATCAAGTTATAGCTGGGTGATAATCACATTCTTTCTAGAGCAGTTTTATTGTAGAAGGCCATGTTTATTGAATTTAATTACAATTAATCCATTTCATTGGATTAATTATAATTTCAAACCTTGTGGATGACTTCTTTTCTCTCTTCCATTTAATGTGAGGTGTAGGTGACTAGATTATTTTAATTGAAACATCATTAAGTCAAATGCATGTGGACCACCATATACTTGTAACTTCATCCCACAATTAACTGTTAATAATTGCTTCACTGCCACTGCCTTGGATATGAGTGAGTTGAAGTTTTGTGAATATGGAGTCTGATTTAATCGCTGGTCATAAGCACCTGAGTCAAAGCTTGTTTAAGTAGTGAGGAAAAAGAAGTGATAAAGTAGTGGGTAATTACAGTGTATCTAGTCATCATTCCAGACATGAAGTGCCAGCTGGATTATTTGGTGACCTTTGCGATTTAGAATGATCAGAATACAGTGTGATGACATAGAATCATACACTACAATGATGTGGAATCAATTTCAGATATTCAGACTGCTGTAAAAACTAAGTAATATGGCTATGGAAATATTTCATTTAAAATGTTTTTTTCCAAGTCTTAGTTTCTCCTTTGTGATTTCAAGTTTCTCATTTATTCATTTTGATTAGTTATATACTTTTTTTGTGTCTTCCGATAGTTAAACTGTTTATATCTAACATTCTAAAAATCAAAGAGATCAGCTTATCTAAATTAATTACTGCTGGAGTATTATTTCTGTTAAGTTTTAGAACCAATATTTACTTTCATACATAAAATCTAAGATTTTTAAAAATATTTTATCATATTATTTGATATCTGATAAAATATTTTAAAAAATCTTATTTGCTTTCTAGATGACATTTCAAATATTTATCCTGTTCTTTTGTTACTTTCTTCCTTTAAATATTCTGACCTCATAGGCCCCAATTAGATTTCAAATTAAAATATAGAGAGTAGCACACCTTTCCAATTTAACAAACAAAATATATCATTTTTTGTGCATAGGGTAACCCCAGCCACAGAGAGGGCAATGGCAACCCACTCCAATGTTCTTGCCTGGAGAATCCTAGGGACAGGGGAGCCTGGTGGGCTGCCGTCTCTGGGGTCTCACAGAGTTGGACACGAGTGAAGTGACTTAGCAGCAGCAGCAGCAGTAGCAGCAACCCCAACCAAGGTAATACAGAATGCCACATAACTGAAATAGCATTTAAATAATTAAAAGGTTGCATTTTAAAGTAAAACTAGGGAGGGTAAAAGAAATAATAATTATACTTCTGCCTCTCTTTTGTATTATATGTTATTTCCTTTAAAATAAGTATTTATTCCTATACCAGTGTTCTCTTTAGTTATGTGCTCTACACTTGTGGTTGGATTCACACTGTCCATACAATTTGGTCTGACTGGCACATATTTAGCATTTCAGTATCTAACTAAAAATGATTTTTTAAAAACTTCATAACCCATGTATATAGGAACTGATTACAGATGTCTAAATTGTTAAAGGAGTATGATCTTTATGCAAAAAAAATTTTTATAGATCATGTTATGGATTTTTCATTATTATTTTGACTCACTACATTTTTATATGTGAATTATCTCAATCAAAATTATATAATTTTTCCTAATTTTTCCTTTCCTTTATCTTCATCCCTTGGAAATCTTTACCTCTGGAGTTAAAACTTAGTATCATTGATTATTATATGCAATGAAAACAAAACTAAAGTAAAATTCTACAGGTTTTAAAAATTAAGATCAGAGTTTTCATATTGTCATGATCCATGAATTCATAGGTCTTTTCTTAAGAAGTGGTTTTTCCCTGTGACATTGACAAATGATGAAAGAGGTGACAGACTTCCTGAAATAATCTGTGAACCACTATTATATAGCTTTGTGGCTGGCATTTGAAAGCTAACTGCTACTAGTTATCTAGGAAGTAACATTCTTACCTCCTGTCCAAGAGTTAAAGTGGGTTGCGGGGGTTGGCGGGGGGGAACTTTAAATCAGAAGTATGTTTCAAAGTGAAATATTCAACTGAAGTATTCAACACATAAGTGTGTGCCTGCATGCTAAATTGCTTTAGTTATTTGACTCCTTTCGATTCTATGAACTGTAGCTCACTAGGCTCCTCTGTCCATGGATTCTCCAGGCAAGAATAGTGGAGTGGATTGCCATGCCTTCTCCAGAGGATCTTCCAGACCCTGAGATCGAACCTGTGTCTCATTATATCTCCTTTTGGGGTTTCCCTGATAGCTCAGTTGGTAAAGAATCCACCTGCATTGCAGGAGACCCTGCTTTGATTCCTGGGTCAGGAAGATCCCCTGGAAAAGGGATAGGCTACCCAATCCAGTATTCTTGGGCTTCCCTTGCAACTCAGCTGGTAAAGAATCTACCTGCAATGTGGGGTACCTGGATTTGATCCCTGGGTTGGGAAGAACCCAAGCAAGTATTCTGACCTGGAGAAGTCCATGGGATATCAAAGAGTCAGACACAACTGAATGACTTTCACTTTTAACTTTTCACAGTAAAGTAGTTAATAAGTGAGATAAGTACCACTTTTTTGATATTTGATTCTATAACCTTATTTTTGCTTTCTTATTTTTCTAGTCATTTGAAAAGTGGGATTGAATTTAATAGGACAGATGTAGAATTTTAATCTACAGTGCAAGAATAGAAGATCAGATTATTTTAATATGTAAAGTGTCTTTAAATTTTTAGAAAGTGTAAAATAATACTTTCTCCATAATATGCTTTTCTCATATTTAAACTTAAAAGGATATGATCTTTATATCATTTTTTTTTTTCCTCCTAAAATCACCTGTCCTACAATACTTATTACCTCTGATTTTGTCTGGAGAAACAGTTACCATCATGTTGTAAATTTGGTCCCACAGCTTTTACTAGGTTCAAGGAATAGATCATAAAAAAATATGTGAGTTAAATAATAAAAGACAGGTGGGGTTGAAAGATTAATTTAGGATTGGTAATTTTGTTAACATTTACCTGTTATTGAGACTGACTAAGATAAATCAGTGTAACTTTATATTAGCCAATTTTGATGTGACCAGATAATGTTCATAAAATACCTTTACAGTTGATGATTATCTGTCCAAATGTGAATACATCTCTTAGAACAGCATGCTTTTGAAAATATTACTCTAGAAGATGATCAATTTTCCTTAACTTGAAGGTGAGGCACTGCTTTGGTCAGTCTCTGTATTTGACTTTTGCCAAATCAGCATCAATGCTGCTATTAAACTGAAAAAACATACAGATTACTTCCCTTTTAAGACACTAAGGTATCCTTTAAAAGTATTCTACATACAGGATTAAGTATTCATTTTCATGATCTTAATAATTTTTGAAGTTAAACTATAGTGTTTCTTTTGATTGTCTTTGGGTTATCACTTGTATTTTGGTTTATTGATTTACTTATTTACTATTTTATTTATTTACTTTCAAAATTTGGTTTGCAAACTTATAAACTTAACAGCTGTTGACTGTCTTCTGTGTGGAAGGCACAGTGCTAAATGCTCAATTTTTGTGCTCTCATTTTATTCTTGAGCCAACTCAATGGGTTAGGTTGTTTTAATTTCCACTTTTGTTTGTAAAAATTGAGGCATAGAAAAATCAGACAATTTGTCAGGGACTGCATAGCTTGTATGTGATGGAATAACTTGTTATTTCAATTAAGTAACTGGTTATTAAACAAAGCATTCCATTATAAAAAAGTTTTTTATAAACCAGGAGTTATGTCTGGCTTATTAAAATATGCAGGTGTACAAGTAATGTTAACAATGATCAAGCACCTAATAGGCTGATATAAATTTATTCTGAAAAAATAATTTTATTAAATGCATGCCTCAATACCACAGGTATTTGAAGAAATCAGTGTACTTACACGCAAGAGCCTTATAGTCCTAAAAATATCTTCATGACAAAACTATTTCAAGTTTGAAATGAAATGAATACATCTGTAAACACAAATATTTAAAATAATTTTCACATTTATATTGAAAAACAGAAATGCCATTTCATTGCGTATACTCTTATGACTTCATTAAAAGAAAATTAATACTGCTTATGATTGTGAACTTATACAGGTTCAGATCAGATCAGTCGCTCAGTCGTGTCCGACTCTTTGTGACCCCATGAATCGCAGCACGCCAGGCCTCCCTGTCCATCACCAACTCCCAGAGTTGACCCAGACTCACGTCCATCGAGTCAGTGATGCCATCCAGCCATCTCATCCTCTGTCGTGCCCTTCTCCTCTTGCCCCCGATCCCTCCCAGCATCAGAGTCTTTTCCAATGAGTCAACTCTTCGCATGAGGTGGCCAAAGTACTGGAGTTTCAGCTTTAGCATCATTCCTTCTGAAGAACACCCAGGGCTGATCTCCTTCCGAATGGACTGGTTGGATCTCCTTGCAGTCCAAGGGACTCTCAAGAGTCTTCTCCAACACCACAGTTCAAAAGCATCAATTCTTCGGTGCTCAGCCTTCTTCACAGTCCAACTCTCACATCCATACATGACCACAGGAAAAACCATAGCCTTGACTAGGTGAACCTTTGTTGGCAAAGTAATGTCTCTGCTTTTGAATATGCTATCTAGGTTGGTCATAACTTTCCTTCCAAGGAGTAAGCGTCTTTTAATTTCATGGCTGCAGTCACCATCTGTAGTGATTTTGGAGCCCAGAAAAATAAAGTCTGACACTGTTTCCACTGTTTGCCCATCTATTTCCCATGAAGTGGTGGGACCGGATGCCATGATCTTTGTTTTCTGAATGTTGAGCTTTAAGACAACTTTTTCACTCTCTGCTTTCACTTTAATCAAGAGGCTCTTTAGTTCCTCTTCACTTTCTGCCATAAGGGTGGTGTCATCTGCATATCTGAGGTTATTGATATTTCTCCCAGCAATCTTGATTCCAGCTTGTGCTTCTTCCAGTCCAGTGTTTCTCATGATGTGCTCTGCATAGAAGTTAAATAAACAGGGTGACAATATACAGCCTTGACGAACTCCTTTTTCTATTTGGAACCAGTCTGTTGTTCCATGTCCAGTTCTAACTGTTGCTTCCTGACCTGCATACAGATTTCTCAAGAGGTAGTTCAGGTGGTCTGGTATTCCCATCTCTTTCAGAATTTTCCACAGTTTATTGTGATCCACACAGTCAAAGGCTTTGGCATAGTCAATAAAGCAGAAATAGATGTTTTTCTGGAACTCTCTTGCTTTTTCCATGATCCAGCGGATGTTGGCAATTTGATCTCTGGTTCCTGTGCCTTTTATAAAACCAGCTTGAACATCAGGACGTTCATGGTTCACATATTGCTGAAGCCTGGCTTGGAGAATTTTGAGCATTACTTTACTAGCGTGTGAGATGAGTGCACCAGCGGTAGTTTGAGCATTCTTTGGCATTGCCTTTCTTTGGGATTGGAATGAAAACTGACCTTTTCCAGTCCTGTGGCCACTGCTGAGTTTTCCAAATTTGCTGGCATATTGAGTGCAGCACTTTCACAGCATCATCTTTCAGGATTTGCAATAGCTCAACTGGAATTCCATCACCCCCACTAGCTTTGTTCGTAGTGATGCTTTCTAAGGCCCACTTGACTTCACATTCCAGGATGTCTGGCTCTAGGTCAGTGATCACACCATCGTGATTTTCTGGGTCGTGAAGATCTTTTTTGTACAGTTCTTCTGTGTATTCTTGCCATCTCTTCTTAATATCTTCTGCTTCTGTTAGGTGCATACCATTTCTGTCCTTTATCGAGCCAATCTTTGCATGAAATATTCCTTTGGTATCTCTGATTTTCTTGAAGAGATCCCTAGTCTTTCCCATTCTGTTGTTTTCCTCTATTTCTTTGCATTGATTGCTGAAGAAGGCTTTCTTATCTCTTCTTGCTGTTCTTTGGAACTCTGCATTCAGATGCTTATATCTTTCCTTTTCTCCTTTGCTTTTTGCTTCTCCTCTTTTCACAGCTATTTGTAAGGCCTCCCCAGACAGCCATTTTGCTTTTTTGCATTTCTTTTCCATGGGGATGGTCTTGATCCCTGTCTGCTGTACAATGTCATGAACCTCATTCCATAGTTCATCAGGCACTCTATCAGATCTAGGCCCTTAAATCTATTTCTCAGTTCCACTGTATAATCATAAGGGATTTCATTTAGGTCATACCTGAATGGTCTAGTGATTTTCCCTACTTTCTTCAATATAAGTCTGAATTTGGCAATAAGGAGTTCATGGTCTAAGCCACAGTCAGCTCCTGGTCTTGTTTTTGCTGACTGTATAGAGCTTCTCCATCTTTGGCTGCAAAGAATATAATCAATCTGATTTTGGTGTTGACCATCTGTTGATGTCCATGTATAGAGTCTTCTCTTGTGTTGTTGGAAGAGGATGTTTGCTATGACCAGTGCGTTCTCTTGGCAAAACTATTAGTCTTTGCCCTGCTTCATTCCGTATTCCAAGGCCAAATTTGCCTGTTACTCCAGGTGTTTCTTGACTTCCTACTTTTGCATTCCAGTCCCCTATAATGAAAGGACATCTTTTTTGGGTGTTAGTTCTAAAAGGTCTTGTAGGTCTTCATAGAACCATTTAACTTCAGCTTCTTCAGTGTTACTGATTGGGGCATAGACTTGGATTACTGTGATATTGAATGGTTTGCCTTGGAAATGAATTAGTATACAGGTTAGAATATGATTAATTTGAGCAAGATAACTTGTTAGAAGACTATTTCAAGTTTGAATTTTAGTAACTTAACTTTTTAAGTTACAGACAACTTTTGGGACCTAAGGAAACCAATGGTCCTTTTTCCCCAAAATAAGCATGTGTACATAAACAAAAAGTAACGTTAGTAGGTGCTAGTAGTTTGTGGATCACCTAGAGTATCCATGAATTTACTTTGAAAAATTCAGTACTAGTCTTTTGAAAATATTTAATCAGAAAAAAATATGAAAATCTTTTGCATCGCTAGTATACTTGGGTTGATGACATAGCAAAAAATGTGCACAAAGGAATACATATTCTATAGAAATTTTATAGTACAGATTTGCTTCTGGTCATGAGGGCTTCCCAGGTGGCGCTAGTGGTAAATAATCTGCCTGCCAGTGCAATAGACATAAGAGACACAGGCATGCAACCCACTCCAGTATTCTTGCCTGGAGAATCCCCATGGACAGAGGAGCCTGGTGGGCTACAGTCCATAGGGGTCGCAAACAGTTGGACATGACTGAGGCAACTTAGCACACCTCACACATGGAGCAAAGGGCATTTTGGTCAGAGAGAATCAGAGGAAGAGATCTTTCTGCCTGCACAGTAGGCACAACATTCACAAGCACAGCATTTCACAAGCACAGCATTCCTCAGGAGAAGTTTTAGTCTGTAAACTGATTTCCCAAACTCTTAACTCATTTGAGTTTCGCTGGATAGTTACTTTGCTGCTGCTGCTGCTGCTGCTGCTAAGTTGCATCAGTCGTGTCCGACTCTATGTGACCCCATAGACGGCAGCCCACCAGGCTCCCCCGTCCCTGGGATTCTCCAGGCAAGAACACTGGAGTAGGTTGCCATTTCCTTCTCCAATGCAGGAAAGTGAGAAGTGAAAGTGAAGTCGCTCAGTCGTGTCCGACTCTTAGCGACCTCATGGACTGCAGCCTACCAGGCTTCTCCATCCATGGGATTCTCCAGGCAAGAGTACTGGAGTTGGGTGCCATTGCCTTCTCCTATAGTTACTTTAATTTTATTATATAATGAACACACCTGAGGATTAGAAATTAAATGTATTTTCTGTTATCTCACTGTTAATTTAAGCTTCTGGCTTTACCTAAACTATTCTTTCTTCTGTCACTTTCTCTTGTGCTATCAAGCTGAACCTCCAACCTGAACTCATGTATACATAGGCTTTCCTTCCATAAGACATAGGAATAGGAATATTGAATTTTGATTTCCTGAGTCACTTTTCTGGATGCTTTGTTTTACAGATAGATCATACCATTAATTAAAGATGTGAGTAGTAAAACATATTTTAGAATGTAAAATGTATTTTGAATTTTGAAGAAATTTATGCTTCTTGTGGCCTCTTATTTCAGAAACCCAGTAATATTTATTTATAATAGCAGGTAATAACCGATACTGATATCACTTTTAGGATTTATTAGCCCCTGGTATGTATGTTACTCATTTAGTCCTCAAAATAATTTGATGGATTGGTAGTAATTTCCTTGTTATACAGATGAGGCTGTTGAGGATTTTTTGTTGTTTAGTCACTAACTCATGTCTGATTCTTTGTCCTCCTCCAGGGGATCTTCCCCACCCAGGGATTGAACCTGTGTCGTCTTCTCTGGAAGGCGGGTTCTTTACCACTGAACCACTAGGGAAGCTATCGAGGATTAGAGATTTTAAGTAAATAGCCCAGGTTCACACAGAAAGTTGTAGAGCAGGTGCCAAACCATGAGGTAGGGCTCAGAATCCGTGCTCTTAAACTCTTCACTCTGTAGATATGGAGCCTAACCATAGTTTTCTTAATAAACATTTGCATATTTTGTTCTAGTGAAGAGAAGCCTTTGATATCCCTTTCAAAAATAGTGGGAGTCTAACATTGGCAAAATTGTCCACTTCTTTTTCATTGTCCATTAAAGAATACAGTTGACTCCAGTACATATTGGAAGTAGTGCTATTAACCCAGCATCAACTGGGAAATAACTTGGAGTAGTTGGACTAGTAGATGTTTAATGTTCCTTTAGTCAAGGCCTACAGTGAATGATTCTTAAAAAAGTATGTTCACCTTTGGGAGAGGGAAGTAACAGATTGAAATTAGAAATAAACATATAACTTATTCCTCTGTATGACAGTTCTGGGGGAAAAAAAGTAGCTCATGGTGAACTAAACCATGAAACTTTAATTTTTAAAAATCAGAACTAGACTTGCACTTAGCTGAAGATTTTATTATTATGAATCTGTTGATCTTGGAATGATTTAAAACTTTGCTTAAAATATTTAGTGATACAGGAAAAATAGAAACATCCAATAAAGGGGAAAGCATTTTTCATATTCAAGTTGTCTTTGTTCTTAAAATCAATCCCCTTGTGTTTTTCAGTGTAAAATAATTTGAAACTCTATAGATAGGATAGTTTGAAATCATCAGTGTTTGTGCTGACTTTCTGAACTGTGTTCAGTTTTTAAAAGGAATAAAATTAAATTTAAGTCTGTGTTTTAAGTTTATTATTCAGGTTTATGTGAATAAGTTTCCCATAGTAAATTCATATCAGTTATAGATGTGGGGAAAATGTGGTTTCACACATTTCTAATAAGTTAGTGCCTAGTTGTTAGTGGGGATCCATGTTTTCAATCCTGCCTCTTGCCACTTTAAATGAAAGAGATGCATAATTTGTTACCAGTTATGTATGTGTAGAAACTTACTTTTTTAAGAAATAAGATCATTACTAGCTTGTGAAGGGTTCTCAACATAAAAACATTTATTTGTGCTTCATTCATCTTCATCACTCCTGTGAGTGTCCTGAATATAATCAGCAGTATGTTGTTAAAACCAGTTCTGACCACCATGGTTTTTTCATGTTTGGGATACTGACATTACTAAAGAGGAAAAACTAATGTCTTACTAAATAAGTCATGCTTTATTTAGTCTAAATACCTTTACAGAAAACACGTGATATAATGTATAGGTTTCATTTTTATACGTAGATGGCTTTAATAACTTGTCTAAGAACATAAATGGTTATTAGTTCAGTGAAGGAATATAAGTATATATATCCAATATTTCCTCATCATTTTAGTATTATTTTATTGTTTTGTGGTTGGAATTTATTTAAAATACCATCATTAAAGTCTTATTGAATGAATTCTTTTTTTCTCCCCCTCACAAAAGTAAAGCATTTGATTCAATAAAAGGTTCCACAGCCTCGCTCTGGGTTGACAAAGACTTGCTTGGTTGATTAGCATGAATGAGAATATGAAAGATTTAAAGCAAAGCTGTCAAAGCAATTAGAACTGAAGTCCTCCTATTGCTGAATAATGAAAATCATGCCTGGAACACTTTCAAATGTATCTAAGAAAATTGTACTTATGCAAAATGAAATGATAGTGAATAAAAGAAATGGAATAATAAAAGCCAACAGAGGTAAAATTGTCCAGGTATCATTTTAATATATTCTTGCTACCATATTTTAGACTTATTAAAAAATATGATACAGGGTTTCTGAAAAAAGATTTATTTATAATGTTCAATCTAGGAATTGCTTATTTGGATGCAGTATGTATGTTCAATATCTAATTGTTTGAAAATATTTAATTTTAAAGTGATTCTATATGATTTATAAAATCTACCATTTGGAGTTTTTTTTTCCTTCTTGCAATGTAACATATAAGTCAGTAATTTGAAATGGAATACAGATATTCAAGGTACAAAAGAGGTGAATAGGAATTTAACATTTAGTATACATTTTTAATGCTTTTAAATCTTAAAAATCTAGAATACATTAATAGAGTTTCAGAATATTTTGTGTGATTAAGAAGACTCATGGTGAAAATAATACAAATAGAAAACTTATAATCATTTTATATTTTATTAAAACAGTTGATCCTAGGATATAATTATATACATTGATTTTTTTCAGTTTGTTCAGTTATTCAATATTAAACCATCACTTATCCTATTTTTACAATGTGTAAACATTGTGAAAAATACCAAGATGACTTAGACATGGATCTGGCACTGACAGACTTGCATTCTAAGGAAGGTAGCTATGACAAATATCTTATATACCCTAATTCATTAAATAGATTGAATGTGAATTCCATTAATATGCTTATAAAAAGTGATGTGATTTAAAGGAGAGATTATCTTCATCTATATATTGTATTTGAATTTGGTCATGACGTGTGTGTATGTATATCAATTTAAAATGTTTTTGCTTATAAATAAGTAGTCAAAGTATCTTAACACAGGGAATTTATTGGCTCATATAGCTAAAGGAGTTCACATGGAGAGCAATGAACTGACACAGTTCGTTTAGAGCTTCTCTTTTTCTGAAGTTAGCTTTCAGCTCTACTCTTCTTTGGTAAGAGGGTGGCAAGAGTGAATTCTGAGACTTACTACTGTACATAGCAATCTATAGAAGAAGAAACACTGCCCTAGTTTTTTAAACAAGCACTATAAGAGCTACCTTGATTGGAGTGGCTAGGATCCATGTTCACCCTTAATCTTTGGCTAGGATGACCAAACATGCATATTGGAGTAAGTGAACCAAGGCTCATCCTTGGAGTTGGAAGTGGGCCTTGGTTTTCCCTGAGTATTCATCTGCACGGGGAGAGTTTTGGAGATAATGCACTGAAAATCCATGAACTACTGGAGAATGGATCATGGGTAGGCATCCTGCAGCGTCCACTGGAGTGTAATTTAGACATTCAAGCATCAGGAAGAACATTTGGGCAAGTAGATTATGTGAACATGTGAAAGACAGAAAATACCATGTGCAGAGGTCGCTGAGTATTTCAGTTCATCTGGGTAGAGTATGCCTGAAGGTAAGTTGTAGGAAATAACAGCAAAAGGATAAATTGGGATCAGATGGTAACTGGGCAATAAAATTTGGAGTTTACTCTGTAGCTCATGGGAAGCACTCAGCATTTTGAGCTTTAATTCAACAAGCTCGGAATTGCTATTAGGATTTAAATTTGTCGGTGACTGATTTTAAAGAACATGTATTGCAAGTGCATCATAGTTCTTGCCTTTAGTACTTGCTTAAATGTTGATGTCATATTCTGACACAAGAAAGAAGACATGAGACAGTTTGTGATGTCTAGCTTTAGGTTATAGAAAGATAGTTGTTTCTTTACTGGAAAGAGAAAAACACAGTAGGGAAAAATCTGAAGGGGAAATTGATGAGTCTATTTGGATATATTGAATTAGCTACTCATGGAGCAGTTGAATGATAGAATCCTTAGAATTCAATTTTTCAAAGCTTTCTATTTTACAGATGAATAATATTCACAGAATGTAATGACTTTGTTCACGTTGCTTTACATTTTGGAGCTAGTTTTTACACCATTTCTCTTGACGGTAAGCTCCATATTCTGCCCATTTTAACATAGCTGCCTCCATGTTTGCTCTATAGATTGATATATTTTGCCAGAGTAGAAAGTAATGCTTAACATTTATTGAGCATCATTTTATTTCAGGAATTGTGCCAAGCTGTTTTTTATCTTATTTACATGAGAAGTGTGACAATGAAAATCTTAGTATCTGATGTTACTGAATACTGACAACATGATCGTTCACTGTGTCAAGCAATTTGCATGTATTGTATACTGTGCTTATAATAACCATCCTATGGCAGGTAGTATTGTTATTTTCATTTTATAGAAAATTTCAAGTTTATGTAGCATGCCTAAGATCACATAATCTCCAAGGGCAGAGCATGATTTGAATCCATGAAATTCTTGTGCTCAAACCAGTGCACATGACCAAGTTCAAAGTAAATCCTTAAAATGTTTTTTAAGTTTGATGGAGAAGAGAGGGTAGACTGGAGAGAGTTGTGCTTAGAAGTTAGAAATGTGAGATTAAAAATTCATCTAGAGGTCAAGCCTAATAGGACTGATGATGATATGGATATTTCAGTAATGTACACTAAGATGGAAATTGAAGCTATGAGGTTGGTCTGTCTATAAAAGGGAGAGATTATAGAAAGAGAAAAGAAGAGGGGTAGAGTCAGAATCTGAGTTGAAAGAATAGTAATTGAGCAACTAAAAAATAGGACCATGAGGAGAGTTCAGCGGTCATAAATGCAATAGAGAGGACTTTTCCAAACAAGTTGGGCAAATTCTCCAGTGCTACCAGCAAAGCCTATTAAGGTTGATGACTCGGATCCCGGTCATTGGATTCCTGTTGGGGCGCTAGTTTTTATCAAGTAGCTAGCAATTACAGAAAGCACTGGAATAGGGTTAGTGAATGAGTGTGATGGCTGTTTATAGCTGGAGAGAGATTTCATTGGGGAGGAAAATCTTAAAGAATCACAAGGGAGATAAAATAGGTAATAAAGGTTGATATTAGAGGCTATGGGAAGGAGAATGGAAAGTACTAGTGGAAAAATAGTTCTACAAAGGGAAGCTAGAAAGAAAAGAGATTGATGGAGATTTGGAAAACAAATATGAAGTGAAACTGGTAACAGTCTCACTGATGACCTTAGTGCTCTCAGTATAGTAATATGACTAAACCAGCACTGTACCTCGCTGTGATGTTTTTTGCCAAATATTGCGCATAGCACAACTGATAAATTCCCTAGAAACAAAGACTTAAAATTCAAATCCTGCTGTGAAAGAGATAAGCTATCAAACATAGAAATCATGCCAAATAAAATTGCCTGTTCCTGTAGGTGCTTAATCAAAGTGCACAACTTGTAATGCTATATCCTAAGTGAATGTAAAGAGAAAAGTGAATTTACTCTGTAAACTTGTGAAGTTTTTATGTTTCCTTTTTTCCATTTGCTCATCCTGTGTTCTTTTCCTTCTGGCTAAAGACCTTTGCTTGAGTTCTTGCAAGTGTACCGTATCCACCTTCTCTTTTCAACCTTCCTTCATGCAAAATAAGAGCAGATTTCATAGTCAGTTTACAATAATAAATGTTTATTTAGCACTTACTATGCCCCAGTCACTGCTCTAGTGGCTTCAGATCAGATCAGATCAGATCAGTTGCTCAGTCATGTCCGACTTTTTGCGACCTCATGAATCGCAGCATGCCAGGCCTCCCTGTCCATCACCAACTCCCGGAGTTCACTGAGACTCACGTCCATCGAGTCAGTGATGCCATCCAGCCATCTCATCCTCTGTCATCCTCTCCTCCTCCTGCCCCCAATCCCTCCCAGCATCACAGTCTTTTCCAATGAGTCAACTCTTCGCATGAGGTGGCCAAAGTACTGGAGTTTCAGCTTTAGCATCATTCCTTCCAAAGAAATCCCAGGGCTGATCTCCTTCCGAATGGACTGGTTGGATCTCCTTGCAGTCCAAGGGACTCTCAAGAGTCTTCTCCAACACCACAGTTCAAAAGCATCAATTCTTCGGCGCTCAGCCTTCTTCACAGTCCAACTCTCACATCTATACATGACCACAGGAAAAACCATAGCCTTGAGTAGACAAACGTTTGTTGGCAAAGTTATGTCTCTGCTTTTCAATATGCTATCTAGGTTGGTCATAACTTTCCTTCAAAGGAGTAAGCGTCTTTTAATTTCATGGCTGCAGTCACCATCTGTAGTGATTTTGGAGTTCAGAAAAATAAAGTCTGACGCTGTTTCCACTGTTTCCCCATCTATTTCCCACGAAGTGGTGGGACCGGATGCCATGATCTTCATTTTCTGAATGTTGAGCTTTAAGCCAACTTTTTCACTCTCCACTTTCACTTTCATCAAAAGGCTTTTGAGTTCCTCTTCACTTTCTACCATAAGGGTGGTGTCATCTGCATATCTGAGGTTATTGATATTTCTCCCAGCAATCTTGATTTCAGCTTGTGTTTCTTCCAGCCCAGCATTTCTCATGATGTTCTCTGCAGAGAAGTTAAATAAACAGGGTGACAATATACAGCCTTGACGAACTCCTTTTCCTATTTGGAACCAGTCTGTTGTTCCATGTCCAGTTCTAACTGTTGCTTCCTGACTTGTGTACAGAGTTCTCAAGAGGCAGATCAGGTGTTCTGGTATTCCCATCTCTTTCAGAATTTTCCACAGTTTATTGTGATCGACACAGTCAAAGGCTTCTAGTGGCTTAGAGATAATAAATTATTACTCCAACCAGCTCTGAGTTAGATTTTTATTCAAATATTCTTGACAAATAAGAAAATTAAAATATAGAATTTACATATTTGTATATTCTATAGTTAATTCAAACATGATCACTATAATAATCATTTAAGCTGTATAATGAGAAACTAAAGGGCTCATTTTGTAAAATAGTTATTTTTAAGCACTTAGAGAAATGTTGAAATGGAAAGAAAGGGTATCAATATCATGTCTTACTCTTCTGGTCCAGAAAATAAAAAAGAAAGAGCTTAGATATCTTGGAATGTGGAGTGTAATGAAGTCAGAAAGGCATACATTAGTGAAGCTGTACATGTGGAAGATATAAGCTATGTTCTCGCAGGCTTACCCTCATTTTAACTTGCCAGTCTCAACCTTACCTATTTCCTCCCTGAGTGCAAAGCAGAAAGTCTTTTCTTTAGTAACTTGCTTTCCCTTTTTCTGTTCCCGGATTTGAAAGATTGATACTTTATGTATTTACATATTTTATGTTCTCTGCCATAATAAATTCTTATGTTCCATTAATATTTAATGATTATAGTAGCACAGTCCATAAATGTATGAATATATTCAATAAATGTTCCTCTTACCACTTCTACAGATTATAGTGACATTTTGTACAAATACGTTTCAAATTAAAATGAGTTCTTTTATTTAAAGTTTTTTTTTTGATGTGGACCATTTAAAAAATATTTATTGAATTTGCTATACCATTGATTCTGTTTTATGTTTTGGTTTTTTGGCTCTGTGGCATGTGGGATCTTAGTTCCCCTTCCAGGGAATGAACCTGCACCCCCTGCATTGGAAGGTGAAGTCCCAACCACTGTACTGCTGGGGAAGTCCCTGAAATGAGTTCTCAATGCTTGTATTTATCTTTTTATTAGTGAAAATTAACAACAATGCATTGTATATTTCAGATGAAAAAAATTCTAAACTTATCCTGTATTTAAATGAGTGCCAGTACCCTAAACATATTCTAGTAGTCTGAAAAAAAAAATTAACACATCAGAACCTTAACAGTGGTAATAAGTGACTTGAGCAGTGACAAGCAGAGAGTCCTATGAGTTATAAATAAGCTAAATTAATTCAGAAGCAGCAGGGTGCTGCAAAGATGTGGTTGCTACCTTTTGATCAGTGACAAAAAACAATTCATTTTGTTCTTCTATGGTATATATGAATAGCTTCATGAGGGTTTTTTTTTTTTTTCTATTGAATTTACAATATTCAGTATTTGACTATGAAAGTAAGAAGAACCACGTTCTTCAAAAATGGTGGATTAGAGTATGTCAGGAACAGTGTCTTAGATAAAGTGTGTTAATATTTCAGGTCACTAGAGAGCCATGTAATTGGATAATTCAAAGCAGTTTATGCCTTTGCCCAGGGAGTAAGAAATCAAGAAAATTATTCAGATACATCACAATTCAAGATTATTTTTATTCATGTGTTTGTTTGAATTTCTTATATTTTTATATATTTCAAAGGAAGAGAAGCATATGATTGTTTTCAATTTTTGTGTCCTTTAGAGATGGCTGTTTACTCACATCCAAGTGAAAATCATCTTTGAATTTGCGGTTTCTCATTCATGATTAATGAAAAAGTTTGTGACATAGTTTATAATGAAAAATGTAATCGTTTTGTTAAAGGCAGTTAAATGGGATAAATAGCATTTAATGTACTAAATAGAGATAATAAAATACTGATTTATAATTATATTTGGCAGTTGAGTGAATAGCTTTTGTAGAAAGACAACAACATACTTAATGGACTCAGAATGCATGCATTTTATTTCTAGGCTTTAGACTTGGTTTAGTTTGTGCATCTATCTTCTATAAGTGTAATTCAATACTGATAAAAATATGGGGGAAATTATATTTTTACTTATCAAGGAATCTAATACTTCTATCAGTGCATAGAGAAGTAAAGATGAATTCAGCTATTAGTTTATAAACCTTCAGTTTTTCTATTATTATTGTTAATTCATATTGACTAAATATATGCTTTCTGCCTAAAGCTTTTCTAGATACCTTACATGTATTATCTAGTTTAATTCACAGCATGACAAGAAGTATTTTCTATTATTATTTGTATTTTAAAATGAGAGGAAGTTTAAGTAACTTTATGAGCTCACCCAGATGTTAAGGGAGGGAGGCCTAGATTATTATAAAAATTTTAATGTATTTATTTGTTCCCAATCTGCCATGCAGAGAAGGTTAGGACTATTAAGTTAATGGACATTTGAGAACCTCATCATATCACCCAAGTTTCTGGATTTGTCAGTAATAAAGTGGGAATGAAAATAGGGCGAAAAAGTATATTCACTAGGAATGCTTCCTTTGTTGGCCTTGAGATTCTGGAAAGGAGAGCATTTCTTCTGAAATTTTTGAAAATTTCTAGCCATTTCTGCTGAATATATCCTATGGCAAAAGATTTAATTTGGATGCACTTTATTTCATTTTTAGAGCTTGATATCAATTGCTGTCATGGTTTATGTTTGTCAGGGGCCAACAAGCCCTTTTAAGATGTCACGTCAACAAGAGGCTATTTGGCACTTGTGACTGCTTCCCTTGTGGCTTGCAATGCAGGTGACCTGGATTCGATCCCTAGGTTCGAATCCCCTGGATTTTGTAGGAAGATCCCCTGGAGAAGGGAAAGGCTACCCACTCCAGTATTCTGGCCTGGAGAATTCCATGGAGTGTATAGTCCATGGGGTTGCAAAGAGTCAGACATGACTGAGTGGCTTTCACTTATATTAATCTAGTGGATCTCAAACTTGACTTTGTAGCACTTCAGAAGCTACATGACGGTATTTCAAACCACAAATTGAATTCGTATTTTCTTTTTTTAACCACTAAGGAAAAGAGTAGCTACAATTTCCTGAATTCAATTCTTAAGGTCTAATCTTTTTTCTTCAAATTTTGTATCCTACAGTTGTTTCTCTATGTCAGGATCTATTCCTGTAGTTATATTTATATTTTGGCACAAAAAATTTATATTCAGTTCTTTAGAGTTGTGTGTGTGTATATGTTTGCTTAGTTGCTCACTCATGTCTGATACTATGTGACCCCATGGACTGAGGCCTGCCAAACTCCTTTGTCCATGGGATTTCCCAGGTAAGAATACTGGAGTGGGTTGCCATTTTCTACTCCAGGGGATCTTTCCACGTAGGGATCGGACCTGCGTCTCTTGCCTGTCCTGCATTGGCAGGCAGATTCTTTACCACTGCACCACCTGGAAGTCCTGTATATAGCGTACAATGATAACCAAAATATTAAAGAAATAGTTGTAATTTTTTTCTTCAGTCATCATTGGTTAAAGAAGAATTCACAGTTGTGTTTCTGAACTCTTCAGGTCTTCTTTTTGGTTATCAGGATAATGGATAGGGGTCTGAAATAGCAGAGGTGGTAAATAGAGTTACGTTAAGAAAGGACACACAGTTAATTGAGTATTTTTAAAAGTAGGCTTAAAAGAATAATCCCATAAAATAATCTATAACCTAAAAATAATAAGTTTAGAAATGAAGAGAGAAGGAAAATCAGAGGTATTCCAGAATTCTTACAGAAATATTAGGACAAGAAGTTGTGAAGCAGCTATTGAATGTTAAATGCAACTTTGTCTAAAGAGGTTTCCTTCTGTTGTTAGTTTGTTACTTGTTTTATAGAAATCTAAATGCTCTCTCACTCATCCCCTTATCCCATTTCCTCCAATTACCCTTTGCTGCTTCTTGACAATTGGTAAAACTTGCATTCTTTTTTATTTTTCTTTGGTGAGACCTTTAGACTTGGATTGGTGTTTTATGAATGTGATAGCATGCAGAGATAGATCATAAGGCAGCATGATGAGGAACAAAATAGCATTTGATGTGGTTTTTACCAAAACCATAACTACATACAGATGTTTCACAACTTGAACACTTTGAAAGCCAACAATTACATCTTTCTTCCCCTGGATTCTAATCCTCTGCTCCAAGACTGCATCTGTGATCTACTTGGCACTGTTTGTGAGGATCTAGAATCCTGACCTTAGTGTACTAATGCTCATGTCTTGTCTTTGATAGAATCTTCTCTGATCCCACCCACCTATGCCAAGTATTGTCTCACTAAACCCAACCACCAGTGGTATACCTATCCTTGGAAGTCAGTAAAGGACTGTTTGTTTACAATGTGCCTGAAACTCTTCTAAATTCTATAAGAATAGGTAAAAAAAGACTTATATTCTTAAGAATTTTAATCTTCTTGTTATTTTGGCTATGGTTATCCCCAGGATGTTTAGCTTGGGCAACATGTTGCGAATTGGAATTCCTCACACTGCACTAGTGTTACCCTATTATTTACCCACTCCTTTAAGGATGGCTTAGAATTAAACTATCTTGGAAAGGAGAAGAAACTCTTGATAACTGTGTAAAAAGATGTGCGGTAGATGACAACTCTGACTTCATGGATAATATTATCTATTGAAGAAGACAGACATATAAACAGATTATAACTACATGTTTCTATCATAATGGTGCACAGATGTGGCATGCAAATGTAGTAAAATAGGGGAAGTGCACGACAATAATTGGAGAGTTGTTTTACCCTTAAAGTGCTGGCTGATATAGGGAACAAATCTGAATTGGGTTGAAAATTTTGTAGGCAAGATGAGTTAGAGAAATAAAAGTGTAATTGAGATGATACACTAGAATGAGTGAAACCAGAGAATCTTTAGTTCAATATTAAAATTTCTAGGGAAAGCTAAGTTAAAGCTGGAGATGTTGATTTCTAGAAATTAAGAATCAAGATATGAGTTCATGAGTATAACTCATATTATAAATAATGGAAAATTAAAATAGCTACATAGAGGAAAAATAAGTATATAATCTTGGACTATAAAATAGTACACCATATATTTAAAACCTTGATATAGCAGTTTTTGAAAATAGGGCCATCAAAAAGGCATTTTCTTTAGATCATTGAAAATTTATAGCATTTTTAAAGTCATAGAATAATTCTCAGATTTTAACTTGCTAGCTACTATCAGTCGAAGTGAAATGCATATATGTAAGTTTAAAAATGATATTTAAATTGTCTTCCTTTTGTGATTTCTGAAATAATTTTACCATAATAATCAATTGCAGTAAAAGCAGATCTAAGGCAAAAGGACCTAATTGCAAATTACAGGTTTTTTTTTTTTTTTTTGCAAATGTTAGAAGAATTCTAATATCAGCTTTTAAAACTTATGTAAAAGATCATTTTATACAACCTGATTTAAGTAGTATATAATTAACCTATATAGATAATTTAACTAATTTACCAGTGTTTAATCAGTTCAGGATGATGATATTGTTAGACTGAGGCCATGAATTTTTTTGTTATATCTTTAATTCCTGAAAGTTGCTTGTTAGAAGCTTGAATTTAGTAAAATTCTTAGAGTTTAATGAAACATAACCTTATGTTATCTCCTTATATGTATTTATAATAATACATAGCCATATAAATTATTTCACCTAGCATTATAAAACCAGGTAAAATTAATCAGCAAATTTTGGAGTTTCCATATTTCTCTGTTAATATACTTGCAAATACAAAGAATTGCAAAGATGCTAGATATTAAAATATTAGCAGTTAATCATTTAAAGTATCCATGTTTTATTCTAAGTATATAAGTACTTCCTAAATATATTTTTCAATCACAATCATTAGAAGTATATTAATTTTGAAGATATTATTACAAAGATAAGAATACACAGTGAATTTAAGGTACTTACAAGAATATTATCAATAAGTTTATAAGTTTATATTTTATTAATGGATATCCACACAATGATGAGTAGTAATTTGTACAGAAATAAAATAAGAAAGTTTGGGATAAATTTAATTGAGATATGAGAAAAATAAGTTACTCTCAAAAAGAAGAAGGGTATCATTTAAAAAACCATGGAATTGCTGTAAACCATCACTATTGCTAAAATGCATTAATATGTAGGTCTCTCCACCACAACCAAAGATTTTACTGAGAATGAAAGAGGCTGTTCTCAACATCTCCTCCCTCCTTATTAGTTCAGGTTTGTTTGTTTCCTTACTGGATTTTATGGGTGTGAATCGTGTGAATTACTGGGTTACTCTCTGTACTTATCTAGTGCTTCTTTGATGTTTTAGTCTTAGTTTTGAGCATAAACCCTTTTACTTAATTTTCAAACTGAATTTTCTGTGATGATCCACCTATGCTGGGCTCTCCTCTCCTTTCTTCTTCTCTCTTACCCTCTCTCTTCCATCTGTGTTGATGTTTTAATCTCCATTCTGATTCAGCTCCAACATTCTCTTTGACTCTCATTGATTTTCAGATTCTTCTAAAGTTTCCAGATTTCCTCACTGTCCCAGCATCTTGCCTTCTATCTAGTCACCTGTCCGTTTTATTCTACTGAAATGTGTCTATTTCCAGTCTAAAGTGACCTTCTCTTCTGGGAGATAGACAGTGTATCTACAATTTGCCTTATTCTAGTGTTTCTATCTCAAAAATTAGATTCTGTAGAAATTGTACTTGGGCATTCAAGTAGATTAATACCTTCTATTATATTGTGGATATGGTTTATATTGTTTTCATCATCGTTGCTTTTTCCCTGATGACTGACTTATTGATATGTAGCCATGGCTATGTGAAAATAACCTTGAAATATCTCTGTGTTCTCTAACCCTAGATATACCTGACTTAATAACATTCTTTAACTGTCTTTTATCATCTGCCAGGTGTCAAACTCAACATTTAAAAATATTTTTAAAATATTGAGTAAGAAATTCCACGGTTTATTTTGAGTGTTTACATAAACTAAAAGCTCAAAAATATGGTTATTAAAATTTACTTTTAAAACCCAACTTAAATACTCATTGTACCTGAAAATACTCATTGTCATGAAAACAGAATATTCCTAACTTAAAGTAACAGTTTACTGCTGTTAAACACTCAGCTTTCCCTTGCCTACAATATATTCTTTTCTTAAAAACACTTAATAATTTGGGTTTCTGTTGGTAATCTGCCAGCATAACTTTCCAATAATAAAGATGCTTTAAGTTAAAAACACTTCACAAGTTTCTCTTCACTTACACATTCCACTGGGTAAGGCCCTTGAAGTTGTTACAATTATTATAGTCTGTGGGGATTAGTATATCATAAAGAGATTACTAGACTTCATTACTTAGCAGCACAATGAGAGAGGGTGCACCATGAGAATATAGAGAATAAATGTCTGAGTTGTACAATTAGAAGAGTTCTGGATAAACATGTTCTAGCACTGTCTTTAAAACATATCAAACCAACTAATTTTTATTGAGTAATAATTCATACATACTATTTCCTATAAGGGATAGAAAATACAGAAAAAATATGACATGACTTTGATTCTCAAGAATTCTATATTCATTTTGAAGAAGGGATTTTCAAAGAATTATCAACAACAGCATTATTTTCATAACAGGCAGAGAAATTGAGAATCCAAGAAATCAACAGTTGCCAAAGATGATGCAGGAGGGAAGTAACAGAGATGACATTCAAGTTTGTTTGTCTGGGTGAAAAGGTCATAATCTTTCCTCATGTTAAGTCAACTAGATTAAAAAAAAAGAGATGATCACATGTGAAATAACTTGGAATCCTTATGTGATGGTGACTTCAGCTTTTAGTATATAGTCTCTGTGTGCTCTAGAGGAATTCAGAAGGGTTAAAGTAAACGAACAAACACCCTCTTCCAACAATACAAGAGAAGACTCTATACATGGACATCAACAGATGATCAACACCGAAATCAGATTGATTATATTCTTTGCAGCCAAAGATGGAGAAGCTCTATACAGTCAGCAAAAACAAGACCAGGAGCTGACTGTGGCTCAGAACATGAACTCCTTATTGCCAAATTCAGACTTAAATTAAGAAAGTAGGGAAAACCACTAGACCGTTCAGGTATGACCTAAATGAAATCCCTTATGATTATACAGTGGAAGTGAGAAATAGATTTAAGGGCCTAGATCTGATAGATAGAGTGCCTGATGAACTATGGAATGAGGTTTGTGACATTGTACAGGAGACAGGGATCAAGACCATCCCCATGGAAAAGAAATGCAAAAAAGCAAAATGGCTGTCTGGGGAGGCCTTACAAATAGCTGTGAAAAGAAGAGAAGCGAAAAGCAAAGGAGAAAAGGAAAGATATAAGCATCTGAATGCAGAGTTCCAAAGAATAGCAAGAAGAGATAAGAAAGCCTTCTTCAGCGATCAATGCAAAGAAATAGAGGAAAACAACAGAATGGGAAAGACTAGGGATCTCTTCAAGAAAATCAGAGATACCAAAGGAATATTTCATGCAAAGATTGGCTCGATAAAGGACAGAAATGGTATGGACCTAACAGAAGCAGAAGATATTAAGAAGAGATGGCAAGAATACACAGAAGAACTGTACAAAAAAGATCTTCACGACCCAGAAAATCACGATGGTGTGATCACTGACCTAGAGCCAGACATCCTGGAATGTGAAGTCAAGTGGGCCTTAGAAAGCATCACTACGAACAAAGCTAGTGGGGGTGATGGAATTCCAGTTGAGCTATTGCAAATCCTGAAAGATGATGCTGTGAAAGTGCTGCACTCAATATGCCAGCAAATTTGGAAAACTCAGCAGTGGCCACAGGACTGGAAAAGGTCAGTTTTCATTCCAATCCCAAAGAAAGGCAATGCCAAAGAATGCTCAAACTACCACACAATTGCACTCATCTCACATGCTAGGAAAGTAATGCTCAAAATTCTCCAAGCCAGGCTTCAGCAATATGTGAACCGTGAACTTCCTGATGTTCAAGCTGGTTTTAGAAAAGGCAGAGGAACCAGAGATCAAATTGCCAACATCCGCTGGATCATCGAAAAAGCAAGAGAGTTCCAGAAAAACATCTATTTCTGCTTTATTGACTATGCCAAAGCCTTTGACTGTGTGGATCACAATAAACTGTGGAAAATTCTGAAAGAGATGGGAATACCAGAACACCTGATCTGCCTCTTGAGAACTCTGTACACAAGTCAGGAAGCAACAGTTAGAACTGGACATGGAACAACAGACTGGTTCCAAATAGGAAAAGGAGTACGTCAAGGCTGTATAGTGTCACCCTGTTTATTTAACTTATATGCAGAGTACATCATGAGAAACGCTGGGCTGGAAGAAACACAAACTGGAATCAAGATTGCCGGGAGAAATATCAATAACCTCAGATATGCAGATGACACCACCCTTATGGTAGAAAGTGAAGAGGAACTCAAAAGCCTCTTGATGAAAGTGAAAGTGGAGAGTGAAAAAGTTGTCTTAAAGCTCAACATTCAGAAAACAATCATGGCATCTGGTCCCACCACTTCGTGGGAAATAGATGGGCAAACAGTGGAAACAGTGTCAGACTTTATTTTTTGGGGCTCCAAAATCACTACAGATGGTGACTGCAGCCATGAGATTAAAAGACGCTTGCTCCTTGGAAGGAAAGTTATGACCAACCTAGATAGCATATTCAAAAGCAGAGACATTACTTTGCCAACAAAGGTTCGTCTACTCAAGGCTATGGTTTTTCCTGTGGTCATGTATAGATGTGAGAGTTGGACTGTGAAGAAGGCTGAGCGCCAAAGAATTGATGCTTTTGAACTGTGGTGTTGGAGAAGACTCTTGAGAGTCCCTTGGACTGCAAGGAGATCCAACCAGTCCATTCTGAAGGAGATCAGCCCTGGGATTTCTTTGGAAGGAATGATGCTAAAGCTGAAACTCCAGTACTTTGGCCACCTCATGCAAAGAGTTGACTCATTGGAAAAGACTGTGATGCTGGAAGGGATTGGGGGCAAGAGGAGAAGGGGACGACAGAGGATGAGATGGCTGGATGGCATCACTGACTCGATGGACGTGAGTCTCAGTGAACTCCGGGAGTTGGTGATGGACAGGGTGGCCTGGTATGCTGTGATTCATGGGGTCGCAAAGAGTCGGACACAACTGAGTGACTGATCTGATCTGATCTAATCTGAAAGTAAACAAGGAAGGCTTCCTTCTTGGAGGAGATTGAGTTGTATTTTGAAGTGAAGTGGGATAAACATACACAGGAAAAAGATGAAATAGCAGGAGTTGGTACAAAGGCATATAAGTAAAGATAAGCTTTTTGTGTCATTCAAATATCGAAACTAATAAATAGAATTTTGTCAGCTTATAATAGAAAGGCTCTTTTAGTAATAGGTGACACCTAAGATTGGATAGGACATAATTGTGGTAGTAGCTACATTGATTGATCATGAATTACTATGGGATTTTCATAGGTTGAATAGGCTGTGATCTCAACTTGAGTATTAATACCAAATCTCAATTGGTGTTAAAGAGAGGTGGACAAAATGGTGAAATGGGTTGAATAATAGGCTAAGTAGTTTTTATCAAAATGAGTAAGCCCACTGAGAGAAGGCGTTTATTACTAGGAGATCAGAGGGCTCCAAACCAAGTCTTCAGAAGCAGTTGGGTTAAATGAATTCAGGAAAAAAAGAGTTAAAAGATTTTTTATAGGAGTGGATATAGAGGTGCAACAGTCATCACAGTTTTAAAGAGGCCCTTTGGTAAAGAGCTTCAGAAACAAAGATACAGTTTTTGAAATGATGGAAGAGAAACTTTAGAGAAGAGGAAGAATGAAGGGGCCATGGCTTTAGCAATGAAAAGATGTTCATTTCTTAAATAAACACAATGAGTGGATCTCTACTAGATATTGTGTTCAACATAGCCATTATAAAGAGGTGTTCTATCACAGAGGCAAACTGCTCTGTTGAGGTTGGTGATTCCTGTGAGGGAAATTTGTGGAGGGCAAATTTAATCAGATATGTTTTTTCTATAAAATGTTGGCTTACTTATGAACCTACTGTGGGTATCCTGAAACTCTGAGGACTCCTGAAACCATTCCAACTATTGATAATATTGTGATCCAAAATTATTTTGGCATCTCAGAATGGGGGCTGTCTTAGAGACTTTACAATTAGGAGGGACCCATGTTTCTCCTTTTGGGTTTCGTTGGGGCCTCTGCAATTCTGAAGAATATAATAAATAAAATGTAGGTTAGGCCACTGTATTGTTCTCCAGGTACAAATTAGTTAGGCTGCTATTATGTCACATTCTTATGCCATAATGAAACAACATGCTCTTGAGAAATGAGTTAGCATTACATTATGAGCAAAACAAGAACAGAGAGGTTCCAGAGTTGTATTGTTACATGAATCAAGTATACAGAGCTGAAGTGACAGACTTTACCAGCAGCATATTAAAAGTGCTCTCTGGTAAAAGTTACCATGATATTTTCAGATAAACTGTGCATCCAGGACACATGGAGAATGACAAGATCATGAACATCATCTCTGAATATGAGTCATGTTAGGTATATGCTCAGCTATCAAAGAGCAGTTCATTTTAAAATAAACCATATTTTCCTGTAATTTTAGGGCAAGAGAAGAGAAAATGGTTTATGATGGAAATAAAGATGTTGATCTCTGACAGCTGGTCTTTTCAGGTCTTTTCAGTCTAGGTGAAAACACCAGCTATAGCAGCAGTGGCAACAAACTTACCAATTTCCCTTTTTATTTGAAAGGTTCCTTGGACACTTAAAAGTGAAAGGCTTTCAGTGTCATCTCCAGATCTCTAAATCAAGAGTGGATAGCCCCTATTTGAGGAATCAGTAATCATCATTTCAAATGCTGAGAATATTGTTAATGAGGTAGACTTAAGAGACTTTTCTATGAATATGTTGTGGGTGTTACCAAAATGATCCCTGAGATTAATCCACTCTTATTTCTCTCATATCTCTACACCCAGACCTCCTCAAGACATCACCCATCTTCTCTCCGCCGCAAAAATCACTCTGATATTGAAAGCTAAATTCGTCATTGGATTGTAAACTTAGAATCAAGGGAGCTATTGCTGATTTTCTTCACAAGACCAGCTCTTTTTGCACACTTTTCATGATAAGCTGTGCTGAAAGCATAAGGTTTCTCATGTGCTTAGTCGCTCAGTCGTGTTGGACTCTTTGTAACCCCGTGGATTGTAGCCCTCCAGGCTCCTCTGTCCATTGGATTCTCCAGGCAGGAATACTGGAGTGGGTTGCCATGCCCTCCTCAAGGTTTCTCATATCAAGTCATAAAATATGTAATATTTCAAGTAGGGTGCACAATTCTGGTTATTCTGGCTATGTTTTATTTACATGGTTGGGGCAGGTATGGCAAGTAGCATTGATTATGTAGATGGAAATCTGGAGTACTAAAATTTTTGGAATGCATTATTTTATTTTGAAAGTGCATTTTTTTACTGTGTTGGAACCTAAAATGCAGCAACTTAGTATAATTGAATGAATTTAGAACATAAGCAGGAAAATATTCCTAGGATTTCTTCAAAATTAGCATTTTAGGTTTTTTTCTTTTAAAATAAAGCTTATTGAAATTACAAAAAATACAGTAATTATCAGGACAATTAGACAGCTGTTGTGAATGGAAACTCTCTAATAGAAAACTTTTGTTTTGTTTCTGCTACCCCTCCTATGCTTTAGGGCAGTGTTCTAATTAGCAACTTTCTGTCAGCTTTTTTGAAAGATCAAATATTTGATGTTAACTTTTGTTTGAAGTAGTGGCAGTTTTGTTAGAAAACTGTGAGCTCAAAATGGGGTATTTATTATAGTGTTATATGTCCTTACTGAGGAAAAAGGAATATAAATAAGTGCTAATGGGTATCCTGGGTACCCTATAAAGAATAATTCATTCCCACTCAATAAAGGAGAAAAGCCAGGGATTTGGTGTGATAAACAATATCAAGTGAACATGCTGGACTTATGAAATGATAGCAGTTGTGTAGGTACAGTAATAAATCCTTGAAAGACAATTATTTAATTCTTCTAAGACTTATGAAATGGTCATTTTTCTCCCAAGTGCACAATTCTGGTTCTGTGCACAATTTCTCCCAAGGAGAGAAGTTTGGGATGATTAAATTATATGCATAATTTTAAGAGGATTTCTAGTTTTCCTAATGAAATTATTTATGATCTGTTCTCCAAATGTGAAGTTATTTTACTACATGGATAAATAGTAATTTTTGAAACTGGCTGTATCACTGAATGCTCAGAGTTGTTTTTTCTCTTACCATCTGGAGAAGATTCCACACAATAGTGTGTGCATGAATGTACACACACACCCGACATCCTCAGTAGATTATTTTTTAGTTTCCTGTAGATTCTGAAGTCTTTCTAGTGATGCTGATGTAAGCAGTTACTTCTGTTCGTTTTACACAGCTGTTGCTTTGTGTTATAAAGAAACTAATACTCTGGGACACTGCAGGAACAATCAGGCAAAGTAATCAGTTTTCCTTTCTTGAAGAAAATATTTGAGTGAAAGCCTTTGACCTGGTATGTTTAAAGGAAAGAATTAAGTTAAAATAAGAGAAAATAGATACAGCCCAGAGATTAGCTAAGAATAACATCTGGAGTAAATAGATAATTTGAAAAGAATGGAAAGTTACCTACCTGCATGTCCCCAACCCACACAAGATATTTTTTGAAGTATAACCAAAAGTATTTTGATTGTTTTCCTGTGAACAGTTCTAATCATGGATGTTAAGTATTTTCCATTGAATTGTCCTTGCATAGTCTAATTGCTGTTTTTATAAGAAATTATTTCCTGATGTTTAACCCAATTTTCCTTTATCCAAATTAACTCCATTATTTCTAGCTGATGTAAATCACAAACACACTAAGAAGCCTTTCATGGTTTTGTTTCTCCATAGATCTGAAGCCTTCACTGTTTTGTATATTTCTATTTTTTTATAAGGCATTTCAAAATTAATATGCAAAATACTATCCTATCAAGTTAGAAGAGTTGAAGGACCTCTAGTGTATGATGGAAAGAAATGGGAGAGGAAGATGATAAATTAGGCCAAATTTCCTTGTGACTACTAACATTTTTCCCTTGATGATATTTGGTTTTCTAAAATAAGAAAGTCATTGGAGATATATTAGTATTATTATAGCCTACTTTTGCTTTGTTCCATTTACTAGAGAAAACGAAAGATAGTTTTAGACATTTTACAAGTCTTTTAATTGTGTTGGCTTTAAACTTAGAACAAACTTTTAGTGTTTATATATTTTAGAGTTGCAACAAAATTTTTAAATACATAAGGCAACTCTCAAAATTAAGAATAAAGAGATAATTATTTTATCTCCTTCCTAAAATTCTTCCCTTCATGTCCTTATTAATATGAGTCAACCATGTGTATGCTCAGTTGCTGAGTCATGTCCAACTCTGTGACCCCCATGGACTGTAGCCCTCCAGGCTCCTCCGTCTATAGGATTTCCCAGGTCAGAATACTGGAGTGGGTTGCCATTTCCTTCTCCCGGGGATCTTCGCCACCCAGAGATCAAACCTGCATCTCCTGCACTGGCAGGTGGATTCTTTACCACTACCTGGGAAGCCCTATGAGTCTTACAAATCCTGTTTAGAATCTCTGTGTTAGTACATTCACTGTTTCAGTTACCTGCCTTCTCATCAGCTCACAGTCTGACCCACTACCATCACTCCTATTAAGGGACGAAAAACTGAGAAATGTATAGATATTCAGTATTTCATCAATTTGATATCAAATAACACTTAAGAGTGGACATCATCATATAAATGAAATGTGGCTGTGACTGTGTGTGGAGTGATAGATTGTATGGGATTGAATAGTTACTCTGTCATTGCACAAGCTAATGACTTTTGTGCAAGTTATTTAACCTCTCTGTACCTCAATTTGCTTATCTACAAGTTGAGTATAACAGTAATATCTACCTCATGATGGTATGAGGATCAAATGGGTAAATATTTACAAAATTAAAAAAAAAACACTTAGAAAATTTCCTGGCACAGAGTAAGCATTTACTAATAATTATCTAGTGGTGGTAGTAACAATAGTTCATTAGAAAAATGTGATTTATATTTTTCACCAAGGGAAAAATCTGGGCAATGTGATATACACAAGTAATGAAATATACAAAATGTGATATACAAAAGCAATGACGTTTTGATACATGCTACACCATGAATGGATGTTAAAGACATTCTTCTGAAAGAAATGTCAGACACAAAAGCCATCAATATCTCTTTCCCTATCTTCTTCCATCTTTGCTTTCTGCACCATCTGCGCTCCGGCTCCAGAGAAAACTGGAAAGACAGAGACAGGGGTATGGAGAATATTTAAGAATGAAGCAGGAGAAAGAAAGGAGAGAAAAAGCAAAATAGTGAGGCAGAGGAAGAGGTGCAGGAGAGGGGATTAATCTGCCTTTCTATGGCTTTAGAGAACGTTTTAGTTTTGTTTCCCCTGGAAAAAAAGGGCAACTTTTTCATTAAAAAATTAAATTTCCCATTAATTTTAGTCCTTACCAATAGTATATGAATTGGAAGACTCTGAAAGCTTCCAGATTTACTGACAAAAGAACACTTCTGGGCTGATACAGAAGACAGAGCTGGTGGTCAGCTAACTGCCTTTATCTGCCTTTCCCTACTTCTCCCAGTTCTCTGAGACTGAAAGAAGGCACATTTCATAAAGAAGGTCATTTGATGAACATCTCAGGGTTGGATTGAGAAAGAATGTGGATTTCAGTCACAGAATTTCAGAAAAAATAAGGGGCCATGTGACAATAACAGGTTATTTGTTTATAGAGTCTCTGTGCACAGAATATCTCAAAACAAATCTGTTAATTTGCCTCAAGGAAAAGAAGGATCATAATGGTCAGATATTTGGATATAAAAAGCCATGCTGTATTAATGTTAGAAAAAAATCATGAAGATGTCTTTAGTTGTGTACCATGAGTAAATTGTTTCATTTCATATTTTTTTCTTTGAGGTGAAATTGAGTTGCTGTTAATTATTAAATTTGACTTCTTGTACTTTAGAAAATAAGGGTTATGGGTTTAAAACACTAAGAATATATTTGCCTTTAATTTGATTCATGTTACTTGACCTAAAAGAAATAGAAATCAAATTGTCTATGATTATGATGAATGGGATTTTCTAGGAAGTGAAATTGGTTCAATCAGAGCAATTACTGTTTCTCATTATTGTTAGCCCAGAATAGAGCCAGTCTTTCTGCTATTCTTTACAGATGTCTCTCAAATATTACAGTTTGCCTTACCCAAAGGTGAAGGAGGCATTTCAGGATAAATTGTTAAACTATCAGAAGGTTACATGTGGATAATGATGAGAGTTTTTGGTAAAAATCACAATGTCTGAGGCAAATTTTGGGGAAAAGAATTGACTAAGCTTTCCTTATTTAGGCAATTGCATATGATCAATTATCACTGGATAATATTTAATAAAACTTGTTCTGCTTAATTTTGGAAAGGAGGATTTGAGGAAGCAATATAAGCTCAGAGGAAACATAGATTTAAATTTTTTTTTAAGAATTCATTTTTTAAAGATCAGACTTACTTAGGTTTACAGTAAAATTGGGTTTTAGTTCTAGAAGGTCTTGTAGGCCTGCACAGAACCGTTCAACTTCAGCTTCTTCAGCTTTACTGGTTGGGGCATAGACTTGGATTATGCCTTAGAAACGAACAGAGATCATTCTGTCATTTTTGAGATTGCATTCAGGTACTGCATTTTGGACTCTATTGTTGACTATGATGGCTACTCCATTTTTTCTAAGGGATTCCTGCCCACAGTAGTAGATACATGGTCATCTGAGTTAAATTCACCCATTCCAGTCCATTTTAGTTGGCTGATTCCTAAAATGTCGACGTTCACTCTTGCCATCTCCTGTTTGACCACTTCCAATTTGCCTTGATTCATGGACCTAACATTCCAGGTTCCTATGCCATATTGCTCTTTACAGCGTCGGACCTTGCTTCCATCACCAGTCACATCCACAACTGGGTGGTGTTTTTGCCTTGACTCAGTCTCTCCATTCTTTCTGGAGTTATTTCTCCACTGATCTCCAGTAGTATATTGGACACCTACCGACCTGGAGAGTTCATCTTCCAGTGTCCTAGAGGAAATCAGTCCTAAATGTTCATTGGAAGGACTGATGTTGAAGCTGAAACTCCAATACTTTGGCCACCTAATGTGAAGAGCTGACTCATTTGAAAAGACCCCGATGCTGGGAAAGATTGAAGGCGGGAAGAGAAGGAGATGACAGAGGATGAGATGGTTATATGGCATCACCGACTCAATGGGTATGAGTTTGAGTAGACACTAGGAGTTGGTGATGGACAGGGAGGCCTGGTGTGCTGCAGTCCATGGGGTTGTAAAGAGTCAGACACGACTGAGCGACTGAACTGAACTAACAGTAAAATTGTGAGGAAGATATACAAATTTCCCATATACTCTCTGCCTTGATACATGTATCAGTTCAGTTCAGTTGCCCAGTCATGTCTGACTCTTTGCGACCCCATGAATTGCAGCACGCCTCCCTGTCCATCATCATGTCCCGGAGTTCACTCAAACTCACGTCCATTGAGTCAGTGATGCCATCTAGCCATCTCATCCTCTGTCGTCTCCTTCTCCTCCTGCCCCCAATCCCTCCCAACATCAGAGTCTTTTCCAAGGAGTCAACTCTTTGCATGAGGTGGCCAAAGTACTGGAGTTTCAGCTTTAGTATCATTCCTTCCAAAGAACACCCAGGGTTGATCTCCTTTAGAATGGACTGGTTGGATCTCCTTGCAGTCCAAGGGACTCTCAAGAGTCTTCTCCAACACCCTGGTTCAAAAGCATCAATTCTTCGGTGCTCAGCTTTCTTCACAGTCCAACTCTCGCATCCATACATGACCACTGGAAAAACCATAGCCTTGACTAGACGGACCTTTGTTGGCAAAGTAACGTCTCTGCTTTTCAATATGCTATCTAGATTGGTCATAACTTTTTTTCCAAGGAGTAAGCATCTTTTAATTGCATGGCTACAGTCACCATCTGCAGTTATTTTGTATAGCTTCCCCATTATCAACATAGGTCACCAAAATATACTTTTTTAAAAATCAAGGATTAACTTATATCAGTACATCAATCATTGTTGTTATTTGGTTGCTAAGTCGTGTCTGACTCTCTGGAACCCCATGATCTGCACCACGCCAGGCTTCCCTGTCCTTTGCTATCTCCCAGAGTTTGCTCAAACTCATATCCATTGAGTCACTAATGCCATTCAGCTGTAATCAACTGAAATCTGTAGTTTACCTAAGAGGTCAGTCTTGATGTTGTAATTCAGTGGGTTTAGAAAAATGTGTAATGACATGTATCTATCAGTATAATATACAGAGTATTTTCACTACCCCAAAAATCCTTGGTGCTCTGCCTGTTTATTGCCCCTGACTGGAAACCATTTCCTCTATCCAAGGGATTCTCCAGGTAAGAATACTGGAGTGGTTTGCCATTTCCTCTTTCAGGAGATCTTCCTGACCCAGGGATTAAACCCATGTCTCTTATTTCCTGCATTGGCAGGTGGGTTCTTTACCACTAGTGCCACCTTGGAAGCCCCAATATTTTTACTGTCTTTATAGTTTTGCCCTTTAAGAAAGGTCATAAAGTTGAAATATTATAGTATACAGCCTTCTAAGATTGGCTTCTTGCACTTAGTAGTAAAAATATTGACTTTTAAAAAAGTAAATATACACCTAACACTTTGAAATATACATTTAATACCTTTGTCCTAAAAGCAAATTATATTCATCACTGACACTTAATGGAAGTATATGTTCAAAAAATAGGTTTAACAAGAGAAAGTATTAACTCTCTAATGTTTACTTTAATAGAAATTGTATTTAATTAAATTACATTTGCTTTTAAATAAACTATTGCTGAAATGAAGGTAATCCATTTATAATGGAACAGAGAAAAATACTTTATTTTTAAATACTCATTTTCTATTTCTCCAGATTTTATGTCCTCCATTTTCTCAAGTGGCATGACAATAAAAGGAAAATATAAAATGTGATTTTCCTATACATTATCATTCTGAAGTAGGAAACTTATGAAAAATGATTGATAGATCTCAAGGAAATGTTTAAATTATCACATCTAAGATAATGCTGAATCAAATATTCAATCTTCATTATAAGCAAGATTCCAAAGTAGATTATTTGTCTTAATTTTCCTTGTTAGATTTCCTCCTCAATTGTTTATTCCCTTTGTCCCTGTGACTTCCAGCACAAACACACACAATCGACCCTGTGTCCTGTCTTAACCATCTAGTAGTACCCCTACTATCTCATTAGTAGGGACAATAATTAATCTCTTATTATCGGCATAAACTGATAATGAAACTGTCAAAGAAAAGCCAGGGCTGGACAGTAGGCACATTGGTAAAAAACAGATTATAGATCCATTGCAGTAGCGGGAGGGAGATATCTGTAGAACTGGGTTCCATTCTGAATACTGCAAGGAAAAGTGGGGACTTAAGAGTCAAAGAGTGTGGTGGTCATAAGTGGAGAGAAAATTGCTAAGAGGGAACATGAAGGGCTAGGTTCAGTCACTTATTCATATCTGACTCTTCGCAACCCCATTGACTACAGAAAGCCAGGCTTCCCTGCCCTTCTCCATCTCCCAGAGTTTGCTCCAACTCATGTTGAGTCGATGATGCCATTCAACCATCTCATCCTCTGTCGCCCCCTTCTCCTCCTGCCTTCAGTCTTTCCCAGCATCTGTGTCTTTTCCAGTGAGTCAAGGGCTAGGGGATATTGCTAAACTGACACAACAGGATTCTTGGTGATCTGGCCAGAGTGATCAAATATCACTGGTGAGGGGGATGGTGGAAGATGTGGAGCTTGATTAGATATTGAGGGTGAGCAAATACCAAAGGTGGGGATTCCGATTTAGCAGAGTTCAGAAACTAGATTCCATAAGGAAGTGTAGAAGATTCAGGCATCTGAGTAAAATTTGCTTAATCAAAGAATCTTTGGCAGCAAAAGTCTGTGATGATTTATTAGCATTTTATATAAGGAAAAGTGTGGAGAAGTTGGAAAATAAGAGTGGAATGCTAATCTCATAGTTCAGTTAACTCTGGGTGAAACCTTTCAGAATTACTCTTCCTTACAGAGGGTGTCAGTGCTCTTCTCCCACTACTTGTGTGTGGCCACGTGTACATGCATACACATACACATGTACTACACACACACACACACACACACAGGCATGTGATAGTGGAATGAATAATGAATACTGAACTTCTGAAAAGGTGCTCACCCAGCTATACAGCTATTCTGATGTGAGCTTTTTCACTGCTAGATTTTTTTAACCTTCAAACGTAGCCTTAGCCAAGCTTTAAATGTGTTTATAAGGACATCACTAGAAATTATTGTAATTCTCTTCTGTTGTCCTAATGGGGCAGTGTCAACACCAGTTCATTTTACTGTAAATCATATTATGTATCTAATGGATGTTTTTGCAAATATCTGAATAAAACTTCCTTTTCAGGGCAATTGTTTATTAATTTGAGAAATTGTATTTAGATTATATCTATGTGCTACCAAGATGCCAGGTAAAGATGGACAAATCATGCTGTAAAATTGTAAAACTGTATGTGCTCCCTCTAGAAAAAGAAAGTATTTTGAGGAGCATTATAAAGCCCATCTGAATGGAAATATCTTCCCAGTGACTGCTGTGTGCCTGAAATATGCAGCACTAGTCTAGAAATTGCATATAGGAGTGGAAATTCTGTTAAATTTTGAACATACCTCTTGAATCCAGGAAGACATTTAGCCATGCCTATAAATTAACACGTTTGTGCATATTTGGTTATTGTATTAGTTGATTATCACATTAGAAAGTAGAAAACAGCACTGAGGGAGGAAGGCATGGTTTGTGAAGCTTTCTTTTGAAGCAAATCACAGTACTGGCCAATCCTACAGCATATTGATCTATGTCAGGAACCCCTGCTGGGAAAAACATTTAGTGCCAAGGAACAAATTTCCAGGTAATACCAAAATAATTTGTGGAGATGGATCAAGATCTGACTTTGACTTCTTAAATTTTTTTAGACAGTAAGTAATCTTTATAACCAGATGTCTATTTATTTAAAGCTAATGTTGAAGTGTGTTGATTAGAGGCAATAGAACCTTCTGACAAATAATGTTCTGAAGAGATAGTGCAGTTGACTGCAGAGTTAGGAGTATTTTACTGATGCTTTTTATTAATTGAGTAAAAGTGAAAGATTTCTGTGCTTTTAACATCTAGCTCTAATTAATGGCTAGAACAGTCAAAGCTGTGTAAAATTGTTCTGAACATAAGCTGGTAAAATTCTTGTTCTACCTGCCAAGGGTCTGCCATTCCTGATTGAGTTTTTGGACTCCTAGGATGAGAAGTGTAAACACTGAAGAGGAATCACAGTATGGTGGTCTGTCTTTTCAGAGCAGTTGGGTTGGGGCAGTGGGAAGGCAGAGGGAGGGGAGGAAGCAGGAATGAGCATTGGAAATAGACTTCTGCTGCCTAAAAGAATGATGTGCTTTACATACCAGACTGAATTGATACTTTAGTTACTGCTGCAGTTCTGGATTTTTCACATAGTTTGGAAAAAAAAAAAAAGAAACAGCAATTCTTATCTCTGTGCCTTATTCTCTAGGGTGTGACATGAATTTCAAGTTACTTGGCCTAGAGAGTAGGAGTAAAGATAATCAGGGTAAGCTGACCTGAGGAAAGTACTCACATGAGCATCACTTGCTGTTAGATTACCGGCACCATTCACTTATGTGTGGGAACGTTGGCAGTCCATTCCTTGAGTGAAGGACTGACCTGAAGAACGCCTTAACACTTCACAGTTTGTTCAGATTAGGAACTGTCAAACCATCGTAAAGAGAAACTGCTTTTTATTTCCATGAAGCCTTGATTTAAACATACACGTACTTGACAAATGTTTTATGAGTTCCTCATTTGTATTTTATTGAGATATAATTGACATATTGTATAGGCTTAAGATATATAGTCTGTTGATTTGATACATTTATGTATTACAATATGATTACCACTTTAGCAGTTAACACCTCTGTCATGTCACATATTTGATTTTTTGTTTTTTTTTTTTTTGTGGTGAGAACAATTAAGATTTAGTTTTGTAGCAAGTTTTAAGTGTATAATATAGTATTGCTGACTGTATTTACTATGCTGTGCATTAGCTTTTCAGAAATTATGTTCTAGTTTCAAGTTTGTACCTTTAAACATCGTTTGCCCGATTTCCCCATCCCGCACCTCCTGGTAGTCACCTCTCTACTCTTGGTTTTTATGGCTTCAGCATTTTTAGATTCCACAGATAAATGATACCATACAGTGTTTGTTTTCCTCTGTCTGACTGATCTCACTTAGCATGATACTCTCAAGGTTCATCCATGTTGTTGCAAATGGCAGGATTTCCCTCTTTCTCATGACTGATTATTTTCCATTGTGTGTGGGTGTGCGCACATGCTTCTTCAGCCATTTATCTCTTGTCAAACACTTAGATTATTTCCATGTGTATAATGCTGCTATGAACATGGCCATGCAGATATCTCTTCCAGATACTGATTTCAGTTCCTTTAGATATATATCCAGGAGTGCTGGAATATATGGCAAATCAACTTTTAATTTTTTAGGAGTCTCCATACTTTTTTCTTTACTAACTGTACCACTTTACAGTCGCAACTGAAATGTATAAGGGCTCCCTTTTCTCCAGATCCTTGCCAGTCTTTGTTATCTCTTGCCTTTTAATAATAAGCCTCCTAACAGATGTGAAATGATATCTCATTGTGATTTTGATTTGGATTACCCAGATTCTTAGTGATAGTGATCATTTTTTCACATTACCTATTGGCCAATTGCATGTCTTCTTTGCCCATTTTTAACTGGAAAAACAAGCTTTTTTGTTAATAAGTTATATGAGTTATTTATGTATTTTGGATATTACTCCCTTACCAGATATATGGTTTGTGAATATTTTCTCCCATACTATAGAGAGATCAATTTACTGATTATTTACTATATATAACTCTTTAGTTTAATGTGTTCCCTCTTGTTTATTTCAGTTTTTGTTGCCTGTGCTTTTGATATCTTATCCAAGAAATCGTTGCCAAGGCCAGTGTCAGGGATCTTTTACCCTATGCTTTCTTTTAGAAGTTTTATAGTTTCTGTTCTTTCATTTAAACTTTTGATCTACTTCAAGTTATTTCTTGTGAGTGGTATAAAATAGGGGTCCAGTTTCATTATTTTGCACACAGATACCCAGTTTTCCCAACACTGTTTATTGAGGAGACTTTTCTTTCCCCATTTGTGTTTTGGCATTCTTGTAAAAAATTAGTTTACCATACATGAGTTTGTTTGGGTCTGAGCTCTGTTCTGTTTCACTGGTTTAGGTGCCTGTTTCTATGCCAGTATCATAATGTTTTGATCACTATAACTTTGTAATATAGCTTGAAATCAGGTAATGTGATGCCTCTAGTTTTGTTCTTTCTCAAGATTGCTTTAGCTATTCACAGTCTTTTGTGGTTCCAAACAAATTTTAGGATATGTTTTTTTTAATTATGTGAAAAAATGCCATTGAAATTGTGATTGGAATTGCATTAAATATGTAGATTTCTTATGGCAGAAAATGAAGACGAACTAAAGAGCCCCTTGATGAAAGTGAAAGAGGAGAGTGGAAAAGTTGGCTTAAAGCTCAACATTCAGAAAACAAAGATCATGGCTTCCAGTCCTATCACTTCATGGCAAATAGATGGGGAAACAGGGGAAACAGTGGCTGACTTTATTTTGCGGGGGGGGGGCTCCAAAATCACTGCAGATGGTGACTGCAGTCATGAAATTAAAAGACGCTTACTCCTTGGAAGGAAGTTATGACCAACCTGCTGCTGCTGCTAAGTCGCTTCAGTTGTGTCCAACTCTGTGAAACCCCAGAGATGGCAGCCCACCAGGCTCCCCCATCCCTGGGATTCTCCAGGTAAGAACACTGGAGTGGGTTGCCATGTCCTTCTCCAATGCATGAAAGTGAAGTCGCTCAGTTCTGTCCAACTCCTAGCGACCCCATGGACTGCATACAGCCTACCAGGCTCCTCCGTCCATGGGATTTGCCAGGCAAGAGTACTGGAGTGGGTTGCCATTGCCTTTTCCAACCTAGATAGCATATTAAAAACCAGAGACATTACTTTGCCTACAAAGGTCGGTCTAGTCAAGGCTATGGTTTTTCCAGTAGTCCTGTATGGATGTAAGAGTTGGACTGTGAAAAAAGCTGAGCGCCAAAGAGTTGATGCTTTTGAACTGTGGTGTTGGAAAAGACTCTTGAGAGCCCCTTGGACTGCAAAGAGAGCCAACCAGTCTATCCTAAAGGAGGTCAGTCCTTGGTGTTCATTGGAAGTCATCAAATTGGAAGGACTGATGCTGAAGCTGAAACTCCTATACTTTGGCCACCTGATGCGAAGAGCTGACTCATTTGAAAAGACCCTAATGCTGGGAAAGATTGAGGGCAGGAGGAGAAGGGGACGACAGAGGATGAGATGGTTGGATGGCATCACCGACTCAATGGACATGAGTTTGGGTAGGCTCCAGGAGCTGGTGACTGACAGAGAGACCTGGAGTGCTGCAGTTCATGGGATCACAGAGTCAGACACGATTGAGCAACTGAACTGAACTGAACTGATGGATATTTTCACACTATCAATTCTTCCATTTTAAAAACATGGGCTATTCCCCACTTATTTGTGTCATCTTTCATCTATTTCATAAATGTCTTATACTTTTCATTTTCCAGATATTTTTCCTCCTTTGTTATATTTTTTCCCTAAGTATCTCATTGATTCAGATGCTGTTGTAAATGGAATTGGTTTCTTAATTTCTCTAACAGATAATTTGTTGTTAGTGTATGGAAATGCAACTGATTTCTGTATGTTGGCTTTGTATCTTGCAGTTTTACTAAATTAATTTATTAGTTTTGACAGTTTTTAATGGCATCTTTAGAGTTTACCATATGTAAGATCCTGTCACTGGCAAATTACAATAATTTTACTTTTTCCCTCTCTGATATAGATAATTTTTATTACCTTTTCTTGCCTAATTGCTGTGAATAGGACTTCTAATACCATGTTAAATAGAAATTGCAAGAGTGGGCATCCCTGTCTTGTTCCTAAACTTAGAGGAAAGGATCTTAAATTTACCACTGAGTTTGATATTAACTGTGGACTTTTCATATAGGCCTTGACTAGGCTGATGAACATTTCTTTTATACCTAGCTTGTTGAGCTTTTTTTTTTTTTAATCATCAAAGGATGTTTTTTATCAAATGCTTTTTCCACATCTATTGAGGTTAACATATGATTTTTATTTTTATTTATTGATTCACATATATTGAACTATCCTTGCATCCCTGGAGTAAATCCCACTTGATCATGGTGAATAATCCTCTTACATATTAATGATTTTTTTTTTTTCTGACAACTTGCTGTCATAGAAGTACAATCTTTGATAACTACTGAAGATAAAACAGTGACATGGTCTCCTTATATCTCTCCTAGATGGTTGCTGGAAAGACAAACTAATCCTTTTAAATATTGATTTTGGTAGGTACTTTGACAAAGAAGTTACTTGTGCAGTATGGGTACATGAGGAACAAAGGGATAAGTTTGTATTGTGATTGGGGAAAGCATCTTAGAGGACAGGATATTTGAGACCTAAAGAAGATGAGGGAGCTGATTATGAAGTACAAAGGAGCAAGTGCTGACAGAAAAGAGACTCTACTGTTTTTATTCCCTTTGACTCTGAGGTGCTCTGAAAAGATCGAGAGGAAAGATGTTAAATAATGTCCCTCAGTCATCAAATGGAGAAGGAAATGGCAACCCACTCCAGTATTCTTGCCTGGAGAATCCCAGGGACAGAGGAGCCTGGTGGGCTGCTGTCTATGGGGTTGCACAAAGTCGGACACAACTGAAGCAACCTAGCAGCAGCAGCAGCAGTCATCAAATAAAATTTTAGTTTTGTTCAATAGACTGCATTTATACATATCTGTGACATATAATCTCCCTGTTTAAAATGTCTAAAATAAAATTATTTTTGGTAATTGAATGTATTAAAAATAGTGTGCTTTATACAATTTTGAGGAAGTTAGGCATTGTTATTAATGGAAGACATTATGTTTTCACAAAGGATCATTGCTTTCTACGTAGTGGAGATAAGCCTAATATAGATGACTTGGTACTTTTGCTATGGCAGGTGCTTGGTGTGTTTGCTAAGTTGAATTGCAGCTCATATTGTGCCATATTAGGTCCCTCACAGTTAGACATTTTCATATTGAGTTATAGAATTACCCACTTCCAGGGTTATATGCATTGAACAGCTCTCTGCAATCTCACGTAGAGGGAAGAACAGATCAATGATTTCCGGATCTTGCTCACCAAAAAATAATCTGCTTAGGACACACAGTCTTTAGGCAAAATTATTATTTCTGCTGTAGATAGGAAGAAGTTTAAAGGTTCAGGGATTTGCTCGAAGTCCTATAGCACAGTTCATATTTTTGTATGGCATTTTTATCATAAAGTAAACATGCTTACTATCTTCCTGAAGAGATATGTGTCAGGTAGTTATATTCTGGTGGGATAAGTTTTAATCATTTCCATATGTCTGCAGGAAATCAGTGGCACAGCTGTATATAAAACCTATAAAACCTAGGATGTTTGACCTGGGTGATTTTGAACTCTGTTCTTATAATCAAAAGCAAACATTGTGACTCATTTTAGTATAAATCAGTGTTTTTCTGAAACCTTACAGAAAGAAAAGATGTCAGGGATCATATATGAAATTGAACCACAGGTGAGTAAACTGCTTTCTAGTCTGGAGAAAAGTTTAAGTATTTATCATTTAACAATGTAAAAACTACACATGTAAACTATCATTAGTAAATCCACGTGTTGAATGCTCTTGAAGCCTTAACAGAATTGTGGTTTTTTAGGAGCATCTCCTCTGTCCTAAGAATCTCTAATTTGTCTTCGTGTTAGGAGATAGGCGAAACTGCCAGGTTTGCTTTTTTGTTGTTTTTGTTCTTCCCCTCTCTCATTCTCTCCTGCACTGTTCCTCAAAGCACAGCTTCTGAGTGTGGCCTCAGTTTCCTCCTCTTGCTGCACTTGAAGCCTCTTTTGTGAAGTAGACTAGATAAGTCTACAAACTGAGTGTCTACTCTTTCTTCGTATCTCTCTCACCTCTCTTTTTTGCTCTGATAATCTGATAAATTAATATTCCTCATGGTTTTAATGACTGCTAATAGATTATTGCATCTTAATGACTGGTAATGGCTTAATCTGTTAAACCTCCTGGGTGAAATATTTACATTTTAAAAGGGCTTTTTGGAATCATAACCTTATTTAAAGAGATGACTCAGTGTGAGAATCTAAAACTTGTTGACAAATCACTAGGGAGAATAAAAAATTAGATTTTAAGAAATATTTTAATATTTATGAGAACAAGGATACAGTCTCAAAATTGATGTAATGATAAAGCACTCATAGTACAATTTGAAGCATTCCTTTTTTAATCTTTAGTGCTGCATAAAATAACAATGTGTTTCAAAATCAGTGATGTCTTAGATTTGATGAAATATGGTAGCTATATTTTGCCATCCTTCAAAGTATGCCTGTTGTAGGTGGTAACTACCTCCCTAATTATACTTCACTCTCACAGTTATACACAAACTCACTTCTGCATAAACAAAGCCAAATAAACACATCCCCACACCACTGAACTATGGACATTCCCTATTTAACTGCTGTGGAAGCATATTAAAATTTGAGTTTTTCGTGTTTTATTGTCCATATTAAAGGTTTCATAATCTTAGGTTAAGAACATTTTTAAGAAATTTTTACTGGAAATGATATTTTATTTATAGCATTTATTTGCTCTTTAAATTGTTTTTTGTAATACTTGATTCCTTTTATTTTGTCTCACTTTGCTTTGAGATAGAAGTGATAAATATGAGTAAATACCACAGATGGATATAATGTCTTGAAGGACTGGCTATCCTTTTAAAGATGAAAAGGCTTTGTATCTGTAATTACTGATCATGTGATACACAGTTTCAAATAAAAGACTTAGTGTCATTCTTTCTTTTTGGAAGACATTAGAAACAATTGCAGAATAAAAAGCAAGCCCATCAACAGCAGAAAATCAGTCAGAAAACTGGCTAAAATTCAGCTCTTTGTGTTCTTGAGAGTGAAAGCTGTAGCTGAAAGAAAGCTCTTCAATTTTCTACCATGCAAATCCATTGCCTCCTTTTAGATTGGTTTACTCTTTTGAAGCAGTTAAGTAGTAGCATTTCTTGGCAAGAAGAACGTTTATTTAAATAATTCTGTGCAAATTCTGTTTAATTTATTCCTTCTGCCTCCCATTCTACTCCATTGCCTTCCCTGTACTACCAGCTTCGTATATCCACTTGAGTTATGATATATGGATACTTGTTATGTTCCTCTAGGATGCCTTTTAATTTCTTTTAAGTTTAAAATTGGGGTATGGTAGTTAAGGACTTTTAAAAAAATGCAGTACCAATCATATTTTCACTAATGACAATAAGTATATATTTTATCAGTATTCTTTGTAAGGGGCTTCCCAGGTGACTTAGTGGTAAAGGATCTGCCTGGAAATGCAGGAGATGCGAGAGATGCAGTTCGATCCCTGGGTTGGGAAGATCCCCTGGAGTAGGAAATGGCAACCACCTCCAGTATGCTTGCATGGAAAATTCCATAGACAGAAGAGCCTAGCGGGCTGCAGTCCATGGGGTTGCAATGAGTTGGACACAACCAAGCGGCTGAGCACACAGATTCATTCTTTGTGAATGAACAGGATTTTATCATCATAGTCTTATATTTAGAAGTTTTCCAAAGGTTTAAAAGTTTTGGATTGATTTGGCAGGGCCACTGTTATGCATATATTTTGTAGGTTGCAGAATATACGGTTAAATTGGAAAATATCAAGATCTATTATTTTCATTGAATTCTCAGTATGTATGGCAGTTAATAAAATTCTAAACTCTCTGGTAGCTGTGAAATGTTGTTATTAAATCATTAGCTGCTGCCTAATATGTCAGCATGGATTAGTACTTTTCCTATTAACAATTTTCAAAAAGAAGTGACCTGAGTAAGTGAGAAATAGGAGACTGTTACTGTCAGAACCTGATGCGGTGCTCATAAGTAATGGCAAGAGAAGGATGCTACAAGCAAATAAAAAGGGTTTGAGAGCATGGAACAAGAAAAAAAAGTTCACTTTATTTTTATTTTTGCCTAGCAGCAGCAGCAACAGCAGCAGCAGCAGAGTTAGCCCAGAGGCTTTGGAAATGAATGGCCAGCCTGTGGTTGACTGCAGTGTTGCAAAAATTAACATCATGTTAACATACAAATCTGTACCTTTTGAACTCTGACTGCATTTTCAAGTGAAACTACATCCTTTAGCTGCCATCCTGTCACATAAAGGAAGGAGGTGTGTATTTAGAAGGTACCCATGAAAGCCTGGCAGACCAAGGATCTGTGTGAAAGGTTGTTTTGTCAAGAAAGGCACCTACGAGTCTATTACAAGTACAATACAGTGTGGTCTATGATGAATCTCCATCCCTTGAGAGCTCTTAAAATAGAATAAATAGCTAGGTCTTTGGATGGTTTAAGCATTTAACTGCCTCAAGGAAAAGATCTTCTCAGATGACCTCCCAGTGCCCCTTTTAGCTTTGTAATTCTAAGTCTGAGATAGTTGGCTTATGAAGTGCACTGAGCATATAAATGTGTGCAGGTATGTTCAGTGTGTATATATAGATATGTGGGGGTATGTATATACGTGTGTATGTAAAAATGTACCTACCCTAGTAACATTATATATGTTTAATATTTTTATGCTCCTTTTTTCTTCCCCTGTTACTCTGTACAGACTCTCTTTCTCGCCCTCCATCCTTTCGTTGATCTCCCCGTATACGCAAGTGTACAAAAATACATTGCATCTGAAGTTGGATGGCAAATGTATGTGGTTCTTGAAGGTTTAGTTTCCTCACTGAATGATTTTTATCCCTGATATTTTCCTAATGAAGAGCTGTGTGCATCTGTTTAAGTATTATTGGCAGAGGGTGAAAGGAATGTATGAGTTTTGTTGTTTACTAGGAGAAAGAAGCATAGAACATGTAGTTCAGTATGGTGACATATGATATTTATATTTACCACTAGAGAAGGAGCATGTAGGGTAGAATCAATATCTACTTTTAGTTTGTTATTGTTTGTGGACTGTAAAGGGTTCTCTGAAATAGTCTTTCTGATAGAGGTGTAAGACTGCAGAGAACTAAACATTTGTGCACTGTGACTTGGTTTTAATGTTTAATAACTGTAGTTGGTCAAAAAGCTGAAATCCAAAAAATGCCATGTGACTTAGCAAGCACATAGGAATAAAACCACCCAGCTCTGGGTCAGACACTTTCTACTGAGAGGACTCCTCCTGAGAAGTAAATATGAGCATTCCTGAAAAGTAAATATGAGCAAATTTGAATGCATATTTGCATTCATGACAGAAAACAACCTGCACCATTGTAATTCCTGTGACCGTCATTGTGGGGAGAGTTCAAAACCTTGTACATGGTTGAGTTTAGAACCACCTCTGCAGCTGTTCCTAGATAATGAGCTTGTCTGTCCACAAAGAGCTGGTTGTGGTCAGAAGATGGAGATTTAATCAGAATGCAGAAAATTGATTACAAATCTTTGCTACTTTTACTTATTCTAAATGAAAAAACATTTCATTTCTTAGCTCTCCAGTATTCCTCCTCATATTTTAACCTTACAGTAGCTATTCATAGGGGGCTGTGTGTGTGTGTGTATTTGGTAATAAATTCTAAAGGACAGGCAGTTCTTGTCCACTTGCTCACAGACAATACTGATAGTATTTCACTTAACTCAGACTCTATTTGGCTTGCATTTGCTGCAGTTGCCAAACTCTGCCATCTGGTTACTCTGTTATCCCTCATCAGTTTTCTTATGTGATTAGGAAAAGAACACTTCTTTGGGCAAGATGCTAGGTGTAGCTGTTTAATAGGAACCAAAGATTCCTTCCTGGTACTTGGAAAAAAAATCATTACCATCAGCAGCACCTTGAGAATAGAAAATTTAAAACCTGCTCGTGTAATACATAAGATTTATGTTTATATAGCTAATACAGATTGAAAAAGAACAAAAATGTATGTTCTGTTCTTAAAAAAATAAAAATCTAATGAGAATTGAATGTCTAAAAATATTTAAGGAACATTGCTTTGCTTCTAATTTCTGATTTCTCTTTGGACAAACTTGATTGAATAGTTATGTATATTTATAATTTATTAAGTTGTTGTAGGGTTTGTAGAAAAATTGGAGGACATGGCTGGGAAGCCCTATCAATGCAGGACTCTCTAGAAAACTATCGCCAATGATGCTTAGAGTGTGTTAGATGATGCCTCTTTCTCACTGTCTCTCTGCTTATTTTATAACTGCATTGTTAGAATCTGAGTGTAAGTGAGGAAAAAACTGGTGTGAAGCTTGATCACCAGAATGAGATAGGTGGTCAGAGAGAGGTTGTTTGCTTGTCAAGTTGGTCTGGGCTACATGGCCCTTTGTTGGATAGTATCATTTAATCCATGGAGAAGAGAGTAAAGCAGAAGTTACTAAGAGGAAGTGGAGAGACTAGGGAGAGGGGAAATTCTTTTACCTCACTAGCAGGGGGCACAGAAGGCATGGTGGAGAAGGACAAGAGGGCTAGTCTTTAGCCTCTCACCCACAGTGACTCCATCCACTTGTGAAAAGCATCCCAGCAACACCATAGGTTCTGGATGATCATTTATCTTCTATCTGGGGAAATAACTGATGATAAAGAGATAAAGGAAGAGGGACTGATAGTGTTTCCTCCAATAGTCTCTTCTAGTGAAGAATGGAAATTCTGTCATTTTTATAAAGTGGAAACGTGAGAAGAGACGGATTCACCACAATAACTCTTTCCACCTTTAAGAAATTTACAGCTTTTTGGGGTGATTCTAGACAAATTAAAGCAATGATAAATAATACTTTTCAGTATGAAATAAAGACCTAAATTGTGACTTTTAGAATGTAGATGTCAGATTCTTTACTGCTGAGCCACTGGGGAAGCCTGGATATTTTCTATTAAACATTAAAAACATTGCATTGAGTTAGATTTTATGTAAAGGAATTGTCTATTTATATTTACCAAAACTTACAGAAAAAAAGACTTCAAACTATAAATGTGTGAGTGGAGAGAATAATAGATAAATAATAGACTAGAGAGAATCTGAAATAAAATAAAAAGCGCAGAAGCAGTATTGCAGTAAAGGTTGAGAATTTCGGCTTTGGAGTCTGAAGTCTTGGATTTGAATTCCACAATTGCCACATAGTAATTGTATGATCTTAAATAAAATAACTAATGTCACTAAGAGTATTTTCTCATATGACAAACAGGGACAATAATATGCTTAAATATTAAGATTGTTGTGTGCAAGTCACAATGATTCCTGGCCTATAACAGTTAGTAATGAAGGTGACTTACATTGTCATTATTGGGTGAAACATTATAAATAAAATAAAATCTCTCTTTCAAGTGAGAGGTGGTTTACTAGAATAGGAAGTTAGTAAAATTTTTTTGAAAGTGCTGTGTTTTTAGAGGATTAGGTCAAATAGAAAGCAGTAGAAGTAATTTAATAAAGTTTACCACTACTATTTTCCTTTGTGTCATGAAAGTATGTAGACATCTATGCAACAGAACAAGAACAAAAACATGTTTTCTTTTTGGAGAACAACTTGTGTCATACAGGTAATTAAATATTAAATTTTATCAGGATGCCTATTACCACCTCAGCATACAGATGACACCCCATTCAGAATCTCAGGAGGAATTCATATTACTGAGGGCAATGTCATAACATTATTTTCTAATGTCCATGATTAATTATTGGTAAAAAAGTAAAATTTGATTTTCTTAAGGTGGATCTGTAAGGAAACATGGATATTTGATTCTGAAAAATAGGATTAATTCTCAGAGTCACATAGGAGACCTAGTCTCCTGTAGCCACCCTGAAGGCAGGACCTGGTCTGTTCTGTTCACAGACAAAGCTCAAGTGTGTAACATGTTCCTGACATGTAGTTGGTGTTCAATAAATGATAGATTTGCTAAGTGAGTGAGATATGTGTGGTCTTACTTCATATATTGTACTATTTAGAAGGCCATTTCCTAGTGTAGAGTTAAGGACATTGAATTTGGAATTGAAGAGCCAAGTATGAAAACAAGAGATTTAGGGGATCTTGGAGACATCTTTCTGCTTAAGAAGTTATTTTGTAGATTAAGATAGTAGAGACAAAATCATTTGGGGAACTATAAAGTTGCAGTATATAGTCTTGAAAGTAATTACTTCATTAGATCACCTAATTACATAGTTTTATCTACTAGTTCTTTAATCTCATCTGTACCTGTACTCCCTTGAGTACTATCTGAGAAAGCCACTTAACATTATTTATTTTTGCTCAGTAGTACTATTCCAGTTAGTTTTAAATAGAGGTCATTAAAAGCTTAGAACATTTCTACCTGTAGGAAGACATTTATGCATTTTTAAAGTGTACCCCACCTGATAAAGAGGATAAACAACAAGAAAAAGGATAGATGAGGACAAGTTCCATTTGTGTTTTCAGTAAATTCCAGTGAACAAGTTAAAAATATAATATGTTTCAATAAAGATGCTAAAGTTAAAAATACGCACTAGAAAATTTGAAATCAGACATTGGTTTCATTTTCTATATAACATTTTAGGTGCTCATGATGGGCATTTTACATATTTATACATTTGAAAATTTATACTGTATATCTGTAGATTTAGTAAATGTTGTATCATTCATTCAGTTAAAATTCATTAAGTTTTGTGGACTATGTTAGTATATTTATTTGGGTTCTTTTTGTAGGTCCAATGGAAGTCACAGTAGGATGCCTTAGGGAGATTACTGGTTTATATTGTAGGACAGTGACATTATGGTTAAAAGATTAGAGTTTGAAATAAATAGTCTCAATCAGAATTCCAGCCTACTTGCTTATCAGAAACTTAATTTTTTGCAACTTATTTAACTGAAGCCTCAATTTTCTCATCTATAAAGTGGGTATACTATTGTCTGTGCCACACTACTATTATGAAGATTAAATAAATTATGATTTAAAGGATGACTGGCAAAATATCTAGTATACAAACCATGCTTAGTAGCTGACAGCTCTTGTCATTTATGTACTTGTTAGTTTGAACTTTATTAGTAGTAGTTACTGGACATGGAACAACAGACTGGTTCCAAATAGGAAAGGAGTATGTCAAGTATTGTCACCCTGCTTATTTAACTTATATGCAGGGTACATCATGAGAAATGCTGGGCTGGAGGAAGCACAAGCTAGAATCAAGATTGCTGGGAGAAATATCAATAACCTCAGATATGCAGATGACACCACCCTTATGGCAGAAAGTGAAGAAGAACTAAAGAGCCTTTTGATGAAAGTGAAAGAGGAGAGTGAAAAAGTTGGCTTAAAGCTCAACATTCAGAAAACTAAGATCATGGCATCCAGTCCTATCACTTCATGGCAGTAGATGGGGAAACAGTGGAAACAGTGGCTGACTTTATTTTTCTGGGCTCCAAAATCACTGCAGATGGTGACTGCAGCCATGAAATTAAAAGATGCTTGCTACTTGGAAGGAAAGTTATGACCAACCTAGACAGCATATTCAAAAGCAGAGACATTACTTTGTCAACAAAGGTCTGTCTGGTCAAGGCTATGTTTTTTCCAGTAGTCACATATGGATGTGAGAGTTGGACTATAAAGAAAGCTGAGTGCCAAAAAAATTGATGCTTTTGAGCTGTGGTGTTGGAGAAGACTCTTGAGAGTCCCTTGGACTGCAAGGAGATCCAACCAGTCCATCCTAAAAGGAAATCAGTCCTGGGTGTTCATTGGAAGGACTGATGTTGAAGTTGAATCTCCAATACTTTGGCTACCTGATGCAAAGAGCTGACTCATTTGAAAAGACCCTGATGCTGGGAAAGATTGAGGGCAGGAGCAGAAGGGGACGACAGAGGATGAGACGGTTGGATGGCGTCACCGACACAATGGACATGGGTTTGGGTGGACTCTGGGAGTTGGTGATGGACAAGGAGGCCTGGCGTGCTGCGTTTCGTGGTGTCACAAAGAGTTGGACACGACTTAGCGACTGAACTGAACTGATCTGATGTGTATAAATAAATCAGTTGTGTTTATTGCATCTCTGAATTCTGTTAAGTAACTTTTACTGTTGTGTACGACATAGGCTATGTAAATATGAGATTTATTGTTCTGTAGAATATTTGGTCTCATTTTTTTGTCTTTATGATGCTATTACTTTATGATTGGTTAATCCCTGTGAATAGCTGGAAGGCTAAAGTTTAATAGATTGTTTAAATAAAAGCACAATTTGTTTTTCAAAAACTGAAAAAGAAATAGAAGCTCTGAACTTCTAATTCAAAATCAGCTAATTCAAGATCAGATCAGAACAACACTTGCATAGCATAAAAGGAGGTAATTCTTAGTATAATCTTAGTAACTTGGTTACCTTTCTGATGAAAATCTAGGAATAATATTTTGAAAACAAGTTCTCCTGTGAGTTTCAGAAACATAGGAAATGTTCTCACATAAAATAAAAGAATGGTTGAAATGAAAACTCTGTATTGGCTATGTAACTGCCTTGAAATAATGAGCTATCCTAAATCGAGTTGTGTTTAGCCAGCTTTTAGGTATTTAACTTCTAAGTTAATTAATAGGCATGGCTATCACCACTGACATGACATAACACTGACATGACATGCCTATCACCACCGACAAAGGTCTGTCTAGTCAAAGCTATGGTTTATTCCAGTAGTCATGTATGGATGTGAGAGTTGGGTTATAAAGAAAGTTGAGCGCTGAAGAATTGATGCGTTTAAACTGTGGTGTTGGAGAAGACTCCTGAAAATCCATTGGAATGCAAGATCAAACCAGTCAATAAAGGAAATCAGTCCTGAATGTTCATTGGAAGGACTGCTGCTGACTGAAGCTGAATCTCCAATAATTTGGCCACCTGATGCTAAGAACTGACTCATTGGAAAAGACCCTGATGCTGGGAAAGATTGAAGGCAGGAGGAGAAGGGGACGACAGAGGATGAGATGGTTGGATGGCATCACTGACTCGACGGACTTGAGTTTGAGCAAGCTCTGGGAGTTGGTGATGGACAGGGAAGCCTGGTGTGCTGCAGTCTGTGTGTCACAGAGTCGGACATATCTGATCACCACTGAATAAAAGAGAATCTTTAAAAATTAAGTAATCTTAGTCCACTGTCCTGTATGTTAAATAATTGTAGCAATATTATATAAAGTATTTGAATATTTGTATTAACTGTCAGTTTTCAGAGGCAACAGTGAAGCAACATATAAGATTGATGCTATGTCATTCTAGACATAGAAACAGATTTTTAAAAGCTTTGATACCTCAGTGAAATGTTTTTTGACACTTGCTGTTGCAAATCAAGACCTTATGTTGGGTCTAACATGAAATTTTAGTCAACTTCATCTTGGTGAATTCAACTCTAGAAAGATTTAGCTTTTGCAGAAGACTGCAATTCACCATCCACAGTCAGCAGTGAAAGAGATGCTTATTGACCTTTAAATTTCAAAGAACTATTTCAGATCAATCATGTAAGAGACCTTTTGATGGTAATGCACAGACTCAGTCCAAAAAAAGCTCTTGTTTTGAAGAATCAATAAATTCTTTTCAGGAGTATCTATCCACAAGGCTTTGTATGAACATGATAGTTTTGCTAGCTTAAAAGCCTTGAAACCTTTTAGATTATTATAATCTTTCCATTTATTGTCACTAGGTTATTTTTGGTTACAACTTTAAACTCATTTTTTCAACAGATTTATCTTTCCCTTATTAAAAAGGAACTTGTCAGTCTTTTTCCTAATCTCCTTATGTACTTGTAAGTTTTGCAAGAGTCTGATACACAGAAGTTGAGAGATTGTCTTGGTATGTTGTAAGGAGTCCTTGCTATATCTGCTGAAATCAGCAGTCTTTAGGTTTACAGATACTGATTTTGAAATAGGTTTGTAAATTTGAAGTTTTCTTTTTCTGAGGTTTCTAAACTTAAAATACTTAAAAACATTTTATCATAGAAAATCAATCAAAATGTCATAAGCCAAATCCATAAATATGTTAACATTTTTTAAATATTAAAAGAGAAGAATTGATTTACAGGTTGTATTGGACTTCCACTTGTTATTTCCCTTTTCTTCAAATAAGGGACACCTAAAGGCTTTGGTGGGGCTTCCCTTGTAGCGCAGCTGATTAAGAATCAGCCTGCAATGCAGGAGACCTGGGTTCAATCCCTGCGTTGGAAGATCCCCTCGAGAAGGCAGATGCTACCCACTCCAGTATTTTGGCTTGGAGAATTCTATGGACTGTATAGTCCATGGGGTCGCAGAGTTGGACACGACTGAGCAACTTTCACTCAAAGGCTATGGTAATGTTTGCTAAAAATGCTTTATTTAATCATCCCTTTTGTTTTCCCAAAAGTATTATCTAAACTTGGTTTATTAAAGGCACTTTATAATTGCCACCATGGTTAATAATTTTGTTGAAATGAGACAGTTTTTCTAACTATGTAACTATGTAGTAGAATAAATTATTTTATAAAATTTATGCAAGCACAACTACATTGTAACTTTTTCAGCCCACTCCTTTTTCTCCTTTCTCAAGGAAAGTAAAATTGAACAAAAAATACTTATGAGAGAGACTTCAGATACTTAGTGCTTAATTCATCCAGTGTAATGTGCTATTCTGTGCTTAGTTGCATCTGACTCTTTGTGACCCCATGGACTGTAGCCTGCCAGTCTCCTCTGTCCATGGGGATTTCCAGACAAGAACACTGGAGTGGGTTGCTATGCCCTCCTGCCGGGGAATCTTTCCAACCCAGGAATTGAACCCAGGTCTCCCACGTTGCAGGTGGATTCTTTACCAGCTGAGCTACCAGGGAAGCCCCATCCAGTATGTTACTTTCTCATAAACAGTGAAGTAATTTCAAACATACTAACTGATAATAGACAAAGCTTTGGTTTCCATGAATCTTAACCATTAGTGTTCATTATTTGTCAAGCATGAAGATTGAATTGATATAATATACTACCTTTTGTCTAGTGTGAACTATCATTTCGCTCCTATATAAATAAAAAGTCCCTTGATATTTTTCCATATCCACGTTGTTTCACTTTTACAGAGTGTTAGAGTTAATTGTTCATTTGTTGTTTTTTAAAACCATTATAGTTTTTGAGCACTGCAGTTTCTGAATTTGTGTGTGTGTATTAGTTAGCAGAGTAGAGCACTCGTATGATGTTGCTACAGTTCTTATCATATACCGGAATGTAATCCCTTTGAGTTTTATTTTTAAGAAACTAATAGCTATAACAAAGCAGAATTTCTCAGAACTATGGAGTCATCAAGTCCTAGTGCTTGTGAAAGTTGTGATCTTGGGTTTCACTTGATTTGGTTTTTTTTTTTTGCACGTTTGTTTATAGTAATAGTAACCTTATGTTGAGAACTATGTGCCAGTCTCCTTGCCGTATTATTTCTAATACTTACAAATCTTGATATTTGCTTTTCATGAAAAAACAATCCTGTATTCATTTAAGTAGTTAGACCAATATTACATAGCAAGTGGAAGAGTTAGGCTTCAAATTTATGGTGTTTGACTCCAACACAGTATTTTTTCCATTACATTATTGACTCCGCTCCTCTGTTCCCACCTAGACACACACACACACACACACACACACACACACACACACACACACGTGCACATGCACACACTTCCTTTCTGACTGCTGGTAGCCTGATTCCTAGCCCTAGTTCCCTCCAAGGGTAAAGCCATGATGGCATACTATATTATTTTCTTCCCACAGTCCATGCACCAGGACCATCTCATACCTAAAATATTTTCTCAAATTAAAGAATACCTTCCTATCCCAGATTTAATTCCTTCTGATACTGCTGTCTAAATTGTATTGAGGATTATATATTGAAGATAATGACTTACTATATTATTTTTCATAAATATCACTGATTTTAAAGAAACCTTTAATACTTTAATCAAAAATAATAACGTTCATTCAAATATCTCGTTACCTATTTGAGATCTTTTAAAATGTCAAGATTCTTTCACCAACTTGAAAATCATAGGAAAAACAGAGAAACTCACTTTTCTTGTGATAAGGGCTATTCTAGAGCCTACACAGTTTATTGCTACCTACACTGGTAGCTGCTTAGGAACATATTGGTAAGTGTATCAATAAAAGTAATTTGAATTGGGAAGTTTTTAACATGGTTATATATTACCAGGATATTTGCAACAAGTGTATTAATAATCTATCATCATTAAATTAACTTTTGTTGTTTTCTGATTATTATTTTACTGTTTATGCAGTTTATACTGTGTATCATGTGTGATGGTGCTTTCTATAACTGTAGAGATGAATAGAAAATGCTTTTTTTGTCCTTAAGAATGTCAGAGTCTGTGGGGAAAAAAAACAGCAATTTTTATTTAACATTAAATACTTCCCAAAGAAGTACTCCCAAAAGTTTCAAAATAAGACTCCATAACTCCCTTCACATCCTGTACGGGAATATTACAAAGGAGATTTGACAGAAATCCCTTGATCTCAGTATTGACATATTGAGTGCAAAGTACTTATGCTAAAGAGAGTTGCAGGAACAGCTTTGACTATACATCCCCTTACCATTATTAACATATATACACACAGTAAATTCTAATTTCAGAATCTGTTTACTAATTAGAAGAAATCATTCAATATCTATTTGAGGTAATAAATTAAAGCATATTTATTTATATTCAAATTAAGCTTTTCTAGGTTCTTTATAGATTTTAGATACCTGCTTCAAAGAAATATGATGCAACGATACGGACAATAAATTAGCAGAAGTTATTACATAATTAGCACTGAATATTATTTAATTGAATAAAATGGGTTGTGTTGTCCAGAGTTGTTGTATAGAAGTATAGTGGAAACCACATGTTTAACTTTTCTAGTAGCCATATTTTAAAAAGTAAAAGTAATGGGTAAAATCAATAATATTTATTTAACCTAATATGTCTAAAGTATTGTTTCAACATATAATCGTTATAAAATTAATGACATTTATTTTTTAACTACATCTTTAAAGTCTTTGTGTTTTGCAATTACATGTCAGTTTAAACTAGCAGCATTTAAAGTGTTAGTGTGTGTATGATTGGTGGCTATTTTATTGGAAATTGCTGGATAAATTTAGCATTACAGATGTTCAAAGACAGTTTAGCTCACCCAAGTGGATGTATGCTACTGCTGCTGCTAAGTTGCTTCAGTTGTGTCTGACTCTTTGCGATCCCATAGATGGCAGCCCACCGGGCTCTACTGTCCCTGGGATTCTCTAGGCAAGAACACTGGAGTGGGTTTCCAATGCATGAAAGTGAAAAGTGAAAGTGAAGTTGCTCAGTCGAGTCTGACTCTTCATGACCCTGTGGACTGCAGCCTACCAGGCTCCTCCATCCATGGGATTTTCCAGGCAAGATGTGTATATAATATGTAAAACTTGTTCTGACTACTGACAGTTTTTCAAAATTTATGTAGATGAAAGGAACGAATATCTATTATAAGGAGGAATGCTGTGATAGGTTTTAAAACATAATTTACTGAAAATGATCATAATAGTTCCAACTGTTGACCAGATTACCAGTTTATAATATACTTCATGTTACTTCTAAGGAAGGTCACTTAAGGTCATATTAATGATATGTAATATGTTATTTTTAATATAGTTTTAAAAATATTGGGCAAAACTTTTCTAAAGGGATATTCAGCTAAAAATCTTTCTAGATATTATATGTAAATAGAGTTTTCTGGCTTAAGTAAATGTCAGTAACTACAGAACCATGCTTGGTAATTCACAGTGAATCATGGGATACTAAATTTTTGTGAATGTCTTGTTAAGAGACCTTTTTAATTTTACATAATCCAGTCTTCCCAAAGTTGCTGAACTAAGGGGTCTTACTGTGAAGCATATAACTTGGGAGCACTGATCTAATATATTTTCTGTTTTAGAAAGTGGATGTAAGAGGTGTATGAAGAGTGTTTTAGCATTACTTCCAGAATTTAGGAATACTTTATTTATGTCTTTCTGATTACATAGCAATCTGTCACATTTTGTTATATGACATTTATTCATTTATTCACTGAAATTACTATCTATCCTCACATCTATGGAAATGTATTTTTTTGTGAACCACAGCTGCTTATGTGATTTCTAATGACTCATGTAAATTGATAAATGATAGGCACAGTACTTTGTTTGTACCTCATTAAATATTCTGCAGTTAAAAGGCCCAAGAATATTTGCAATCTGTGTTTGATTATCCACTGATTTTTAACAGATTTTTTTAAAAAAAGTACAGGGAACTCTAAATTTTTTATCATTAGTTTTTTATTTTTTGCATTTATAGTTACTTAACATTGCCAAGGAGTGCCTGTAATTTGTCTTCAGAAAAAAAAAAAAATTCCATAGATATTCTTTTGTTCTGACAGAGGATAAAATGGTTCACCACATTACTTTGTTACAGACAAGTAAATATTTAATGCAAATTATTTGTTTCTTCTGTATTGTTTTGTTATGTATGTTTTGCCATGTCTAGATAGTGTATTAAAAAGCACAGACATTACTTTGCCAACAAAGGTCCATCTAGTCAAGACTATGGTTTTTCAAGTAGTCATGTATGGATGTGAGAGTTGGACTGTGAAGAAAGCTGAGCGCCAAAGAATTGATGCTTTTGAACTATGGTGTTGGAGAAGACTGTTGAGAGTCCCTTGGACTGCAAGGAGATCCAGCCAGTCCATTCTAAAAGAGATCAGTCCTGGGTGTTCTTTGGAAGGAATGATGCTAAAGCTGAAACTCCAGTACTTTGGCCACCTCATGTGACGAGTTGACTCATTAGAAAAGACTGATGCTGGGAGGGATTGGGGGCAGGAGGAGAAGGGGACGACAGAGGATGAGATGGCTGGATGGCATCACCGACTCGATGGACGTGAGTTTGAGTGAACTCTGGGAGTTGGTGATGGACAGGGAGGCCTAGCATACTACAATTCATGGGGTCCCAAGGAGTCGGACACGACTGAGCAACTGAACTGAACTGATAGTATATGAAAACATTTGCCTGATATCAGTTTCAGGTCTTCTTATTTTTGTCCTTCTGGAAGATGTCTAGAGGCCTGGACATTTGTGAAAAGAAATGGTACCCATTACAGTGACCATTTGGATAGTCTTCTATACCTTATCACTTCCTTTCACTGTATAAAGGATGATCCACTGCAACAGATAGCTATGTGGATACAGAGAGGAGTAGATACTAAGTGTTCTGGTCATGGTAACTCAAGTGAGGGGCACCCAGAGCGAAACCTAGCACAAAGCAGTAGATTTACCCTCCTTTGAAGTACTGGCATAGATAATGATCTGGGGAAACAAAACCCAGATTTAGCATTGAGCAGCAAAGTGACTCAGATGGTAAAGAATCTGCCTGCAGTGCAGGAGACCTGAGTTCATTTCTTGCTTTGGAGATCCCCTGGAGAAGGGAATGGCTAACCACTCCAGTATTCTTGCCTGGAGAATTCCCTGGACAGAGGAGCCTTGTGGGTTCCAATCCATGGGACCACAGAGAGTCAGACACGACTGAGCGACTAAACATTCTGAAATCACTAACTAGCAAAGTTGGACAGATGATGCAGGGGAAGAACCCACAACATGAAGCTCCAAGGTTAAGGAGGAGAATCAGCAGCATAAGTACATCAGACTCTTTTGCATGAAGTACAAGTCTGACTGTGCTCCCCTTTGAAATGCACTTGTCCTGATTACCTGTGGGGTAGATGCACATCCCCCTACCCCTGGCCCAACCATTAGTTAAGAACCTTGCTCAAAGTGTAATTCTAAGCTTTCATGTAAATCTAGTCAGTGCGATCCTAAGACAGTTCTAATCTTATTTAAGAATAATAGAATATATAGCAAAACATTTTCAATATGTGTGGTATTACACTTTGAATTTAAGTTTTCTTTTACTTTGGGCCAGATTAAATCCTTTAGAATTTCCTTTCCAAACTAAATTTCTCTGAATAAATTAAGCTTGTTGTGTTTGTCTGTTATTGTTGTTTTAAAAATTTTGGTATTGTTTTGTTGTTGTTCAGTTGCTAAGTCATGTCCACTCTTTTGTGACCCCATGGACTGTAGCCCACCAGGCTCCTCTATCCATAGAATTTTCTAGGCAAGAATTCTGGAGTGGGTTGCTATTTCCTCCTCCAGGGCATCTTCCCAACCCAGGTAATTGAACCCAGGTCTCCGGCATTGGCAGGTGGATTCTTTACCTCTCAGCCATCAGGGAAGCCCAAAGTCCTATTTTAATCACTTTAGGAATGACTATTTGTCAGTGATCAATGAAGGCCTACCATGTTTAACTTACTTCTCTTCCCCAGAGATTGAGTAAAACATCTAATTTTATAGTGGTTTTTATTTCTTTTGTTGTTGTTGCTGTCATTCTTCCAAATCAGTTTGTCTGGTATTCAAATTGCTGCTTTTCTCTGTCAGTATCTTGCTCTTTCTTTATGCTCTAATCTTAACATAGTTAAAAATTAGACTTCCTGCTTGCTGCTAACTAGGGGAATCCCTTCTTTGCCCTTCTATGCTCTGTTTGCGCTCTGTTTTCAATAGCCCAAGAAACAGCTATGTAGGTGAAAGGTCTTTTGTTAAAAAGAAGGAAATTGAACAGAAGTTTCCTCTTTCCTTCTTTGACTTGCACCTGCAAACAAGTGGTGTGTGCTTGTCTTTTTTTTTTTTTTAAGCATCCATTATTGTTTATGAGGCTTACCTTTGAAAAGTTTACACAAATGAAATGAAAAATGAATCCTTTAAAATTGACTGTGTATTCAATATACTGTTTCTTAAGACTGAGTTGTAAAGTTTAAATAGTTGTTTTTGTCTGCATTGCTTCTAGCTCACTTTTGTGTGTAATTTAGTTATTCTGCTATGACTTCTAATACAATTAAATGATAGATATATAGCAAAACTCTCAATGATTGTTTGATTTAGTTAGGCAGTAATTCTAATAAGTGTAGATTATTTTAAATTATTATTTAATACATTTCATTATGTACATTATTTTAGTAAATGGTTGAAAGGTAAAGGATGTAAAATTTATAAAATAATTTTTGTGGAACTCAGATGCCATCTAAATTTAGCACAGAAGTGATATTCAAATCCCACTGACACTGTGAAAATAAACCATTTAGTTTCATGTAAGAAATATTTAAATAAGCCTTCTACACTCTTTCATGATTTTCTTAAGTAATAAGAAATATATATGCATGTACTAACAGTGGCATAATTTTCTTTTCCAAATTTTCTTTTTGTAAGTTCAGTGGCTAAATAAACATATCATTTAAAGAATATATTCTAGAACTGAATATTTTACTGTAACTTTTAATCCTGTCTGGTTTCTATCAAAATAATTCTATTTTTCACAGTTATGCTTTTGTTATATGACTTAATTAGCATTATGGAAAGATATATTTTTTTAATTTAAATTGTCTAGGTGTATATTCTCACATATTCAACATCTTATATTTCCCTTAAATGGTCCACTAAGGGTTAAAAAATTCCAGTTTCATAGACGTTTTATTTTACATAACAATATAGCAATGGCTAGTAATTTAGTAGCTTTTCTGTGCATCATTAGAATAAAAATACACTTCTTGAAGTATTCTTTCAAGCTGTTCCTAGACAGAAGAAAAGCATTTGAAATCTCCATGTACTATAAGATCAGCACATCTTCAATTCTGCTTTCAAAGCCTGGAAATGTGTAGGTTTCTCAAATCCGTTCTGTATTTTTAACCTTTTTAAAGTGATGTCTCTTGTTGATGCCTCTTTGTCCAGCCAGGCCATAGTTAGTTCTACACCATGCCTATATCATTACCAGCAATTCAAGGGAAGGGAAATGAGTATATAACTGGTATACTTAAATTCAAAGTAAGAATGGAGATTTGGGGTTGTTGCTGAAAGAGCTACTGTTTGACCATGGCATCTCAGTATGAAACTCTTGTATTTTAGTGGATACAAGAACGTCACTAAGTCTAGTGCAGATTCAAGAAGAGGGCAAGTTGGCTCTGCCTCCAAATGAAGAGACTGAAAAAAATCACACTGAACAAGAGATGGTGGGATGGGAGTATTTTACATCCGTGTTTGGACAGTGTAATCTGCCATAATAGGTTACCCTAAGAAACTTGAATTTCATTCTATCAGTGATTGAGAGTTATTGAATAATATTTGGGGATAATAATATAATCACAAACATATTTTGTTAAGTTTACTGATAAACTCCCGAGAGAAATAAGATGATCACAGAGTTTGTTGTGTTTTGTTTTTGCTTTTTCTTTTCCTTAAAGAGTTCATGAGTCCTTGAGGCAGTGACATGGAAAGCAGGCAGAATAGAAAGCAGTAAAAAAAGGAAAAAGATACCAAATAATCTTAGATGTATGAGGAAACACAGAATACTTCTTTAATGAGACAGACTCCTTCCAGTAATTTACCTACCTTATCTTGGTGGAATGCCAAGTTTAAATTCAGGCATCAACCATATATCACCCCTTTGGCTATTTGACTAGGGTTCTCATCAAATACTTGCTTTCATTTAGCAGAAAATTTTCAAGATGTATCATCAAATTGGGTACCTTCTTTTAGAGACTCTGGTTTGTCTATAAAACTTTAATCAAAGCATCTTATATATAATCTAGAGATTTTATTATCATTTTTGCATTCCTAAATATTCACTGTAAGGCACCCAAGTTTTGAAGACTACTCAAAAAGCAGCTGTGTTTGTTTGGGTTGTCAGATATATCAACATTCAGATTAGTTGTATGTACTTAAATATGTCATGGAAACTGATCATTTGAGTGTCTGATACAGTACTTTTGATTGGAAATATTTTTGTTACTACTGCATATTAAACATTGATAATTTCATTTTAAGGCACTTTAGATTTTCTATTTTGTTTATATCAGATTTGCTTCGTTTATGCTGTTTCACACAAAAAGAATAGAGACTTTCTCATGTAGTTAAATGCATTTGGGGAATTGTTTTTTTTTCCCCCTTGGAACACAGAAACAAAGTGGAAATGATTTTAATCTTGAATAAACTATATTAAATATTTAATCATATTAGTTGCTTACCAACTAATGAATTGCAAATTAATGATATTGGAGAGCTTTGAATTCTTAGTTTCTAAAGAGTGTTAATATATAGTTAATGTATAGTGTCACTGTGATAGTGACAGGTGCTAAGAAGAAAAGTAAAGCAGGATGAGGGGAAAGTAATAGTGGTTGCATTTCTATATAAGATATTCATGGAGGGTCTCTCTGAAAAGGTACCATTTGAGCAGAGATCTTTGAGTGGCAAATTTTTAGGAAGAATATTTCAGGCAAAAAGCATGAGTGCAAAGTCCTCTTGGAAGCAGAGTACGTGACTTGTTGGAGTTGAGTGAAGAGGAAAATGTGTCTGTAGCAGGAATGCCCCATGAGAGATGAGGCCCTATATGTGTGTGGGGGAAATTAGGTTACGAAGACCTGTGGAAGGACCTTGACTTTTATCCTGTGTGATACAGGATAGATTGTGGTGTTTTTTTTTTTTTTTTTTAGGGAGTGAGAAGATAGACTTCATATTTAACAGGTGTGCTCTGGCTTTGATGTTGGAAGTACCTTGGTATTGCGGCAGTCAGGAGAATGCAGATGATAACTTTGATGAGAGTGGTAAAGGTGGCAGTAAAGTCATATTGAATTGATGGAGAATTAATGTGAGGTGTGAGAGAAAGGGAAATTGTGGATGACTGTTTTATAGGCTGGGCCACAAAGAGGTAATTGCCAGTTACTAAGATGAAGAGGTTTGTGAGATGAGCAAGTATTTGGGCAAGATCAGGTGTTTACTTTGAGACACGTTAAGATTGAGATGTCTAACAGACATCTTAAGTTGAAATATCAAATAGGCTATAGAATATGTCAATTTGGATTTGAGGCTTGGTTCAGGCTGGAAATACAGATTTGGGAGTACAGAGTGTAAAACTGGCATTTAAAGTGTGAAACTAGGTTATATCACCTGGGGGAAGAGGTATACTTAAGAAAAAGGAGAGGTTCGAGAGCTGATGGCTGAAGAGTGTGTACTTGTGGAGATTGTGGAAGTGAAGAACTAGCAAGTGCATCCGGAAGGAGAAGCCAGGGAGGGAGCAGAAGAAGCAGGACTGTGTTGCACCAGAAGCCAACTAAAGAAAAGGATTAGTCAGGAAGGAATTAGTCCCTTCTGATAAATGCCTGCTGATAGATCTTACATAAGATGAAAATTGAATTTAGCGGAGATCTTAGCATTAGAGAGATTATTCATTACTTTGACAAAAGCTACTTAGTTAAAATGGTGGTGATTTTAAAACCTGATCTGTATATGTTTAAGAGAAAATAGAAGATGCAGAATTGGAGTTAGCAAGTACGAGAATCTCTCTTGAGTAGTTTTGCTATAAAAGAGAAGAAAAATAGGACCATATTATGTGGAGGGAGAAATTAAGGGATTTTTGTTTGTTTATAAGACTGAATACATTATGTTTACAGGGAATAATATGATGGAATAATCCAGAAGAGAGAAACTTAACCATGGAGTTAAGACAGAGCACATTTTTTCCAGGAGTGAGGCCACTGAATAGCTGAGAGGGGTGGAATGCAGTGCAAATGTAGAAGAATTGGCCTTGGACAAGCACATGAAGTGTTTATCCTTAGTCGTGGGGAGGAAGACAGACTGCATGGGCACAGTGGCAACTGGGTTGGAGGTGTGGAACTGGAGGTCTGGGGAAGTTACTTTCATAATACTTCTACTTTTAGTGACAGATAAATCTTGGAGTGAGGTAGAAAATATTAGAGATTTAAGAGGAAAGGAAAAGGTATGGATAGATTATTTAGGTGAGTTGAAGAGGGCCAGATTAATTATATTCCTGGACAGCCCTCAAGGACACACTGGAGGTTAAAGCCTATGAGTCTAAGATAGTCAGCAGAGTGATCAGTAAATATTTTTTGTTCACAAAAATGAATGAATTGTGGAATTGTGGATTTCTCATTTAACAGAATCTAGTCTTGTACTTCGGAGAAGGCAATGGCACCCCACTCCAGTACTCTTGCCTGGAAAATCCCATGGACAGAGGAGCTTGGTGGGCTGCAGTCCATGGGGTCACTAAGAGTAGGACACGACTGAGCGACTTCACTTTCACTTTTCACTTTCCTGCATTGGAGAAGGAAATGGCAACCCACTCCAGTGTTCTTGCCTGGAGAATCCCAGGGACGGGGAGCCTGGTGGGCTGCCGTCTATGGGGCAGAATTGAACACGACTGAAGCGACTTAGAGCAGCAGCAGCAGTCTTGTAGTTGGTAGCTCATTACAGTGCACTGGAAAACAGATTAATTTCCTAAGAAGAGCATTTTATTGAAAGATACAGGCTAGTCAGTGGATTTGATAAGTAGCGAAGGCACCATCTGAGTCATTACTAATTCAGTCTTGGGTGAAGCATGTTGATATTTTAACTATCATATTGACCTTTGGGATAATAGACTTTAGAGATAATCTTTAGATAATTTTTCTTATTTTATAAATGAAGAAACTGAGGTCCAGAAAAGCAAAGGCAATTCCCTTTTACTGAGAATCTTCCATTATTTTTTACAGAAAATTTTTAATATTGTAGTAAAAATACTCTACCAAGATTTGCATTTTTTCTAATTTTATTCCTTCTAATAGAGCATTTCTGTTTGGTTTTTCAATTTGTATTTGATTGCACAGTTATGTACATTCTTTTTGACAGATTTATTATTAAGGTGAGAAAGATGAATAAGAACTCTAGTTTAAAAAGCTCATTAATCTTAAAGAAATGTGTCATGAATTAATGTTTTTGAGTGCTATGTTTTTCTTTTACATTACTTCTTCTGGATGAATAGAATTTTATGAAAAGAAATAGGTTATTTAAAATGATTAGATAGAAGGTATACAAAAATTCTTCTAGGCATCTTCAGTGTTCCTGAGAAACAGGTTAAATATAATACTCAACTAGTGAAGAATTATTATTAACAATGCAAGATTACACTGTAGCCCATCTTTACAAAGCTAGCTATAAAAATGTTTTCTTTTAAAAGCATTTTCAAATTGTCTTTCACTTGGGTGATCATTTAGTAAGTGAAAGTCCTCTCACCAGCGTATATATTTCTTAAGCATACTGACTGGGAGAAGGATATTCTTGACCTGCTTGTTTATAAGAAGTATAAGCAGTCACGTTCTACTTTTAGCATATTAGCAAGTTTGAGTAAGCCATCATGTACACATTTCAAAATAAACTAACTTTCCCAAAGTTCAGAAAAAACAGTCAACGTCGGTTTAAAAATTGCAGTAATAGTTTTGCATGCTCACTTTTAAAAAATCAATGTTCTGTCTACTGGATAGTAAATACACATTTTGTAAGTGTGTTTATATAGTAACATGCATCAGATTTTCCTAACAACTAAATGTAAAGATAGGATTTAGGTTAGGAAGGTGGTTAGGGTGGTCTAAAACTCTTTAATACCCTGTTCTCTATTTGACAGAGAAAATAGAAACAGGATGCTATCAGTCATGTGGGGATCAAAGTATCTATGCAAATAATATGCAAATAAAAGTAAGGATGATAAGAGTAAAGCCTTAGACTTTTTTATTAAATTAAAATCTAGTGTTTAGCCTGGAATGCAAGGTGTCTGTGAATGTCTTTGTATAGTGTTAATGATGAGGTGGGCTTCCCTGGTGGCTCAGTGGTAGAACCTCCCTGCCAAGGTAGGAGATATGGTTTGGATCCCTGGGTCGGGAAGTTCGATCCCCTAGAAAAGGAAAGACAACCCACTCCAGGTTTCTTGCCTGGGAAGTCCCATAGAGAAAGGAGACTCGCAGGCTACAGACCAGGGGGTGGCAAAAGAGTCTGATATGACTTAGCAACTAAACAACAACAGCAGTGATGAAGAAGAGGGGTTTTATTGGTGAGATATGAGGTTGGTGGGCTTCCCCGGTGGCTCAGTGATAAAGAATCTGCCTGCAATGCAGGAGACTCAGGAGACATGGGTTCGATCCTAGATCAGAAAGATACCTTGATGGAGGGCATGGCAACCCACTCCAGCATTCTTGCCTGGAGAATCCCATGGACTGAGGAGCCTGGCGGGCTTCAGTCTATATGGATACAAAGAACTGGGCGTGACTGAAGCAACGCATGCATGAAGTTGGTGATCAAGGCATGTTATGCCCTTGGAAAGTGTTTGAAATTTAGCCCAAGGTGAAAAGAAGTTTTGAAGTGTTTAGGAAAAACAGTGAAGTTGTCATTTTAGAAATCTAATACTGGCTTTAATGCAAAAAAATGAGTGTCAGCAAGACCATAAACAAAGTAAGCTAAAACGTGGAATAATGTAGACCAGAGTGATAGTAACATGAATTATAGAAATAGGGATGGGGAGAAATGAACTGTTTAGGAGGAAAAATCTATAAGATGCTTTGACTGATGGGAAGGAGGAAAATGTCATGGTTAATTCCTGTTTTGGACCTTAAAACTATGATTAAAGTTTGAATCTTAAAACTATGATTGAAATTACAGAAAGGATAAGTTTGGAAGGAATTGACTAATTCTGTTTTTATCAAGTTATTTTTTAAGACTGGACATCAAGTTGTAAATTTCTCATAAATAGATATTCATTCTTTAAATATTTAACTATCTGGAGATAATCACACTTTCTATATCATTTATTCTCATCATTCCAATTATTATATATGTGTGCTGCTGCTGCTAAGTCGCTTCAGTCGTGTTTGACTCTGTGCAACCCAATAGACGGCAGCCCATCAGGCTCCCCCGTCCCTGGGATTCTCCAGGCAAGAACACTGGAGTGGGTTGCCATTTCTTTCTCCAATTCATGAAAGTGAAAAGTGAAAGTGAAGATGCTCAGTCGTGTCTGACTCTTATCGACCTCATGGACTGCAGCCTGCCAGGGATTTGCCAAGCAAGAGTACTGGAGTGGGTTGCCATTGCCTTCTCAATTATATATGTGTACATGCCTTCAAATCTATATTTCAGTCTAGGTCACTTTCCTGGACTAGAGCCCTGAATATACTCATGAGGTTAGATTTATTTTCAGTAAAAATTATGCTTTATTATTAATTGGAAATACAAGATTTTTCAGATTCTGCTACTTAAGTATGGCAGATGAAATGTTATTCAGTTTTAGATGTTGAGAAGCATAATCGCTTGGGGACAAAGATTGTGATGGGACGTTAGTCTCACATTTATGAAGTCTCACATATATGAAAATACCCCTTTAGAAATACCCCATGCTCAAATAAATAGTTACTGGTCACTGAGTTAAATGTTGGAAAATTGAGTTGTCATATTGCTTCTATAGTTGAGGAATAAGCAAATGGATGTATAGGAAGTCAGCATAATAATGATGAAAATAAGGAAACTGTTATTAAATATTTCTATAATATTATTATTTTTTTGTCTTGAGGTTACTTAATAATTCTGGGTAATTCAAAACATTTGATTTCATCACTTCAGCTCTTACATAAAAATATATTTAATAATGAAAAACTGACCTTCTCTGATGGTTGTTTACCCATGACTTTCTACTCCATTTTTTGACCTTGTCAACTGTGTCATTTTCCCACTGCACGTGAATATCTGTTTACATTTTTTCTTATTTTTCTTTTGATTTTGAAAGATATATAACTATTTAGGATATTTAATGTGCTATGTCTTTTTCAGTGACTTTAGCTATTGTTCTTTGAAAGATTTTAATAAAAAGGATTTCTGACAACCAAACAAAACAGGAATCAGGTTTGATAGACTTCAGTGTATATGAAGTGTATGTCCTGTCAGGAAAAAATCGAGCATCCAACACAGCTGGAACCTTTTCTGTACTCTGTATCCATCTTAGCTAGCCAATCTTGTGTATTTACGACAGCAACGACATTGATGAATCACTTTAATTTACCAGGCAACTGACAGTTTGCCAAGACTATCAGTGAGAACCGGCTAGAGCTGGTCCTGATCATTAGAGATACATGTATTGTTTCAAAAAAGTGTAACTGATCAGAAAGCAATTTAGATGTACTGTTTTACTACAGATGTAGAAACACATGTTTTAGTATCCTTCTGACTTTTATTTTTCTCTTTTTCTTTTCTCCTTTTATGGAAAAATCAACACCTATACAAATCTGTGCTAATTTAGTTATTTGATAAAATTGATTATGATATAATATGCCCTTTTAAAGTATTGGCAATAGTTTTTAAATTAAGCTTGTATAACTGCGATTGGTTTTTAGAAAAAGTTTATGCCATTTTATGTACTTTATTTTGAAGGTAGCAAGTTGTGGTATCAGGTTTTCACTTAAATAGTTTAAACCTTAGGTGAGGACTAGAAAATAGAATACATGAACTTTCAAAGTATTATAGACTTCTAGTGAAGATATGTGTAATATAGGGCTTCCCAGGTGGCTCAGTGGTAAAGAATCTGTGTGCCAGTGCAGGAGATGGGGATTTGATCCCTGCAGGAAGATCCCCTGGAGGAGGAAATGGCAACCCACTCCAGTATTCTTGCCTGGGAAATCCCACTGACAGAGGAGCCTGGTGGGCTGCAGTTCATGGGGTTGCAAAAGAGTCAGGCACGACTGAGCACCACCAGTCCACTTCATGTATCAGTTCAGTTCAGTTCAGTCGCTCAGTCATGTCCGACTCTTTGCGACCCCATGAATCGCAGCATGCCAGGCCTCCCTGTCCATCACCAACTCCCGGAGTTCACTGAGACTCACGTCCATCGAGTCAGTGATGCCATCCAGCCATCTCATCCTCTGTCGTCCCCTTCTCCTCCTGCCCCCAATCCCTCCCAGCATCAGAGTCTTTTCCAATGAGTCAATTCTTCGCATGAGGTGGCCAAAGTACTGGAGTTTCAGCTTCAGCATCATTCCCTCCAAAGAAATCCCAGGGCTGATCTCCTTCAGAATGGACTGGTTGGATCTCCTTGCAGTCCAGGGGACTCTCAGGAGTCTTCTCCAACACCACAGTTCAAAAGCATCAATTCTTTAGCGCTCAGCTTTCTTCACAGTCCAACTCTCACATCCATACATGACCACTGGAAAAACCATAGCCTTGACTAGATGGACCTTTGTTGGCAAAGTAATGTCTCTGCTTTTCAATATGCTATCTAGGTTGGTCGTAATTTTTCTTCAAAGTATAATAGAGGTACAAAAGGAAATTATCTTGGGAATACAGAGGGAGAATTTAATTACATATGATATGCAGAAGTCATGTTTCCTTCATGCCTAGTGTGTATAGAATTTATAACTTTTAAATACATTCAGAGCTAATAGTATGTTTAGGTGGACTAGATAGCTTGTCTATAATTAGGTGATACTATTACAACATTTTAAAAATTTAGCATGTTTATACAGTACCTATCATATGCCAAGACCTATACCTGGTGTTTTCATATATAAGCAGTGTGCTGGACGTCATATTATAATACAGGTTGGGGTCTGATGTGCTCCAAATGCCTTTACTGTCTCTTTTTGATCCCTGAAAGTCTACTGATCAGACCTCAAAGCTTAAATCTTTATCACATATATTTTAATTAAATATAGAAATAACCTGGAGGAGTTATTCCCTAGGTCTTCATAAATTCCTACATTATGGCCTAGTGTGAGTGGTGATTGCCCCTTCTGCAAGTAGGCTTTGGTAGAGGAAGTAGAAATGATTTTAGAGGCCCATACTATTTGAACTGAGCTGGTAGAGGACCAGGTATTAGAGCCAGATGATAAAGAGGTCTTTGTTTTATTTGTTTTGTGTACATTACATATTAAATAGTACTGATCCCTGTTACTTTTTACTATGGTTATTTGAATAAAACATAGCTTATATATTAGAAAAATCAAATCCATACAAAAACCTAAGTTATTATTTTTTTTCTGTGTAATTGTCTATGGATGGCTCATATGTTTTCACTTTATAACAGTAATAAAAGTACAGCAAAACATCAAAGAGTGAATTACTTAGGCTAGTTTAATAAAGTAGTGGATACATGGGAATGATTTCTAGGGTGGGGATATCTTTGAGAATAATCTGAATTAACAGAGAAAATTGAGAATGGCTTCATGGAACCCCTAGCTGAGAGAATTCCAATTCTTGCCAGTATTTTTGTGTGCTTTCCCCTTTTCTGCAATAATTCTCTGTGTCAGGGTAGAAACTGGTTACATCTTTATGGAAAGAAAGGTAACTCATGTCATTTGCCTACTTAGGAAATGTGTGTGTTTAATAGGTTTCTGGTACTTCTTAAATATTTACAAGGCACATTATAAGCATTGACTATGAAGTCTTATAATGACTTCTCCTATCAAGGAAACCTCTATCTCTAGTTGTATGAACAATCTCTCCAAAGATTCTCTTTCAGTCCAAGAAAGCTTGAACATTTATCACCTTTTTTATTACTTAAGTCATGGGCATAGGACGGGGTAGATGCTGGTTCTAGGTAGTATATGGCTTCTGTAGTGGCTCAGATATTAGAGAATTTGCCTGCAATGCGGGAGACCTGGGTTTGATCCTTGGGTCTGGAAGATCCCCTGGAGAAGTGAATGGCTACCCATTCCAGTATTACTGCCAGGAGCATTCCATGGGCAGAGGAGCCTGGCGGGCTGTACTGCATGGGGTCACAAAGAGTCAGACAGGACTCAGTGATGATTCTATGTAGTAATATAAAATTATATTTGAAAAAATATAATTTTAGTTTATTTTAGTAAGTGAACTGTTGCACTGTGTGATCATCCTAGTCTGACTTCTACTTATTAGAGACCTTCCCACCAAATGGGCCAGTACCAAACTTAGGTAATAGAGGTCAGGATAAAAAAGCAGGGTTTCAGGCAGAATATAAACCATATCCATAATAAATAAGGTACCTGTGAAAAATACTGTCCAAACTGGAACACTTTGACAGTGAAAAAGGGCATTGTTTATAACAGTGCTGGAACAACATGTATAAACTAGGAGTATCTCAAGTGAACTGAGACATATGGTTACCCTAGTGATAGATTTGATATATTTATTGAGAGTCGATGAGTGAGGCTACATTTTGTTAAGAGTTGGTGGTCATGTGAATAAATAGGCAACCCTGGTTTAAAGGCACAGGGTCAGGCAGACATGAACATGTTTGGACATGAACATATTTAAGTGGGATCTTCCTAGGACTGTCTTTTCCTAAAGGGTGTCTTAAATCTGGGTAGCATATTAAAAGAGAGGCACATATAAAAGAATTGGAATGTAAAATATACTTTGATCCACTCCAGTCTTTTGTGTTCCTGTAATTAATTTTCTTTACTTCTCTCACCTCATAATTCATGCCTCCACATTTAAACATTCCTTATTGTTGGTAGTAGGAATTATGTGCATAGTTCAGAGGATGATGTTTTTTAATAGCATTGCTTCTGTTTTTAAAGACAAGCTTGGACTTGGCTGGATTTAAGAATTGCTTTGAAAATTTGGCTTAGCATATTGTTTCCAAATGAAAATATGGGAATTAGAATAGAAGAACAGATCATACAACTTGCACATGCTATTTTATATTGGTATTTAAATTTCAAAGTGCTTTTTTGTCACTACAGCATTTAAAAAACGTTTAATGTGATTTTCCTTGCATCTTTTTGTGTTTCATATTTGTATCTTTTATATGTACATGAATATTTTTCATGCTTATATAGTTTCATATAAGGACTCTTACAAAAACATGCTCTCTGTGGTTTTATTTTGAAATTTTTATTGAGCTAATTGGAGACTCATATGTAGTTGAAGTGATTTTAAAGATGTTTTATAAAGCATTGGTTGGAATGGATTGTTCAGGGTGCTGCACTGTTCAGTGAACATAGGCTTAACCTGAAAGTTATCTGGCCCCAATGAAAGTTATCTTTGTGGCAAGAAGTCTTTTATATAGTTTCATCATCATTTATGTTTAATCTTTTACTAATAAGTCTCTGACTTGTTTACCCACGAGGTCCTCAATGGTTCAATGTCAAGTTTTCCAAACTCCCTTATATACAACTTCCAATTCATAAGATGAGCCCCAGATGATCTGCCAAATTTGCTTCATGTCATCCTGCTTCTACCCATCAAATAACACCTTTCCTGAGTCCAGAGTGGCCTTCAGGTGCCTCTCTTGAAGTCAAGATGGAAAACTAACATTTAAAAGCAAAGCAAAACAAAAAAACCCCAAACACCAAATAACAAATAGCAGTCTTGAGTAGGGTAATTTCCCTAGATACATTACTTCTTTTAATTCTCATATGAACCCCAAAAGATTGATTCTCTCAGTTGACAGTTAGAAAATGAAGTGTTTATAAAGGATATGGAACTAGGCCAGAACATATAGCCAATAATTCTGGTACTGGTACTTGGTCTTATTTCATTACAACTCTAAAGTTACACTGAGAGATTATTACTGAATTGGGCTGTCATAGGAAGATAATTTCTTTTTCCCTCACTTTATTTTTGGTATAGAACCTACTTGCTCTCTCTGGGCTATGGATTCTTTTAGCTCTATTTCTTTTTTTCCTCCTTTCTGTCTCTTTTCATTCTTTGAAGATTGTTGCTTCAGAGGTACTGGCTTTATAATAGCTTTGCCTCAGTGGTGGATAAAGTTGGAAATAAGTACTTTGCTGCTTATCTTACCAAGAGGTGGCATCTGTTTCTCCCCATCTTTAGTCCAGGAGATAGCTCTGTGACCTGCTGTGGCCAGTACACTGGGGTTTAAGTAAGGCTCTGCCAGTTATGGGCTTAACATTCTAGAGGCCTGGCAGCTTTGCCATTTATCCTCTTGGAACCCTGCTGCTGCTGCTGCTAAGTCGCTTCAGTTGTGTCCGACTCTGTGCGACCCCATAGACGGCACCCCACTCCAGTCCTCTTGGAAGCCTGAGCCACAGTGAAATATGACTGACTACCTCACCAGAGAGCCTGTCAGGAGAGAGAGAGAGTGAGTGAGAGAGAGAGCTAGTTAGCCAGTAGCTGTTAGGGGCATCTCAGCTGAGGCACCAAGCATATCATTGAGGTCATCTTGGATTTCAGCCCCATGAACCTCCAGAAGACTGCTTCTCCATCAGTTACCTAAGTGAGACTAGTCAAAAAAGCTGGCCAGCTGAGTTTAGCTCAGATTGTAGAATCATAAGCAAATGAATGCTTTTTTTTAATGCTAGTAAATTTTGGGATATTTCATTAAATAGAAGTAGTACCAGAAATACTCACTGAATACAAATTTATCTTGTCCAAGACTGAAGACTGTTACTTTCTATCATCTTTATGCACATCCCAAGATAATGAAACCTCAGTCAAGGTAAAGTTCTAGTTCCTTTAGAAAAGGGAGTTCAGAGAAATTTAAGGGATTTGGAATGTCAAAACCAGACAAATGAAATTCAGGTAGGATAAGAAAATTATTTTCAACTATCCAAAGGCTTCTTTGGTAAGAGGAATATAGTTGGTTTTGAGAATTCAAGGAATGGGAAAGATGAAAATGATCAGAAGCCACATATCAATAATTATATTTAACTTCAATGTGATGAAACTTTGCTCACATTGAAATTCAACATGGAATTGTCCTCTGTAGTGGACTATTCAAAAATGGCAGGGGTGCCCAATGAAGATAAAACACTGTCCATTGCTGGAGAGTCAAGGTGCAGTGACTTACCACCCTGCACTTGAGTGGCAGTCATGTAATCATGCTACTTGGCCTCCTTTCAAGAAAGTACTTCTTTTTCAGCTGTGATAAGTGTAATTAGTTGACAGGTATAGCTGCAGGACCTTAGAATCCTGTGTAGCATTCAAGCTAAGGCAGTGCTTTTCAGGTCATCTTCCAGCCCCTGACAGAGCCTGGCCATTTCTGCCAGTGCAGACCTCTCCCACAGCCTGTCCTTGCTCTTTCATTCTCCATTAGGTTGGTCAAGACTTCTGAGATCTACATTGCATTTCTTACGTAGTTCACCTTGATTCTTCTTTCTCTCTTTCCTCTAAGAAGTGTAGGCTCTGCTTTGTGCTCTGAAGGCGCATAATCCTGCTCCCATTGACAATCCTGTTTTCTTCCTTATCATCATTCATAGATGTTACTCTTCAATAAGCATCTTTACTCTTAATTCTGGCACAGCATCTGCTTCAGTTAAGATCTGAGGCCAATGCAGCGGACAAAACTAAACTGAGATGTGGTCAGTTTAGAAGAATTTTAGTGTCTCTTCAGACCAGCAACCCTGCAATATTATGATGTGCTATCTAATGGCTCTTAGGTAGAGTTTGTGACTCAGTAAAGAATCCAGCCAGCAATGCAGGAGACCTGGTTTTGATCCCTGATTTGGGAAGATCCCCTGGAAGAGGCACAGCAATCCACTCCAGTATTCTTGCCTGGAGAATCCCATGGACAGAAGAGCCTGGCAGACTACAGTCCATGGGGTTGCAAAGGGTTGGACACCATTGAGCAACTAAGCACAGCACAGGTAGCGTTGAATAATCATTTTACAAAAATTCTAAGAAATAAGACAAAAGATACTTTTTGGGGTAGAGAAGTCACCTGTCTAAACTACAAACTTTGTATTTTGGGAAATACAAATTCTTCAGAATTGCAAAGGTGCATTTAGTCTTAAAAAATAATTCATTTGCTAATATTTGTAACTATTTGCTGCTGCTGCTGCTAAGTCGCTTCAGTCATGTTCGACTCTGTGCGACCCCATAGACGGCAGCCCACCAGGCTCCCCTGTCCCTGGGATTCTCCAGGCAAGAACACTGGAGTGGGTTGCCATTTCCTTCTCCAATGCATGAAAGTGAAAAGTGAAAGGGAAGTCACTCAGTCGTGTCCGACTTTTCGCGACCCCATGGACTGCAGCCCACCAGGCTCCTCCGTCCATGGGACTTTCCAGGCAAGAGTACTGGAGTGGGGTGCCATTGCCTTCTCCGTGTAACTATCTGGAGTAACTTAAATCTACTAAACAGCACAAAAAGATGGAAATGCATCAGTGTCTAATAATAGATGTCTGTTTGGATTAAGCCCCTTGCATCACACATGTCTTCTGGACAAATAGTGCCAATACTGAAGAGGATTAAAGAAAGCAGTATAGAGAAACTATTCTGGTGCTATTTATTATAATTTAGAAAATAATCTTCCATTTTACTTTCTGTTAATATGTTTTTTATTAATCTTCTCAATACATCTAGATCTTATATAATTATCACATAACAAAATAACAAATACTAATAATCAGGTTTGAAATATGGACACTATTAATTATGCATCTCTTGGATATATGACGTGAGTTTGAGTGGACTCCGGGAGTTGGTGATGGACAGGGAGGCCTGGCGTGCTGTGATTCATGGGGTCGCAAAGAGTCGGACATGACTGAGCGACTGAACTGAACTGAACTGGATATATGTGAAATTCTAGAATAAATTAAAATGTAGTGAAATTAATAATCTTGAATTGGAATGAACTTTTTAGTTTTTTTTTAAATTTTGTGCTTATGTCAAATGAATGTAAAACAAATGCTTACTTTGAAGGTTTGAAGTTAAAAATTTCAGAAAATATTGTTATCAGGCCAGCCTGTGATTCCCAGAATGCCTATGTTTATATAGGTGATAAGACTAGGGCGAAAGTAGCAGCCAAATTAAAACATTCCTTTCACTTCATGCATACTCCAACCTCTCTCATGTTCTTTTGAGATAAATTCTGGAATCCCTGTGTATATCATGTGAGATTTAGTAATAAGACATTGCTTTCATGGCACATGGAGTTCTGTTTTTTAAAGCCACCTTTGTTGAGCTCTTGTCATCTGCCAGGTAGTATGCTAAGTTCTTTTAGTACATTATCTCATTAATATCACAGCAACCATGTTAGATAGGGACTATTGTTATTTTCATTTTTCACTCAAGAAATCTGAGAGCTGGAGAAATTAAATAATATGAGCAATGTCAGTGTAGTGCATAAAAGCACTGGGTTTTAATCCAGTTATGGCTGACTACAAGGTCTGTGATGTCATAACCACTGTGTTCCCTAGACTTTTCTGTCCTCCTACTTGCTGTCTATTCTTTCAGTCACTGAGGGTCAAAGTGCCACCGGTCAGCGTGGAAGACGCTGACAACACCCCTGCTGCTGCTCTGCTGTTGTGTCCCTCCTCTGCTGCCACTGAAGCCCAGGCTGTGGATGCCCAGGGTGCAGGGAGCTGATGTGCAGGGGGCTGAAGGAACTCTTGTTGCCAAATGTGCCGTTATCACTGACTGCACTGCTGCTGTCATTAGTGCTTCTGCCAACACTGCCAGCCCTGCTGTTGCCAGTGCCAGTGCCGCTGATGCCCTGGGCCCTGGGTGTCCCAGGGTGATTCTGTAGACAAGCAGCTGCTTTTAGATTTCGCTTGTTCATTACCTGTAGTTCCTTTGCCTTAGGACTCAGGCTTAAGTTCATGGAGCCTAGGATAGAAGATAATGGGAGGTATTTTTTATCTTCTCCAGCATCTGGGACAGCTGGCCTTGAACCAAACATGTGCACTTCAATTCTCTTTTCTTTTCTTCCTTAGAGATTTCTTTTCCCCAGAGGCTCTTTCTTCCCTCATGCAGTGCCCCACCAGCCCTGGAAACTGAGCGTAAACACTTGAACCTTAGAATGAACATAATTTAGTCTTAATGTGGAAACCCCACTACATTAGATATTTCAGTTTGAAAATTATTATAAAGAACACTTAAATTTTATAATATTGAATATGTACTTAGATGTGCAAGAATTGAATCATGCTAATTCTTAAAGAATTGCTATAATCAACTTTGATCTAGCAATAGTGGTTTAAATTTGATTTACATTATTAAAAAAAAAAAAATTACTAGGGCTCAGAAAGTCAAATCTTTCTCTGAAGCCCTATCAGTGATTCATACAACTCATATCAAAAGGCTTACAGGGATATGGTGATTTGTTGGTAGGGTGATTCTCTTTTGCTTTTGCTTTCAACCCTGACTCACAAGGAGGGCAGTGTTGTCTCAAAGCTGGAACATCATGTCAGTGTATCGCAAAACCACTACAATATTTAAAGTAATTAGCCTCCAATTAAAATTAAAAAAGAAAGAGAAAAAGAAAAAGGCAAAAAGAAATAAGGAAATAACATGAAAATTTACAAATATATACCCATTAAAAACAGAAAAATTATGGAATTTTTAACTGAAGGAAAAGAAATAACATTGCTGAATTCTTTACCATATTAACTGAAAGCAAAAAACATGTTTGAATTTTTTAATTGAGAAAAGCATATGGGGGAAAAGAACTCTTAGTTCTATGCCTGAAATGTTTCTTTTTCTTTTCTTTTATTGCTTACAAGTAGTCTAGTAAGAAAAAAAAAAAAGTTGTTAAGATCCTGGTCAGAAATCTCTGTTTTAAAAAAAAAAAAAAATTATTTTTTTAATTGAAGGATAATTGCTTTACAGAATTTTGTTGTTTTCTGTCTAACCTCAACATGAATCTCTTCTTAATAACTACTTTTCCCCTTAAGGATAAAGCAATCTCTTGACTGCCTTTATTCCAATCCTCCTCCCCCATCTCTGAAAGCCACAAATCTCATTTCTTTTTTATGTTTGTTTGTTTTTAGGGTATCATTGACCTACAACACTATGTTAGTTCCTTTTATACAACATAGTGCTTCAGTATTTCTATACATTTCAAAATGATCACCATGATAAGTCTAGATATCATCTGTCATCATACAGATATGCAACATAATTATAACTACATTCCCCACACTGTACCGGAGAAGGCGATGGCACCCCGCTCCAGTACTCTTGCCTGGAAAATCCATGGATGGAGGAGCCTGGTGGGCTGCAGTCCATGGGGTCGTGAAGAGTCGGACATGACTGAGCGACTTCCCTTTCACTTTTCACTTTCATGCATTGGAGAAGGAAATGGCAACCCACTCCTGTGTTCTTGCTTGGGGAATCCCAGGGACGGGGGAGCCTGGTGGGCTGCCGTCTATGGGGTCGCACAGAGTCGGACACGACTGAAGCGACTTAATAGCAGCAGCAGCAGCCACACTGTACATCTCATGCTCTTGACCTGTTGTTTATTTTGCAACTAAAAGTTTGTACCTCTTAATCTCCCTCATCTGTTTTACCTGCTTTGTGTTTTGTTAATTAAGAAAATGGGGAAATGAATACATTGCAGACATGGTGAAATTCTTGATTTGTCAAATATGTGGGACTTCCAGTAAATTGCATGAGGAATATAATTTTATTTAACAAGTCTAAATATGTGAATTTTTGAACATATTTAAACTTATCCTAGAACATACATGTTAAGATTTTGTTTTTATGTGTATAATCTACATTTTTATACTTAATTGATTTTTTAAAATTTTAAAATTAGAGTCGAAGAAAAATGTTAGTATGTGAAAAATAATCCAAATATCTTACTATGTTTAAACATCATACATATGTATGTGTTTTATTATTTTCTGAGCTACATGCTAGAGTACATTGTAAAGAACTTTGGATAAAATTAAATTCTGGAAGCAGCACAGAGAGAAGTAAAATATTGTTGCCTTGTATTTCTGATCCTCCTTATTTTTTAGTTTTTAGTGGGAATTTATGCCTCTGCCATAAAAACGCCAATGTATTAATGTAGTTATAAATGTAGAAGAAGGACGTTTAAGGTTTGTAGGTTGACAGATGCCTTTATGAATATCAGTGTTTATGAATATTTAATATCCTATTATTTGCACTTAATGTTTCGATTTCATTTTAACAGAATGTATATGAAATGGTTGATCCTTTTCTAGATGGTTTTTTCCCTCTTTTATGCTCATATATTTAGGCAGATGAGGTTTGCAAGTAGTTGAATTCAGAGTTCATTTTGGAGCAGACTCGTGGGGATATTTCCCAATAGCTTTTTCAAAGAAGTACTTACTACTTTATAGTTAAAGTCGTTTTTATTTTTATGTAGCCATATAATACATCATAAATTCTTAGAAAGTTTAAACAAAGCAAAACAATGATTTGGAAAGCAATAGATTAAAACCATAAATGATTTAGGGAGTCTCTGGAAATAGAAACACTAACAAATGCTGTACAGGGTAGATTTTTTTTTTTAATGTCTGAATTTATTAACCTGTGAAAGGAGAACTTTTAAATCAAAAATAATGACAGCACCTTAATTATGGTGGTTTTATTGAAAGCCTACTACTACTACTGCAGTAATAAGGTGTATTTTAGGTACCAGAGCTATGGCAGCTGTCAAACACCAATATTTTTTTCCCTGAGAATAGGTTTGGTGTAATGTTTTTCAAGGACAAGTTGCTCAGCTATTGTCTCAGTGAGCACAGCTAGTTAATATTCAACAGTTTTCTTAATCAAAATTGTATGTCCTGCTCCCTAGAGTGTTTGTTAAAGTGATTGTATGTTTATCAGAGCCTTCAACAGCAGAAACAGAATATTCTTAGATGAAGTGCTGGTAATGAGAGCCTATATTATCCAAGGGTGCTGATAAGAAATAGAAAATGCTGTCAAAATACATTGTTTGTGAAAAAAAAAAAATTACTATAGCTCAAAAAGTCAAACCTTTCTTTGAAGCCCTTGTAGTTTCTGAAACTTCAATTGTTTATCTGGGATAATGGGGCAGCAGGGGTATGGTGATATCCTACTATACACTCCAGGAATTGCATGCCAGTGATCAAATAGTCTGGGGGGCTATTAATCATTGCTTCTGTTGGATGGCTGATTAAGGTTCTTCACAACATGTTTCCTTTAGATTACAGAAAGTTCTTAATGAAGTAAAGCTTGAGGGCATTAGAGAGCTCAATCTGGCATTCTACAAATAGTATTGAAAAGTCATGTGGGGAAAACAAGCATTGCCAAAAGTAAAATAAGGCAGCAGCTAACGTTTTCCATGAAATACTGTGTCTAAGGTGCAGGTTTGGTTACTCCATTTGTTTCTACTTCAAATTATTTTCTATTTCCTGGGGTGATACTGTGCTGGAAGCAGAGCTGTCCTGTTAGATATGACTTTTTCTTCCAAGGGTGGTACCTATCATTTACACACATACATGCACACACATACACCATACAAACACCTCTTTCTCTCCTCTCTCTCTCTCCCTTCCTTGAAATAATCAAAGATATTGTTTGAAAAATATGGTTCCTGTAATACTAGAAAAGAACATTTGTATTTTGTTTTGTCTCTAGTAGTATTCTATGAGGAATGAAGTCTTCTGCAAAAAGTTCATTTTAATTATCATGTTGGTGGATTCTCCTGTAGAATCATAACACTGACTAATAAAAAGTTTTTGGTCATTGTTTCACTTTGAACATTAATTAGGAAACAATGCACCTACAACCCATTGGAGTTAGTCTTTGTCAATAATGTTTTTGAAGGCTACATCCAGGGATATCGATCATTTCAGTGATACTGAAACATGTTCTGCACTTTATGTATTAATCTGTAACATGTAGAGATGGGCATGTTAATGAAAAAATTGCTGCTATATATTTGAAACTTAAGCCACAAATATGCTGATATTCAAAATACCTAATTTACTGGGTATTGTAATATGTAGTCAATTAATTTCTAACTACTTTTTAGATAAATTGATCAATTTCATATTTTAATTTATTGTCAGTTTTAGCTTACAGTTGTTTCAAAATATGAATCACAGATTGATTTGATAACAGTTTTTGGTAGAATTGTGGATCGATCAGTCCAGTCAGGAGACAGGAGATGGAACCCATAGGAAGTTAAACCAGAGAGCTTAATATAAAACATTATTAAATTGTGACAGCAGAGTAACCTATGAGATATGGGGAAACTTATGCAATACCCTGGAGCCAGGGGAGTGTACCAAGGAAGCACAGACTTGGAAGAGGTTCAGATCTTTGGAGAAAAGGTGTAATTCATCCCATTGTATAGTAGAGAAGTTCATGGGTTTGGTTGTACATCTTGAGGTGGTCCCCAATTGCTGGGTAAGGTGGCAGCACAGAGAGCAGGGGTGGCACTGGCAATTAAACCAGAGATTGTGTGTCAGTGAGCATGGGCCCCTTCCAGGTTGCTTGGTAGGGAGAGTCCTCACTGGAGAGGAACTGAGGACCAGCAGTGCGGCCATCAGGAATTCAGAGAGGTAGCAACCAGCAACAAACAACTCTGGCACTGTCAGATTGGTGAAGAATAATGAGTTCTGGGCCTTCTGTGTGGCTGAATGTCCACTTGTGTCCACTGAATATCTTCACAACCACATATAGATCACTGATCCTCATCCACCCCCAGAAAGTTTGGGAGGGCCTTTTTTCCTGTAGTGTCCTTCCAACTTTCTCCATCCGAAAAGCTCAACATCATGCTCGTTATAAAAAAGAAATGCTTAAAGGAATTCCACCTGTGATCATGAAGGATATATCTATTGAAGGGTGCATTCAAAGCTGGAAGGCAGTTAAGTAATAGCTGGCATTCATTGTATAGCTAATGTTACAGCAAAGTTGATAATTCTGTTAAGAATGTCATGTTCTCTACAGCTGTCCTAGGTTTAGCCACTAGTGCTTGTCTATCCTGATTACTTGCATTATCCATGTTTTCAGCAGCTGAGAGCTTAGGACTGTGCTTATTTTTCACTGTGCCTTTTATATACACCAGACATGGCTCTCTGAAGTGGGTTAGGAGCCCATCTACATAGACCACTGTATTTATACCCAAATTTTTAGATTAAGTGTTTGAGCAACCTCAATGGAAGAAACTCATGGAGTATCAATAAACTCTTTTCTAATTTGAGCCTTTTAGATCTCTTTTATAAGCAAGTGAGGAAACTATATACCCCTAGAGTCTGAACTAGAAATAATACATAGTTCATTTGGCAAATCTGAAGAGCAGTATTGATTTTGAGGCATTGAGGAACATGCAAATGCATTGATCAGGTTTTTCCTAGTTCGTCATTCTTTTCTTTGCTGTTAGTACAACTATTATTCTAGTTAAGGTGTGAAAAAGTTATTATTAGTGACTGCTTCCTAGTGTTCTATAGATTATATCATTTTCATTCATATTCATATACTGTTGCAGTCATATATCAGTAAGCTGTCAACTATGTATTTTTAAAAGACAGGTATACAGGAGTCAAATAAGGTGTTTAAGAAGATGTATACTAGTTAATAATTCTTTCATAAAATTGGTTTATTATGAAGCACAGTAACGACTGGGTGCTAAATCACTCACAGTATTTTTCTGTTAGTGCTTTAACATAGGAATTATGTTAAATAGGCAAGCAAATTTTTTTCTAGCACCTAGGACATAGAACACTTCTGTGATAAGTGATTTATTCTTTCTTTGGTTAAAGGGGGAAAAAAAGAAAACCTCTTTGATGGAAATGCTATACTTTCTTTGATAATTTGCTTTGGATTTATAATCTTTCTTCAAGACAAGTGCTTTTTCTACCCCCTTTCATAAAGGAAGGAGGGATGGAATATTTTATTATACATCTTAAAAAATTCCAACATGAATAAATCCAACAGATAAATTGCTTGCAATTACATTTTCAAAAGAGTGTTTCAGGAACTAAACACTAAATAAGCATTGAGAAACTAATACTTAAGTAGAAATGGTTTATTTGTCGTGTGGAAAATAGGTGATTCTATAAAAGCCATTATAATCCACCTCTATAAAATGAATAATGGAATGATTACAGGGCAAGAAATATGCTTTGCTGTGAAATCATTTTCTAAAATTTTCTAACATTAAGATAAAATCTACTAACCCTGAATTCTGTGTATGGTAGTAAGGTGTATGGATGAATTCATCTGTATAATGAACATAACAAAGCATTACATGATGAAGTGGTTGTAGGAGTGATATAATACTCCCACCTTTAATGAGCTTGAAATCTTTAGCTTTTTAACTGTAGATATTTTGTTTGTTTCTGCCACAGACCAAGAATTTACAAAGTTATTGAGTCAAAAATACATAACTCATTTAGAATGGAAAACAGAAAAAAAAGATAAATGATAGAAAAAACCATGGGGCTAATAAATAATATGGCATGTTACTAATTAACAGACATTTACAAAATGCATCTTTTCCATGGCTCTGTGAACATTAAGCTTGAAAACAGTAAGTTTAATTTTCCTTTGGTTATAAAGGGTAACAAGTAATTCTAGATCCCATTTGTTGAGTGTACTCTAAGTACAAGACTGATGTGTACATAATTGATTATCTTCACTGATCCTTATACTAGTCATCTAAGATACACATTATTTGGGACCTCAGAGTTTTAAATGGAAGTTCAAACATAACAGGAGATTTGGACATGGTCACACAGCAGGAAGTATGAACAGAGATACCAGTTCTAGATTGCGTATCCCCAAAGCCCAGGCCCATTCCACTGCATAGTTTGGCTTTTCAAAGTTAAAAATGATTAAAGCATTTGCTTCTTTAGATGTTAATGATTTGATAATTTTAATAACTTCTGTGTTGAATTTGAAGACTGAAAATTCAGATGGTGATTTCTGTTAGACATGTGTTGGCTCAGATTTTACTTCTGTTCCCCTTAAAGTAGATGAAAACTAAAAGGTGATATGAGTGAGAGAGGTGAATAAAATTTTGAAAATCATTTTTCCTACTTCTGGGAACCTTCTTTTTGCTCTTGAGGCTTTCATTGGTGATTTTGCTAACATAATAAAACCTGTGTTGATTTCATCTTTGTGGCTAATTTATAGGTTCTTGTTTTCTAACGTTCAGTTCAGTTAAGTTCAGTTGCTCAGTCATGTCCTACTCTTTGCGACCCCATGAATCGCATCATGCCAGGCCTCCCTGTCCATCACCAACTCCTGGAGTTTACCCAAACTCATGTCCATCGAGTCAGTGATGGAATCTAGCCATCTCATCCTCTGTCGTGCCCTTCTCCTCCTGCCCCCAATCCCTCCCAGCATCAGGGTCTTTTCCAATGAGTCAACTCTTCGCATGAGGTGGCCAAAGTAACATTACTCCTTAAATATTACAGTAATAAAAAGAATAATCATCATAATAGTGAACTTTCCCATTTCCCTTTCATTTTCTATAATCCCATTATACCAATAAATATATTATTTTCAGGTTTATTTCTTATCCCTCCAGTTAGAAAGTAAGCTACTTAAAGGTTGTATCACCTTTTTCTCTTAATGAGGGAGGCTTACATGGTAGTTACTTACATAATATACATGATAAATTAAACATCTGATTATTCTGAGTGGGGAGAGTATCATGAAGTCAGGTTTTGTTAATTGTAACAAGATGTTTGATAGACTCAGTTTCTGAACTTCTTGGCAAGATTAGCCTATTATGATAATATGAATATCTTGCAGGTTTAGAATAAGATATATTGCATTCTCATCAGTAAAAGTCCTGACAAATGATCTAGCATTAGAAAAATGCATTAGATTTTTTTTTTTACAATGAAGTGCTGTGATATCATTATTGTGGTAGTAGTGTAGTTTTAGTTGCTCAGTTGTGTCCGACTCTTTGCGACCCCGCGGACTGTAGCCCGTCAGTCTCCTGTGTTCATGGGATTCTTCAGGCAAGAATAGTGGAGTGGATTGCCATTCCCTTCTCCAGAGGATCTTCCCAACCCAGGGATCGAACCCTCGTCTCCTGCATTGCAGGCAAACTCTTTACCATTTGAGCTATGGGGAAGACCTATCATTATTGGGAAGAGGTTAAATGCTTTACCAGAAAGATCCAGAAACAAGTTGGAATTCTAAAAATTTCTTAGAAATATGCTTTGAGGCATCATGGCTGAATGAATAGAGAATAAGCTTGTGTTACATGACCTAGGTAGGAATTCTAGCTCTATCACTAGTTCTATGAATTTAGCCAAGTTAAATAAAGTCACTAAGCCATGTTTCCACACCTACAAAATAAAAATAATTGCATCCTTCATGTAAGTTTTTGTGAGGATTAACTAGAATAATAAATTGAAAAGTATCTGGAAAAAGAAGATGCTGAACAAACACAACTACTTTCAGTTTCAGATATCAAAGTCAATTTAATGCAGATTATTTGATGTACTGAAGATTATTAATATTCTGAATACAGTGGAGAGAAAATCAAGGGGATTTTAACTATCACAAAAAGCCTACTTGTTCCCTAGTTTGGCTATTTAAAATGTGAATAGCACTTTAAAAACATTTTAAATTCTGTTTTTAAGATAAACATGTGCAATGACTTTTGGTTCTTGAGAAAATTTCGTCTGATGTTGGTTTTGGCTCTTTCTTAGGTTAATTAGTCTCTTTATCTAAGAGTTAAGCTGCTAGTGACCTTTTCTCTAAGCTAATGGGTATGTTAGGATCTTTAATCTGCTTCCTTTTGGCTTCCTTCTCATAAATTACAGAGTTCAGGAGAAAAGAAGTTCTTTGGTGGGTTGTTTATTACATGCTTTTATAACAGTCCATTGTTAGTTGAGAATTAACTCTAGAGCTTTTTATTCCTACGTATTATAAAAACAGAATAATTGTGCAAAAATGAGCATCAAGGAAACATATGTTATGTTTTTAAGTGAGTATATTGATCTATTATGTGGAGAATTTTTAGTTAAAATAGTTGTTCTGTGGTAATTATTTTGACCTTATTGCTGAGTTCCTTCAGGTCAACTTCATACTCTCTCCCCTTCTGGTGTTTGTAAAATGGTCAATTGCAGTGATTATGTTCAGCTTTATACTGCTAGGCTTATTTATCTAATGAAAATGTCCCAGAACACAGAACACACATCCTAGAACTACATGAAATATTTGTGACCAGAAGAATGATCTCTTCAATAAATGGTGCTGGGAAAATTGGACAGCTACACGTAAAAAAATGAAATTAGAACGTTCTGTAATACCATCACACACACAAAATACCTAAAACGGATTAAAGACCTAAATGTAACACTGGATACTATAAAATTCTTAGAGAAAAATATAGGCAGTACAATCTCTGACATAAATCTCAGCAATATATCTTTTGATCTGTCTCCAACAGTAAGAGAAATACAAACAAATGGGACCTAATCAAACTCTAAAACTTTTGCTCAGCAAAGGAAACCATAAACTAAATGAAAAGACAACCCAAAGAATGGGAAAAATATTTGTAAATATTGTGACCAACAAGGGATTAATCCCCAAAATGTACAAACAGCTTACATAGCTCATGAGCCTCCATGGGCAGAGGAGCCTGGCAGGCTATAGTCCATGGGGCCGCAAAGAGTCAGACACAGCTGAGAAACTGAACACATGCAGCACAATATTATAAAAAACCAAACAACCAAACCAAAATGTGAGCAGCAGATCTAAACAGACATTTCTCCATAGAAGATATACAGAGGGCCAAGAGGCACATTAAAAAATACTCGACATCACTATTCAGTCAGTTCAGTTCAGTCGCTCAGTCGTTTCTGACTCTTTGCTACCCCATGAATTGCAGCACACCAGGCCTCCCTGTCCATCACCAGCTCCCAGAGTTCACTCAAACTCACATCCATCGAGTCGGTGATGCCATCCAGCCACCTCATCCTCTGTCGTCCCCTTCTCCTCCTGCCCCCAATCCCTCCCAGCATCAGAGTCTTTTCCAATGAGTCAACTCTTCGCATGAGGTGGCCAAAGTACTGGAGTTTCAGCTTTAGCATCATTCCTTCCAAGGAACACCCAGACTGATCTCCTTCAGAATGGAATGGGTGGATCTCCTTGCAGTCCAAGGGACTCTCAAGAGTCTCCTCCAACACCACAGTTCAAAAGCATCAATTCTTCGGCGCTCAGCTTTCTACACAGTTCAACTCTCACATCCATACATGACCACTGGAAAAACTATAGCCTTGACTAGACGGACCTTTGTTGGCAAAGTAATGCTGTCTAGGTTGGTCATAACTGTACTTCGAAGGAGTAAGCGTCTTTTAATTTCATGGCTGCCAATCACCATGTGCAGTGATTTTGGAGCCCCCCAAAATAAAGTCTGACACTGTTTCCACTGTTTCCCCATCTATTTCCCATGAAGTGATGGGACCAGGTGCCATGATCTTCGTTTTCTGAATGTTGAACTTTAAGCCAACTTTTTCACTCTCTGCTTTCACTTTAATCAAGAGGCTTTTTAGTTCCTCTTCACTTTCTGCCATAAGGGTGGTGTCATCTGCATATCTGAGGTTATTGATATTTCTCCCGGTAATCTTGATTCCAGCTTATGCTTCTTCCAGCCCAGCATTTCTCATGATGTACTCTGCATGTAAATTAAATAAACAGGGTGATAATACAGCCTTGATGTACTCCTTTTCCTACTTGGAACCAGTCTGTTGTTCCATGTCCAGTTCTAACTCTTGCTTCCTGACATGCATATAGGTTTCTCAAGAGGCAGGTCAGGTGGTCTGGTATTCCCATCTCTTTCAGAATTTTCCACAGTTTATTGTGATCCACACAGTCAAAGGATTTGCCATAGTCAAAAAAGCAGAAATAGATGCTTTTCTGGAACTCTCTTGCTTTTTCGATGATCCAGCGGATGTTGGCAATTTGATCTCTGGTTCCTCTGCCTTTTCTAAAACCAGCTTGAACATCTGTAAGTTCACGGTTCACGTATTGCTGAAGTCTGGCTTAGAGAATTTTAAGCATCACTTCAGAAGCGTGTGAGATGAGTGCAATTGTGCGGTAGTTTGAGCATTCTTTGGCATTGCCTTTCTTTGGGATTGGAATGAAAACTGACCTTCTCTAGTCCTGTGGCCACTGCTGAGTTTTCCAAATTTGCTGGCATATTGAGTGCAGCACTTTCACAGCATCATCTTTCAGGATTTGCAATAGCTCAACTGGAATTCCATCACCTCCACTAGCTTTGTTTGTAGTGATGCTTTCTAAGGCCCACTTGACTTCACATTCCAGGATGTCTGACTCTAGGTGAGTCATCACACCATTGTGATTATCTTGGTCATGAAGATCTTTTTTGTCCAGTTTTTCTGTGTATTCTTGCCACCTCTTCTTAATAGGCCCATACCGTTTCTGTCCTTTATTGAGCCCAGCTTTGCATGAAGTGTTCCCTTGGTATCTCTAATTTTCTTGAGGAGATCTCTAGTCTTTTCCATTCTGTTGTTTTCCTCAATTTCTTTGCATTGATCACTGAAGAAGGCTTTCTTATGTTTCCTTGCTATTCTTTGGAACTCTGCATTCATATGCTTATATCTTTCCTTTTCTCCTTTGCTTTTCACTTCTCTTCTTCTTACAGCTGTTTGTAAGGCCTCCCCAGACAGCTATTTTGCTTTTTTTTCATTTCTTTTCCATGGGAATGGTTTGATCCCTGTCTTCTGTACAATGTCATAAACTTCTTCTGTAGTTCATCAGGCATGCTGTCTATCAGATCTAGTCCCTTAAATCTATTTCTCACTTATACTGTATAATCGTAAGGGATTTGATTTAGGTCATACCTAAATGTTCTAGTGGTTTTCCCTACTTTCTTCTATTTAAGTCTGAATTTGGCAAGAAAGAATTCATGATCTGAGCCACAGTCAGCTCCCAGTCTTGTTTTTGCTGACTGTATAGAGCTTCTCTATCTTTGGCTGCAAAGAATGTAATCAATCTGATTTTGGTGCTGACCATCTGGTGATGTCCATGTGTAGAGTCTTCTCTTTTCTTATTGGAAGAGGGTGTTTGCTATGACCAGTGAGTTCTCTTGGCAAAACTCTATTAGCCTTTGGCTTGCTTCATTCCGTACTCAAGGCCAAATTTGTCTGTTACTCCAGGTGTTTCTTGACATCCTACTTTTGCATTCCAGTCCCCTAAAATGAAAAGGACTTCTTTTTGGGCGTTAGTTCTAAAAGGTCTTGTAGATCTTCATAGACCCGTTCAACTTCAGCTTATTCAGCATTACTGGTTGGGGCATAGGCTGGATCACCGTGATATTGAATGGTTTGCCTTGGAAACAAACAGAGATCATACTGTCGTTTTGAGATTGCATCTAAGTACTGCATTTCGGACTCTTTTGTTGACTATGATGGCTACTCCATGTCTTCTAAGGGATTCCTGCCCCTAGTAGTAGATATAATGGTCATCTGAGTTAAATTCACCCATTCCAGTCCATTTTAGTTCACTGATTCCTAGAATGTCGAGGTTCACTCTTGCCATCTCCTGTTTGACCACTTCCAATTTGCCTTGATTCGTGGACCTAACATTCCAGGTTCCTATGCAATATTGCTCTTTACAGCATTGGACCTTGCTTCTATCACCAGTCACATCCACAACTGTGTATTGTTTTTGCTTTGGCTCCATCTCTTCATTCTTTCTGGAGTTATTTCTCTACTGATCTCCAGTAGCATATTGGGCACCTACTGACCTGGGGAGTTCCTCTTTCAGTATCCTGTCATTTTGCCTTTCATACTGTTCATGGGGTTCTCACGGCAAGAATACTGAAGTGGTTTGCCATTCCCTTCTCCAGTGGACCACATTCTGTCAGACCTCTCCACCATGACCCGCCCGTCTTGGGTGGCCCCACACGGCATGACTTAGTTTCATTGAGTTAGACAAGGCTGTGGTCCATGTGATCAGATTGACTAGTTTTCTGTGATTATGGTTTCAGTGTGTCTGCCTTCTGATTCCGTCTTGCAACACCTACTATCTCTCTTGGGTTTCTCTTACCTTGGACGTGGGATATCTCTTCACGGCTTCTCCAGCAAAGCACAGCTGCTGCTCCTTACTTTGTATGAGGGGTATCTCCTCACCGCCGCCCCTCCTGACCTTGAACATAGAGTAGCTCTTCTCAGCCCTCTCAGCCCATGCAGCCGCCGCTCCTTGGATGGACATCACTATTAGAATCACCTCACAGCTGTCAAAATGGCCATCATCAAAAAATCTGCAAACAATAAATGCTGGAGAGGGTGTGGAGAAAAAGGAACCCTCCTTTCTAAATCTTTCCTCTAAATCTAAATTGGAGCAACTACTATGGAGCAGTCCCTCTGCTGGGCATATATATCCAGAGATAACCAATGGATTGAAAGCACCCCAATCACCATTGCAGTGTAGTTTGTAAAAGCCAATACATGGAAAAACAAACTAAATGTCCATTGGCAGATGACTAGATAAAGAAATTATGGTGTACACACACACACACAAACACACACACACACACAGTGTAATACTGCTGCTGCTGCTGCTGCTGCTGCTAAGTTGCTTCAGTCGTGTCCAACTCTGTGCGACCCCAGAGACGGCAGCCCACCAGGCTCCCCCATCCCTGGGATTCTCTAGGCAAGAACACTGGAGTGGGTTGCCATTTCCTTCTCCACAATGTAATACTACTCAGCCATGAAAAAAGAATGAAATAATTCCATTTGCAGTAACACAGATGATACTAGAGATTATCATACATAGTGATGTAAGTCAGAGAAAGGCAAATATCATATGATATCACTTATATGTGGGGAAAGCTAAAAAATGATACAAATAAAAAACAGACTCACAGACTTAGAGAATGGATTTAGGGTTACTAGGAGGGAAGGGTGGGCAGGGAGACAGATTGGCATTTGTTACTGACATGTATACCCTGGTATATTTAAAATAGATAACCAGCAAAGCGGGCTTCCCTGATGGCACAGATGGTGAAGAATCCACTTGCAATGCAGGAGACCCTTATTGGATCCCTGCATCGGGAAGATCCCCTGGAGAAGCGAGCTACCCACTCCAGTAGTCTTGCTTGCAAAATACCATGAACAGAGGAGCCTTGTGGGCTGCAGTCCATGGGGGTCCCAAAGAGTTGGACACAACTGAGTGACTAAGCACATATACACACACACACAGATACACACACACACACACACACACACACACACACAGACACACACCAACAAGTACCTACTGTATAGCAGGGGGAACCCTGCTCAATACTCTGTAATAACCTACATGGTAAAAGATTATGTAGGAGGGTTCCATTTTCTCCATACTCTCTCCAGTATTTATTGTTTGTAGACTTTTTGATGATGGCCATTCTGACTGCTGTGAGGTGATTATCTCATTGCAGTTTTGATTTGTCTTTTTCTAATAGTGATGTTGAGTGTTTTTTAATGTGCCTCTTGGCCATCTGTATATCTTTTTTGGAGAAATGTCTGTTTAGATCTGCTGCTCATTTTTTGGTTTGGTTGTTTGGTTTTTTATAATATTGAGCTGCATGTGCTCAGTTTCTCAGCTGTGTCTGACTCTTTGTGGCCCCATGGACTGTAGCCTGCCAGACTCCTCTTCCCATGGAGGCTCATGAGCTATATGAGCTGTTTGTACATTTTGGAGATTAATCCTTTGTTGGTCACATCATTTACAAATATTTTCTCTCATTCTTTGGGTTGTCTTTTCATTTAGTTTATGGTTTCCTTTGCTGAGCAAAAGTTTTTGAGTTTGATTAGGTCCCATTTGTTTATTTTGTTTGTATTTCTCTTACTGTAGGAGACAGATCAAAATAGATATTGCTGGGATCTATGTCAGAAATTCGGAGAAGGCCCTGGTGACCCATTCAGTACTCTTGCTTGGAAAATCCCATGGATGGAGGAGCCTGGTAGGCTGCAGTCCATGGAGTCGCTAAGAGTCAGACACGACTGAGCGACTTCACTTTCACGTTTCACTTTCATGCATTGGAGAAGGAAATGGCAACCCACTCCAGTGTTCTTGCCTGGAGAATCCCAGGGACGGGGGAGCCTCGTGGGCTGCCGTCTGTGGGATCGCACAGAGTCGGACATGACTGATGTGACTTAGCAGTAGCAGCAGCAGCATGTCACAGATTGTTCTGCCTTTATTGTAGGGAGCTGAAGTGTTTTTTGTTACTTGATAATGCTTACCAAATATGTGTGAAAAGCAAAAATCTGATCTAAATTGTGAGGAGTTTTGATTAACCTCAGTTCAGTTTAGTTCAGTTGCTCAGTCGTGTCTGACTCTTTGTGACCTGCAGTAGGCCAGGCTTCCCTGTCCATCACACACTCCTGGAGCTCACTCAAACTCATGTCCATTGAGTCAGTGATGCCATCCAACCGTCTCATTCTCTGTCATCCCCTTCTCCTCCTAATTAACCTAGCCCAACTCTTTTTTTTAAAAGAAAATTGGATATTCCAATCTGAATAATGCTTTTTTTTTTTTAAGAACAATATCCACAGGAGTCTAACATAGACATGTTTAACTGAATATTACTGATACCCTCATAAAGTCTGGAAATGTAGCATATATTTAATATGTGAAGGTCTATATCCATATTGTTTTAAGTAAAGCAAATGTATAAAAGTGGAAGTTAGAATGCATACATTTATGAACAATTTTTTATTTTTAAAATAAGGAATCCTAAGAGTTCCTTCAATGGATTCTTCCTGTAGTGTTCTTTTGTAAACATTTAGTGAACATTTATCTTCATTTACAAAAACTTGTATATGTTTATAAAAAAGTGTATATTGGTACATATATTCCTTTTCAGGAACATATTTTTCCTGCTTATACTTTTTCTGTCTCTGCTATTAAGTGCCCTCTTCTGCAGTGAAATGATAGATTTTTAAAAAGCGTACATCAAGAAAAATCTACTGTAGTGCTTTTCATCAAAAAGTAACAATATTTTAATAAACACTGTCTCCCAGTCCTTATTAAAATACCACGAGAGTTCCAATGTACTCATTTAGAAAAAAATTGTAATGATTACATAGACGGAACTATTTTAATCAGCGTGATCATCATATATTTTTCTCATTAGAGAGATCTACATGGGAAAGAAAGTCTCAATTAGAAGGTTGCTTGGTGACCGTGGAATCTGAACATTAGTTAATCTTTGATAATGGGAATATTTCATAGTATCAAATCATTTTTGGCCTATTTTTTTAATCTTTACCCTCTCTTCTGTCCATAAAATTGAATCAATTTGTAGTAATACAGGCTATAAGAATTAGGGCATATCAACCATAAAGATAACAATTCTGAAAATTCAGTGTACAAATAAACAATAGTAAATGCAGTGTTTTGACATTTACAACAATATTTTGCAACCTTAACATTTGAATGTTCTAACAATTTCAGATGTCTATTTCTAGAATAAGCTTTCAGAATCTGATTACAGAATAGATGTCCAGCCTTTAAATGGATCATACTACACTGAACTTATAACTGTTGCCTATCACCCAAAGAAGTGTAAAAGAGCACAGTCTAGGCAAGAGAAGTCTTTAAAAAATAGATAACTTATAGCCAGTATGCAAGTATGATATCTAGCATTTGATTTCTGTGTTTCAGATACTGTTCACTTTACAGGTGTAATGTTGTTTCTATAGGTAGGAACCCATATGTTTTTAGAAGAGAAAGCTAAAGCTGTGTATGTTTATATGACTTACCTAAAATTTATAGTTAGTTAATGATGGGACTGTGGTATTTACCCCAGTAGTCCTAACTCCAGACTTCTTATCCTTACTTGGCCACATTGCATCTAAAAATACGTAAATGTTTTTCTAGCTTTCTTGGATTTGAAAATTGTGCTTACTGACAGTGTTCCAATTCCAACTGGAATTATCTCAGTTTTTTTTAACTTAGCCTTAAAAGCAGTGGAAGAGATCATTCCTAAAGTCATAGAAATTTCCAGCAGTCCTTATAGACCTGGCCCATTCTATAACTGCAAAAATACGTAATGGACAAGACAGTTGAGATGCAGAAGACTATAAGAATGAGATCCAAAGCATGGTGCTCCAGGCATTATTCTAGTGCTTTATGCATTTTATGTCATTTAATCCATACTGTGCAGTGGGCATTATTGCCTCCAGATAAAGAAACAGAGTAAGAGAACCCAACTGTGTGCTTTGGATACATTCAGTTCAGTTGCTCAGTCATGTTCGACACTTTGTGACCCCATGAACTGCAGCATGCCAGGCTTACCTGTCCATCACCAACTCCTGGACCTTGCTCAAACTCATATCCATGGAGTTAGTGATGCCATCCAACTGTCTCATTCTCTGTCATCCCATTCTCCTCCTGCCTTCAATCTTTCCCAGCATCAGGGTCTTTTCGATTGAGTCAGTTCTTCACCTCAGATGGCCAAAGTATTGGAGCTTCAGCTTTAGCATCAGTCCTTCCAATGAATATTCAGGACTGATTTCCTTTAGGATGGACTGGTTTAACTCCTTGCAGTCCAAGGGACTCTCAAGAGTCTCCAACACCACAGTTCAAAAGCATCAGTTCTCCATTGCTCAGCCTTCTTTATGGTCCAACTCTCACATCCATACAGACTACTGTAAAAATCATAGCTTTGATTAGACAGACCTTTGTTGGCAAAGTAATGTCTCTGCTTTTTAATATGCTGTATAGGTTGGTCATAGCTTTTCTTCCAAGGGGCAAGCATCTTTTAATTTCATGGCTGCAGTCACCATCTGCAGTGATTTTGGAGGCCCCCCAAAAATAAAGTCTGTCATTGTTTCCCTATCTATTTGCCATAAAGTAATGGGACTGGATGCCATTATCTTAGTTTTTTTTGAAAGTTTAGTTTTAGGCCAGCTTTTTCACTCTCCTCTCTCATCTTCATCAAGAGGCTCTTTAGTTCTTCTTTGCTTTTTGCCATAAGGGTGGTATCATCTGCATATCTGAGGTTATTAATATATCTCATGGTAATCTTGATTCCAGCTTGTGTTTCTTTCAGCCTGGCATTTCTCATGAAAGGAAAAGGCAAGTGAAGTCACTCAGTCATGTCCAACTCCTTGCAACCCCATGGACTGCAGCCTCCCAGGCTCCTCTGTCCATGGGATTTTCCAGGCAAGAGTAATGGAGCAGGTTGCCATTTCCTTCTCCAGGGGATCTTCCCGACAAGGGATTGAACCTGGGTCTCCTGCATTGCAGGCAGATGCTTTACCCTCTAAGCCACCAGGGAGAAGGTATTTCTCATGATGTACTCTGCATCTAAGTTAAATAAGCAAGGTGACAATATACAGCTTTGACATACTCCTTTCCCAATTTGGGACCAGTCAATTGTTCCATGTCCAGTTCTAACTGTTGCTTCTTCACCTGTATACAGGTTTCTCAGGAGTTGGGTAAAGTTGCCATTAGTCTCACCATAGAGCCGCTGCGCAGACAACCCACAAACTGTAGAACAATTATACCAAAGAAATTCTTGCACTGTTAAGAGAGTTATGGGACCTGCAAAGATTTCCCAACCTGGGGATCCAGCTAAGGGACTGAGAGTCCCCAGGGAATGTGACTTAGGAGGCCAAATCAACTTAATGTAGACTTTGGTTATGTTAAAATATTCATTCATCTATATAGTTTACAAATATTTGACCTGAATTGTGCCCACTGGTCCCAAGGTTATTGCTCTTTCCAATAATTACAGTCATATCCTAAAATGTTTACTGAGTGTTTGGCACTGCAGGCTCTTTGAGTAAGCTGTCATCAGAGTGTTTTTCTGGAGACAGTTATTATTAACCCTATATAAAGGATAAGAAGCTAGACTCAGAAAGATTAGTCATAAGAAATAAGTTTACATAGCTCACCTTGAGATTGCTGTGGTGGATTAATAAACAGTATAAGCAAAATGTGGATCACTAATAGTTTTACTTATTTATTGTTATAGAAGTTCATGGTAGTATTAATATTGGATATAAAACTTATTAGTACTTGAAAATTAACATGAGTTTAGCACATTGAGGACAGGGACCCTGCATAGTTTTCTTTTAATTTCTAAAACATGACACATAATGGCCACTCAATAGATATTTATAAAGAAGCAAACAAAATGTACTTGGTGTATTTAAAATGCAAATGAACAAAGCCGAGATTTATGGGTTATGATGGTGGAAAATTAGAGATTCATTTTGGGCTCTATAAGATACAGATTCTATTAATTTAAATACTTAGAAAACAAATCAGACAAGATAGATAGATAGATAGTTAAATAAATCTAAAGAGATTATAAATGAAATGTGGAGCCCTATGTCCATACTGCACTTTAAGCTGAATTTATGGCAGATACAGTTATGAAAGTTTATTTTATTAAAGTTTTATCAGACTGTCCATTCTTTTTTATTTTTTTTATTAAAGTATAATTGATTTACAATATTAGTTGCAGGTGTACAACATAATGACATAATATTTTTTATAGATTATATGCCAATTAAAGTTATTACAAAATAATGGCTATTTTTCCTTGTGCTGTACAATGTATCTTTGTTGCTTATTTATTTTATATATAGTAATTTGTATCTCTTAGTACCATAGCCCTCTGTGGCACCTCCTCTCTTTCCTCTCCCCCCGGTAATCACTAGTTGGTTCTTTATAACTGTGAGTCTATTCTGTTTTGTTGTGTTCATTAATTTGGTTTATATTTTAGATTCCACATGTGAGTGATAGCATGAGTATTTGTCTTTCTCTGTCTGACTTATTTCACTAAGAATAGTGCTCTCTAGGTCCATTCACACTGTTGCAAATGGCAGAATTCCATTTTTATATTGCTGAGTATATTCAGCATTTTATATTGCTAATATATATATTTCATTCTCTATATATGTATACACACACACACACACACACACCACATTTTCTTTAACTCCTCATCTGTTGATTGACACTTAGGCTGTTTTCATATCTTGGCTATTGTAAATAATGCTACTGTGAATATTGGGGTGCGTGTATCTTTTCATCTTAGTGTTTTCATTTTCTTCAGATATATACCTGGCTGTGGAATTGCTGGACCTTATGGTAGTTCTATGTTTTTTGGAAGCCTCAGTACTGTTTTCCATGATGAATTCACCAGTTGACAGTCCTACCACCAGTGTACAAAGGTTCCCTTTTCTCCACATCCTTGCCAACTTTTGTTGTTTGTCAACTTTTTAATATACTTAAAAAATAATAACTTATTTATTTTTGGCTATGCTGAGTCTTCACTGCTGCAAGTGGGCTTTTCTCTAGTTGAGGCAAACGGGGGCCAGTCTGCAGTTGCAATGTATGGGCTTCCCATTGCAGTGGCTTCTTTCGTAGTGGAGCACAGGCTCCAGAGCACGCAGGCTTCAGTAGTTGCAGCGAATGGGCTCAATAGTTGCAGTTCCTAGGGCTCTAGAGCACAGGCTTAATAGTTGTGGTTCTTGGGCTTAGTTGCTCCACAGCATGTGGGATCCTTCTGGAGGACGGATTGAACCAATGTCTGCTGCGTTGGCAGATGGATTCTTTACCACTGAGCCACCAGGAAAGAAGCCTTGTAAACTTTTGACACTAACCATTTTGACAGGTATGAGGTGTAATCTAATTGTGGTTTTGATTTTCACTTCTCTGATGATTAGTGATGTTGAACCTATTTTTCATGTTCCTGTGCCCATCTGTATGTCTTATTTGGAAAAATGTCAATTCAGGTTTTCTGTTTTTTTTTTTTTTATTGTGTTTATTTATTTTTATGTATTTGCAATTATGTATGAGCTGTTTATGTATTTTGGATATTAGCTCCATGTTGGTCATAGCATTTGAAAATATTTTCTCCCATTTAGTAGGTAGTCTTTTTGCTTTGGGATGGTTTTCTTTGCATTGCAAAAGCTTTTAAATTTTATTAGGTCCCATTTGTTTATTTTTGCTTTTATTTCTTTTGCCTTATGAGACAGATCCAAAAAAATGTTGCTACAATTTATGCCAAAGACCATTCTGCCTATGTTCTCTTCTAGGAGTTTAATAGTTTCAGGTCTTACATGTAAGTAGTTAATCCATTTTGAGTTTATTTTTGTATAATGTATGAGGAAGTTCTTATCTCACTCTTCTACATGTAGCTGTACAATCTTCTCATAACCACTTACTGAAAAGGCTGTCTTTTCTTTATTCTTGCCATCTCGTTGTAGACTAGTTGAGGCATAGGTGTATTTTGGGACTCTTTATTCTGTTCTAGTGATGCATCTATCTGTTTTTATGTTAGTATCATGCTGTTTTGATTATTGTAGTTTTGTAGTTTAGTGTGAAGTCAGGGAGCATGATACTTCCTGATTTGTTTTTTCTTCTCAAGACTCTTTTGGCAAGTCACGGTCTTTGTGGTTCCATATAAAGTTTAGGATTATATGTTCTAGTTCTATGGAAAATGTCATGGATATTTTGACAGGGATTACATTAAATCTGTAGATTGCTTTGGTAAATGTCCATTATAACAAAGTTAATTCTTCCAATCCAAGAGAAGGGGATTTCTATGCATCCTTTTCAAATTCCTTTATCAATGGTTTATAGTTTTTAGAATATGGGTCTTTCATTTCCTTTTTTTTTTTTCAATCACTAAGTCATGTCCAACTCTTTGTGACACCATGGACTGCAGCATGGGCTTCCCAGGTGGCTCAGTGGTAAACTCGCTTGCCAATGCAGGAGACATAAGAGACGCAGAGTTTGATCCCTGGGTTGGGAAGATCCCCTGAAGGAGGGCTTGGCAACCCACTCCAGTATTCTTGCCTGGAGAATTCCATGGACAGAGGAGCCTAGTGGGCTACAGTCCATAGGGTCACAAAGAATCGGACATGACTGAAGTGACTTAGCATGCTAGGCTTCCCTATCCTTCACTATTTCCTGGAGTTTGCTCAAACTCATGTCTTTTGAATTGGTGATGCCATATAAGGGATTGGGGGCAGGAGGAGAAGGGGACGACAGAGGATGAGATGGCTGGATGGCATCACTGACTCGATGGACGTGAGTCTGGGTGAACTCCGGGAGTTGGTGATGGACAGGGAGGCCTGGCGTGGTGCGATTCATGGGGTTGCAAAGAGTCGGACACGACTGAGCGACTGATCTGATCTGATCTGATCTGATAACCTCTCATCCTCTGTCACCCTCTTCTGCTTCTGCCCTCAGTCTTTTCTAGCATTAGAGTCTTTTCCAATGAGTTGACTGCTTGCATCAGGTTACCAAAGTATTGGAGATTCAGCTGCAGCAGCAGTCCTTCCAGTGAATATTCTGGGTTTGATTTCCTTTAGGATTGAGTGGTTTGATCTTGCTGTCCAAGGGAATCTCAAGAGCCTTCTCCAGCACTACATTTCAACAGCATGAATTCTTTGGCACTCAGCTTACTTTATGGTCCAACTCTCACATCCATACATGACTACTGGAGAAATCATAGTTTTGCCTATACAGACGATTGTTGGCAAAGTGATGTCTCTACTTTATAACACACTGTCTAGGTTTGTCATACCTTTTATCTAAGGAGCAAGTGTCTTTTAATTACGTGGCTGCAGTCATCATCCAGAGTAATTTTTCTTGTTTAGTTGCTCAGTCATGTCTGACTCTCTTCGTGACCTCATGGACCATAGCAAGGCAGGATTCCCTGTCCTTCAGCATCTCACATGAGCTCAAACTCAGATCCATTGAGTCAGTGATGCCATCCAACCGTCTTGTCCTCCGTTGTCTCCTTCACTTCCTGCCTTCAGTCTTTCCCTGCATCAGCATCAGTGGTTTTGGAGCCCCCCAAAATAAAATCTGTCACTGTTTCCTTTTTTCCCCCATCTATTTTCCATGAAGTGGTGGTACCATCATGGTGGTACCAGATGCTATGATCTTTTTTTTTTAAAACTTTACAATATTGTGTTAGTTTTGCCAAATATCAAAATGAATCCGCCACAGGTATACATGTGTTCCCCATCCTGAACCCTCCTCCCTCCTCCCTCCCCATACCCTCCCTCTGGGTCATCCCAGTGCACCAGCTCCAAGCATCCAGTATCATGCATCAAACCTGGACTGGCGACTCGTTTCATACATGATATTATACATGCTTCAATGCCATTCTCCCAGATCTTCCCACCCTCTCCCTCCCCCACAGAGTCCATAAGACTGTTCTATACATCAGTGTCTCTTTTGCTGTCTCGTACACAGGGTTATTGTTACCATCTTTCTAAATTCCATGTATATATGTGTTAGTATACTGTATTGGTGTTTTTCTTTCTGGCTTACTTCACTCTGTATAATAGGTTCCAGTTTCATCCACCTCATTAGAACTGATTCAAATGTATTCTTTTTAATGGCTGAGTAATACTCCAGCGTGTATATGTACCACAGCTTTCTTATCCATTCATCTGCTGATGGACATCTAGGTTGCTTCCATGTCCTGGCTATTATAAACAGTGCTGCGATGAACATTGGGGTACACGTGTCTCTTTCCCTTCTGGTTTCCTCGGTGTGTATGCCCAGCAGTGGGATTGCTGGATCATAAGGTAGTTTTATTTCCAGTTTTTTAAGGAATCTCTACACTGTTCTTCATAGTGGCTGTATTAGTTTGCATTCCCACCAGCAGTGTAAGAGGGTTCCCTTTTCTCCACACCCTCTCCAGCATTTATTGCTTGTAGATTTTTGGATCGCAGCCATTCTGACTGGCGTGAAATGGTACCTCATAGTGGTTTTGATTTGCATTTCTCTGATAATGAGTGATGTTGAGCATCTTTTCATGTGTTTGTTAGCCATCTGTATGTCTTCTTTGGAGAAATGTCTATGAATGTTGAGTTTTAAGTCAGCTTTTTCACTTCCCTCTTTCACCTTCCTTAAGAGGCTCTTTAGTTCCTCTTCATTTTCTGCCATTAAGATGATATCATCTGCATATCTGAGATTATTGATATTTCTCCTGGCAGTCTTGATTCCAGCTTGTGCTTCATCCAGCCCAGCGTTTCTCATGATGTACTCTGTATATAAATTAAATAAGCAGGGTGACACTATACAGCCTTGATGTACTCCTTTCCCAATTTTGATCCAGTCTGTTGTTCCATGTCTGATTCTGACTGTTGGTTCTTGACCGGCATGCAGGTTTCTCAGGAGGCAGGTATGGTGGTTTCGTATTCTTGTCTCTTCAAGAATTTTCCACAGTTTGTTGTTATCCACACAGTTTGTTGTTGTCCACATAGTCAAAGGCTTTAGTATAGTCAGTGAATAATAAGTATATGTTTTTCTGGAGTTCCCTTGCTTTTTCTCTGATCCAGCGGATGTTGACAATTTGAAATATGGTTCCTCTGCCTTTTTTCAATCCAGCTTGTACATCTGGAAGCTCTCAGTTTATGTACTGTTGCAGCCTAGATTGAAGGATTTTGAGCATTACGTTGCTAGCATATGAAAAGAATGCAAGTGTACAGTAGTTTGAGCATTCTTTGGTATTGCCCTCTTTGGGACTGGAATGAAAACAGACCTTTTCCAGTCCTGTGGCCACTGCTAAGTTTTCCAAATCTGCTGGGATATTAAGTGCAGCACTTTAACAGCAAAATCTTTTTAGGATTTGGAATAGTTCAACTGGAATTCAATCACCTCCACTAACTTTCTTTGTAGTAATGCTTCCTAAGGCCCACTTGACTTCACAATCCAGGATGCCTGTCTCTAGGTGAGTGACCATACTGTTGTGGTTATCCAGGTTATTAAGACATTTTTTGTGCAGTTCTTCTGTGTATTGCTACCTCCTCTTCTTATTCTCTTCTGCTTCTGTTTCTTGCCATTTCTGTCCTTTATTGTACCCATCTTTGCATGAAATGTTCCTTTGATATCTCTAATTTTCTTGAGGAGATTTCTAGTCTTTCCCATTCTGTTGTTTTCCCTTGGTTAAGTTTATTTCTAGGTACTTAATTTCTTTTGGTGGGATTGTTTCCTTAACTTTATGAGTGTTCATAATTATTATATAGAAAGCAATATTGTAAAGTTTAAAAATAAAATAAAATTAAAAAAAAAAGAAAACAGATTTCTGTATATTAGTCTTGTAGCATGCAACTTTGCTTGCTAGAATTCATTTATTCTAATTGTATTTTTGTGGAAACCTTGTGATTTTCTACATATAGTATTGTCATCTGAAAATTTTGGCAGTTTTACTTCTTGCCTTCTAATTTTGATGTCTTTTATTTCTATTTCTTATCTGATTTCTGTGGCTAGGACTTCCAATAATATGTTAAATAAAAGTGTTGAGAATGGACATCCTTGTCTTTTATTGGTTTTAGAGGAAAAATTGTATTATTGTAGAATTTAATGTTTGGTTTGGCTTTATCATAAATGGCCTTTATTATGTTGATTTTTATTCCCTCTTACCAACTTTGATGAGAGTTTTTTAATCATGAATGGATATTGAAGTTTGTCAAATGCTTTTTCAGTATCTAATAAGATGATCATGTAATTTTCCACCTTTTTTTTTTAATATGGTGTGTCACATTGATGGATTTGCAAATATTGAACCATTCTTGAATCCCTGGAATAAATCCCACTTGATTATGGTGTATGATTCTTTCTATGTTTGAATATTTTATCAGTTTTAAATAAGGAGTGCCAAAACTGTTTCTTCAATAAATATATAGTATATATCAATATCTATAGCTGTATAAGGAGACAATTTATAAGGAATTGACTCATGTAGTTATGCATACATGTTAAGTCACTTCAGTCCTTTCCGACTCTTTGTGACCTGTAGCCTGCCAGGGTCCTCTGTCCATAAGATTCTTCAGGAAAAGCATATTGATGTGACTTGCCATGCCCTTCTTCAGGGGATCTTCCTGACCCAGGGAAGGGTGTTTCTTACATCTTCTGTGTTTCTTACATCTCCTGCACTGGCAGGTACATTCTTTACCTTTAGTGCCACCTGAGAAACCCCCAACAGTTAATCTCTAGATCTGCAGTTGGTAAGCTAGCTACCCAGAAAAGTCAATGATGTAAGTTCCACTTTGAGTCAAAATCATCAAAATCAAACTAGATGTACAAAAGGTTTAATGGACCAAGCACATGTGAAGGATAAAGAGGAGGGAGCAGAAGTAGCCTTGGAGATTCTTCAAACTGCAATAAATATCTGACATCGATTTCAGAAGAAAGGGGAGGGAGAATTGGGTGGAAAGAAGCTCAGACAGCAGAATCATTTAAAAAGTATTAGCCAGTCCAGAGGCTATTTCTCAAGCAAAAGTTGGAGCTACTTAAGGAATTCCATGCTTGGTAGGCTCCTGATTCTAGGAGCCCCTTCGTGTTCAGTCATTGACTGGGAGCAGGCTGGGGAAGAGTTCTCAATATGAATACTATAATGGATTCCAAGGTGCAGCAGCTAGAGGCTGTCAATCATTTATGCTCTCCACAACTAGTGTTATTGAAAGAAGATATGAGTGTAGCAGCTATATGGTTGCCCCACATATACATGCCATGTTTTACTCAATGGGATCATAGTATATTCTTATACAGTATGTGTTTGGCACTTGAAAACTTGTCATAAAAGAGTTTCATAATGTTTCTGATGCTAAAATATCAATTGTGTGTCTCTAACACAATTTAACTAGCTAATCCAATATCTAAATTATTGAGAAATATTTTATATCTATGAGTACTTTGGGCTTCCCTGTATCTCAGATAGCAAAGAATCTGCCTGCAATGTGGAAGACTCGGGTTCGATCCATGTGTTGGGAAGGTTCCCTGGGGAAGGAAATGGCTACCCACTCCAGTATTCTTGCCTGGAGAATTCCATGGACAGAGGAGCCTAGGGAACTACTGTCCATGGGGGCACAAGGAGTCCGACATGACTAAGTGACTTCACTTTCACTTTTTCTCTCCTTTTAGTCAAAAATGAATGATAGTGACAACATCCACTGGATTGATCTCTTTGCTATCCAAGGCACTCTAGAATACTTTATTTCTCTTGCCAGAGTTTGGGTGGTGGTTAGGATTGCTAAGTTTGCTGAACATTTATAGATAATTAAACATTTCTATTTGTCTATCTGAGCACTTAATATTCCTGTCAAGAATATTAAGATTATTTTTATCATTATTGAATGAAGGATTTTGAATTTTCATCCTGAGTTGATATGTTAATTCTGAATTTAATTGCCTTACAAAAGAGGTCCCCTTAATACATTCCATATTGTGTTTTCTCAGTAACCATAGCCCAATTTGTTTTTCTGATATCCTTATTTATCCATCTTATTTTAAATATATAATTTCCCCTTCACCTCTGTAGGGCTTCTTTGCTGGCTCAGTAGTAAAGAATTTGCCTGGAATGCAGGAGATGTGAGTTTGATCCCTGGGTCAGGAAGATCTCTTGGAGAATGAAAGGATTAACCCACTCCAGTATTCTTACCTGGAAAATCCTGTGGACAGAGGAGCCCAGTTGGGTATAATCCATGGGGTCTTGAAAGAGTCCAACATGACTAGTAGCTAAAAAGCAAACAACCACTTCTATCGATAGTAATTCTTTTTTTAAAATATTTAAAAAATGTATACCATTTAAGAAATCTTTATTGAATTTGTTGCAATGTTGTTTCTGTTTTATGTTTTGATTTTTGGGTCAGGAGGCACGTGGGATCTTAGCTCCCTGACCAGGAATGGAACCCACAACCCCTGCATTGGAAGGCAAAGTTTTATCCACTGGACCACGGGGGAAGTCCCAAGAATGTTCCTGTATTTCAGATAACTTATGTTTTATGATCTTTAATTTTTGTGAACAAATAGACCTTTATGGTTTTATATTGAGGAGAAAGAACTTGTAATCTCTTGGCCATTTTGAAGTTCTTAAAGGAATTACACCAAAGTTAGTATTATTGGTATATAGTCATTTTATATGTACATATTGCCAGAGCAATGTAATGTAATTAGCTTTATTTTTCAAACTTTGCCGTTTTGAATGGATTTCAACATGGGTATTATATTAAAAAGCTGCATTGAAGAATGGTTAAATTTAAAATAATACATATGTTGTCTGTGCAGATATATACATTTATTTGTATATTTGCATATAAAAGTTGGAGAAATCACAATTAATTATTTAAAACCAACCTGGTGAATTTGTGATAAATGTTTATGTATCATCAACATAAAATTAGAGTTAGTTAATACTTTTTTCTAGAATATAATGACATAGCAATAAAACTGTTAATAGATTATATCAAATAATTTTAAAGACACATCTGCTTATATTGCTTTATTTTAAAAAAATGCCAGCAGAGTAGTTCAGCAGACATGTACTGGGCCCATAAAAAAATGCCAGTGTAAGAAGCTATCAGAAATTAAAATCAAATATTCTGTAGTCTACTGTAAGGTTATGTTCAGGGTTAATTCAAAATCAAATGTATCTTACTGAGTGCAGCAAGGAGAGGACATTTCATACTGAATGCTGAATCTAGCTGTTTTACTCTATGAAATATTAATTACTTGATCTTAAGGATAATATCTTTTATAGTACTTCTATAAGAGAAATAATTTTGTCATCATTGTGTTTCATTTTCCTGATTGAGTAGATACATAGAATAAAATGCACTGCCATCTTCTGACAGTCACATTTTGAGGCTCTGATTAAATGCTTCTATTGTAATCTTAAAGTATTTTTAGCCTTTCAGATACAGGTCTCTGTATGCTGTAAGCCTTCAGATATTTAACAGCAATGTACTTAACTTCATTGGCTGTTCAGCAGCTCTAAATGTTTTAGAACCCTGATGTTTTAGCATTCACCTTTAAATTATTTCACTTATGACCATAGCCTAATATTTAAAATTGCAATCACTTGATAAAATATAGCTCTAATAAACATAGCAATTATCATCATAATGAAATTGACAATGGCCATCATTCATTTTAAAATTATGGTATTTCATGGTATATGATTCAATATAAAGTATCAAAACAGATTTTTTAAAGAAAGAATAAAATCAGTCCTCTTCTGTCTCCTGCACATTCTCTTCCTTCTTTCCTTTGACATTTATTTCCTTCATAATTGTTATTACAGAACTTAATAATTGTCATTCAGTTTAGTTCAGTAGCTCAATCATGTCTGACTTTTTGTGACCCCACAGACTGCAGCACACCAGGCTTCCCTGTCCATCACCAACTTCTGGAGCTTGCTTGAACTTATGTCCATCAAGTTGGTGATACCATCCAACCGTCTATCCTCTGTCATCCCCTTCTCCTCCCACCTTCAATCTTTCCCAGCATCAGGGTCTTTTCCGATGAGTTAGTTCTTCCCCTCAGGTGGCCAAAGTATTGGAGCTTCAACTTTAGCATCAGTCCCTCCAATGAATATTCAAGACTGATTTCCTTTAGGATTGACTAGTTTGATCTGCTTGCAGTCCACAGGACTCAAGAGTCTTCTCCAACACCACAGTTCAAAAGCATCAGTTCTTCAGTGCTTAGCTTTCTTTATGGTTCAACTCTCACATCCATACATGACTCTACTAGAAAAACCATAGCTTTGACTATATGAACTTTTATTGGCAAAGTAATGTCTCTGCTTTTTAATATGCTGTCTACGTTTGTCATAGTTTTTCTTTCAAGGAGCAAGTGTCTTTTAATTTCATGGCTGCACCCACCATTTGCAGTGATTTTGGAGCCCAAGGAAATAAAAGTCTGTCCCTGTTGCCATTGTTTCCCCATCTATTTGCCATGAAGTGGTGGAACCAGATGCCATGATCTTAGTTTTTTCAATGTTTAATTTTAAGCCAGCTTTTTCACTCTCCTCTTTCACTTTTGTCAAGAGGCTCTTCAGTTCCTCTTTGCTTTCTGCCATAACAGTAGTGTCATCTGCATATCTGAGTTTATTGATATTTCTCCCAGAAATCTTGATTTTGTCATTGTTTAGTTGCTCTAAAAATTATCATTAGAGAAATAAACTTGACTGCTGTGTGGTTTAGAAAACTCATGAAATTATTTCCTCTACATTGTTTGTAAATCACTGTTGATTTCAAGAAAGTATGATATCTACATCTATATGTTCCAAAAACAGATTTTTAAATTGGGATCTTTAATCAGATCAAATATTTTTCTTTATGGTTTTTATTTTATAGTAATGCATTTTCCTGCTAATTCACAAAAATAAATTTTTAGTTAATATAACACAAAATCAATTGTCATATTTCATTATCTCCCAAATATGCATAACTTTGCCTCTTCACTGAAAAACACATTGTCAGGTTGAGTTCAGAACGTGAGGGAAATTCTTTCTGTTCTATAATCCAACTTAGCAGAGGTAGTGATTTTGTGTTTAGAGCAACAGAAGTGTATTTTGCACTTAGAGCAACAGAAGTAATTTTCCCAGGAACAAGAAGTAATGTGCATAGAAGGGAGGAAGGGAAGGAGGCATCTCTGCATTGTTTCAGGTTGTTGAGTCTTACTAGCTGTATTTGATGGGAGTAAAGGTAGCCTGTGTGTAAGGTAGCCCTCCCTCCATTTTTAAGGGTAATGCAAATAAAAATGTTTGTAGGTAGATACTACTCATATATGTTTTGTAACATTGGACCCAATTAAGGTAACACTTCAACATCATTTTGTGCCCAAATTCCACACTGCTGCTACTTCCTACCTCATTTAACTTTGAGTGAAAAGAATTTATCTTGGAGTAGAGCTTTACCCAGGCTTTAAGAAAGAACATGGAGGAGGTACCATGAGACTTCTCCTCCATTTGGTAGATTCATGACATTGGGTATGGAAGTCATAATGGCAAACAATAAAAAAAACTACTAGGGATTTGTAGAGTACTGGGCTTTGAAAAGTTCATTAAAAACACATTGAACAATCTTTTTCATACTGTGTATAACACTTCATAGTGTAACACTTTGTATTACTTACTCATTATGTTCATTTGAACAGATGTTATCACATCTGTTTTGCTGTTGAGGAAGCTAAGACTTGAGTGATGGGGAAGGGAGGAATAAATAGGTAGAACACAGACGATTTTTAGGGCAGTGAAAATACATTATGTGATACCATAATAATAGGTGCATGTCATTGTAAATTTGTCCAAACACATAGAATTATAAAGCGTGTTAAGAGTTTGGGGCAAATCTGTGATTGGCCATCAGTGATATTTACAACATCTTGAATCTAAGACCATAGCTTTAATAATTATGTAATATTCTAGCCTACAACTTAGGATATCCCAACATTTTTATTGATTGTGTTTATTTCCTCAGCCTTTGATGTAGCAGAAAATGTATTTAACTTTTCTGAAAAGTTAAATTTACTTTTCTGAGTTAGAAAAGTAAATGTATTAACTTTTCTAACTCAAATTACACTGAAAAATTCTCTTGTATGAATTCGGAACTAAGGAAAAGGAGGAGAAAGAGTAACCGAGCTGTTGCTGAAAAGCAGAGCTGGTAGAATATAGGTTAAGGAGGTGAAAATTTGATGTCTTTGGCTGGTAGTTTGAAAGTCATGTGCTTAATTACTTTAATGACCCTAGGGTTTTTTTTTTTTTTTTTGTACTTTTTTTGTAAGAATAAGTTTACATCTGAAAGAGCCCAGATTATGGTGGAAATACAAAGCACATAGACTGCTGATTTTCCCTCCATTGACCCTCTGACTATAGCACATATAGATTATGTGTTATAATCTATATGGCACTTTTTCCCACTGAGCCACTGAGCTTGGCTAGACCTCACAACTATTCTCAGTATTTCAAGTAGGCCCTCTAATTAAATTGAGCTTGAGGTGAAAACTGTTTTCCATTTTGGGTGTGATGTAGTCTAGTCATTATTGGAATGTATTAAACTGAGGTGAATATAAAAGTACAGGTGCCTGTATTCTGCTGGATAAGTTGTATTCTGAAATTTTCTGGAATAAAAATAGGTAGACTACATGTAAATACTTCTGTCAGTGTGCTGTTGGAATTTGAGAAAGAAAAGGATGACTTCCCCCATGGGTTAGTGGTAAAGACTCCACCTGCAGTACAGGAGCCACAGGAGATGTGGGTTCAATCCCTGGGTTGGATAGATCCCTTGGAGGGAATGACAACCCACTACAATAGTCTTGCCTGGAGAATCCCATGGATGGAGGAGCCCATCAGTCTGCAGTCCATGGACTTGCAAAGAGTTGGACATGACTGAAGCAAATTAGCATGGACATAAGAATGTGGGTCATATGGCAATCCACTATGAAAACTAAGGTATGGAATCTAAGTGCTACTAATGTTCATTATGTACTGGAAGTAGTAGCCATATAGCAGTGATTAAAAATGAAAAACAAAAAAGTTTCCTAGGAATGTATTGGAATCCTCAAGATGAATAGAATAGAAATTGAATCAAAGAACTAGCATTGTACTTCTGCCATTTCCATAATGAAAACAAATCTTGGGTTAAGTTCTTTTCTTTGTCTTACTGTACTGTTTCCTATATATATATATATATATATATATTTAATTTGTGGATGTAACTGGGACATATCAGCACAAAGCAACTAAGAGAAATTATTCTCCATTCAACTAATATGTGGACAGCCATGCCTACCTACTTCTGCTTCTAATGATTAGTGTAATCCACAGGTTGTAATATGATACAGAGTTTTAGAAACCCACCCTCTAGATGTAACTTACTTTCTGAAGTAGCTGTGTCTAGTATTATTGTGTGAATGATAGTCAATATTAAGAGTTTATTGTGAAATGAATCTTTGGTATTTTCTCTGCCAAGGTAATCTAGGCAAAGAATCTAAAATTCTCATGCTGTTTAAAAATGATAATAGTCAAGGGGCTTTTTTTTTTCCCCAAGTAAATTCATATCAGAGTGCCATAAATACTCTTCAGAAGCCCATCTATAAAATATGAAGTAAAAGGGGATTTCCTAAACAACATGAAGAAAGAGACAATTTCTAAAAATTTGTAAAAGGAGATTATAAACTCGTCAGGTTTATTAATCTTGCATATTTCAAGAATCTGAGGACCGAAAGAGTAAAGCCACTGTTCCACATCTATTAGATTATGATGACAAATGTTTTTGCCTGTGGAAAATATTTCTCTGATCAAGTACTAAGGTCATATCACACCCTGTCTCTTTGTGCCTCTCTCCGCCCCCCTCTCCTTTGCTACCTCTCCTTCCTTCCTCTCTGTCCTGCATCTTCTTTTATTCTTTCCTCTTTTTTTTTTTTTTCACAAGTACTAATTGAATGCAGCATTAAGCAATGCCACAGCTTTGGATAGACTGGAGGAAAGGGAACAGGAATACTGTGCTGTTTTTTTATCATGTAGCTACAGGGCCTGCCTTACTCCCAATAAATGGGCCTGTTTTTGAGAGTTGAAGTTTGTGAACTCACACGAGATAACCAAGAAAGTAGAAATCTAGAGGCTATAAATCACACATAACCTAGACCCTCACTTACATGTGCACATACAATTTTCCAAATATCATCTGTCCTTCAGTAAGAGTTCATGTACTATTGAAGCCTGGCTTGGAGAATTTTGAGCATTACTTTGCTAGTGTGTGAGATGAGTGCAACTGTGCAGTAGTTTGAAGATTCTTTAGCATGGCCTTTCTTTGGGATTGGAATGAAAACTGACCTTTTCCAGTCCTGTGGCCACTGCTGAATTTTCCAAATTTGCTGGCATATTGAGTGCAGCACTTTCACAGCATCATCTTTTAGAATTTGAAATTGTTCAACTGGAATTCCATCACCTCCACTAGCTTTGTTCATAGTGATGCTTCCTAAGGCCCACTTGCCTTCGCATTCCAGGATATCTGTCTCTAAGTGAGTTATCACACCATCGTGATTATCTGGGTTGTGGAGATCCTTTTTGTATAGTTCTGTGTATTCTTGCCACCTCTTCTTAATATCTTCTGCTTCTGCACAGTTCAGTTCAGTTCAGTTCAGTCGCTCAGTCATGTCTGACTCTTTGCGACCCCATGAATCACAGCACACCAGGCCTCCCTGTCCATCACCAACTCCCGGAGTTCACTCAAACTCATGTCCATCGAGTCGGTGATGCCATCCAGCCATCTCATCCTCTCTTGTCCTCTTCTGCTCCTGCCCCCAATCCCTCCCAGCATCAGAGTCTTTTCCAATGAGTCAACTCTTTGCATAAGGTGGCTAAAGAATTGGAGTTTCAGCTTTAGCATCAGTCCTTCCAATGAACATCCAGGACTGATCTCCTTTAGAATGGACTGGTTGGATCTCCTTGCAGTCCAAGGGATTCTCAAGAGTCTTCTCCAACACCACACTTCAAAAGCATCAATTCTTCGCTGCTCAGCTTTCTTCACAGTCCAACTCTCACATCCATACATGACTACTGGAAAAACCATAGCCTTGACTAGACAAGCCTTTGTTGGCAAAGTAATGTCTCTGCTTTTGAATATGCTATCTAGGTTGGTCATAACTTTCCTTCCAAGGAGTAAGCGTCTTTTAATTTCCTGGCTGCAATCACCATCTGCAGTGATTTTTGAGCCCCAAAAATAAAGTCTGACACTGTTTCCACTGTTTCTCCATCTATGTCCCATGAAGTGATGCTTCTGTTAGGTCCATATGATTTCTGTTCTTTACTGTGTCCATCTTTGCATGAAATATTCCCTTGGTATCTTTAATTTTTTTGAAGACATCTCTAGTCTTTCCCGTTCTATTTTTTTCTTCTATTTCTTTTTACTGATCACTGAGGAAGGCTTTCTTATTTCTCCCTGCTATTCTTTAGAAGTCTGCATTCAAATGAGTATATCTTTCCTTTTCTGCTTTGCCTTTCACTTCTCTTCTTTTCATAGCTGTCTGTAAGGCCTCCTCAGACAACCATTTTGCCTTTTTGCATTTCTTTTTCTTGGGGATGGTCTTGATCACTGCCTCCTGTACAATGTCATGAACCTCTGTCCATAGTTCTCAGGCACTGTCCATCAGATGTAATCCCTTGCAACTATTTGTCATTTCCACTGTATAGCTTCCACACTAGCAAAGTAATGCTCGAAATTCTCCAAGCCAGGCTTCAGCAGTACATGAACCGTGAAATTCCAGATGTTTAAACTGGATTTAGAAAAGGCAGAAGAACCAGAGATCAATTGCCAACATCTGCTGGATCTTTGAAAAAGCAAGAGAGTTCCAGAAAAACTTCTATTTCTGCTTTATTGACTAGTCCAAAGCCTTTGACTGTGTGGATCACAACAAACTGTGGAAAATTCTTAAAGAGATGAGAATACCAGACCACCTGACCTGCCTCCTGAGAAATCTGTATGCATGTCAAGAAGCAACAGTTAGAACTGGACATGGAACAACAGACTGGTTCCAAATCGAGAAAGACGTACCACAAGGCTGTATATTGTCACCCTGCTTTTTTTTTTTTTTAAACTTTACATAATTGTATTAGTTTTGCCAAATATCAAAATGAATCCGCCACAGTTACACATGTGTTCCCCATCCTGAACCCTCCTCCCTCCTCCCTCCCCATACCATCCCTCTGGGTCGTCCCAGTGCACTAGCCCCAAGCATCTAGTATCGTGCATCGAACCTGGACTGGCAAGGCTGTATATTGTCACCCTGCTTATTTAACTTGTATGCAGAGTACATCATGAGAAATGTTGGACTAGATGAAGCACAAGCTGGAATGAAGATTGCTGGGAGAAATATCAGTAACCTCAGACATGCAGATGACACCACACTTACGGCAGAAAGCAAAGAACTAAAGAGCCTCTTGATGAAAGTGAAAGAGGAGAGTGAAAAAGTTGGCTTAAAACTCAACATTCAGAAAACTAAGATCTCGGAATCTGGGCCCATCACTTCATGGCAAATAGATGGGGAAAGAGTAGAAACAGTGACAGACTTTATTATTTGGGGAATCCAAAATCACTGCAGATGGTTATCTCAGCCATGAAATTAAAAGACACTTGCTCCTTGGAAGAAAAGGTATGACCAATCTAGACAGCACATTAAAAAGCAGAGACATTACTTTGCCAACAAAGGTCCATCTAGTCAAGGCTATGATTTTTCCAGTAGTCATGTATGGATGTGAGAGTTGGACTATAAAGAAAGCTGAGCAATGAAGAATTGATGCTATTGAACTGTGGTGTTGGAGAAAACTCTTGAGAATCCCTTGAACTGCAAGGAGTTCCAAGCAATCTATCCTAAAGGAAATCAGTCCTGAATATTTATTGGAAGGACTGATGCTGAAGCTGAAACTCCAATACTTTTGCCACCTGATGTAAAGAACTGACTCATTTGAAAAGACCATGATGCTGCTCAGAAAGATTGCAGGCAGGAGAAGAAGGGGACAACAGAGGATGAAATAGTTGGATGGCATCACTGACTCAATGGACATGAGTTTGAGTAAACCCCGGGAGTTGGTGATGGACAGAGAGGCCTGGCATGCTGCATTCCATGGGGTTGCAAAGAGTTGGACATGACTGAGTGAGTGAACTGAACTGACTCAGTGACAGTTACCACAGTTACTACTTCCCAAGTTATAAAAGTACAATAGGAAAGACAGATCCTTCTGATTGGGAGAATGTCTTTAACCTGTTGATCTAAATATTTTATCACAGTGGTTGAATAACCACTGGAACATTTCCAATAAGGCAGAGATAAAACCTTAGAGTCATGTTTCAGCACAGGTCATTATGTTAGCAGTTCCATCCTTTTTGCTTTACAAATAACATGATCACATTATACAGCCCTGCTGCTGCTGCTGCTAAGTTGCTTCAGTCGTGTCTGACTCTGTGCGACCCCATAGACGGAAGCCCACCAGGCTCCCCCGTCCCTAGGATTCTCCAGGCGAGAACACTGGAGTGGGTTGCCATTTCCTCCTCCAATGCATGAAAGTGAAAAGTGAAAGGGAAGTCGCTCAGTCGTGTCCGACTCTTAGCGACCCCATGGACTATAGCCTACCTGGCTCCTCCATCCATGAGATTTTCCAGGCAAGAGTACTGGAGTGGGGTGCCATTGCCTTATACAGCCCAGTTTTTGTTAAAAATTATTTTGAAATTAAGTAGGGGAAAACATTTGAAATCCTTTACTTACATATGATTGTACTGTTTTCCATGTTGAAAAATATTTTAAAAACAGTGGTATCATTTTGTTTACTCAACAAATCTAGCAATGTGTCATATAAATGTTAAGAATTCCCTGCATATTTTATATATATATTTGACTTTTGCTGATTTGGGTTAAATAGCTTCTCTCCTACCGTATTTCCCTTGACCAAATATTTTTTTAAAAATTTATCTCTTAATGGGAAAATAGAGAAAAAAGTCATAATCATTAGTAAAACAATGGGAATGAATCACTGTCCTTCTCAAGTCTATTTTTCTCTGAGTTAGCTTTTCTTATTACAGTATTGAAAATCTGAAAACTATGAATAGTAACTGGCCCATTCAAAACATATGTATGAATACATAAATGTCAATTACTTCATAAACCTGAACTTTTAAACTTGAATATAAGCAGAACTATGTAACTGAGACAGCATTAGTTTATTCACTGGGAAAAAATCTAACTTGAGTCGCCATGGGGATACCATGACAAAAGTGTCTGTTTGGCTGCATTTTACTCTCACACATTTTGATTGGATAAAACACTGTATTTCCTAAACCAAATTTTAAAGATGATTGGGCAAAGCTTTCTTGTATCAGCAGTACTGGGCTCAGACACCAGCATATGAAATTCAATTTTGGGGAACTAGGAACCATATGGTATCTTGGTTTTATAAATCAGCTTAATTGCATCTGCATACCAAGTAGACTTGAGTAAATACTTTTCAGTGCTTTTTAGTTGCTGATACTCACTTATAAAGCTTTTATTTCAGTTTCACTAAAAGTTATCTCTTACTGTACTTGGTTTATATATTGCTTATCATATTATGCCATGTTATTTCTTTTTATGCTTAATAAGAGCTTTGTTTTATGTGTCTGTTTTTCTTAAGTAAATGTAACTAACTATTAATCACTTGGTTGTGTCTGACTCTTTGTGACCCTATGGACTATAGACATCCCAGCTCCTCAGTCCATGGGATTCTCCAGGCAAGAATACTGGAGTGGATAGCCATTTCCTTCTCCAGGGGATCTTCCCAACCCAGGGATCGAACCTGGATCTCCTGCATTGCAGGCAGATTCTTTATTTATTGTCTGAGCTAATGTAAAGATGCCAATCCTTCTAAAAAGTAGGTTAAATTATATATAATGTATGTAAACATATGTTGTATATATATATATTTATTGTTGCCAATAGTTAATATCTATAATGCAGCCTAACAAATCAATGACTTTTAATTTATTGACATTAGTGTTTTTAAAACATTTTAAATGGTTAAATAAATGTATGTATAGGTATAGAACTGAAAATTCAGATTTATACTCATTGAAATAATTGATGTTTCAGATGCTCATCTCAACTTAGCCAGATTATCATATCAGCAGGGGTCTTTTCAGTTCAGTTCAATTGCTCAGTCGTGTCTGACTCTTGGTGACCCAATGGACTGCAGCACGCCAGGCCTCCCTGTCCATCACCAACTCTCAGAGTCTACTCAAACTCATGTCCATTGAGTCGGTGATGCCATCCAGCCATCTCATCCTCTGTCATCCCTTTCTCCTCCTGCCCTCCATCCTTCCCAGCATCAGGGTCTTTTCAAATGAGCCAGTACTTTGTATTAGGTGGCAATAGTGTTGGAGTTTCAGCTTCAGCATCAGTCCTTCCAGTAAATATTCAGGACTCTAGGATGGACTGGTTGGATCTCCTTGCAGTCCAAGGGACTCTCAAGAGTCTTCTCCAACACCACAGTTCAAAAGCATCAATTCTAGCTCTGTGAAAAATACCATTGGTAGCTTGATAGGAATTGCATTGAATCTATAGATTGCTTTTGGTAGCATACTCATTTTCACTATATTGATTCTTCCAATCCATGAACACAGAATATTTTTCCATCTATTAGTGTCCTCTTTGATATCTTTCTCCAGTGTTTTATAGTTTTCTATATATAGGTCTTTTGTTTCTTTAGGTAGATATATTCCTAAGTATTTTATTCTTTTCATTGTGATGGTGAATGGAATTGTTTCCTGACTTCAGGCTCTACTACAAAGCCACAGTCATCAAGTATGGTACTGGCACAAAGACAGGAATATAGATCAATGGAACAAAATAGAAAGCCCAGAGATAAATCCATGCACCTGTGGACACCTTATCTTTGACAAAGAGGCAAGAATATACAATGGAGAAAAAACAATCTCTTTAACAAGTGGTGCTGGGAAAACTGGTCAACCACTTGTAAAAGAATGAAACTAGAACACTTTCTAACACCATACACAAAAATAAACTAAAAATGGAGTAAAGATCTAAATATAAGACCAGAAACTACAAAACTCCAAGAGGAGAACGTAGGCAAAGTACTCTCTGCCATAAATCACAGCAGGATCCTCTATGACCCACCTCCCAGAATATTGGAAATAAAAGCAAAAATAAATGGGACCTAATTAAAATTAAAAGCTTCTGCACAACAAAGGAAACTATAAGCAAGGTGAAAAGACAGCCTTCAGAATAGGAGAAAATAATAGCAAATGAAGCAATGGACAAAGAATTAATCTCAAAAATATACAAGCAACTCCTGCAGCTCAACTCCAGAAAAAATAAACAACCCAATCAAAAAATGGGCCAAAGAACTAAACAGACATTTCTCCAAAGAAGACATAGAGATGGCTAACAAACACATGAAAAGATGCTCAACATCACTCATTATCAGAGAAATGCACATCAAAACCACAATGAGGTACTATTTCACACCAGTCAGAATGGCTGCGATCCAAAAGTCTACAAGCAATAAATGCTGGAGAGGGTGCAGAGAAAAGGGAACCCTCTTACACTGTTGGTGGGAATGCAAACTAGTACAGCCACTATGGAGGACCAGTGTGGAGATTCCTTAAAAAACTGGAAATAGAACTGCTTTGCTGCTGCTGCTAAGTCGCTTCAGTCGTGTCCGACTCTGTGCGACCCCATAGACGGCAGCCCACTAGGCTCCCCCGTCCCTGGGATTCTCCAGGCAAGAACACCAGAGTGGGTTGCCATTTCCTTATGATCCAGCAATCCCACTGCTGGGCGTATACACCGAAGAAACCAGAATTGAAAGAAACACATATACCCCAAAGTTCATTGCAGCACTGTTTATAATAGCCAGGACATGGAAGCAACCTAGATGTCCGTCAGCAGACGAATGGATAAGAAAGCTGTGGTACATATACACAATGGAGTATTACTCAGCCATTAAAAAGAATACATTTGAATCAGTTCTAATGAGGTGGATGAAACTGGAGCCTAGTATACAGAGTGAGATAAGCCAGAAAGACAAACATCAATACAGTATACTAACGCATATATATGGAATTTAGAAAGACGGTAATGATAACCCTGTTTGTGAGACAGCAAAAGAGACACAGATGTATAGAACAGTCTTCTGGACTCTGTGGGAGAGGACGAGGGTGGGATGATTTTGGAGAATGGCATTGAAACATGTATATTGTCATATGTGAAATGAATTACCAGTCCAGGTTTGATGCAGGATACAGGAAGCTTGGGGCTGGTGCACTGGGATGACCCAGAGGGATGGTATGGGGAGGGAGGTGGGAGGGAGGTTCAGGATGGGGAACACGTGTACACCCGTGGCAGATTCATTTCAATGTATGGCAAACCAATACAATATTGTAATTAGCCTCCAATTAAATAAATTTATATATAAAAAAAGCATCAATTCTTCACTGCTCAGCTTTCTTTATAATCCAACTCTCACATACATACATGACTACTGGAAAACCCATAGCTTTGACTAGATGGACCTTTGTTGGCAAAGTAATGTCTCTGCTTTTTAATGTGCTGTCTAGTTTGGTCATAGCTTTTCTTCCAAGGAGTAAGCGTCTTTTAATTTCATGGCTGCAGTCACCATCTGTGGTGATTTTGGAGCCCCCAAAAATAAAGTCTGCCACTTTTCTACTCTTTCCCCATCTATTTGCCATGAAGTGATGGGACCAGATGCCATGATCTTAGTTTTCTGAATGTTGAGTTTTAAGCCAACTTTTCACTCCTCTCTTTCACTTTCATCAAGAGGGTCTTTAGTTCTTCTTTGCTTTCTGCCATAATGGTGGTATCATCTGCATATCTGAGGTTACTGATATTTCTCCCAGCAATCTTGATTCCAGATTGTGCTTCATTGAGCCCAGTGTTTGTCATGATGTACTACTCTGAATACAGGTTAAATAAGCAGGGTGATAATATACAGCCTTGATGTTCTCCTTTTTCTATTTGGAACCAGTTTGTTGTTCATGTCCAGTTCTAATTGTTACATCTTGACCTGCATACAGATTTCTTAGGAGGTAGGTCAGGTGGTCTGGTATTCCCAACTCTTTAAGAATTGTCCACAGTTTGTTATGATCTACACATTAAAGGCTTTGGCCTAGTTAATAAAGCAGAAATAGATGTTTTTCTGGAACTCTCTTGCTTTTTCAATGATCCAGCAGATGTTGGCAATTGATCTCTGGCTCTTCTGCCTTTTCTAAATCCAGCTTGAACATCTGGAAGTTCACGGTTCACATACTGCTGAAGCCTGGCTTGCGGAATTTTGAGCATTACTTTGCTAGTGTGTAAGAGGAGGGCTCTGTTACAAATCCCTACGTATTATTATTCAACACCTGTTGAATAATAAAAACCCTGTTCTTTTTAAATTGCTGTAGAGTCCGTGTGGGATTCTGTTGTGGCTCAGCTTGTAAAAAATCCACCTGCAATGCGGGAGACTTGGGTTCAATCCCTGGCTTAGGAAGAACCCCTGGAGAAGGGAAAGGCTACCCACTCTAGTATTCTGGCCTGGAGAAACCCATGGACTGTATAGTCCATGGGGTCGCAAAGAGTCAGAGATGACTGAGAGGCAGTTTTCTTTACACTTCTTGGAGATAGCTGAGAGATAAGTAAAGGAGTTGTATAGTTCATGCAGGAGATGTTTTGAGTACTATATTTCAAAAGTTTCAGATTAAGGCCCATTACTATGTTCAATTCATTTTTAGATCCTATTGATGCTATTGATAGTTTTGTATGCAGAAAATAAGGGGTGGGTGAGTGCTAAATGATCAAAGTTAGGAAAGCCTTTGGTGTAAAATAGTAAAATGATTGTCATGCAGTATTTCTCTAGGGTTGCTTTCTCCACTCCTAAAAATAAATGTTTTAGGTTTACTTGGATATTTATTTCCCATTTATTTCTTCCCTGCAGTCTATTGTATGAGAAGTGAGAGACCATTATTTGGTGATAACAAGTTATTTCTGTGGCATTATCTTTCAAGTGAACTTCCTAGTGAATCTTCTTTTTCATAGAAACCCTAATACTTCATAGAATTTGTGATTTAAAACTATTCCACCATTTTGATATGACTTTAGAATCCGATTACATTTTGCATGATTCTGTTACTTATATTCTACTAAATATCTCTATTAAATGGAATTTATAATATTTGGGTTAAATCCTTTTTAATTCTTTTCTTGTATTTTGCAATTTCATTGTTTATACTAGGAAATGAAGCAGGCATTATTACTTCAGTTAAATTGATAATTAAATTTCAATGAAGCAAAAAATGATTAATTTGGGTCATTAATTTATAGAATTCTTACATCAATTTTTTGATAAATACTTTCTTTATAAATATTTTTCCAATGATGACAGTTAACTAAAGAGAATAATTTGCTTCTAATTAAAAAGTATGTTATTCTCAGGCAGTGTGAACTTTTGAAGCTTTATTTAACTTAAATTCAATGTACATTTATTATGGATATATTCTTTGAGACTAGTGCTGTGTTGTTTCCTCTGAGAAAATTCATGCTCATGACATTCAAAGACACCTGCACTATAGTCCCAAATTTTATCTCATTCTGGTGTCACCCCTTTGCATCTTATGTTAGTCGTTAAATTAGTACAGTACACAATACCCAAATCCTGTATGCACATAGAGTTTTTTGTTTGTTGATCAGTTTCTTTGTCCAGTGGTTATCAAAGTGTGGTCTAGAACTAGCAGCGTCAACATCGGGGAATGTATTAAAAATGCTTAAAGCTACTGTATCAAACCTACTGTTTCAGAAACTGTGAGGTCGGGATTCGATAATTTCTGTGTTAAAAAGCCCTCTAGGTTATTCTGATTCTCATGAATACTAAGATTTAGTACTAACACTTAAAAATATAGATGAACTAAACATAAAAAGGAACTTAGAAACATTTAGAGAAGTAACAGGCAAAATTTCACCTGCTATTAGAAAAAAAATTTTTTTTCACAGTGTAAAACATTGAAAAATAATGGAGGATGTGAATGTTTCAGATTACATAAAAACAAAACTTTCAAAATATTAAAATATCAAAATTGAAATAGGAAAATGCTTAAATATTAAGGCTCCCTGGTATCTCAGATGGTAAAGAATCTGCTTACAATGCCAGAGACCTGGGTTTGATCCCTGGGTCAGAAAGATCCCCTGGAGAAGGAAATGGCAACCCATTCCAGTATTCTTGCCTGGAGAATTCCATGGACAGAGGAGCTTGGCAAACTGCAGTCCATGGGGTCGCAAAGAGTTGGGCATGACTGAGCAGCTAACACAAATAGGCAAAATTTCGCCTTCTATTAGGAAAGACACTTTTCCCAGTGTAAAACACTGAAAAATAATGAGGATGTGAATGTTTCAGATTATATATAAACAAAACATTCAAAATGTTAAAATATCAAAAGTGAAACAGGAAAATACTTAAATATTATGAAGAACTATGTTCTTAATATTAAAGAGCACTTAACATATCAGTGAGGAATAAAAAGAAAAACTCCTAAAGAAAAACAGGAAAAGAGTACGATGTACTGTGCTTTAAAAAATAATTCTAATTTAATAAAAAATATAAAAGAGATTCAGATCTATGTTCTTAGTTTGCTTAGTTCATCAGAATGTGAAAACAGAACACAGTTTTAATAAGATGCACACTACTATAAGAAACGTCTAGATTTTCTAGGGCTCATGTTTCAAAAGGTGGAAATTTTTAAAACATTACTAAAATCAGTAGAAATTTTGCATTTTTTTATGGTGAGTAGAAAGAATCTTCTCATAAGTTAGAAATCATGTTGCTAGTGCTTGTTCTGCTGTTTGATAGCAAGTAATTACCTCATATTAGCTTCCAAATTCTTCCTTGGTTAGCTTAGATCAATGGTGTTCAATCTTTAGCATGCATCAATGCATCAGAATCATTTGGGTCTCTTGGAAATTGTGTAGATTTTAGGAGGAGACACCCACAGATTCTGATTAAGCATTTCTGTAGATGTGCTCCCAATATTTGAATTTCTAATGATTTTCCAGGTGATGCTGGCGCTGCTGGACTGGGAATATATTTTGAGAACAACTGGCTTTAATGATCATTAGTTAGACTCAGGGTTTTATACCTCTTACATCCCATGGCCTAACAAGTAGATAGAAGAAAGAGAAGAGCATCCTCATTGTTTAACCTAAAACATAATGCAGACATTTTTAAAAAGTTAGTTGTATATATACTATACAGTATAGTTGCTATATAATATGTTATAAGTTACATGTATGTCATATAGTAACTCATAATTTTTAAAGCTTATACTCCTTGTATAGTTTTTATAAAATATTGGCTATATTGTGAGGTATATCCAATATGTGAGGTATATTGTGAGGTAGCTTATTTTATACCTAATAGTTTGTATCTATTATTCCTCTACCCTTGTTATTACCCCTCCCCACTTCCCTCTCCTGACTGGTAGCCACTTGTTCGTTCTCTGTATCTGTGAGTCTGCTGTTTTGGGGTTATGTCCACTAGTTTTGTTGTATTTTTTATATTCCTCACATATGTGATATCATACAGTATTTGTCTTTGACTGACTTAATCACTTAACATAATGCCCTCCAAGTTGATTTATGTTCTTGCAAATACAAAATTTAATTTCTTATGGCTGAAAAATATTCCTGTTGTGTGTATACCCTATATATGTATTCATTTAATTGTTGATGGACACTTAGTTTGCTTCTATGTCTTGGCAGTTGTAAATAATGCTTCTATGAACATTGAGTGCATATATCTTTTTAAATTAGCATTTTTGTTTTTGGATAGTCCTATGGTAGTTCTATTTTTAGATTTTTGAGACCCCTACATAGTTTTCCACAGTGGCTGCACCAATTTAATTTCTCACTCACAGTAAATGAGGGTTCCCTTTTCTACACATCCCTACCAACATTTGTTTTTTGTATTCTTTTTGATGATAGCCATCTGACAGTTGTGTGGTGATAGCTCATTGTGGTTTTGATTTGCATTTCCCAGATGATTAGTGATGTTGAGCATCTCTTCAATGAATGATTATTGAATAAATGAACTCCTCAATCCCTGAAATCTCAAAAACTTTAGGAAGACCATTTGGGCTCAACTATTCATGCCTTTGTATGCTTCTTTATTAAATGTCTATTTCTCCAGTCTGTATAATTTTCTTTTCTTCTCAGAACAATAATTTTATTAATTCAAGCTGGATTTAGAAAAGGCAGAGGAACCAGAGATCAAATTGCCAACATCTACTGGATCACTGAAAAAGCAAAAGAGTTCCAGAAAAATATCTACTTTTGCTTTATTGACTATGCCAAAGCCTTTGACTGCATAGATTGCAACAAACTGTGGAAAATTCTTAAAGAGATAGGAATACCAGACCACCTGACCTGCCTCCTGAGAAATCTGTATGCAGGTCGAGAAGCAACAGTTAGAACTGGACATGGAACAGCAGACTGGTTCCAAATCAGGAAAGGAGTATTTCAAGGCTGTATATTGTCACCCTGCTTATTTAACTTATATGCAGAGTACATCATGAGAAGTGCTAGGCTGGATGAAGCACAAGCTGGAATCAAGATTGCTGGGAGAAATATCAATAACCTCAGATATGCAGAGGACACCACCCTTATGGCAGAAAGTGAAGAAGAATGAAAGAGCCTTTTTATGAAAGTGAAAGAGGAGAGTGAAAAAGTTGGCTTAAAACTCAACATTCAGAAAACTAAGATCATGGCATCTGGCCCCCTCACATCATGGCAAATAGATGGGAAAAGAGTAGAAACAGTTACAGACTTTATTTTGGGGGGCTCCAAAATCACTGCAGATGGTGATTGTATCCATGAAATTAAAAGACACTTACTTCTTGGAAGAAAAGCTATGACCAACCTATACAGCATATTAAAAAGCAGAGACATTACCACCAAAGGTCCATCTAGTCAAAGCTATGGTTTTTCCAGTAGTCATGTATGTATGTGAGAGTTGGACTGTACAGAAAGCTGAGCACCAAAGAATCGATGCTTTTGAACTGTGGTGTTGGAGAAGACTCTTTTGAGTCCCTTGGACTGGAAGGATATCCAAGCAATCAATCCTAAAGGAAATCAGTCCTGAATGTTCTTTGGAAGGATTGATGCTGAAGCTGAAACTCCAATACTTTGGCCGCCTGATGTGAAGAATTGACTCATTGGAAAAGACCCTGATGCTGGGAAGGATTGAGGGCGGGAGGAGAAGGGGATGACAGAGGATGAGATGGTTGGATGGCATTACTAACACGATGGACATGAGTTTGAGGAGGCTCTGGGAGTTGGTAAGGGCAGGGAAGCCTGGCTTGCTGTTGTTCATGGAGTTGCAGAGTCGGAGATGACTGAGCGACTCAACCGAACCAAACTGAACAGTATCGTTGACATTTGGTCTCTGTTTCTTTTTGTATTAGTTTAGTTAATGAAATACTTTTTTTAAGAGCAAAAGGGAGCAGTTTATATGTATTTTGCATTCTCCTTTATGTCTGCTAAAGATCCCTCACTTTGTAGGAGCTTTTAATACAACGTTTGCTGAATTATTTGGGCTTCCCTGGTGGCTCAGTGCGTAAAAAAATCTGCCTGCAATACATGAAATTCAGAAGATGCAGGTTTGATCTCTGGGTTAGGAAGATCCCCTGCTGGAGGGCATGGCAACCCACTGTATTCATGCCTGGAGAAGTCCATGGACAGAGCAGCCTGCTGGACTATAGTTCATGAGGTCGCAAAGAGTTGGACCCTACTGAAGTGACTGAGCACAGGAACATGCTAGATCATTCACTTGTGAACAGACTTACGTTCTTTGGAAATGTCCTGTGTCTGTGTCAGTACTTTTCACCTTGTTGCCTGCTTTCTTCACTTGATTTCTCAAACTGCTACTGCTCTTACTCTGTCTATGTGGCCTTAAGTGAATTAATCACTGCAGAGTGGGAGAGACACATCTTGTGGACAAATAAACATAATTAGACACTTGTGTGTCTGGTGGCTGCAGCCATAGTGTGTATGACACTCTAATCTCCTGAAAGAGTTTCTAGGCTTCAAAACAACTTCACTGCTTACCATGAAGAGATTTACACATAGGAGTTTGGTCCAACTGCACTGGTAATAGAAGCAATACAGCTTTCAGGCTGAAGTCCAGTACATCACATAGAGTTCTTCCATTAACAAAAACTCAAAAACCTGAGTGAGCCCCAAACAGAGGAATTTAATGCTCTCTAATGATTATTTAGTAATAAAGTGGATTAGTTCCTTTATAATACTATAGTCTAAAATTGCTTTTTTAAAAACTGTATAAAATGATTAAAACTACCTAAATGTTAAACCATAAGTAATTCATGGTGACTGGGGAGTTTGTCCTTGTTGCCTTTGCTGGAAATGCTCTTCCCACTGATCTTCATTCACCTCAAACATCCCACCTCCACACTTTCCCCTTCACTTGTTATCGCTTTACTGCAATACTGCAATTATTTTTTGTGTAATATAGAGACTGTTCAAGATGATTTATCTTGTTCATTTGATTTCTTGTTTATATTCTGTCTACCTCGTTGAAATAGTTGCTCCATCAAAAAAGGTCCTTTTGTCCCTTACTCTCTTTTGCATCTTTTGTGCTTAGGAGACTGTGTGGCTCCCATTTTTGAATTATTTGAATAAAAGAATCCACTGGGCACTTTGTATATGCAATACCAGTAGTATTCAGAATGGAGTATAATAACCAGGGTCTCAGAAACTCCTCCTGGACTATATAGAAATACATATCTGTAAGATAATTAATTTCTCAACCTTCAATTTCTAGTTGTGATTTTCTATACAGTTTCCTTGCTTGAGAAACTTCTGACATTTGCCAGTTCATCTTCCTAACTTTGCCTTTGACAATCTCCTATTCTACACAAAGAAAAATAAAAAGGCAAACTTCTCATCTCTTTTGAATCTTTCTAGGATTCATTCCCCAATCTTTAAAAATCTCCAGAATATCAATCAGAGGCTTAATTCCTCAAGGAGTCCCTTGAACACTTTCTAAAGAGATGTTTGAGGGGTTGGTGTCTTATTTCATAGAGGCAATATTCTGAGTCATTTCCTCCTTCCTCCTTCCACCTTCCCTCCTCCTTTTGCTATTGTATCCAGAAATAAGTAAGTGAAAATATTGACTTATTATTAGCAAGTTTATTTGATGATTTAAGTCTTTTCTCCTGAAGAAAAATCTTCACTGGTTGGTTGGCTTGACAATGAAGATTGCTTTTTATAATTAGATTTTAATGAAATATATTTACATATCTTTTCTTTAAAGCAAATGAAATAAATGTGTTGCTTGACAGTATTAATGATAATATATTTAAAGCATATATAGCATATATAGACAGAAAAATATATCTTTTGCCATTTTTAAACTAATGGAAAATTGTTAGTGGTTAAAGTGTGCTAAGGATCACATAGTTTTTCAGTTTAGTAGAACAAGTTTGAAATTATTGTGCAAATACTCATAATGTGATCAACATAAAATTAATATTTCAGCATAAAATGCACTTGAATAGAAGAAAAATAAAGAAAGTTTATCTTTCACTTAGAATATTCAGATTTATTACCTGTCTCTTTCCTCACTTCTAGGCTAGCAGTTCAGTTCTTTTACCTAAGGGTTGTGAAAGATTATGAGGCAAAAATACTGGAGTGGGTAGCCATTCCCTTCTCCAAGGGATCTTCCTGACCCGGGGATAGAACCTGGGTCTTCTGCATTGCAGATAGATTCTCTACCTTCTGAGCCACCAGGGAAGCTTCCCTTCCCCGGATTCTACTTAGATAAACACTTATCCAGATATACCCTATCTTAAGGTGTAGCTCACATAGAAACAAAGAAGTCTTATTAAGTGAAAATTTTGAAAAGTGTATTGCTTCAATAGATTTACCTTTCAAAGCTTCAAATTCTTGATATGGATAGGTTTCTATTTCAGATTCTTAAAATATAAAAGTTGGATTTACTTTCCACAATTTTGTGCCAGTATAAATTGCTGACATTTATTGTCTGCTTTGTCTCTGTTGCACATAAGTATAAGTACTTAGCTCATTTAATCCTCATAATCGTTGATTCTGTTATGGTGGGTGCTGTTTATTTTCTCATTTCACATACTGTGACACTGAGGCCAAGAGAGAGACCAAGTATTAATACTTTATTCACCATTAATGAATGTGGAAGCCAGAATCCAAACTATAAATGTGGATTCAGAAATTTAACCGATATAGGAAAAAAAACAGAATGAGATTTTAAGATGTTGAGAAGAAAACCAAAAAATATTATGAAACAACTGTGACATTCATCAGTAATCCATTATATTATTATTTATGAATAGTATATTTGTTGTTGTTATTCAGTCACTAAGTCATGTTCGACTCTTTGTAACCCCATGGACTGCAGCATGCCAGGCTTCCCTGTCTTTCACTATCTCCAGGAGTTTGCTCAAATTCATGTCCGTTAAATTGATAATGCTGTCTAACCATCTCATCCTCTGCCACCCTCTTCTCCTTTTGTTTTCTGTTTCCCAGCATCAAGATCTTTTCCAGTGAGTCACCTCTTTGCATCAGGTGGGCAAAGTGTTGGAGCTTCAGCTTCAGTCTTTCCAATGAATATTCTGTTCAAGATCGATTTCCTTTAGGATTGACTGGTTTGATTTCCTTGTAGTCTTCTCCAGCACCTCAATTCGAAAGCATCGATTTTCTTTTCTTGGCACTCAGCCTTCTTAATGGTCCAAACATGAAAGAGGAGAGTGAAAAAGTTGGCCTAAAGCTCAACATTCAGAAAACTAAGATCATGGCATCCGGTCCCATCACTTCATGGTAAATAGATGGGGAAATAGTGGAAACAGTGGCTGACTTTGTTTTTCTGGGGTCCAGAATCACTGCACATGGTGATTGCAGCCATGAAATTAAAAGACGCTTATTCCTTGGAAGGAAAGTTATAACCAACCTAGACAGCATATTCAAAAGCAGAGACATTACTTTGTCAACAGAGGTCCATCTAGTCAAGGCTATGATTTTTCCAGTAGTTATGTATGGATGTGTGAGTTATATAGACTATAGACTATAGACTTTGGGCTATAAAGAAAGCTGAGCACTGAAGAATTGATGCTTTTGAACTCTGGTGCTGGAGAAGACTCTCGAGAGTCCCTCAGACTGCAAGGACATCCAACCAGTCCATCCTAAAGGAGATCAGTCCTGGGTGTTCATTGGAAAGACTGATGTTGAAGCTGAAACTCGAGTACTTTGGCCACCTGATGCGAAGAGCTGACTCACTGGAAAAGACCCTGATGTTGGGAAAGATTGAAGGCAGGAGGAGAAGGGGACGACAGAGGATGAGATGGTTGGATGGCATCACCAACTCAATGGACATGGGTTTGGGTGGACTCCGGGAGTTGGTGATGGACTGGGAGGCCTGGAGTGCTGCAGTTCATGAGGTTGCAAAGAATCGGACACGACTGAGCGACTGAACTGAACTGAACTCATATCTCTACATGACTACTGGAAAAACGATAGATTTGACTATACAAACCGTTGTTAGCAAAATGAGGTCTCAACTTTTTAATACGCTGTATAGGTTTGTCATGCTTTTCCTACCAAGGAGTAAGCATCTTTTAATTTTATGGCTGCAATCACTGTCCGCAGTGATTTTGGAGTCCGAGAAAATATAGCCTGTCACTGCTTCCACTTTTTCCCCTTCTATTTGCTGTGAAGTGATGGGACTGGATGCTATGATCTTAGTTTTTTGAATGTTGAGTTTTAAGCCAGCTTTTACACTCTCCTCTTTCCCCCTTATCAAGAGGCTTTTTAGTTCCTTCTCACTTTCTGTCATTAGGGTGGTTTCATCTGCATATCTTAGATTGTTATTTGTCCCAGCAATCTTGATTCCAGCTTGTGCTTCCTCCAGCCCAGCATTTCTCATGATGTCCTCTGCATAGAAGTTAAATAAGCAGGTGACAGTACACAGCCTTGACACACTCCTTTCCCGATTTGGAACCAGTCAGTAGTTTCATGTATGACTCTAGCTATTGCTTCTTGACTCACATACAGGTTTCTTAGGAGACATAAGGTGGTCTGTATTCCCATCTATCTAAGAATTTTCCACAGTTTGCTGGGATCTGTACAGTCAAAGGCTTTTGTGTAGCAAATGAAGCAGATGTAGATGATTTTCTGAGATTCCCTTGTTTTTTCTATGTTCCAACAAATGTTGGCAATTTGATCTCTGGTTCCTTGCCTTTTCTAAACCCAGGTTATACATCTGGAAGTTCTTGGTTCATGTACTGCTGAAGCCTAGCTTGAAGGATTTTATGCATAACATTACTCAAAATGAGAGCATTTGTATAGTAGTTTGAACATTCTTTGGCATTGCTCTTTGGGACTGGAATGAAAACTGACCTTTTCTCAGTGTATACAGTATTTTATCCCATGACATGGTATTCCGGTACCGTTATGTGGTTTCTTCATAAACACGGCAAGCAGGGACCCCTATAGGTTCTACTTTCGGGTTCTGGAAGACTTTCTCTTTGTTATATGGTATTCTTTCTTCAATCTTTTTTTTTTTTTCTTCAATCTTTTTAATCTTGCATGCCTGCTTCTTTGTTTGAAGATTTTATTATGAATCACAAAATGTTCTCAGATGCTACATATGCCTTTGTTTAATATTCAGTCTTGGACATGCAGCTGTTAGCCTTGGAAAGTCTGTAGGATGACAACACCATTTCTCTCTTTCCCATCTCCCATCCTCTCTGTCTCCCTCTGTCTCTCTCTTTCTTGTGAACTCAACACTTTGTACATTCTTGGCTAATGGGTTGCATTTTCTCTGCAAAATTAATACTCCTTGTGAACTGTGTTTAACTTAAGAGTCATTTAGAACTCCTCTTGATTACCTGGCAGTGGCTTTGTCATTGGAATACTGATTTGGAATAGTATCTAACGTAATGTGCTGTGCTTAGTCTGTCCGACTCTTTGTGACCCCTTGGACTGCAGCCTGCCAGGCTCCTCTGTCCATGGGGATCCTCCAGGCAAGAACACTGGAGTGGGCTGCCATGCCTTCCTCCCGGGGATCCTCCCAACCCAGGGGTGGAACCCCAGTCTCCTACATTGCAGGTGGATTCTTTACCAACTGAGCCACACTGGAAGCCACCAGTGGAATAGTATGCCACTCCTGATTACACATTCTTAGGGTAGCAATAGCATTAAAAGTAATGTTATTTAATACTTTATTATTGTCACTCTATTTTGTGCATTCAGGCAGGATATAAATTCAAAATTTGTCTTCACCATCAGAAATACATCATTCAAATCTCATCTTTACTTCTCAGACTTCAAACTTGTTGATCTGATAATAATTATTATTACCTAACAAAGTTTTTAGGAAATTAAAACAATGTATGTACTCACTAAATGTGAAATCACCTCTTTCAGTGATATATGACTAAGAAGAAAGCCACATAAATGAAACAATAAACAACTTTTATGTTAACATAGCCTCTGGTAAAATAAATTTATTTTAATGTTACACAAAAATGGTAAGAATATATCAGATGCTTACAGAGCAAGAGTCTGTTTGTTTGTTTGAAATAAGGACAGTCTGGCAATGACAGAGTCTCTTCTTTTGTTTGGATTAGTTAATTCCATTATCAGGAACACTGAACTCTATAAATGTTAGTACAGCTATTTGTTTGTCTTTGAATGAGGTACTTGACCAATCTGGATTTCAGTTTCTTTATCCTCAAAGAGAAATACACCTTTCAAATGTAAAATTCTATGCAGTAGTTATTCACTGTGGCAGAACTCAGAATTTCCAAGATGCAAAATCTCCATCTAGTGGCAGTTTAAGTCAGGCACATCACATTTGCTACCAGGTACTACAGCTAGAACCCTTCTGGCATACACATAGGTCCTTCTCTCCTGGGTTCTTTCTTACTAATTGTTCTAGCAAATTAAGATTATATAAATCAGTATAAATTCAGCATCAGTTAGTCATTCCTTATAGTGGCCACTGATTCAGGATCATGGGCTTAAAAGAAGACAACTTAGCAAATTTATTAGCAAAGTTTAAGTTCTTTTTTTTTAAGAAATAGGCTGAATTTATTACATCCCTTTGTTGTAATAAGTTACATAATTCCTCCTAAAATAAATAAAATTTTAAATTAAAGAACAAATTAAAAATAAAATTTACTTTAATATGCTTATTAATTATGGCTTGAGAGTAAATCTATTAATTGTCTTAACATTAGACATTTCTACAGATTTAAAATTTATCTTGATGTAATCTGAAGTAATTTCAATCTGATACTGTATTACAACAGAGACTTTTATTACTAAAATATATATCAGTCATGCCTTTTCCCCCTGGATTCTAAAAATTGTTCTGATTTATGAATTACAATATCCAGCATTTTGAATAATAAAAGTTAGAACAATGTGTATGATTCGTTCAAGTTCAGTGATCACATTGGCAAATACAAGTGGAAGAAAGAAACTTATTATCATTTTTCTAAATTTGTGTAATGAACAGACTTCATTCTCAGATATGTTTTTACTCTCTTTTTTATAAAGTACACTACATCTATTTGTGGCAGTAATCCATAGGACATTATTTTTACCTTCCTACTTATGGGACAACACTGAATCTAGTTTGTTACTAACTTTGAAATAGAAAAAAAATGATATTCACAATGACATTTTATTGTCAGATGTGTGTGTATTGTACATTTCACAGATTGTATGCTTGTATTTTAACAAATTAGAGGGCCTCACAGAATTCATCTATTTCCTCCTGAGCTTTATGAACAGATAAGCAGTTCAAGAAATATAACATTCACAGACATATTATGAAGTAATGTCATTGAAGAATGTGACCATTATATGCTGAGTTCAAAAACAACACTTAGAAAAAAAGAACAAATCTAAGATTCTGTTTTTAAAGCAATTCTAAAAGATTATGTACTTCGTGGCAACATGTAAGTGACTGGAAATTGGTATATTCTTAATATGCTGCCATTTGCATTATAAGGAATATGACTTAATAAATCAGTATTTATAACAAAAGCATGGCAATAATGATTTGCAGATATGCTCATTTCTTTTTTTTTCCCCCCTCTTAGTAAACCAATACTGACTGTCAGTTTATTGGCCTCACATTCCTATTTGGACGAACCATATATTGACATATTCGATCCTGTATTATTCTCTATGCTTATTTGTATCATCAGGTGTTTATATTACTTATGTTTTGTACACAGATCCATACATACACATATTTATGAACAGTGAGTATAGTAACCTTTAAATTAATCTCTTAATCTGTTTTCTGATTTGTATTTCAAAATTTCTTTTCCTCCAGTTTTTGTATCATCTTACACTGACATATAATTTTCTTTTTCTTATTTATATTTGTGACTGTGACTGTTCTATGCAGTGGTATAAGAAAAACTGTAAAGTGATAGAATTTACAACATACAATAGGAACAAGATATGCTACCAGCTTTATACACATTGTGCACTATTATCAATATTTTTCCTATGAGGCACCATATGATCTGTTATTTCAAAAATGATGACAAAAAGCTATTGGCAAATAAATAGTACATTTGAATTGATATATATGAATATGAATTTCCTCTAATAGATGCCTTATTATATAGTCTGCATACAAAGAGAAAAACTAAAAATCTCTTTTGCTGTTATTATTAGTTTCAAACTTTCAAGTTAAGAATTGGCTTCTTCCATCAATTTAAAAGACAGGCTTTTTGGAGTGAAGTTGTTCAGTCACTAAGGTGTGTCTGACTCTTTGCGACCCCATGAACTGCAGCATGCCATGCTTCCCTTTCCTTCACTGTTTGCAGGAGTTTGTTCAAACTCACATCCATTGAGACAGTGATGCCATCCAACCATCTCATCTTCTGCCATCCCCTTCTCCTCTTGCCCTCAACCTTTGCCAGCATCAGGGTCATTTCCAATGAGTTGGCTCTTTGCATCAGGTAGTTTTGATACTTTGTATCAAAATATTGGAGAATCAGCTTCAGCATCAGTCCTTCCAATGAATATTCAGGGCTGATTTCCTTTAGGATTGATTCAGTTCAGTTCAGTTCAGTTGTTCAGTCATGTCTGACTCTTTGTGACCTGATGAATCGCAGTACGCCAGGCTCCCTGTCCATCACCAATTGCCGGAGTTCACTCAGACTCATGTCCATCGAGTCGTTGATGCCATCCAGCCATCTCATCCTCTGTCGTGCCCTTCTCCTCCTGCCCCCAATCCCTCCCAGCATCAGGGTCTTTTCCGATAAGTCAACTCTTTGCATGAGGTGGCCAGAGTATTGGAGTTTCAGCTTTAGCATCAGTCCTTCCAGGGAACACCCAGGACTGATCTCTTTTAGAATGGACTGGTTGGATCTCCTTGCAGTCCAAGGGACTCTCAAGAGTCTTCTCCAACACCACAGTTCAAAAGCATCAATTCTTCGGCGCTCAGCTTTCTTCACAGTCCAACTCTCACATCCATCCTTGACCACTGGAAAAACCATAGCCTTGACTAGATGGACCTTTGTTGGCAAAGTAATGTCTCTGCTTTTGAATATGCTATCTAGGTTGGTCATAACTTTCCTTCCACGGTGTAAGTGTCTTTTAATTTCATGGCTGCAGTCACCATCTGCAGTGATTTTGGAGCCCCAAAAAATAAAGTCTGACACTGTTTCCAATGTTTCCCAATCTATTTGCCATGACGTGAGGGGACCAGATGTCATGATCTTGATTTTCTGAATGTTGAGCTTTAGGCCAACTTTTTCACTCTCCTCTTTCACTTTCATCAAGAAGCTCTTTAGTTCCTCTTCACTTCCTGCCATAAGGGTGGTGGTATCTGCATATCTGAAGTTATTGATATTTCTTCTGGCAGTCTTGATTCCAGCTTCTGCTTCTTCTAGCCCAGCGTTTCTCATGATATACTCTGCATATAAGTTAAATAAGCAGGGTGATAATATACAGACTTCACGTACTCCTTTTCCTATTTGGAACCAGTCTGTTGTTCCATGTCCAGTTTTAACTGTTGCTTCCTGATCTGCATATAGGATTGATTGGTTTTTTGTATTTGTTGCCCAAAGGACTCTCAAGAGTTTTATCTAACACCACAGTTCAAAAAATCTATTTGTCGGGGCTCAGCCTTTGTTATGGTCCAGCTCTCCCATCTGTACATGACTACTGGAAAAACCATAGCTTTGACTATATGGAACTTTATCAGCAAACTGATGTCTCTGTGTTTTAACATGCTGTTTAGCTTTGTCATAGTTTTTCTTCCAAGGAGCAAGCATCTTTAATTTGTGACTGTAGTCACCATCTGCATTGATTTTGGAGCCCAAGAAAATAAAATATGTTAGTGTTTCTGCTTTTTCTTCATCTATTTGCTATGAAGTGATGAGACTGGATGCCATGAATTTCATTTTTTAAAGTTGAGTTTTAAGCCAGCTTTCACTTTCCACTTTCACCTTCATCAAGAGGCTCTTTAATTCCTCTTCATTTTCTGCCATAATGGTGGTGTCATCTGCATATCTGAGGTTATTCATATTTCTCCCCGCAATCGTGATTCCAGCTTTTGGTTCATTCTGCCTGGAAATTCAGATGATATACTCTGCATAGAAGTTAAATAAGCAGGGTGACAATATGCAGTCTTGTCATACTCCTTTTCCAATTTTGAAATAGTACAGTATTCCATGTGTGATTCTAATTGTTGCTTCTTGACCTGCATACAGGTTTCTTAGGAGACAGGAAAGGTAGTTTGATTTTCCCATCTATGTAAGAATTTTCCATAGTTTGTTATGATACACTCAGAGTCTTAATGTAGTCAGTGAAGGAGAAGTAGATGTGTTTTTGGCATTCCCTTGCTTTTTCTATGATTCAGAGGATGCTGGCAATTTTATCTCTGATTGTTCTGCTTTCAGTACTGCTAAAGCCTAACTTAAACGATTCTGAGCGTTACCTTGCTAATATGTGAAATGAGCATAATTAAACAGTAGTTTGAACATTCTTTGGTATTTCCTAGTTTGGGACTGGAGTGAAAACTGACCTTTTCCAGTTCTTTGGTCACTGGTGAGTTTTCCAAATTTATTGCCATATCATTTCAATTGCTCAGTTGTGTCCAACTCTTTGCGACCCCATGGACTGCAGCACACTGGGCTTCCCTGTCCATCATCATCTCTCAGAGCCTACTCAAACACATGTCCATTGCATCGGTGATACCATCCAGCCATCTCATCCTCTGTCATCCCCTTCTTCTCCTGCCTTCAATTTTTCCCAGCATCAGGGTCTTTTCCAATGAGTTGGTTCTTCAGATCAGGTGGCCAAAGTAGTGTAGTTTCAGCTTCAGCATCAGTCCTTCCAATGAATCTTCAGGACTTATTTGCTTTAGGATTGACAGGTTGAACCTCACTGTAGTCCAAGGGACTCTCAAGAGTCTTCTCCAACACCACAGTTCAAAAGCTTCAATTCTTTGGTGCTCAGCTTTCTTTGTAGTCCAACTCCCACATCCACACATGACCACTGTGTCATGTGTGGATGACATAGCTTTGATAGGCAGACCTTTTATTGGCAAAGTAATGTCTCTGCTTTTTAATATGCTGTCTAGGTTGATCATAGCTTTTCTGCTAAGGAGCAAGCGTCTTTTAATTTCATGGTGCCAGTCACCTTCTGCAGTGATTTTAGAGCCAAATAAATAAAGTATCTCACTGTTTCCTTTGTTTCCCCATCTATTAGCCATGAAGTGGTGGGACCGGATGCCACAATCTTAGTTTTCTGAATGTTGAGTTTTAAGTCAACTTTTCCACTCTCCTCTTTCACTTTCATCAAGAGGCTCTTTAGTTCTTCTTTGCTTTCTGCCATAAGGATGGTGTCATCTGCATATCTGAGGTTATTGATATTTCTCCCAGCAATCTTGATTCCAGCTTGTGCTTCATCCAGCCTGGCATATTCACATGATGTACTCTGCATATAAGTTAAATAAGCAGAGTGACAATATATAGCCTTGATGTACTCCTTTTCCTATTTGGAACCAGTCTATTGTTCCATATCCAGTTTAGATGGTTGCTTCTTGAACTGCATACAGATTTCCCAGGAGGCAGATAGGTGGTCTGGTATTCCCATCTCTTTCAGAATTTACAGTTTGTTGTGATCCACACAATCAAAAGCTTTGGCCTAGTCAATAAAGCCAAAGTCAATGTTTTTCTGGAACTCTCTTGCTTTTTTGATGATCCAGAAGAGTTGGCAATTTGATCTCTTGTTCCTCTGCCTTTTCTAAATGTAGCTAGAACATCCAGAAGTTCACAGTTCATGTGTTGAAGCCTGGCTTGAAGAATTTTGAGCATCACTTTACTAGTGTGTGAGATGAATGCAATTGTGCGGTAGTTTGAACATTCTTTGGCATTGCCTTTCTTTGGGATTGGAATGAAAACTAATCTTTTCCAGTCCCGTGGCCACTGCTGAGTTTTCCAAATTTGCTGGCAAATTGAATGTAGCACTTTCATAGCATCATCTTTCAGGATTTGGAATAGCTCAACTGGAATTCCATCACCTCCACTACCTTTGTTCGTATTGATGCTTCCTAAGGCCCACATGACTTCGCATTCCAGGATGTCTGTCTCTAGGTGAGTGATCATACCATGATGGTTATCTGGGTCATGAAGATCTTTTTTGTATAGTTCTTCTCTATATTCTTGCCACCTCTTCTTAATATCTTGTGCTTCTGTTAGGTCCATATGATTTCTGTCCTTTATTGTACCCATCTTTGCATGAAATGTTGCCTTGGTATCTCTGATTTTCTTGAGATCTCTAGTCTTTTCCATTCTATTGTTTTCCTCTATTTTTCTTTGCATTGATCACTGAGGAAGGCTTTCTTATCTCTCCTTGGTATTCTTTGGAACTCTGCGTTGAAATGGGTATATCTCTCCTTTCTTCTTTGCCTTTAGCTCCTCTTCTTTTCTCAGCTATTTGAAAGGCCTCCTTAGACAACAGTTTTGCCTTTTTGCATTTCTTTTTCTTGGGGATGGTCTTGATCACTGCCCCCTGTACAATGTCACAAACCTCTGTCCATAGTTCTTCAGGCACTCTATCAATTCTAATCCCTTGAATCTGTTTGTCACTTCCAGTATATAATTGTAAGGGATTTGATATAGGTCATACCTGAATGGTCTAGTGGTTTTCCTACTTTCTTCAATTTAAGTCTGAATTTGGCAATAAAGAGTTCATGATCTGATCCACAGTCAGCTCGGTCTTGTTTTTGCTGAGTGTATAAAGCTTCTCCATCTTGGCTGCAATATGGTGCAGGACTTTTAACAGCATCATCTTTTAGGAGTTTAAATAGCTCAGCTAGTATTCCATCATCTCTACTAGGTTTGTCTGTAATAATGCTTCCTAAGGACCACTTGACTTTGCATTCCAGGACGTCTGGCTTTAGGTGAGTGACCACACCATTGTGTTTATCTGGATCATTAAGACATTTTTTTGCAGAGTTCTTCTGTGTGTTCTTGCCACCTCTTCTTAATATCTTCTGCTTCTGTTAAGTCCTTGATGTTGCTGTCCTTTATTTTGCTAATCACTGCATGAAATATTCCCTTGGTATCTCTAACTTTTTCCCAAGAGATCTGTAGTCTTTCCCATTCTGCTGTTTTCCTCTCTATCTTAGCATTGTTTACTTAAGGAGGCTTTCTTATCTCACTTTGCTATTCTCTGGACCTGTACATCAGTTGGGTATATCTTTCCCTTTCTCCTTTGCCTTTTACTTCTCTTCTTTTCTCAACTATTTGTAAGGCCTCCTCAGACAACCACTTTACCTTCTTTCACTTCTGTTTCTTTGTGATGGTTTTGGTTATCACCTCCTGTACAATGTTACAAACATCCATCCATATTTCTTCAGACAGTCTGTCTATGAGATCTTATCCCCTGAATCTATTCATCACTTCCACTGTAGAATTATAAGGCAATTTGATTTAGGTCATACCTGAGTGGCCTAATGGTTTTCCATACTTTCTTGAATTTAAGTCTGAATTTTGCAGTAAGTACTTGATGATCTGAGCCAAAGTCTGCTCCAGGTCTTGTTTTTGCTGACTATTTAAATTTTTCCCCATGTTTGGTGGCAAAGAATATAATCAGTGTGATTTTAGTGTTTATCATTTGATCATGGATAGAGGAGCCTGGAGGGCTACAGTCCATGGGGTTGCAAAGAGTCAGACACGACTGAGTGACTCACACACGCACACACACACACACACGATGATGTCCATGTGTAGAGTTGTCGAGTGTTGTTAAAAAAGCGTGTTTTCTATGACCAGTGTGTTCTCGTGACAAAACTCTGGTAGCTTTTTTTCTGTTTCATTTTGTCTTCCAAGGCCAAACTTGCCTGTTACTCCAGTTATCTCTTGACTTTGTACTTTTGCATTCGAATCCCCTACGAATAAAAGAACATCTATTTTTGGTGTTAGTTCTAGAAGGTCTTGTACATCTTCATGGAACTGTTCAACCTCAGCTTCTTTGGCATTAGTGGTTGGGAAATAGACTTGGATTACTGTGATGTTGAATGGTTTGCCTTGGAAATAAACCTAGATCATTCTGTCCTTTTTGAGATTGCACCCACATAGTGCATTTCAGACTCTTTTGTTGACTATGAGGGCTACTCCATTTCTTCTAAGGTTTTTTGCCTACTTTAGTAGATATAATGGTCATCTGAATTAATTTTGCTCCTTCTAGTTCATTTTAGTTCACTGATTCCTAAAATGTTGATATTCACTTTTGCCATCTCTTGCTTCACCATGTCTAATTTACCTTAATTCACGGACCTAACATTCCAGGTTCATATGCAGTATTGCTCTTTTCGGCATCAGACTTCACTTTTACCACCAGACACATCCACAAATGAGCAACATATCTGCTTTGGTCCAGCTGCTTCATTCTTTCTGGAGCTATTAGTAATTGCTCTCTGCTCTTCCTCAGTATCATATTATGCATCTTCTGACCTTGGGGGCTCTTCTTCCCATGTCATATCTTCTTTGCCTTTTCATACTTTTCATTGGGTTCTCGAGGCAAGAGTACTGAAGTGGTTTGGCATTCCCTTCTCCAGTGGACCTCCACCTGTTGGTCTTGGATGGCCCTGCACAGCATGGCTCATAACTTCCTTGAGTTACTCAGAGCTGTGATCCATGTGATCATTTTTGTTATCTTTCTACAGTGTGGTCTTTGTTCTAGAGGCTGTGGGATCTTAGTTCCTTCTTCCTTATGGGATAGCACCCCACTCCAGTACTTTTGCCTGGAAAATCCCATGGACGGAGGAGCCTGGTAGGCTGTAGTCCTTGGGGTCATGAAGAGTAGGACATGGCTGAGCGACTTCACTTTCACTTTTCACTTTCATGCATTGGAGAAGGAAATGGCAACCCACTCCAGTGTTCTTGCCTGGAGAATCCCAGGGACGGGGGAGCCTGGTGGGCTGCCGTCTCTGGGGTCGCACAGAGTCAGACACGACTGAAGCAACTTAGCAGCAGCAGCAGCAGCCTGATGGGAAGGACTGGTTGCGGGGAAAACTGAATCTTGTTCTGGTGGGCAGGGCCATCATCAGTAAACCTTTAATTCAATTGTCTGCTAATGGCTGGGGCTGTGCTCCCTCTCTGTTAGTTGTTTGGCCTGATGTAGGGCTACCGATTACCTCCAAAAAGGACTTAAGCGAACACTGGCCTCCTAGTATTGCAGCTGCCCTGTTATCCCACCGTTTTGGATGATAGTAATTGTTTGAGAAAAAATTTGAGAACACATTTGGAGACTTTTTCACTTACATAAAATACTTTGTGATATTTTTGTAGTTCAGTTCAGTTCAGTTGCTCAGTCATGTCCGACTCTTTGCGACCCCATGAGTCACAGCACGCCAGGCCTCCCTGTCCATCACCATGTCCCGTAGTTCACTCAGACTCATGTCCATCGAGTCAGTGATGCCATCCAGCCATCTCATCCTCTGTCATCCCCTTCTCCTCCTGCCCCCAATCCCTCCCAAGATCAGATTCTTTTCCAATGAGTCAACTCTTGGCATGAGGTGGCCAAAGTACTGGAGTTTCAGCTTCAGCATCATTCCTTCCAAAGAAATCCCAGGGCTGATTTCCTTCAGAATGGACTGGTTGGATCTCCTTGCAGTTTTTGTAGTTACCTGCCCAATAAATCTTAAATTGGTTTTGAAAGTTAAAAGAGTAAAAAACAAAAACAAACAAACAAACAAAACAAACCTTCATTACAGATAAGAAAGATCTTTTCCACCCTCTATTGGTAATTCTACACAACTGCAGGTTGTTATGAACTTGGTCATTACCTTTCTAGTACAAAAATTAAAATATAAAGCAAATCTACCTATTTTAATATTTAGAAAGCAAATAAACTGTTTTAAAAATGTCTTATTGAAGCATGCATGTGATCCTAGGAAATATAAACCAACTTGTTTGGTTCTTTTACTAGCCTTGGAAAGAATTTATAATACCATTAATTTATTATTAATGAGAAAAAGTCATAATGTCACATGTTTCTAAGTCATATAACTCAGACTTATTAGCCAGCCACATAATCTGTGGTGGTTTATTGTTTGTATTATGGAAATACTAAAACATTAAGAAGATTATCTAAGGCCTAGAACAAATCATTTGTATCTGAACTATCACTGACAACATTTATATTAATTATCAGATGGTAAAAGAATAATGAGGTTTTTTTTTTAAAGGATAGAAGTAGTTTTCAATATGTAAAATGAAATAGAATTTTCAGTTTTAGAAAAGCAAATTTCAATTTATAAACATCACTTTGGACTGATGGTCAGATAAAATATAATTTCAGTGTTAAAAATATAGGTTCATGAAAAAATACAAAGTCTTTATATTAATGTAGGGATTCTTAGCACTTCAGGAGGTCTCATTTATTTAAATGCTTGGTGTTAAATATAAAATATTTGATTAGATTATTAAACACTCAGAATTGATTTTTGTATATGTCACATTTGTTCAAATTATTTTTATAAAAATCATTTTCTACATGTTCATTCTGTTTCAGAGGCAGCTATTATTAATTTTTTATACCTTTGGAATTAAACACATTTATATTCCTGTATTCTTTAGCATTATGAAATTTTGATAGGCCATATATTTTTATACAGATTCAAATTGAATTTTGTAAGTTTTAACTATAAAGGCATCAGTAATTCATGAATTCATTTTCATTGTTTAAACTTCACAATACATGTTACATTAATGCCCCATTGATGATAACCACCAATACAGAGGTACTCTTCAGGGATAATTCTGGTTCACACTTTGAAGTACATCCTTCCAGATTTTTTCCTATGCATTTACATACATATGAATCTGCTGCTGCTGCTGCTAAGTTGCTTCAGTCGTGTCCAACTCTGTGCGATCCCGTAGACAGCAGCCCACCAGGCTCCCCTGTCCCTGGGATTCTCCAGGCAAGAACACTGGAGTGGGTTGCCATTTCCTTCTCCAATGCATGAAAGTGAAAAGTCAAAGTGAAGTCACTCAGTCGTGTCCAAATTTTAGTGAACCCATGGCCTGCAGCCCACGAGGCTCCTCCGTCCATGGGATTTTCCAGGCAAGAGTACTGGAGTGGGTTGCCATTGCCTTCTCCGACATATGAATCTATAGAATATTTATTGTCTAGAAGTTTTCATAATATATTTGTTATTTACATAAAATGTATATCAGTTCAGTTCAGTCGCTCAGTCGTGTCCGACTCTTTGCAACCCCATGAATCGCAGCACGCCAGGCCTCCCTGTCCATCACCAACTCCTGGACTTCAGTCAGACTCACGTCCATCAAGTCAGTGATGCCATCCAGCCATCTCATCCTCTGTCGTCCCCTTCTCCTCCTGCCCCCAATCCCTCCCAGCATCAGAGTCTTTTCCAATGAGTCAACTCTTTGCATGAGGTGGCCAAAGTACTGGAGTTTCAGCTTTAGCATCATTCCTTCCAAAGAAATCCCAGGGCTGATCTCCTTCAGAATGGACTGGTTGGATCTTCTTGCAGTCCAAGGGTCTCTCAAGAGTCTTCTCCAACACTACAGTTCAGAAGCATCAATTCTTTGGCTCTCAACCTTCTTCACAGTCCCACTCTCACATCCATACATGACCACAGGAAAAACCATAGCCTTGACTAGACGGACCTTTGTTGGCAAAGTAATGTCTCTGCTTTTGAATATGCTGTCTAGGTTGGACATAACTTTCCTTCCAAGGTGTAAGCGTCTTTTAATTTCATGGCTGCAGTCACCATCTGCAGTGATTTTGGAGCCCCCCAAAATAAAATCGGACATTATTTCCACTGTTTCCCCATGTATTTCCCATGAAGTGATGGGACATTCGTTTTCTGAATGTTGAGCTTTAAGACAACTTTTTCACTCTCCTCTTTCACTTTTATCAAGAGGCTTTTTAGTTCCTCTTCACTTTCTGCCATAAGGGTGGTGTCATCAGCATATCTGATTCCTTAAATCCATTTCTCACTTCCACTATATAACCGTTAAGGGATTTGATTTAGGTCATACCTGAATGGTCTAGTGGTTTTCCCTACTTTCTTCAATTTAAGTCTGAATTTGGTAATAAGGAGTTCATGATCTGAGCCACAGTCAGCTCCTGGTCTTGGTTTTGTTGACTGTATAGAGCTTCTTCATCTTTGGCTGCAAAGAATATAATCAGTCTGATTTCGGTGTTGACCATCTGGTGATGTCCATGTGTAGAGTCTTCTCTTGTGTTGTTGGAAGAGGGTGTTTGCTATGACCAGTGCATTTTCTTGGCAAAACTCTATTGGTCTTTGCCCTTCTTTATTCCGTATTCCAAGGCCAAATTTGCCTGTTACTCCAGGTGTTTCTTGACTTCCTACTTTTGCATTCCAAATAGCATATCACTTAAGTTCTTGATTTTTTAAATTAAATACCTTGGGAGTTTTTTTTTTATCAGATCATATCTTTTACCTTATGGTTTAGGTCTTGTCTATTATACTGTGGAGTAGATAATACCATATGTTATTTTTTAAGTCTATTACTGGACATTTATATTATTTTTAACTATTATAAATGCATATTGAATGTTTATATACATGTTTTCTTATGTTTCTTTGTGCAGATATGTGAGTATTGTTCTTGAGTAAATGCTACAAAGTGAAATTCCTTAATTTGGTATTTTGATACATAATTTTCTAAAATGATCTTCATTTGCACTCCTTTAAAACTGTCTATGAGTACTACTTCTTTCATTCAAATTTTATATTATTTAGTATTGAAATGTTATGGGTGAAAAATATCTGTGTAAAGTATCTCTGGTTTTCTTGATTAGTAACGGAGTTGAATACCTGTTCATATGTTGATCAGTGCTTTGTGTTTCCTCTTCCATGAAATTCCTCTCTATATCATTTGAAACCTTTTTTTCCTAAGTGTTGTCTGAGTCTTACTGGCTTGTAGGAGCTCATTCTATATTCTGTGATTACGAATGAGTTTGAATATGTTTTTATATGTATTTTTATATTGAATATATATATATGTATGTAATTTGTATTTTTTCTGGGATTACGTGTTCATATTTTGTGCCCATTTATTTTTCTGTTTGAATTGTCTTTTTCTTATTGGTTTATAAGAATTCTTTATATATTCAGATAACAATTCTTTACCTGTTTTATATGTTTCAAATATTTTCTCCAGTCCTTTGAAGGTTCTACAGTTGGTTGACTGGCATGGGATACAAAAGGGCTGCCACTGTGTCAGGGTGTCAGTAAGTGTTCCAGATTCCATGCGATTCATCTCGAGCTAGCTGCCATTCTCAGCCACATCCTTGATTAGCTTTACCCCTGACCTCTCATGATTTCTTTCCTTACCTTCTGCTGAGAGTAATTCTGTAGTGAATTGCTTGAACAAGAATTCCTTACTTAGGCTCTGCTTCTAGGAAACCTAATCTAGGAGATTGTAAGTAGTTTTTTCCCAAAATAATATTTTAAGACCAAATCTCATTCTCCAATGTAGAAATAAGAAGTAATAAAATTTTCTTTATTAACAAGCATACATACTTTCAGATGTTTGGTGTCCTCTTTAAAGCTGCATGTTTGTTATGCCATTGTCATCACTCAGCAAATTTATCAAGTTCAGTTTTAGAGAATCATGTTCACCATCTGAGGTAGTCTTTGAAAATTCATAATATTGTGGATTATTTGCTTAAGTCTAGATTATCTTGTTGAAAATGAAAAAAATAATACTGAATAATTGAACTCAATTATGTGTGTGTATGTGTATGTGTGTATTAATTCCAAGCTGCAAGCCCATTGACATATGGATTTTCTGGCCTCTAACTTTCCTTTCTGTCTCAACTAGAAATGAGAATATTTGTCTACTGGTAGACAGAATTAGAACTTCCAGCTGAGAGAGGTTGGGGAGATTTTAAGCTAAATTAAAATATATTTGACTGTGAAATAACATATGTATGGTTAATTTTTATTGATAATTTATAGTTATTAAACATTTATCATGTCCTGGTTGTGACTTAGCAGCAGCAGCAGGAGACCATGTTCTAAGTGCTTTTTTGGTGTTATTTATTAGATTATCACAAAGTCTTTGGGACAGTGAAGCCTCAGGGAGTTTAAATAACTTTTAAAATCATTCTAAAGTCCCACAGCTCTTGTATGTAGTGCTGGATTCAGATTGAGATATTCTTGCATGAGAGTCTGCTTTCTTAACAGTACACGTTCATTGTATATAAATCCCAGAACATAAACTGTAGCATTAAGTATCAATATAGGCTCATTATTTACTTATGCCTGGATCATTTGTAGATATGACTTAGAGTTTTTTTCTTCTTTCACTATTAAATTCTGTCTAATCTCTGGTCAATATCTATTCTTTCTCTGTATGTTTCTCTTCTCTCTCTGTTGTCTGTTCTGGTCAATGAAGAATTAAGATTATATCTGGCTAGGTTTCAAGATAAAGTGTCTTTCTAAATATGTATTATGGTTCCTGTCCTACTATTAATTCAGACAAGGAACACATTTGCTTCCCTAAATCCTGCTAGAATAATCTCTTTGAAATGTATTCTCCTTCAATATTGTAATGGTTTCTATTATTATGCAATTGAGCACCTAGGATATTGATTTATTGATTTATAGGTCCAATCAGGGGCAGTCTATCTCTGCTCACATGCTATTTTTAGGGTCAGATCATTTTGATATAAACAAGCATTTCTAATGTAAGCAATTGCTTGTTTGTGTCATTTTTCTTTTTTATTGACGAAAATAACTTACTGCTATATTCAAGTGGCTAAATTATAAGCAAATTTAATAAATCTCTAAAGATATTCAGTCAATTATACCATTTCTAATTCTTGCTATCTTTGGCTGACATTCTCATTCTCTTCCCTGTGACCAGTCAAATAACCCATTTGGTTCTGATCACTCATCCTTTCAATGTATCTTGTATTGTCTTCACCATCCCTGCTGGTTGTAGTGGCCCTTGTCCATGTGTGTGAGGATTTACGTGTTACAGAAACCTGCATTAGTTCACCATTCATTAAAAAAAAAAAATAATTAAACATTTTAGAACTACATTTAAAAATAGATTACACCATAGTTAAATAGGAGTATGAGATTAACGTATATACACTACTATATATAAAATAGATAAAGACTTACTGTAAAATGTAGGGAATAATATTCAGTATCTTGTAATAATTTAGTATCTTGTAATAATGTATACATAAATGTGAGTTTCTTTGCATTTCTTTGCTGTACACCTGAAACTAACACAATATTGCAAATCAGCTCTACTTCAATTAAGGAAAAAAGAGATTGAGATGTAAATTGCATGAACTTTGTAATAGAATCTGAGCTAGAGGCCTTTCCAGCTAAGCCATAACACCTCTCAGGCCTCATTTAAATGTGCACCAAAATAACATCATTAGATAAGATTGACTTGGAAATTTATTCAAGCTATTGTATATTTAATTTTGGTGAAAATTGATGTGTTCTTTGATATATTTACATAAGATTTGTTTCCTGTCATTATTTTCTTAATGTTGAAGGTTATTGCCTAGTGAGTATTTGACTTCTATGAATATTCTTTTTTCCCATTTTCACCATGTATCACTGATTCCTTTTCAGTGTGGTCATTTAGGCTCTACCTGGTTATTTTCTGATATCCTTTTTGAGAAAAGATAGAGCCAGGATCGTACTTAACTTATGTAACATTCCCCACACACATTTCAAATATTTGTTTTATTTTAAAATTGTAATAAAAATGTGTACTTTAGGAAGGTGTATCACAAGGGGTAAGAATACTGACCTCAGTTTATACACTTCCCCCTAGATTTTTAGATGGGTTTTTAAATTGAGTCATCGGGGTAGATTTTGATAAATAGCTCATTCTCATAATTACTCTGTGTGCTGTACTGTCATGTACCACTTGCTTGGATGCATTTCATTAAAAAAAGAAAGTCCAAATTTACTCTGTACCAAGCAGAGTGTTATATGTTTTTCTGTTGTTATACCTTCCATCCTTGAAGACGAATCACTATACAATAATTATTATCTGTGTTCTAGTTCTCACTACTAGTAAGTGGCAGACCTTGCATTAGAAACCCATTTTGTTATGCTCATCACATGTCTGTATAAAAGGTTCTTTGTGTAGTCTTGTTTTTGCAGTAATATACTACTAGTTTGGGAGAGAGAAAATGAATACATAATACTATCTCAGATGTGGGACTTTGGGTCCCTTTATCATCTTTGGCTCATAGTTGAATAATATTAGGACTGTCTAAATTCTAGGAAATAGAAAATTACAGGGAAAAAAAAGATGAAGGCTATTTTGTTCTATTTCTTTTACTTGCACAGATAGGCATACCTGTTTGTGCATATAGCGCCCAGGTTCCAAGGTGATAGCTGTGAAAACTTAGAAGGTTATTTTATGTCTTTGGTTAATGCCTTTGGAATTGTGGAAGAAAAGTATAATTTTTCAGCATATATTATTTTTTTAATGTATTTTGCTTTAACTCTAATTTTAAATAGGTAACATATTAATGATTTATATAACCTCTTGAAATGGAATTCACATCCTTCTAAACCATGCCAAATAAGAAATTTAGCTCCAGTTTATTTGGAATAGATCAACCATGTAAGTTGTGCTCTATTAAGGGTAATGGTAGTATTTGCTAAGGTTGTAGAGATCACTGAATAAAGTACTTTCTGGGAGCTTTTTGTTAAATTGTGTGCTCAAGAACAAAGGATATTATTTCTTCAGTTGAGGTAGAACTGAGTTTCATACCACTTTTAATATAGTCAGTCTGCATTTTTCAGATGGTGTTTCTGTATATCAGGGTAACTTGTTTATTTAGACAGCATTAGAAGTATATTTAGAAGATAATCTTACATGAAGAATTTGTATTTTCAAAGAAAATATTTATGATAATAAAGGTCCTTGGACAATGAGCAGGTCTAATTCAACCTATATATTTTTTAAACCTGTTATGATTAAAGTGACTATGACTTCTAAGCTAAGACACATTAGATAAAAATTGAGAAAATATGTTTTGTCTGATTTGGAAATTTATAAAAACATATGAAAATATGTGCAAGATTTGCTAAAGAATTAAAATAGTTATAATTGTAGTAAATTTATAGTAAAAATAAAATTACCATGTATTTATCTTTTTTGTATTTGTCTTTCATGAAAAGTCAAAGTTGACTTGATGATGTGTTATTCAGCTTATTAGCATTATCTTCACATGTAAGCAAAATGTAGATCATTGATTTTTCAGTTTGAAAGGCTTTCAAATTAATTCATGACTGAAAGTTGGAATTCAACATAATTAAGCTCAAAATGGTAGCATTTATTTTTGGTAGTGAGAGAGAAAATATGCTTGTTTATGTTTGAGATACTGATGTGTTCAAGTTAAAATTTTGCTTTATGACATCCATTTACTCTGTAGGCATTGATTGTGTATTAGGCACTGGGGTCTTGAAGAAGAAGTAGCATTTGCCATTAAGAAACCTAAGGTAAAATAGTGAAGTCAGATGCTTGCTATGAAAGTTAGACCTTGAGGATGGATTTAAGAGACGTACGAAGTCCAAGATGAAAGACAGCATGAAAATGGGGGTCAGAGATGACATTCTGGGAGGGACCATGTTGTAGAAATAGAAATTTTCTACAACAATGGACATTGGAAGTAGATGGACCCACATCTGCTAATGTCTTGATGGTGAAAGTGAACAGAAAATGGCAAATAGTAATCAGTGCAATTGGAGAATAAAATATGAGGAGGAGAATAATGAATCTGGAGATATAGATTGCATCCAGACTTTAAAGAGTCTTTCTAAATAGTACGGATAATCCCAACTGTACAGATAGTTTTGTCGTTCTCCAGTTTAGCTGGAATGAAGAACTTCATTTAAGTGACTATTAGCAGATAAAGTGAAACATAAAAGATTTTTGTCTCTAATATATTTTATATCAACTCCATGTCATCCCATTCAATGTATAAATATCTCTGTATGTCTATAATGTTTTTACATAAAGAAATCAGTGTAGATCTATTCAGTTCAGTTCAGTCACTCAGTCGTGTCTGACTCTTTGTGACCCCATGAATCGCAGCATGCCAGGCCTCCCTGTCCATCACCAACTCCCGGAGTTCACTCAAACTCATGTCCATCGAGTTGGTAATGCCATCCAGCCATCTCATCCTCTGTCGTCCCCTTCTCCTCCTGCCCCCAATCCCTTCCAGCATCAGAGTCTTTTCCAATGAGTCAACTCTTCGCATGAGGTGGCCAAAGTATTGGAATTTCAGCTTCAGCATCAGTCCTTCCAAAGAACACCCAGGACTGATCTCCTTTAGAATGGACTGGTTGGATCTCCTTGCAGTCTCAAGAGTCTTCTCCAACACCACAGTTCAAAACCATCAATTCCTCAGTGCTCAGCTTTCTTCACAGTCCAACTCTCACATCCATACATGACCACTGGAAAAACCATAGCCTTGACTAGACGGACCTTTGTTGGCAAAGTAATGTCTCTGCTTTTCAATATGTTATCGAAGTTGGTCATAACTTTCCTTCCAAGGAGTAAGCGTCTTTTAATTTCCTGGCTGAAATCACCATCTGCAGTGATTTTGGAGCCCCCCAAAATAAAGTCTGACACTGTTTCCACTGTTTCCCCATCTATTTCCCATGAAGTGATGGGACCAGATGCCATGATCTCAGTTTTCTGAATGTTGAGCTTTTAGCCAACTTTTTCACTCTCCTCTTTCACTTTCATCAAGAGGCTTTTTAGTTCCTCTTCACTTTCTGCCATAAGGGTGGTGTCATCTGCATATCTGAGGTTATTGATATTTCTCCTGGCAATCTCAATTCCAGCTTGTGCTTCTTCCAGCCCAGCGTTTGTCATGATGTACTCTGCATATAAGTTAAATAAGCAGGGTGACAATATACAGCCTTGACGTACTCATTTTCCTATTTGGAACCAGTCTGTTGTTCCATGTCCAGTTGTAATTGTTGCTTCCAGACCTGCATATAGGTTTCTCAAGAGGCAAGTCAGGTGGTCTGGTAATCCCATCTCTTGAAGAATATTCCACAGTTTATTGTGATCCACACAGCCAAAGGCTTTGGCATAGTCAATAAAGCAGAAATAGATGTTTTTCTGGAACTCTCTTGCTTTTTTGATGATCCAGCGGATGTTGGCAGTTTGATCTTTGGTTCCTCTGCCTTTTATAAAACCAGCTTGAACATCTGGACGTTCACGGTTCACATATTGCTGAAGCCTGGCTTGGAGAATTTTGAGCATTACTTTACTAGCGTGTGAGATGAGTGCAATTGTGCGGTAGTTTGAGCATTCTTTGGCATTGCCTTTCTTTGGGATTGGAATGAAAACTGACCTTTCCCAGTCCTGTGGCCACTGATGAGTTTTCCAAATTTGCTGGCATATTGAGTGCAACACTTTCATAGCATCATCTTCCAGGACTTGAAATAGCTCAACTGGAATTCCATCACCTCCACTAGCTTTGTTCGTAGTGATGCTTTCTAAGGCCCACTTGACTTCACATTTCAGGATGTCTGGCTCTAGGTGAGTGATCATACCATCGTGATTATCTTGGTTGTGAAGAGATTTTTTGTACAATTCTTCTGGGTATTCTTGCCACCTCTTCTTAATATCTTCTGGTTCTGTTAAGTCCATACCATTTCTGTCCTTTATCGAGCCCATCTTTACTTGAAATGTTCCTTTGGTATCTCTAATTTCTTGAAGAGATCTCTAGTCTTTTCCATTCTGTTGTTTTCCTCAATTTCTTTGCATTGATCACTGAGGAAGGCTTTTTTATCTCTCCTTGCTATTCTTTGGAACTCTGCATTCAGATGCTTATATCTTTCCTGTTCTCCTTTGCTTTTCACCTCTCTTCTTTTCACAGCTATTTGTAAGGTCTCCCCAGACAGCCATTTTGCTTTTTTGCATTTCTTTTCCATGGGGATGGTCTTGATCCCTGTCTCCTGTACAATGTTACGAACCTCCGTCCATAGTTCATCAGGCACTCTATCTATCAGATCTAGTCCCTTAAATCTATTTCTCACTTCCACTATATAATCATAAGGGATTTTATTTAGGTCAGACCTAAATGGTCTAGTGGTTTTCCCTACTTTCTTCAATTTACGTCTGAATTAGGCAATAAGGAATTCATGATCTGAGCCACAGTCAGTTCCTGGTCTTGTTTTTGCTGACTGTATAGAGCTTCTCCATCTTTGGCTGCAAAGAATATAGTCAATCTTTATATTAATAGTAGATCTATTAGTAGCATATATATATAGTAAATGGAAGTCTGGTTATTTTCATTAAGGGTTTAGAAAGAGGTGTATTTGTTGTAATTCTTTTTTTCTGAAAGTTTTTCATTATTAAATAAATCATTTGTATACTTGCCTAAGAGATATGGTATTTACTCACTCTTTGACTTTTAGTTGCTGATAGAGCTGCAAGAATTACTGAAAAGAGATTAAGAAACATAATATATATGAATTCTGAATATATTTGAAACATAATGGTAAATATCTTGACATTAAAGCATTGTAATCCCTAGGTTCACCACCAGCTGCAAATCGTTATGGCTGATAATACTCTAATTGGAGCAAAGTTATTCACTGGGCTTTGAATGGAAATAAATCTTGCATATAAATAAAAAAACACAGCTGAGAATGATATTCATTACATCATTATTAACTGTGAAAATGTAAAAAAATTGTATTATTTTTTGCATCCATTTCAGAATATATAAGCTGAGAGGAAAATGAGATAGTTTTAATTTGTTGAAGACCTCGCAAATGAAAATGTCTTTGTATTTTAAACTTTCTTCAGTCAGAGTCTTGCAAGAATACTTAAATGTTTTAGAAGCAGTTAGCACATAGTTTGAGTTAAATTCACATTTAGTGAGTGCAGTTAAAGACCATCTGATAAAAATCATGGAGGGCAAATTGATTTTATATCATTTAGAACAAGATATCAGAGAAGGCGATGGCACCCCACTCCAGTACTCTTGCCTGGAAAATCCCATGGATGGAGGAGCCTGGTAGGCTGCAGTCCATGGGGTCGCAAAGAGTCTGACATGACTGAGCGACTTCACTTTCACTTTTCACTTTCATGCATTGGAAAAGGAAATGACAACCCACTCCAGTGTTCTTGCCTGGAAAATCCCAGGGACGGTGGAGCCTGGTGGGCTGCCGTCTATGGGGTTGCACAGAGTCGGACACGACTGAAGCAAGTTAGCAGCAGCAGCAGCAGAACAAGATATCAAGTATTTAAGAGTGCAGTGGCACCCCACTCCAGTACTCTTGCCTGGAAAATCCCATGGATGGAGGAGCCTGGTAGGCTGCAGTCTATGGGGTCGCTAAGAGTCGGACACGACTGAAGCGACTTAGTATCTGACAGAGAACATATTTTCTGTTTTTTTCATACACTTCTTCAAGGCCATGAAAGTGTATACTTGATCAGTTTCGTATCTGTAAGGATGATACTGGGGAAGGCAATGGCACCCCACTCCAGTACTCTTGCCTGGAAAATCCCATGGACGGAGGAGCCTGGTGGGCTGCAGTCCATGGGGTTGCGAAGAGTCGGACAGGACTGAGTGACTTCACTTTGACTTTTCACTTTCATGCATTGGAGAAGGAAATGGCATCCCACTCCAGTATTCTTGCCTGGAGAATCCCAGGGACGGGGGAGCCTGGTGGGCTGCTGTCTATGAGGTCGCACAGAGTCGGACACGACTGAAGCGACTTAGCAGCAAGGATGATAAAGTGGAGGGCTTGTCATTTTATGTAGTATTTATTATTGTTAGTTATGGTTGCAGTAAACAGCAAAGTGAAACAATATGATTCAAATTGAAAAAGCGGGGGTGTGCACATTATCGTTAAGGAATTAACTGAAATTCAGAATCACAGCAAAACAAAACAAAGTAGAAACCAAATAATGTCACATTATGAAAGGAAAGAAAAATAGTAGTGAAGAAAAATAGTAGTCACTGTAAGAGAAAGATCTACCATACAACTTGGAATCTCTGAAAAGGGACATATGGGCCTTCTGCAGCATAAGCTCTTGGCTTTTTACTTTCATGAAAGCAGTGTATATCATGCTGATTATGAACTGACCCTGTGGTTAGAGACAGCTTCGCTTTCTAGTCCTGCTTTGAGTGATGTAGGCAATTTACCTTTCAGTTATAAAGTGACCAGAGTTAAGAGCTACTTCTCTAGTTATAAGCATTAAAAAAAGATAATCTATTTCAAGTATTTGGTGCATGACAGTTAACAAACTGCATTGGCCACCTTTTCTTCCTCTTCTTTCTTGTCTTCATCATCAGTACTCTGACATTACTCTTGTTTATTCATTTTCTGTGTTTCTACTTTTCTCTGTATGTAGGCTCACTCAGCATTACCAGTTGAATTAACTTTCAAAAATTCATCTTTTCTTTAACTCACAACAGTGGTTTCCTCATAACTTTATCTTGTGTATAACTCTTCTCTCGATCCTTTATGATGTGGTTTACTTTCCTCTGCCAGTGGACTGATTATCTGTAAACTCCCTAAATCAAACTCCAAGAGGAAGAATATGTCTTGGTTGGTTTTTCTTTGAGTGGAGATTCTAGGATCAGGTCATGCCTTAGTCTGGTCTGTGATTCTGTTAAGCTTGGGTCAGTTACTTGTTGAGTCCCATGGTTCATCTCGTGCTGGCCAACAGGCAGTGGTGGGGGATTTTACTCAGAAGACAGTGATCATGCCTGTCACATGCCTACTAAATCTAAATAAAGAAACATAAAAAGTTAAGATTAAACAATTTACCAAATCACAGAACCAGTATGAGTAGTAAGGCTGCTGTTGCTGCTAAGTCACTTCAGTCGTGTCCGACTCTGTGCGACCCCATAGATGGCAGCCCACCAGGCTCCCCCGTCCCTGGGATTCTAGGCAAGAGTACTTGAGTGGGGTGCCATTGCCTTGGTCTTGAATAATGTTCTTAGGTCTTCTAATACAGTACTCTTTTGAATAGACTTTAATTATTCTTGGTCATCTTTATGTTTTTGCACCAGTATAAAATTTCCCTACAGATTATTGGATATTTTGCTACATAGAGATTCAGAGAATTCCTTAAGTATCAGAATTGTAATATTTATTATTTTAGTGTAGCACAAATTTTGTGTCATGAATCAGAAAACAGTATTTTGTTTTAAAATGTCATGTTTATAACTGAATTCTTGTAATTTATTCTGTTTGTTTTAACTTTTCTCAGGTTACTAAGTTAGCTATCGCAGCACAAGCCTTGGAGTCCCAATGGGGGACTCCGGATCAAGACGATCTACTCTGGTCTCCCGGTTGCCAATATTCAGAAGGAGTATTAGCAGAAAACACGATTCTCTTCCTTCTTCACCCTCCTCCAGTAATACGGTCGGTGTCCACAGTTCCTCTCCTTCCAGCACTAACTCAAGCTCAGGTAGTACAGGTAAACGCAGAAGCCTCTTCCGTACTCCATCCATCAGCTTTCATCATAAGAAAGGGAGTGAACCTAAGCAAGAACCTACCAACCAGAACCTTAGTATTTCAAATGGTGCTCAACCTGGTCAGAGCAGTATGCAAAAACTGAGTTTGGAAGAACATACTAAAGCCAGGGGAAGACATTCTGTTGGTTTCAGCAGTTCCCGAAATAAGAAGATAACAAGGTCTTTGACAGAGGATTTTGAAAGGGAAAAGGAACACTCGACTAACAAGAATGTCTTCATAAATTGCCTAAGTTCTGGGAAAAGTGAGGGGGATGATTCTGGGTTCACAGAAGAACAAACTCGCCGTTCTGTTAAGCAGTCAACAAAGAAGCTTCTTACTAAATCTTTCTCATCTCACTATAAATTGTCTAAGCCAGTTCCACAGAGCCAATCTATTTCATTGGTACAACAATCTGAATTCTCATTGGAAATTACACAGTACCAAGAACGGGAACCTGTATTAGTGAGAGGTTCTCCATCTTGTTCTGTGGATGTAACAGAACGGGCAGGTAGCTCTTTACAATCTCCATTGCTTTCTGCTGATCTTACTACAGCTCAGACACCTTCAGAGTTCTTAGCCTTGACTGAAGATTCTGTGTCTGAAACGGATGCATTTCCTAAAAGTGGAAGTATGGCATCCCACTGTGACAACCTTGGCCACAATGATTCTACCTCTCAGATTTCTCCTAATCCTGCTGCTGTTACAAAGACCACAAGAGACCTTAGGGGAACCGTTCCCTGTGCAATTGTGTCTCCTGGAAAATACAGATTAGAAGGTCGATGTAGCACGGAATCTAATTCTTTACCGGAAACCTCTGCTGCTAATCAGAAGGAAGTGTTATTGCAAATCACTAAACTACCTGTTATGAATGGGAGTGACTCAGAGACTCACCTCTCAACAGATACAAGAGAAGATCATATAGTAATACAAAATGGTGAAACAATGTTGGCAACAAGCTCCCCAAGGAAATTTGGATTTTATGAGCACCATAAAGCAATAGCTGAACGTGTGAAAGGGATCCATCCTATTTCAGATTCAAGGATAATACCCTCTTCTGGTGATCATCATGTTTTAAACAAAACTTCATATGGATATGATGCAAATCCTGCCAAAGGTATGCTGATTTTCTCTTTATAATAAATGATATGAATTATAGTTTTCCTTATAGTCAGTTTTCTTATTCCATCTCATGAATGGGAACTATGTTTTCCTTAGTTTTCACTCTCTAATATTCTTTCCTATTTATAATTTGCTTTAAATCATTTCTGTACTTAAACTTACTTCATTTGTATCATGCTGAAATGTAATTCAGCCATATTACTATTTTCCTTAGTTGTGTTATTCAGATTCTGAGCCTCAGAAGAAAGTGGAAGGAAATTAATTCCATTTACTTTATCTAAAATAATGAGTATCTTTTATAGTTCATGATAGAATATTGGTATGTCTTAGTTAAATAATAACCATTATAAAATAAATTTGTATAAATTTTATTTTGTATTTTAGCAAAGCTTTTTATTATTAAATAGGATCCATGTTTTGGCACAAAAAAATGAAAGGGAAGGTTGATTTAATGCAGTCTGTTATTTAACAGAAAAACTTTGTTTTTCAGTATAAAATTCAGTTCAAGAAAATTGTTGATGGGCTGTATTCATTATTTTTTATTCTTTTTTCTCCACCGTGATTACTACTACTCCCACTACTGCTGCTGCTTTTGTTGCTACTATTCACATTAATAGGGCTTCCCTGGTGGCACAGAGGTAAAGCCTCTGCCTGCAATGCTGGAGACCTGGCTTTGATCCCTGGGTCAGGAAGATCCCCTGGAGAAGGAAATGGCAACCCACTCCAATACTCTTGCCTGGAAAATTCCGTGGGCTACAATCTGTGGGGTCGTAAAGAGTCAGACAAGACTGAGCGACTTCATTTTCACTTTCTTTCACACTGATAGTTCTTTCAACAGTAAGTCCCATTTAGTGTTCTCTCAACAATATGTCCCATTTACTCTTCTGTCTCTTTGGAGATATAATTTATTGACTCTGGAGGTGATTGAAATCATTATTGTTATTGTAACTCATTGTACAGGCAAGATAATTGGGAGCACAGATAGGTTAAGTAATGTGTCCAAAGCCACTAAGTTCATGAGTAATTGTTTATGATATAATTCCCATGAGATAGGTACTAACTAGTATGTTCCCCATTTTACTCATAAGAAAACTGAGACTGAGGGATTATACAACTGGCTAGTGGCATAGCCAGATTAAACTATTTAAATGCAAAGATCAGTCCTCTTAGTGACTAGGTTGTAGTACATAACATGACCTAACCTCTTTTGAAAACATTATATGGAATGTTTTGAAAGTGTTAAATAAAATTTGTGATCAGTGAAGTTATGTATTATATAATATCAAGAATTATAAGCTTATCTGACTTGTTTAACTAGTCTGTCCATGAATATAGCAATTCTAAAGTTTTAAAGTCATGAATTAATTTTCCAATTGTTTTAATATTTTTTCACATTAGATACAAGATCATTTTTACACATCTGCCTGCTTTTTTCAATTTTTGATCTGGGTAGCCTTATTTGTATTTTTGGTGATACTTGCTTCATTCTTTAACTATAATATAATTATAAGAATGATAATGATGCTGATACTGATGTGCCTCAAAATGTGATAAGCAGTTTCCATGCATTGTTTTATTTAATACTAACCAAAAATTTATGTGGAATTTAGTAACAAAGTTTAGGATTAAGTTAAATAACTTTATGAAATTATACTCTTAGCAAATGGTGGACCTCAGATTGGAATGTAGGCAGTTCTTAAAAGAAATAACATGCAAAAGGGTAAAAGTATAATTACCCTGGTTAATTCATATTTAGAAATGATGAGTTGCCTCAATGTCAAACTGTATAAAGTAAATATTATCTCTATGGAAACTAGGTAATGACCAACAATTATCTTGCTGGCTATTAATCTGGTAACTGAGATCCTAATTCCAAGCCATTTAATACATTAAGTTAATTTCACTGAATTTGACACCATGATGCCTGTTCCTGGACATAGGTGATTATTCATATTACCTATAGCTTGTAAAATAGAAGGAGATAGGCAAATAAGCTGGTAATGTAAAAAAGGAAAAGTTGGTTTCATACTACCTTTCATTTGCATCAATGGTAGATATTCATCTACTGTTCATAAATATTTTATAATTTGGAAGTTTAAAGCTCTTACAGACATTTAAACAAATGTATTTTGTAGAAGAAAGAGTTGCTTAATTTCATAACACTAGACTTATTCTGTATTTATTATGCAATATGTTTAAAAAAGTATTTAGCAAATATATGAATGTGTTAGGTGTACATTCATATCAGAATTGTTAATGAGATGTTAGCTCTCTGGCAATTTAACCTTTATTTATTAGAGTAAAAATTTTCTAAAAAGAACAGGCATATGTTGGCTTAATTAGGTAATAGCCAAAAGTCTTTAAACCCATAGATGAGCCTGAACAAATCAGTTTCATTCATTTATAGATATTTGTTTTGATACTGTTTTTTTTGGCATTAAGGATATAGAAATGAACAAAACAAACTCCTCCCTTCATGAAGCTTACTTTGCAGTGGGAATACTCAGACAATTAACATAGAAATAAATAAATGTCAGATGGTGATAACTGCTGAGGATGGGTTTAAAGCAGAATAAAAGATTAGGATGTGGGGAGTGGCATTGTAGTTTGCTTTTTTTTTTTTTTTTAAGCTTTATTGAGGTATAATTGACAAATAAATTATGTGTTTAAAGTGAACAAAGTGATTTTTTGATATATGTGTACACTGTGAAAGGATCCCCTCCCTCAAGTTATTAAGCTCCTCAGATCTTTATCTTATAATTGAAAGTTTGTACTCTTTTGCCAGTCTTTCTCTATTTCTCCCACTTCCTAACCCCCGACAGCCACTTTTATGCTGTTTCTATGAGTTCAACTCTGAAAGAAAGATTCCATATATAAGTGACACCATGCGGTACTGGTCATATTGTGCATAATGCTGCTGTGAATGTGGGAGTACAGAGATCTCTTTGTGGTAATGATTTTGTTGACTGTAGGTAGATCACCAGAAGTAAGGTGGCTGCCTCATATGGGAGCTCTATTTTTAATTTCTTGAAGAACCTCCATACTGTTTTCCAGAGTGACTGCACCAGTTTATATTCCCACCAACAATGCACGAAGGTTCCCTTTTTTCCACATCCTCAAAAACACTTGTTCTTGTTTTGACTCTTTGATAATAGCAATCTTAACAAAAATGAGGTAACATCTCATTGTGGTTTTGATTTGCATTTCACAGATGATTAAGAATGTTGAACTCTTTTCTTCATGTACCTGTTGGCCATTTGTATATCTTATTTGGAAAAAAAAATACTTATGTTTACTTATGTCCTTTGCCTATTTTTTTGTTGTTATTGAGTTATATGATTTTCTTGTATATTTGGCTATTAACCCCTTATAGGATGTATGATTTGCACATATTTTCTCCCATCCAGTTGGTTATCTTTGTTTCTTTTTCTTTTTTTCTTGATTATTTGCTTTTCTGTGCAGAAACTTTTTTGTTTGAAATATTCCTACTTGTTTGTTTTGCTTTTATTTTGTTTATTTTTGATATGTAGTCCAAAGCATCATTATCAAGATCAATGTCAAAGAGCTTATTCCCATGTTTACTTCTAGGAGGTTTACAGTTTCTGGTTTTAACTTTCAAGTCATTAATAAGTTTTGAATTGATTTTGGTGTATGGTGTAAGATTCCAGTTCCATCTTTTTGCACATGACTTTTTACTTTCCCCAACATTTTCTGTTGAAGAGACTGTCTTTTCCTCATTATATATGATTGGACTGTTTGTCAAAAGTTAGTTGTCATATATGAATGGCTTATTTCTTTGCTCTTCTGTTCCATTAAGCTGTCTGTTTCTATGCCAATACCATACTGTTTTGATTACTATAGCTTTGTAACATAGTTTGAAATCAGGACTTGTAATGTCTCCAGCTTTGTTTTTCTTTCTCAAGATTGCTTTGGCTATCTGGAGTCATCTGTGGTTCCGTACAAATTTTAGGATTGTGAAAAATGTCATCATGATTTTTGGTAGGGAATTATATCAAATCTATAGGTCCCTTTGGGTAGTACAGCCTTTTTAAAAATATCAATTCTTCCAATTTGTGAACATAAAACAACTCTATTTTTGTTTTCATCATTTTCTTTCATCAGTGTCTTTTATAGTTTTCAGTGTATATGTTTTTCACCTCCTGGGTTAAATTTATTCCTAGGTATTTTATTCTTTTGATGCAATTGTACATGTAAGTGTTTTATTTCTTAATTTATTTTTCTGATAGTTTCTTGTGTTAGTTTTTGTTTTTAAGTATAGTGAATAGGTATTACTCAAAATAACATATTGGAAAAAATTAGGGAGTAAGCCATAGAGACATTCGAGAAAAGTGTATCCGTGCAAAGGCTATGGGGTAAAGATCTGAGGCTGGAGCACACCTACAATGTTCTAGAAACAGTGAGAGGTCCAGGAGTGGGGGGTAGTTGAAGATGAGGGTATAGATATGATAGATATGATTAACAAGTGACCAATGAGGAGAGTAAGGTCATATCATGAGGAACTCAGTAGCCCATTGGAATCATACCAGCTTTCTGACTAGAGGAATTATCATGATCAGTCTCACTTAAGTGTATCATTCTGATTATCATGTAGAAAATAGATTGTGTGTTGATTAGGGAGAAGCAGGTGGGACTAGGGAGAGGCCAGAGACTGTTTAGAAGTATTGCAGTAAGCAAGGCAAGCACTGATAGAGTTTGTGCCAGCATGTTAATGGGGGAGATAGTGAGGAATGATCAGAATCTGTATATGATTTGAAGTGATAAGGACAGGATTTGTTAATACGATTTATGTGAGGTATGAAGAAGTCAAGGATGACTCCAAAATATGGGGGCTGCAAAGTGATTTACATAGTTAAGTAAACTACAACTACTAATTCAAAAAGTTTTCTGTGATTGAGAATTACTGAATGGCACTAAGAGTTTCCCTTTTGCTTTCAGTGGAACTTTTATAAAAATTACATTTAAGCATTTATATTAATTTTTATTTATTTATGTTTGAATAGTTCTTGCCAGTAGCCTCAGTCCATACCGTGAAGGAAGATTTATAGAGAGGCGACTGCGATCCTCATCAGAAGGAACTGCAGGGAGTAGCAGGATGATTTTGAAACCAAAAGATGGAAATGTAGAAGAAGTTAATAGCCTAAGGAAGCAAAGAGCAAGTTCATCATCCTCAAAAATGAACAGCATGGTAAGTATATACCTATGCTTGTGTATAATAAAATAATCCATATATTATTGGCATGTTCATGCCTCTTGCAAAATGAAAACAGACTGAAGAATAGGCATCTCATATTTTTGTTGTGTTTCTTTTTTAAAACCATTTTTAAAAATTGAAACATAGTTAATTTACAAAATAAATATATACATACACATATATATATACTTTTTCAGATTTTTTCCATTATAGATTATTACAACATATTGAATATAGTTTATTGTACTATACAGTAGATCCTTATTTATATACTTTACATATAATATTGGGAATATGTTAATCCAGAATGCCTAATTTACCTCCTCTCTACCACTTTCTCCTTTGGTAACCATAAGTTTGTATTCTGTGTCTGTGGGTCCTTTTCTGTTTTGTAAATAAGTTCATTTATGTCATTTTTTTTAGATTATACATATAAGTGATATCATATGATATTTGTCTTTCTCTGTCTGACTTACTTCATTCATTTAACATGATAATCCCAAGGTATGTCCATATTGCTGCAAATGGCATTATTTAATTTTTTATGGCTGAGTAATATTCTATTACATGTATGTATGCACACACACAAACACACACACCACATCTTCTTTATTCATTTATCTGTCAATGGAAAACTTTAGGTTGCTTCCATGTCTTGGCTATCATAAACAGTGCTGCACTATCATAAATAGTGCTGTTCATAGCAGCGTGGCTTGCATGTATCTTATTAAATTGAAATTTTCTCTGGATATATGCCCGGGAGTGGAATTGCTGTGTCATATGGTATTTCTAGCTTTAATTTTCTGAGGAACCTCCATATAATTTTCCATAGTGACTGTACAAGCTTACATTCCTACCTACAGTGTAAGAGGCTTTCCTTTTCTCCACACCTTCTCTGGAAACTACTATTTGTAGACTTTTTAGTGATGGCCATTCTGACCAGTATGTGATGATATTTCATTGTGGTTTTGATATGTGTTTCTCTAATAATTAGTGATGTTGAGCATCTTTTTATGTGCCTCTTGGCCATCCGTATGAACTCTTTGTATGTTTGGGAAAATGATCCCTTGTCCATATCATCATATACAAATATTTTTTCCCAGTCTGTAGGTTGCTTTTTCATTTTGTCTATGGTTTCCTTCCCTGGTGGCTCAGAGGGTGAAGAATCTGCCTGCAATACAGGAGACTTGGGTTCGATCCCTGGATCGGGGAGATCCCCTGAAGAAGGGAATGGTAACCCATCCCAGTATTCTTGGCTGGAGAATTCCATGGACAGTCCATGGGGTTGCAAAGAGTTGGACACAACTGACTGTGCAAAACACTGGTTGTGCAAAAGTTTTTAAATTTAATTAGGTTCCATTGGAGAAGGCAATGGCACCCAACTCCAGTACTCTTGCCTGGAAAATCCCATGGACAGAGGAGCCTGGTAGGCTGCAGTCCATGGGGTCGCTAAGAGTTGGACACGACTGAGCAACTTCACTTTCACTTTTCACTTTCATGCATTGGAGAAGGAAATGGCAACCCACTCCAGTGTTCTTGCCTGGAGAATCCCAGGGACGGGGGAGCCTGGTGGGTTGTCATCTCTGGGGTCGCACAGAGTCGGACATGACTGAAGCGCCTTAGCAGCAGGTTCCATTTGTTTATTTTCGTTTTTATTTCCATTACTCTAGGAGGCAGATCTAAAAAGATATCTCTGTAATGTATGTCAAAGAGTACTCTGCCTATTTTACTCTAGGAGTTTTATAGTATCTGGTCTTACATGTAGGTCTTTAATCAATTTTGAGTTTATTTTTGTATGTGGTGTTAGCGAATGTTTTAATTTCATTCTTCTACATATATCTTTCCAGTTTTCCCAGCACCACTTATTGAAGAGTCTATGTTTTGAAGGGAAACTTGGTCTGCATGGTTGTTGTTATAAGTCAGAGAGGATAAGTTTTCACTTGAGACTCTTAGGACAAATAGAAGCAAAAGCAGGATAGCGACCCCTAAAACCTGTCTCCCTTACTTCCGTGGGAAATATGATATTTTTATTCTAGAACAAGACCCTGTGATATGCAAGCTAAGAAATATGCTGATCACGACACCCTCTGATGTCATCATTTCACAGTATTTCTTCACCCTCTAGCCACCTAAAAAATGTCCTGTTTAAAGCACACCTATGCCAGTGCTACTCTCAGACGCTTTAGTGGATTCTGCTTTGCTCTTTCCTAATATAGTTCCCCTTCCACATAGGGTAAAGATCTTTGGGGGTCAAGGTGATATGCCCGTCCAAAGCTTAAACACATTCTGGGTGACTGAGACTCCAGATTCCTGGCATAAACTAGAAGCCTGCACATGAGGGTGGAAATGGGATGTGTGTAGGAGGGTAGGGTGCGAACCTGGACTTGTGAGCTGAAATGTCTTAGAGGTAGTTGTATTAGCTCCCTCATAACACGGGATACAGCTAGGGTGGAAAAACATGACAAGTGAACTGCAGCCCAGAGGGTCTGTGAGGCCTAAGGTCTCACAGATTCTGGGATGGGCTTGCCTTTTGCATTCACTTTGCTCCCTTTGTCACAAACATGTCCTTTCTCAGCGGTGTTTTTATTTTTAGTGTTTAACAGTGTTTGTTTAAAGAAGATCTATCTACCTACTTACTGATGGATATATGAGAAAAATGCTCAAAACTAAATCACTTATATCTGTATATATTTTAGATAATTATGTTTCAAATGAAAATATTAGGGCATCATTGAGGATTCCAATGTGAAAAAACAGTAAGTTACTGAGATAACTGTTGGGGGCCAGAGTGAGGTACTCCGCCCATGGCAAAGGTCATGAGGAAGGAGGCTCGACATACGCAAAGGCGGGATCGAGCCTCAGGAGCCCCCCTGGAAATCCTCGAGTGTCTACCCCCATAACCAGAGCCTGCCTACTTTACTACTTTGTGCTCTTACCTACACCTCTGACTTTACGGGGGGCTGTCCCCCACCACCTCTTTCGGAGAAGGAGTTAACCTAGAGCTCCAGTCAATAAAAACTCTTGGGTGTGACAAGAGTGTTTTAACCTACAAACTCCTCTGAAGGTTCTCTAGCCTGCCTGACAGGCTCATTGGGCCACATGTGATTGCTCACAGCCTCCCAACCGTGAGAGGCACGAGATGCTTTAAACCCTCTAAAAACAGGTTCTTTAGAGAAGTTAGAAAACTATAAGTATAGTGGGCTAATTAGAAATTGTGTTGGTGAAGGCTTTTTCATTTGTTGAGCCAATGTTTGTTGCTAAGTCCCCATATCCCCTGCCCTTACACACATTAACGAATATATAGAAGGAATAAGTATTAACCTTTGATATTAATCACGTTAGACCTTAGGCTAAGTGAATTCTTTCCTTAACTAAAACCCACTACACCCTCACCCTGTAGGAATGTAACTTTATTTGGGTGGCGTCTGTTTTGAGAATAATCAGCCCTGGAGAAATAAGTGTCCTGATTGACTGACCGCTGTCACAAGGAGAGGGTCGTAAATTGTCAGCAGGCCCCCCTGGCCAGAAGATGATGTAACACCCCTAAGACCTCTGTATACATTTGTATGAAGCACCTGACTTTAATAAAAGTCAGGACTGCTGTCCCCACGTGACTTTTGTATAACATCTCAGTGTATAAAAACAGACTCTGGAAAATAAAGAATTGGGATCAGTTCCTCGAAATACTGGTCTCCCCATGTCTCTCTCTCACTCTGGCTGAGTCTCCATCTGGAGCGCGGAACCCACCAAGCTTACTAATTTTGCCTGGGCTTCTAAGATCCGACCGGGGAGGCCTCAGTGTCTCCTCTCCTTCGGGAGAACAGAAGGACGCCTGCGGCCTACATAAGTGGTGCAAACTTCTTGTCTTGAAGTTTTATTGGTCTCCCGCGTAAACCAAGCTACTCAGCCCCTTTTCTCCACTGAATTTTCCTACTGAGCTATCCTCATCCTATTACTCTTTATATCTTTGATAAAATATTTAAATAAATAGGTCGCCGACGCCGTCCCCGCTTCGAATACCCTGGATCAGCCGGGGCAGGACCCTGGCAGATAACCTTGAGTGATAGCAAAGCCATTGTGCTTGAAGTAGAGGTTCTAGCCATGAGGCCAGGCTTGGCCAGATTTTACAGATCAGTATCTATAAAACGACAGTAATGGGTTTATTGTTACTGTTATGCTAAAAAATGATTATGTGTGTATTTATATTTGTGTATATAGATACATTATGTTATTTTATATTGCATCTTTCTGTCATTTGCATTGAAAATATTATATTATTATTGCAATATTGCAATTGATTTTTTTGTCTAAAGACAAGAACATGTTAAAATAGATTTCCAGTTGATGCAACGTTAAGATGTGTGGCCAGTGAATTATTGCAAAACATTTTCCTCACCAGATTTGTATTATCCCTTTGTAGAGATGAATTTATATTAATAAGTGTGCACTGTTTATTACCGTCACCCAAAGTTGGGCCTTTTATGTATTCTTTTTATATCACGTTTTTAGTGCTATTGATGCATTTATATAAATGTCCTTGTAATACCACAAAATCATTATTATTCTCAGATATGATTTCAAGATTTAAAATTTTAAATGTCAAATGTAAAAATAAGATTTTGTTATTTTATTTGAGGTTTTTTAATAAATTTTCGAAAAGTGTACCTGCAGTGATGTAGATTGTCCACTAGATGTCAGAATTACACCATTGTCATGATAGGGGAAAAGCTGTGAAATTGGACAGAAACTTGGTTAAACCATTGTGCGTATTCACTGAATTCACAGGTAAGATTTGTTGAAATAAATACTGACACACTAGAATTTGCACATGAAATGTATCAAAATTACTTTATGACTCTATTAGGACTTTGCAGTGTCTCAATCTTTATAGTTTAATAGTTAATTTAACTTGCATAAATTGTATTATTTAACTCCTAGCATTATAAGGACAGAGAAGGCAATGGCACCCCACTCCAGTACTCTTGCTTGGAAAATCCCATGGATGGAGGAGCCTGGTGGGCTGCAGTCCATGGGGTCGCTAGGAGTAGGACACGACTGAGCGACTTCACTTTCTCTTTTCACTTTCATGCATTGGAGAAGAAAATGGCAACGCACTACAGTGTTCTTGCCTGGAGAATCCCAGGGACGGAGGAGCCTGGTGTGCTGCCATCTCTGGGGTCACACAGAGTCGGACACGACTGAAGTGACTTAGCATAGCATAGCGTTATAAGGAAGGAATGCTAGGATTTTTTTTTAAAGGTAATTTTAGCTATATGTGAAACAAGTGACATATATTTAGGAAATGATAGCTTTATGTGTGAAAAATAGCATACATTTTCTATATTCTTCTTCCAAAATAATTGAGGTGAGTATATGTATTTGAGAATGCATCCATAGCTCAGTTATTCTTTCCTTTTAGAAAAATAGTAGTAACATGTATTTTTAATACTTATTTCAACGAAGGGACTACTCTTAATGCTTCACATATATTATCACATTCCATTCTCACAATATTATGAATTGAGTGAATTTGTTATTGAGCACATTTTGCAAAAGAGGAAACTAAGGCACTAAGAAGATAAGCAACTTGCTCAGAAACATAGTAAGTGGCAGAGATAGAATTTAGATTTGGATCCTTGCTCTCTTAAATACAAATTCTGCATGCTTTGAGGGGAATGGGATAGATTTAAATTTAATTTTTCATCTTTCTTGTGTTATTTCTGTATAATGAAGTTAACACTTGTAAGGCAACCTATGCTTGCTCTAAGTCTAGACTACAACTGTCTGTAAGGGATGCAAAAAAGAAACAAAATTTAGTACTTACTCTGGATTTAAAATGTGGTAATATTTCTTGATATGTTGATGGACAGTATCAGATGAGAAATATCCAAAAAGGAACTTTGTCACAAAAGAAGGTATTTATACTTAGAAAGTGCTAGAGTACTTCATGTATTTCAAGAAGGTTTAATTCTACTGATGGGTATGGCTCTATTTTTAAGATGCTGAATGTTCCTCTGAATGATGAAAAATATTTCCTAATTGGTAATAGGTGAAAGATGCCAGAATGCTAGTGTTTTTGTACAGTTTGGGTATATACAGTATGAAAGGGAAAGGGCAGGATGTGTTAACTCTTTGAACATCAATGAGTCAGAAGAAATTGGACTTTGCTTCCATTTATTACAAGAAATCAAGCATATCTGTAACAATTTGATAGACATTCAAATTTATTATAATTCTTCAAACTGATTTAAATAGAGACTTCCCTTAATTTTCCTCTGAGTAACTTTCTTGATTCTTCCCTTAGAATGGTCCAAACATTTAAAAATAATCTTTCTAGAAATAGGCTCTTTATTTTTCAAAGCTTTCCCTCCAGATTATGGTGTATAAATGATTAAACATAAGATTCAGTCTTGGTTTTTTCCAGAAACTTTACACAGTGAAGTCTAACTCCAAATATTTACCAGATCACCCTTCTCTGAAAAAAGGATTAATGTGAGGATAGATTTGTGTGTGTTAAACAATACATAGCACCTAGAAGCACTAAAGAAAGTAAAGTGCCTGAGTGTATGAGAAAGGGCTACATAAAGAGCAAAAATACCCTCCACATCCAAGTGACTTTATAATATAGATTTATTTCTTCCTCAGGCTACATGTTCATTGTGGAAGGTGCCGGAGTTCCATTAAGCGTCTCCTCCTATATCCAGGCTGCTGAAGCAGCAGCCATTGCAAACATTGCCTGTCACTGTGGTAAAGAGAGATCTCTGGAGGCCTCGTCCCAGTAATAAATGTTTTCCTTGTGAAAGACTTCATTTCCTCTCACAATTCATTGAGCAAATCTGATCACCTGGCCCCAACTAGCCACAAAAGGGACCTGGGAATAGTCCATCCATGTGTCTAGATGATGTAGACTCAGACATTGGATCAGGGGCACTATTATCATCTTCCCAAATAGAATATTGTATCTCAGTTCTTTCAATTAACTGAGATTTCCTGCTTACCTCGTCCCTCCTTTTTGTTTTCAAGCATTTGATGGTCATAAAGTCAAATTATGCCTCACACTGAGTTTGTCACTATGGTTCAGAAAGAGGAAAGCATCTTGGAATTGAAAAATTAATTCTAACCGCAAGTTTTGTCTTCTGAGATGTGTTCTCTTCCTGACGGAAAAGCCGTGTATATATCTAAATTACTTGACTCCAGGTTTGGGAATCCTACTATATTTGGAAATTCTTGTTTTTATTACAGTAAAAGCTGGTTTGGAAAGTTGTGTTAGTTTTAGATTACTCAGCAAATGTGCACAGAGTTGCCCTGAACTATTTGTGCTGAGTGATCCTGACAGTGTTCACTTATGGCCACTTTTATTCTGACACAGTGTAATTCCTCTCATTTGCAGTTTGGCATCCTGCTGCTTTTGTGTAGAAACTGTGAATAGCATAGTAAAAACAAGAACTGTAGAACTTCTTCTCTGAAGAATGGATCAGACTTACAGTTGAGAAAAAAAGTAGTGACTTGCATATCATCAGCATTTCATGTTGTATTCTAATTCTTTTCATTGTATTTTATATGTTGAAATCTAGAATTTAAATATTATTGACAATAGTTGATTAATCTAAGACTAATAAAACCCTGTATTAAATAGCCAAGCACTTAACTCTGCATTTACTTTTCTTCTGGGGCCTACTGTTTTCTCCTTTGTTAGCATTTTCTATATTCATTCATCCATTCATCAATTCATTCACAGTTTCTTTCAATAAATGTTTATTGAAAACTTAATACTTTGTTTTCAGAACTTTACTTTGAAAATACAAAGATGAAAGAGACAGCCCTTGAGGATTTTATAGTTCCAGATTGGGAGACATTAACCTAATCTTATCAATGCAACAGATTTAACCATTTTGACCATCTTAAAATTCAGGATGGGTAGGGGCATGCTTGATTTGGGTTGTGACCATTGATATCAAAAGTTAAAAGGATTAAAAAAGGCCACAAGAATTTCTGTATCCCAGTGTACAAATTGACACTGTTAATTGTATGCATGCCTCCCTGGCTAATTTCTGGAATTGAGGATAGTGATAGTGGTGAGAAGGAACTCTGGGGGATATTGGGACAGTAAGGAAGAAAGTACAAAATAACTGTTTAAAGAATCCGTTTTAAAATATCCCACCTCTACTATCCACTAGGGAAAATTGTTTTCCTGGGCTTGTTTAGTATATGCACTTTCTCATTTCTGTTTTATGGCATGAAAGTTGTTCAGGCTCAAAATTAAGAGCAAATGAAAGATCACTGGAAGATCTGACTTAAGAAATTTCTCCTCTTAATCCTGAAATCTTAAATAAGACTTTAAAATACATAAAAATTTTAATATTTTAATGGCTTTTTGAGAGTTAAAGATCTCAGCATTCATGGAACATTGTGAATGGAATTAAAGCTATCATCATTGCATGCTACAAGGACAGTTAGTGAGAAAAGGAAGTCATTAATCTATTTAGGAAAATGGGGGCATACAAATCATTCTCCTCAATCCTTATATATTGTAAGAAGGAGAGTCATAAGTATCAGTCATTACACATGCAATTAAATTTGTTGATAAGTAGTATATTAATTTTAGATTAATAGCCCTAATCCGTAATGCCTTTATTGATTTTTCTAGTTACTTATTATACTTTTCCTATTAATGTCCTTCTAAGTTGTCTTTGGCACTCACTATGTAGTTATCTGAATATGTCTCATTTTATTACTTGATTTCATTCAGTCTTTTAAATGGAAGACATTTTGTATATATTAGCATTTATTATAGCACTTAAAAGTGCCTGGTGTACAATAAGTATTGGTGAATTAAAGGTAAACTTGCTAATTAGGTTGTGATATAGATACTATAGATATGAATTAAGGCCTTTAGTACAATCACTGTGTGTGGTATGCTTATGGATATTTTTGTATATTCTTAATTTATGCAGATGTACAGATGTTTCTATGATACACTGATAAAACTCTGGGTTTTGATGCTAAGTACTTGATCAAGACCATATCAACTTTGATATTGTTCTAGTAGAAACATCATTCATTTAGGATAATCAACCTTATAGAATGGCTCTTCGGATCCTATCAGTGCAACAGTTATGGACTAGCCAGAAATAGTCAGTTGTTTGTGATATTATTGAGAACCCATTAAATAAATACAAGTTCTAAGTCAAATATGTCTATGAGGGTTGGGAGATGGAGAGGGGGTATGAAGACTTAGTGTTTAATGGGGTCAGAATTTTGATTTAGGAAAGGGAAAAATTAAGAGATGGATGATGGTGAGAGTTGCACAGCAATATAAATGTACTTAGTGCCACTGAAAGTGAAAGGGAAGTGAAGTTGCTCAGTCGTGTCCGACTCTTTGCGACCCCATGGATTGTAGCCTGCCAGGCTCTTCCATCCAAGGGATTCTCCAGGCAAGAGTACTGGAGTGGGTTGCTGTTTCCTTCTCCAGGTGCCACTGAACTGTACAGTTAAATATGGTTAAAACGGTTTGTTTTAGTTCTGTGCCTTTTACCACAGATTTTTTAATATGTCACCTACATATTTATTTATTTAATATATCCATTCTTAATATATTTATTTAATATATTATTATTTAATATATCACCTACATATATTATTTTTCCATCTCCTTTTTATTATAAACTTGTAGATTCAGAATTGCCTTTTAAAAAAAAGAAGAATGAGGTAAAATATTCCATTCTTTTTATTTTGGTCTTTCACTTTAGCTTTTGGGATGAGTAATTTTTTTTTTTTGAAGCTGTCATAATTTATATGTTTGGTGCACAATGCTATGAAAAACATATTCAGAGAGAAAAATCACTTCATCTTCAAATGCTTTAACATCAGTTGTAAGTAATTGCAGTATCCTAATTATTACCATTTCTCTTCATGCAATTCACATGAAAATGTCCATAGCACCTAATTTTCCCCTCTGTGATTACATTATTCAAATTTACTAGTTTGTTCAGGCTGATGTAACAAAATATCACAGACTGGGTAGCTTATAAATGGCAGAAATTTATTTACCACAGTTCGGGAGGGTTGGAAGTCCAAGATCAAAGTGGCAGCATGGTTCCTGGTTTGTAGCCAGCACTTTCTTGCTGTGTCTGATGGAAGGAGTTGGGATCTCTCTGGAGCTTCTTTTATGCAGGCACTAATCCTGCTCATGAAGAATCTACCATGATGACCTAGCACCTCCCAAAGGCCCCCATTCTAATACCATCATCTTTAGCAATTAGTATTTCACCATAAGAATTTTGGGGGTACACAAACATTCAGGACATAGCAATAAGTGATCACATTTTAGTAATAGCAATACTAGAATATATTCAAAGCTTTATTAAGAATAATACATATTTCTATTATTATTTATCGGCAAAGGCAATGGCACCCCACTCCAGTACTCTTGCCTGGAAAATCCCATGGACGGAGGAGCCTGGTAGGCTGCAGTCCATGGGGTCGCTAAGAGTCAGACAGGACTGAGCGACTTCACTTTCACTCTTCACTTTCATGCATTGGAGAAGGAAATGGCAACCCACTCCAGTGTTCTTGCCTGGAGAATCCCAGGGACGGGGGAGCCTGGTGGGCTGCCGTCTATGGGGTCGCACAGAGTCAGACACGACTGAAGTGACTTAGCATAGCACAGCATAGCACATTATTATTTGTAAAGGAAATAATAAGTCCAATAGTAGAAGAAAATTAAAGATTTTTTTCTCTAGCCACACTATATCTGGGATACTGTTAGACACTTTATGTTGTTGTTGTTCAGTCTCTAGGTCGTGTCTGATGCTTTGTGATCCCATGGACTGCAGTACTGCAGGTTTCCCTGTCCTTCACTATTTTCCAGAGTTTGCTCAAATTCATGTCCGTTGCATCCATGATGCTATCTAACTATCTCATCCTCTGCTGTCCTCTTATCCTTTTGCACTCAAGCTTTCCCACCATCAGGGTCTTTTCCCGTGAGTGGGCTGTTCACAGCAGGTGGCCTAAGTATTGGAGCTGTAGCTTTAGCATCAGTCCTTGCAATGAATATTCAGGACTGATTTCCTTTAGGATTGACTGGTTTGATTTCCTTGCTGTCCAAGGGACTCTCAAATATCCAACACCACAATTTGAAAGCATCCATTCTTCGGCACTTAGCCTTCATTATGGTTCAACTCTCACATCTGTACATGACTACTGGAAAAGCTATAGCTTTGACTGTACGGACTTTGTTGGCAAAGTAATGTCTCTGTTTTTTAACACACTGTCTAGGTTTGTCATAGTTTTTCTTCCAAGGAGCAAGCATCTTTTAATTTCATGGCTGCAGTCACCATATGCAGTAACAATTTTATATCCCTCTGAAATTAAGAAATTGGAAAATTAAGGTTATTTACCTTTTAATCTTGGATTAGAATGCAAAGATGGCAGTTGCATTTGTAATTGGATCAGTTAATGTCAGTTTTCTGAAAGATGAAAACTGTTTATGTCTTGTTTAGGTAACCACATGAGCTGACACAGCATTCATAGCATGAGAAAGAATATTTATTGACTCAAGATCCCTGGAAAATCTTGATCATCTGAACAGCTGCATAGTCTGTAACATGTAATTGACCTTGAAGAAAATAACTTATATTTTCTAAGAGAATAATCATTGGCATTTGAAGTTTTTACATTACTCTGGTTACACAGTGAAAAAAAGTTTATTCTTCCTAGGATTATTTTATTATTTTGAAATTTAAATACAAGCTATTAAATTAATTTTCATAAATTAAAAAAGCAAAACAAGTTTTAACTTTGAAGGTCAAGAAAAATATTGTAGTAAAATTATATATAATGCATTATAATCACTTTATAGAAAATATATATTTTAATATGTGAATATTATTTTTCAAATAATTTTTAACAATCAAGACAAATGTTTATAATTATTTCAGAAACTGTCATATCGCAACTCAGAATAAGAAAGTGTGATTTACTAATGAATCAAACATATACATTTCACACTTTTCCTATGTGATGATATTTTTGTTTAGTCATTCTTAATTTAGAGTAGCTGTCATTTTATCACTTTTATAATTTAATTCAGTGTTCATGTCACTCTAGTTCTAAAAGTTTGCTCTGAAATTCCTCCTTTTTAAATATCTTTTGTTCTTAGCCTGGTCCATTCAACTGGCAACAACCCACGTGCTTTTATTTCATTCCATCCTTTAGGCTCTTTATTGTATACATTTGTAATTCCTTTACAAAATTATGCTTATAATGCTTGGCTGGTTGTCTTCAACATTATCCACTGATTAGTTTATGCTTCAGTGAGAAACACAAAGAATGTTTTTTGTCAAGAGAGACTCAACACGAATCAGAACGTTTATCAGCTGTCAAGAGGTACAAGTGAAGTAGGTCATATGAAGTACAAGTGAAGAGGTCTGGAATACCAACCCACCTTCCCAGCTCCTTTGTACATCTGGGAAGCACTGGCCCAGACTGCTGGATAAAGTTTGGATTCTTAGATGTATATAATTGCCTCATTAACACAGAAAGAGCCAATCAGTACAAAATTTCTCATTGTTTTTCTTTTTAATTATAGTCCTCTTGCTGTATACTATATTCCCAGAACTTACCTTGTAAGTGAAAATTATATTTCACGTGGTCAAACAGATACATGGAAAAATCACAGTGTATTAGACTTATGGCAATAGAATGAGAGGTTTGTGAAAAAGGTATTTGTGTAAGGAAAGTTGCTAAAAATCCAAGGACTGAAACTTTGGAGTGGATCTGGAAAAAATATGCAGAGAATTGACTTTTGCTCTCATAGTTATGGCTACTGTCCCTTTCTCCCCTATCTATGCTACTATCCTATTTCAGTTTTTATACAATGATTCTCAATCCTTCCCTTCTGTTTCTAAGGCCATATTGGAGAAGCAGCAATTATGTTACTTAAACTAGGACCTTCCTTTGAGAGTCCATGTAATATGTTTCAGTAATTAAGTCTACCCTCCCTACTGTCACCCACAATATGCTTTTTTTGGTTTTATTTTCAAGTTGATGGCAGCAAGTTGAGCCAAAGACAGTGGCAGAAGTTTTGTGCATTGTGTAAGCAACATGCATTTGACACTTGCCAACTAGGAGAGCACCACGCATAGCCCACTCCTGTTTTACTCTCTTGTCTTTCACTGCTTTTTCTGCTTTGTCTCCTCTGGAGCTTCCTGTGGATTGTGCTTCCAGCTGGCTGTAGTCCAAGAGGAACTTGCATACAGGGTGTGGGCACAAAGGGGAGGTTGGAGTTTTCAGCATGACTTCAGAAGGGAAGAAAATCTATTAAATAACTTTAGTTTCCCAAATTATAAGAAAAGTAATAATGTAATATAATGTAGTAAATTAATAAATTCTTAAACAATTTTATAGTATTTTCTTGCTTTTACACACTTTTTTCACCCGAATGCCCTTCATGCCTTCTAGTATTTAGTATCTTATAAGAATGTGCTATTTTGTTTTCTCTTTGCAAAACTTGTCTGGGATAAAATCATATTGCTTAGGAACCAAAGGCAAATTGTTTCTTCTAACACATGAAAATGATCAAAGTAGACAAATTTACAAGATAGGAGTTCTTTTCATGTCATCTAAGTATGACTTTTTAATTTTTTAAATATGCAAGAATGGTGTGATAAAAGGAACAAGTGATGGGGAAAGGACACCGAATTCTAGTCTCCTGTCTTTCACTTAATAATAGTACCCACCTCATCGGTTGTTTTAAGGATCAAATACTATATTTTATGTGAAAAGGCTTTATAAAATCTAAAGTACTGTATTAATGAAAATGACACATATTTATTAATATCATGAGTTGAAGCCAGAAACTGAAAAAAAGTAGCATTGACTATTCCAGTATCCACTTAGAAAGGAAAACATTTTAAGAGCCAAACTCACATTTAAAGTTCTCATGACAATAAGTTGAGTGGGCTCCTTTAAGCCACCACAAAAATAATCCTTAAAAATTCAAGTAATATTAATATATAAGTTAATGCTTTATAAAGGTAGCCTACTATTTACTTGATTTCTCATTTATTTTTCAGAAATCCTTATGTTTTTCAAAATCAGTTTATGTGGCTTAGAAAAAACTGAGATGTGCACTTAAGATTTGCATATTTTACTATGTTTGTGTTATATTTGAATTAGAAAGTTTACTCCACAAGTTATTTTCTGATTGTGATATTAGGAAAAAAGCATCTGCCAGCAGCCAAGTGTCTTGGCTGTTTACAAAGAAACTTAATTTGCATCCTTTTTCTTCTTAGATAAAAAAGTTTAAACATTGTGGACATTTATGTGAACACTCTCATAATGCCCTGATAAATTACTTAATTTAAAAGTATCTTCTGTTAAATCTCAAGTTAATATTATCAAAAAGAGTAATAGTGACTTCCAGAACAAAAGAATAATGTTGAACAGTGAATTATAGAGTAACTTATTTTACTTTAAATATAAATTTTGAGCTATAGTGTATTTACTAGTGGTATTAGTCTGTTCTGAGATAACTTAAGATCCCTAAACATTTGTGAGAGAAACTTTTATGACACACTCAAGTTTTTGCTTTTGTCTTTCTTCTTTCTACTGGAAGAATACATCTACCAGTAGGATAGTCAGCTTGAATATTTGAACTGCATGAATTTGAACAGGGAGAGGAGTAACCAGCTGTCAGATAGTTCATATGATGTATTAGGTGCTGGTCGGAATGAGACAGTATATCTCAGCATGCTGTTGCCTTCAGTAGATTTATATTCCAAAGAAATGTGGATACATTAATACAAATAGGGATTTCAAATGAAAAGAAGATCAGCCACCTAGCTATGGTTCATGAATCACAGTGATAAAAGGGTTCACTGTTCCTTTTATTTTTTAATAATAATAATGAAAGTAGAAATTATTGCTGAGTCGAATGGGTGCCAGGGTACACTGATCCTAAAGATTTAACTTGACCCAGCAATCCACTGGAAGCTGCTATAGTTGAGAAAAAAGAACTAAGCAGAGATGCTGGGCTTACATTTAGAATAAGAGAAAGGAACTATTAATGCATGCTTTTCTCCAGTTGCGTTCATCTCTCTAGGAAATCCTGCATGACAAAAGAGAGTTGGGACACTATTAAGTTTTATAAAGTGATACTATAGTTGCTTGAAGGGAACTTACTATTACACTGCTGGAAGCCTGTAAGGTCTGTTGACTAAAGAAGTTCAAAGATAGCCACTGTTGTTCAGTATATAGTTTTGTTTTGTATGTTTTGATTCAGTGCAGTGGGGTCAAACATAAAGGATGGTAATGTCTGTGGCGTTTTATGATTTTCTCCTTGTTGTTATAAGTAGACTATTAGGTAATTTTAAGGAAATCAGAACTGCTGACCATACAAATGGTTTTCACAGAAATTGCTTTTTGCTCTATTAAAACAACAACATAAAGTGATTTTCTGATTATTGACACTGTGACTTTGCTAAAAATTCCTATATTCATTTAAAAATAAGAATCATTTTGCCATAAAAAGCAAATTATTCTGGTTCAATAAGCAAACCTATTTTACTAAAGCAATAGATAAAAACTTCATTAGAAATACTTTTTCTTTTTCCTCTCTGAAACAGGATCACATTAATAAAACCACAATAAAATTGTTAAGGGTAAAGAAGCAGCCCAAATTGAAGAAAAATGCAAAAGATGATTCTATTATGTGGACTTAATGGGCAAGCAAAGTGAATTTTCAGTTGAACCCAGTGCTAGCTATGTGCCCTGGATATATATTACACACTGTTTGAAGGGCATGGCAACCGAGAGGAGGTCGCCATAACTTACTGGTGGCAGCTGAGTTCTGTGATATTAAAAAGAAAATCTTTCATTAAAATAAAAAATCTAGGTTTCCTGTGAGGGTCATTGAATTCTTATATTCTTAAAAGACAGGTTCCTTACTCACAAGGACAACTTCCTGGAAGAGGTAGGAAATGACTAGTTCTGGAATCTGTTCCAAGTCTTAGTAATGTATCAAACAGGAAGCAGCCTACTAACAGCTCAGAAAAAATAGAAATAAGGGGGTGTACAGTGATCCTTCATATCCATGAGTTCCACATTCATGGATTCAACCCATTGGATAAAATGTATTTTTTAAGATTCCTGAAAATTCCAAAGAGCGTTGAATTTGCTGGGCACTGGCAATTATTTACATAGTAATTGCATTGTAATTTAGCCATTCCTTACTCCAGGGGATCTTCCCTATCCAGGGATAGAACCTGGGACTCCTACATGGCAGATCAAAGGCAGATTCTTTACTGACTGAGCCACCAGAGAAGCTCTAGGTACAATGCATAATTTAGTGGCTCAGACTGTAAAGAATCTGTAATGCGGGAGACATGGGTTGCATCGCTGGGTTGGGAAGATCCCCTGGAGGAGGGCATGGCAACTCACTCCAGTATTCTTGCCTGGAGAATCCCCATGGACAGAGGTGCCTGGCAGGTTGCAGTTCATGGGGTTTCAAAGAGTCAGACACGACTGAGCAACTAAGCACAACACAAAGATGATTTAAAGTGTTTGGGAGGATCAGGGTAGGTGGTATGCAAATACTATGCTTTTTTATATAAGGGATTTGAGTATCTGTGAATTTTGGTGTCCAAGGGGTGTTGGAAGCAGTCCTCTTTATATACTGAAGGAGGGCTATAATTAGTTTTTAGTTATTGGTGAGACAGAGAAGATTTAAGTAAGATGAATACAAATTATTTTTTAGCCAAGAACACTGTGGGCTATCTACCTTGGCTGGAAACTGGGTTAGGCATTGTGTATTTAAAGAATTGTAAGACAGTTTTCATTTTTGTCTTACTTTTCAAGGTTATATCACATCTTTGTTCAGAAAAATCTCTTTGCATAAAATACCATATCCAAAAAACAGAAATAGTAGGAAGTAGAACTCAGATGAGTAGAATGAGCTGTCTTCCTCTCTGTCTTTTCTTCTTTCTTTCCCTTTTTGTTTACCTCTTAAAAATAAAAATATGACTAAAAATAACAAAATTTAATTGGGTATCAATAGTATCAGATTTAAGAGAGCAGGTAAGCTATATATTGCTTCTTCTACTATTCCCTCATGTGAATCTTTTACTTAAAAAGATCAGATCAGATCAGATCAGTTGCTCAGTCGTGTCCGACTCTTTGTGACCCCATGAATTTTTTTTTTTTTTTGACAGAATTCATACCTTTTTATTACGGAAAATTTCAAACATACATAAAGTAGAGAGCATAGTATAATAAGCCTCCAAGCACCTATCCTCCAGCTTCAACAGTAATCAACATTCTATTCTTGTCATTTATACTCTATCCTTCCCACCAGTATGTTTTTTCTTTTTTTTTTTTAATTCTTCCAATTTTATTTTATTTTTAAACTTTACATAATTGTATTAGTTTTGCCAAATATCAAAATGAATCCGCCACAGGTATACATGTGTTCCCCATCCCGAACCCTCCTCCCTTCTCCCTCCCCATACCATCCCTCTGGGCCGTCCCAGTGCACCAGCCCCAAGCATCCAGCATCATGCATCGAACCTGGACTGGCAATATTTTACATGTTTCCCATTCTCCATGATATTTTACATGTTTCATTGCCATTCTCCCAAATCTTCCCACCCTCTCCCTCTCCCACAGAGTCCATAAGACTGTTCTATACATCAGTGTCTCTTTTGCTGTCTGCTGATGGACATCTAGGTTGCTTCCATGTTATTATTGAACATTGGGGTACATCTTTCTAAATTCCATATATATGCGTTAGTATACTGTATTTATGTTTTTCCTTCTCCATAGTGGCTTACTTCACTCTGTATAATAGGCTCCAGTTTCATCCACCTTTATTTAGAACTGATTCAAATGTATTCTTTTTAATGGCTGAGTAATACTCCATTGTGTATATCCTACCACTGCTTTCTTATCCATTCATCTGCTGATGGACATCTAGGTTGCTTCCATGTCTTGGCTATTATAAACAGTGCTTCACTCTGTATAATAGGCTCCAGTTTCATCCACCTCATTAGAACTGATTCAAATGTAGATGAACATTGGGGTACACGTGTCTCTTTCCCTTCTGGTTTCCTCAGTGTGTATGCCCAGCAGTGGGGTGCTGGATCATAAGGCAGTTCTATTTCCAGTTTTTAACATTGGAATCTCCACACTGTTCTCCATAGTGGCTGTACTAGTTTGCATTCCCACCAACAGTGTAAGAGGGTTCCCTTTTCTCCACACCCTCTCCAGCATTTATTATTTGTAGACTTTTGGATCGCAGCCATTCTGACTGGTGTGAAATGGTACCTCATAGTGGTTTTGATTTGCATTTCTCTGATAATGAGTGATGTTGAGCATCTTTTCATGTGTTTGTTAGCCATCTGTATGTCTTTTTTGGAGAAATATCTATTTAGTTCTTTGGCCCATTTTTTGATTGTGACCCCATGAATTGCAGCATGCCAGGCCTCCCTGTCCATCACCAACTCCCGGAGTTCACTGAGACTCACGTCCATCGAGTCAGTGATGCCATCCAGCCATCTCATCCTCTGTCGTCCCCTTCTCCTCCTGCCCCCAATCCCTCCCAGCATCAGAGTCTTTTCCAATGAGTCAACTCTTCGCATGAGGTGGCCAAAGTACTGGAGTTTCAGCTTTAGCATCATTCCTTCCAAAGAAATCCCAGGGCTGATCTCCTTCAGAGTGGACTGGTTGGATCTCCTTGCAGTCCAAGGGACTCTCAAGAGTCTTCTCCAACATCACAGTTCAAAAGCATGAATTCTTTGGCTCTCAGCCTTCTTCACAGTCCAACTCTCACATCCATACATGACCACAGGAAAAACCATAGCCTTGACTAGACGGACCTTTGTTGGCAAAGTAATGTCTCTAGTTTTGAATATGCTATCTAGGTTGATCATAACTTTCCTTCCAAGGAGTAAGCTTAAAAATTAAACTTGAAAAGATAAAAGGAATCAAATATACTTTGAGACTATACAAAACCAGCATCAACTAGGTTATAACAAGTAAGTTTAATTTTACTAAATACATTATGTTTTTATTTTATAATAATTTCATATTTACAGAAAAGTTAGAAGAATTATGCCAAAAATCCCCATATATCCTTTATATAATTTCATCAGTCTTTAAATTTTTACATTTTTCCTCTCTTTCTTATTGTCTCATACATAGACACATATGTCATTTTTATCCTTTATATAAATTCATTAGTCTTTACATTTTTATCTTTTTCCTCTTTCTTATTATTTCTAATACATAGGCACATATGTAATTTATATCATCTTCCTAAGGCATGTGAGAGTTATGATACTCATCATGACCCTTTATTCTTAAATACTTCAGCATGTATTTTCTAAGAATAAGGATATTCTCTTATATATCAGATTAAGTACCAAAATTAGGAATTTTAACCTTGACATATTATCTTATTTAACATAAATCCACATTGAATTTTTCCTAATTGTTTCATTAAAAAAAAACAAACACGCAACACAACAGGTTCCAATCTAGAATCATGTGTTATATTTAACTGTAAGGTAACTTTACCCTCTTCTTAATCTGGGTGGTTCCTCACCATTCTTTATCTCACATGCCATTAACACTCATGACAGTTATTTTTTTTGTAGAATGTTCTCTAATTCATGTTTGTCTGGCATTTCACTGTTAGGTTCAGCTTATGCAGTTTTTAGCAGGAAAACTACATGTGTAATATTTGTGTTCTTAGTGGATCCTATCAGGAAGTATATGATGTCAGTTTGTGTCATGTCTGGTAATATTACATTTGATCCCTTGGTAAAGGTTGCATTTACTAGGTTTCACCACTGTATAGTTGCTATAATTCCCCTTGCTAATTAATAAGTACTCTCTGAAAAGATACTCTGAAAGTTATGTATTAATAAATATTGTTTTACACCATTTTTTTTACCTAGAAGGTTTAGTATCCATTGATTCCTTCCCAAATTATTTTTCCTATGATACTTAGGTGGTAATGATTATATAGCTTTGTCATCTCCTCCATATATATTAGTTGGCATTCTACTATACAAGTGTCTTTTCCCTTTTCCTCTGTTCAGGTAAAAATACATATATGTGCATATGTGTGTTATGTATGTATTCATGAATCATCATCACAATCATGGGTTACTGTTTGTTCAACAGGTTAGAATCCATTATAATTATTATTTATTTTTGATGCTCAAATTATTCTAGGTTAGATCTGGAGGAGCTCCTTCAAGGTGGCTCCTGAATTTAAGGAATCCATTCATGAATATCTAGTCTTGAACAGTGTAACACTGAGTGAGAAGTTCATAGAAGAGGGCCAACTTTAGCAAGAACTATGAGTATGTATCTGACAGAGCTTCTGGTTCTGGAACTGGAAATATTTTATTGAATACTATTGTACTATACATTGGTATTATGAATTTCAGATTATCTACCTATCCCACAGTAATTTCAAGAGAAACTAATTGACGATTAATGGTTTACTGCTAAACCCTATTTGAAGTATATGTTAAATTTTATTTTGGGTTGAGTTAGTCTTTTGTAATAAATAAGATAAATAAATTTATATGCTATTCTATTCATTTATTCAGTTTTTTATTATCATTTAAGTACTAGATTTGGTTAAGTCCTAGAGATTCAGTAAAAACCTCAAAAAAGAGTCTAGGCTGATGTACATCTTATATGTAGCAAAAGGAAACAGAAGCAACATGTATAATTATGTTATACATACTTTTAAGTGACTAGTGTCAGGGTAGTAGAGTAGTGGCACAAAAGAGGGAGTGGTAATATAGTAGATAATGTCTTCACATAAGAGTAGTTGCTGTAAAAGTATAATTTTTAAGAGTTTAAAATATGACTTAAGCACATGTTAAAGATTTATTTAAAGTAATTAGTAGGGGAAGCAATAAAAATAAAATTCTGTTCAAACAATATTGAGAAGCATGGTAATATTAGGAAGCTAAGTACTAGAGTAAGACTATTAGTTTGATTATAAAACTGATTAATGTTTCATATGGTAATAAGCTATAATATTTAGGATGATCTTTTCTACCAAATTGAAAACATTTGTATCTCTATTGGACATAAATATAAAAGTTAACATGTAACTTCACAAGTTCTGAACCCTTAATAAATAGAAAAATCTAAAACAGGACAATCTCCTCAAGAATTAAACCATCTGTGAGCCTGACACTGGCAAGATACACAAAATTTTAATATTTGGATATTTTTTCTTTGATCTCCTAAAAATATTTCCCAAAGATTATTATGTCATTACTATATTATTTTTGATGTTTAGTCACTCAGTTGTGTCTAATGCTTTGCTACCCCATGAACTGCAGCACATCAGGCTTCTGTATCCTTCACCATCTCCTCAAGTTTGCTAAACTCATGTCCATTGAGTCGCTGATGCCATCCATCCATCTCATCCTCTATCGTCTCCTTCTCCTCCTACCTTCAATCTTTCCCAGCATCAGGGTCTTTTCAAATGAGTCAGCTCTTCCCATCAGGTGGCGAAAGTATTGGAGCTTCAGCTTCAGCATCAGTCCTTCCAATGAATATTTGGGGTTGATTTCCTTTAGAATTGACTGGTTTGATCACCATGCAGTCCAAGGGACTCTCAAGAGTCTTCTCAAACACCATAGTTCAAAGGCATCAGTTCTTCAGCACTCAGCCTTCTCTGTAGTCCAGTTCTCACATCGTACATGACTACTAGAAAAAATATAGTTTTGACTTATGGACCTTGGTTGGCAAAGTGATGTCTTTGCCTTTTAATATGCTGTCTTGATTTAGATTGGTCATAGCTTTTCTTCCAAGGAGCAAGCATCTTAATTTCATGACTGCAGTCACTGTCCACAGTGATTTTGAAGCCCAAGAAAATAAAGTCTGTCAATGTTTTAATTGTTTCCCCATCTATTTGCCATGAAATGAAGGGACCAGATGCCATGATCTTCATATTTTTGAACGTTGAGTTTTAAGCCAGCTTTTTCATTCTCCTCTTTCACTTTCATCAAGAGGCTCTTTAGTTACTCTTAGCTTTCTGCCATAAGGGTGGCAGAAGTTATTGATCTTTCTCCCAGCAATCTTTATTACAGCTTGAGTTTCATCCAGCACTGCATTTTGCATGATGTACTCTCCATGTAAGTTAAATAGGCAGGGTGACAATATACAGCCTTGACGTACTCCTTTCAAAATTTTGAACCAGTCCGTTGTTCTGTGTCCAGTTTCTAACTGTTGCTTCTTGATCTGCATACAGATTTCTCAGGTGGCAGATAAGGTAGTCTGGTATTCTCATCTCTTTAAGAATTTTCTAGTTTGTTGTGATACACACAGTCAAAGGCTTTAGCGTAGTCAATGAAGCATAATTAGCTGTTTTTCTGGAATTCTCTTGCTTTTTATGTGATACAGTGGATGTTGGCAATTTGATCTCTGCTTCCTCTGTGTTTTCTAAATGCAGCTTGTACATCTGGAAGGTCTTGGTTCACATACTGTTGAAGCCTGGTTTGGAGAATTTTGAGCATTACTTTGCTGGTGTGTGAGATGAATGCAATTGTGCAGAAGTTTGAACATTCTTTGGTATTACCTTTCTTAGGGATTGGAATGAAACCTGACCTCTTTCAGTCCTGTGGCCAGTGCTGAGTTTTCCAATTTTGCTAGCATATTGAGTGTAGCGCTTTCACAGCATCATCTTTTAGGATTTGAAATAGCTCAACTGGAATTCCATCACCTCCACTAGCTTTGTTCATAGTGATTCTTCCCTAAGGCCCACTTGACTTTGCATTCCAGGATTTCTGGCTGTAGGTGAGTGATCACATCATCATGGTTTTCTGGGTCATAAGATCTTTTTTGTATAGTTCTTCTGTGTATTCTTACTACCTCTTGTTAGTATCTCCTGCTTCTGTTAGGCCCATACCATTTCCGTCCTTTATTGCCTCCATCTTTGCATGAAATGTTGCTTGTTACCTCTAATTTTCTTGAAGAGATATCTAGTCTGTCCCATTCTATTGTTTTCCTTTATTTCTTTGCATCATTCACTTAAGAAGGCTTTCATGTCTCTCTTGGAACTCTGCATTCAGGTGGGTATACCTTTCCTTTTCTCCTTTGTCTTATGCTTCTCGTCTTTTTGTAAGGCCTTCTCAGACAACCATTTTGCCTTTTTGCATATCTTTTTTGGGGGGATGTTTTGATTAACCCCTCCTGTACAGTATTACGAACCTCCATCCATAGTTCTTCACGCACTCTTGTCTATCAGATCTCATCCCTTGAATCTGTTTGCCACTTCCACTGTATAATTGTAAGGCATTTGATTTAGGTCATATCTGAATGGTCTATTGGTTTTCCCTACTTTCTTCAGTTTAAGTCTGAACTGTGTCATAATCCACTCCTGGTCTTGCTTTTGCTAACTGTATAAATGTCTCCATGTTTGGCTGCAAAGAATATCATCAGTCTGATTTCTGTATTGACCACCTGGTGATGTCTGTGTGTAGAGTCGTCTCTTGTCTTGTTTGAAGAGGGTACTTGCTATGACCAGTGCATTTGTTTGGCAAAAACTCCTTTAGTCTTTGCCCTTCTTCATTTTTTACTCCAAGGCCAAACTTGCCTGTTACTCCAGATATCTCGTCTTTCTACTTTTGCCATTTAGTCTCCTTTTATTAAACAGACATTATAATATATTACCATATAGATTCTCACATCTAATCAAGTTGCGATCATCATCATCAGCTCAATGGAGATCATGAAATCATCAGACCATTACATTAGATTAGATACCCCACAGACAGGGAATTTATGGTATGTAAAGTCATGCTCATGTAGACATATATATTACTGGCTATGTGATTAAGGCTTACTTAGATCCACTGCTCACTAGTTCATCCCCTGACTGTGGACCACAGCTGAAGCCATAGGGTACTTACTTAATTACACTGGCTTAGTGGTTTGAGATTAGAAACCGAATCGACAGTTGTGAGACTTGATTGTGGAAAGGGACACAGCCCTAACCAGAAGTTTGACAAGGAACAGACAGAGTAACAGACTTACTTTGTCAGAAACAAAAACAAACAAGCAAGCAAATTCATGCAAATCAGAAGAAAGAAAAAAAAAAAAAAGAAAAGTAGAAAGTCAGCAAAACGTTACTTCCACTTGGAAAGTCACTTTGGGAGCCAAGAAGGAACTTGCCTGGACTTATATAGATTGTAAAGTGATGTCTCCAGCAATATAGTTTAATTGACTCTGACATATGAGTCCACTTGAATGTCTCAGTGGGTTCTCCAAAACTGTCAAGGTATAATTTTCAAAAATTTAAAATATGACTTTATACAAATACAGATTGGACAAAAATCAAAAGTTTACTTAAGAAAGCCTGCATAATGGTAAATTGGTTCAGAGAGCACTTGAGGAATTAGATATTTATAGCAATTTAATAAAAGAATGTTAGAATAATATTGCAAAATTGAATATAAAACCAGTAAATGCGCTGCAAGGCAGTCATCCATTGCCAGACAAAAGTCTATGTATCTTAGTTGGATACAGATCTACAAGTTGCCATGTAACTTCACCAAGTGAAAACCATTAATTAGTAAAGGTAGTGAAATCAAACAGTGATATAATATACAGAATTCAGTAGGTCTCAGTTAAATAATGCTTCAGTTGCAGTCTTCTACCTGACTATGTGTCTTAGTTTTGGATAATGATTTTTAACACATTCACTTTTCCATTGGCAAGCTCAAAAAAACAGCAATTTAGATGTGGAACAATTCATAAGTAATTGCATTAATGTGTGAAACTTTCCTGTAAGGCAGAGGTGCTGGAAAAGCACTGAGATCTTACAGTGGCTATGGACGGAAGATAGGGAAGAGCTCAGTCAGGGTCAGGCATTAGGATAATAGGAATTTTGTAGGAGTTTGGGAACCACTACGGTTTTAAGTAGGATAACAGCATAAAAATATATGCTGTTTAGAATTACTGTTTCCCTAATTTTAAGTGCTTTAAATGAATTCAGTAGGTAGCTATAGTTTATAGTGGTAAGTACCTTACATGGAAAATGGCAGTGCTTTTTTTTTTATTACTGTACAAATGTATAATAACATATTGTTTTTTGTTGACTTTTGATGTAAACTTTTATTTTCCTATTTGTTTGAGCCACTGCTGCTAAATTAAAACTATTCTCTCAGCACTTAGTCAGAGTTTCATTTTATTTATTCAATTATGTATTTATTACATTTTACATTTGTTTGATTCTAACAATTGTGAAGTTGTATAGTTAAAAGTTTTGCCATTAGTTAATAATTACTGAATGATTCTTAACCTGTCAATTAAACCTCTGGTGGAACATATCAATAAGGATATTTTTAGAAGAAGAATGCTGCTGCTGCTGCTGCTAAGTTGCTTCAGTCGTGTCCAACTCTGTGCGACCCCATAGATGGCAGCCCACCAGGCTCCCCCATCCCTGGGATTCTCCAGGCAATAACACTGGATTGGGTTGCCATTTCCTTCTCCAGTGCATGAAAGTGAAGTCACTCAGTCGTGTCCGACTCCTCGCGGCCCCATGGACTGCAGCCCACCAGGCTCCTCTGTCCATGGGATTTTCCAGGCAAGAGTACTGGAGTGGGGTGCCGTTGCCTTCTCTGAGAAGAACACTGATTTATGTCTATTTAGGCTGTTTTCCTTTACACAACAATTTACCTTTCTTACGTTACAAAGAATATAATTATACTTGGTTACAAAGTATCATAATTTACTAGCTTTCAAAGTCACACAGTCTAATTTACAAGCCTCCCATTTTTCTATCCAAGCCATTTCTTTGTAGTCACTGACCAAACTGTCAGCCTGTAAGATGTCCAGGTAACTTTGCCCTCAGGGTAGTATGAAAGGTGATACAAAACAATAGGAGTTTATAGAAACACAAAATCTTACTCATGTGCAGTGGTGGTTGTGAGTGTAGGGCTTGATACTTTGATTGCATTGTAATTAACAGGGTTTTTGATTTGTTTTCTGTGTGTTCATTCTGGAATCAGCTACTTTCTAAAGTGCATCATTTTGCTAAGTGTGATGGACATGAAGGAACAAGGGGCCAGAGATAGAATCTATCTGAGCTGATTACAAGATTCTCTTCTAATCAAGATGATATCTCATGATTAAGAAAGAAAAATTAGCTGTCAGATAGGGTTTTTAATTGATACTAAGGGAAGTGCCACATTTATTTTCTAAAAGACTTCAGGGAGTGAACTGAGATACCAGTTTGATTAATTAATGATGAGTAGAATAGAATTGTAAACAACCATTTCTGTAAAGAAGGAAGAAGCAGTGATTATATATAAGCTTGCAGGTCATAATTATGTTTTAATATTATTAGGAAATATTTAGATAATTTTTTCATGATGCCTAAAAACATAGGCTGTTTTTGACTATTTCATCTATAATTTCCATAAACATTTTATAATATTTTACCCCTTTTTTAACTCTTATCAAAGCAGATATTTGTTCAATAAATTAGTTCATATTTAAGGATAGGAAAAGTGATGTTAATATTTATTGGGAGTTTATTATGTGTCATGGATTGCATAATCACTTTTCACGTGGGAAATATTATTCTTGTTTATAATTCTTTCTAAGACAAATTCTCACTAAAGAGCTCTCTGTTGCACTTTCATTAAATGGCTGTAGTCATTAAAATTTTTTCCTATTGAACAGAATCCTGCTTTCCTTTAACTTTATTATTTAGTTCTCTGATGCAACATACACTTCTAGTCCTTCAGATATTTAAAGCTTCTTAAACATTATTTATGGCACTTTTTAGAAATAAGGAGGCTTACAACCTCTTCTTTCAATATTCAGAAGCCTCACTATTTTCTCTATTCCCCTTATAGTCTTTTTTAGGAAAAAAAGTCTTTAAAAAGATGTAATATCCATTCACAAATAGCGTAAATCCCTCTGGATACTAAATACGAATGATAATTAAGATTATTAAAGCTTTTTTTCTGAATGTTAGACCCTAAAATTTCTTGAAGTTGAAAAATTATTATTTCCTGTTTTTGACTCAACTATGAGAACTTCCACAGAAAGATTACTTTGTCTGTTAGCTTGATTAATTTAACTGACAAAGGACCAAAGAGACAATGTAATTATTTATTTTATTTGTATAGATTTGGTAAAGATTTCTGTTTAAGATAATAGGCGTTGTGGGATTATATTTCAGATTCAAACCTAGTATGCTATATGTGTCATAAGAAAATATAAAATGGGTAAAACACATGTGACCAAATTGAGCTAACAATTCTATGAATTGAATATTATTCAATTCATAGAATATTGTTTAAATCAACCAGTTTTCATCTCTATTATTAGAGTTAATTTGAAATGTTGGTTTTAAATAATAATGGAAATAGCCTGTTAAGACTTCAAAATTTTTTTAAAAATTCCTAATGGCCTTATCATTATGCAAGAAGAATTACAACACCCTGTTCCTATCCTTGAGGACATGTATCTTAGATTTATGTTTTTGAGTAGAGGTATTGAGTAGAGAAGTTTACTTTTGCTCATTTTGTCAGGAAAGTGGTCATTTTTGCTGCTGATGTGTCCATGTACACTTTGCTAATATAAATCCAATATGTGAAAAAATACGTTGATAAAACTAAACTTGGAAGCTATTATTTTTGTATAAGATGTATTTTAAACACCCTCAGTAATAAATCCTTCTCTTTCATTCATCATTAACAGCAATAACTCATATTTATTAAGGGTCATCAAAGGGTGACTTCAAGTCTAAAATCAAGGTGAACACATAATAGATGGTTTCTTGATATAATGTTATAAAATGCAAGACATGAGATAACATGGCCCAGAAAATGAGATTAAGTGGAAGGAAAATAGAACTTGAATCAGAAGAGCTCGATATAACAAGGTACTTAATTATCTTGTATTTTTACAACTCTGAGCTGAAAAATCCTATTTACAATGCATATTTCACATAGAAGTGAAAATTATTTGTGGTTTAAATTAAAATATGGGTATTTATCAAACACTGATAGCAGTTAAATTCCTGTTTTGTGTATGTGTGAGAGAGAGACCTTTTTTGCAGGCTGCTTTCAAGATCTTTGGCAATGCCAAAGAATGCTGAAACTACCACACAATTGCACTCATTCACCCTCTAGTAAATTAATGCTCAAAATTCTCCAAGCCAGGCTTCAACAATACATGAACCGTGAACTTCCAGATGTTCAAACTGGTTTTAGAAAAGGCAGAGGAACCAGAGATCAAATCGACAACATCTGCTGGATCATCGAAAAAGCAAGAGAGTTCCAGAAAAACATCTACTTCTGCTGTATTGACTATGCCAAAGCCTTTGACTGTGTGGATCACAATAAACTGTGGAAAATTCTGAAAGAGATGGGAATACCAGACCACCTGACCTGCCTCTTGAGAAACCTATATACAGGTCAGGAAGCAACAGTTAGAACTGGACATGGAACAACAGTCTGGTTCCAAATAGGAAAAGGGGTATGTCAAGGCTGTATATTGTCACCCTGCTTATTTAACTTATATACAGAGTACATCATGAGAAACACTGGGCTGGAAGAAGCACAAGCTGGAATCAAGATTGCCGGGAGAAATATCAACAACCTCAGATATGCAGATGACACCACCCTTATGGCAGAAAGCGAAGAAGAACTAAAGAGCCTCTTGATGAAAGTGAAAGTGGAGAGTGAAAAAGTTGGCTTAAAGCTCAACATTCAGAAAACGAAGATCATGGCATCCAGTCCCATCCCTTCATGGCAAATAGATGTGGAAACAATGGCAGACTTTATTTTTGGGGGCTCCAAAATCACTGCAGATGGCGACTGCAGCCATGAAATTAAAAGACACTTGCTCCTTGGAAGAAAAGCTATGACCAGCCTGATAGCATATTAAAAAGCAGAGACATTACCTTGCCAACAAAGGTTCTTCTAGTCAAGGCTATGGTTTTTCCAATAGTCATATATGAATGTGAGAGTTGGACTGTAAAGAAAGCTGAGCACCAAAGAATCGATGCATTTGAACTGTGGTTTTGGAGAAGACTCTTGAGAGTCCCATGGACTGCAAGTAGGGCCAACCAGTCCATCCTAAAGGAAATCAGTCCTGAATGTTCATTGGAAGGACTGATGTTGAAATTGAAACTCCAGAACTTTGGCCACCTGATGCGAAGAACTGATTCATTTTAAAAGACCCTGATCCTGGGAAAGAAGGAACGCGAGTGGAGAAGGCGATGACAAAAGATGAAATGGTTGGATGGCATCACGAACTCAATGCACATGAATTTGAGTGTTCTCTGGGAGTTGGTGATGGACAATGAGGCCCGGTGTGCTGCAGTCCATGGGGTCTCAAAGAGTTGGACACAACTGAGCGACTGAACTGAACTCAACTTCAGGATCTCAAATCCCCACTTCTAATCACCATCCTTAGCAGAATTTCAACTCTGGTTCCTCAGCCCTTGAGCAGCAAGGGCTAGAAGCCAAGAAGCCACGTCAATACCCAGAGTTGTGTGCCATGATTTTTCATTGTGGTAATAAAATCACTCCCCTTGTTGTTCAGAGTTTTAAACTGAAAGATAAGAATTTCAAATAGTAAAGACAAGCGGGGGAGCCTGAGACCTCTTTTACTGGAAGATAATCTGCTTGCAAAATATCATGGTCCTTCATTTCTACCTGATGTTGAGATAATATCGTCTGGCCCTCACCAAAAATACTGTCTCAACACAAGAGAATCAGTAAGTCTTAAACCTCTGTCCTCTGACTGTTCTAGTGTTCCTGTGTTTCCTTCACAGGTTATACCTGTGAGGATGGAAATGAAAAAAGCAGGATGGGCAGAAGAATAAGTCCCCATGATCTGCAGCAGTGACCTCTCAAGCTGAGAAGGTCCTTCATATTTGTCCCAAATTGAGACAAGGGAAGCATTCTTTATAACTTCACATTGACCAATGCATGCCATGAGAAGACATTGTGACCCATCTTGGATGAAGTACCAAGGGCTGAGAGCTAAGGCCGAGTCCTGGGAAGGAGTTCAGTTGAGAACTCTTTGTTTCCAAAGTATAGCAACTGGGGAATGCATGAGTCAGTCCCAAATGTGGGGATCTGGGGAGTATACCACTTTAGCTTTATGGTGTCTAATTTAATCTTAACAAGAAGCCCATAAATTAGACATTATTCTTATTCACATGTTGCCAATGAGGAAATTAACGGACATAGATATTAATTAAGAGTTAATAGATGTGGTAATAGTGTTTTTTAATATTTTTTTCAGGAGCCCTTGACATTCCTAAAAATTATTGAGGACCTGAAAGAGCCTTTGTTTTTGTGGGTCTTATCAGTTAATATTTACCATACTAGTAATTGAAATGGACATTTGAAAATATTGTCATTTTCAGATAATATTAATGTGCTGCTTTTATATTAAAGAAAACAGTTGTATGGGAAATAACTGCATTACCCAGACAAAAAATATTTGGGAAACACAGTGGTGTGGCTTTACATTTTTGCAGATCTGTTTGTTATGTGACTTAATAGAGGACAGCTGGGTTCTCATGTTTATTTCTGCATTCAATCTATTGTGATATGTGGTTTTGTAGGAATATTAGACCTCACACAAATATGTAGCTGGAAAAGGGTAGTTCCTTACTAAAGTTTGGTTGGATGTGGAATCTGAAACCATTTAAGTGAACTTCTTTTTTACTCTGAAATAAATGATGTCGCCAATATTCATATTATACTCTTGTGAAGGCCATCTCCTTTCATTGTTTGATTCAAACATGTCACACTCAGTTCTAGTTCTGGGACTTGATGCATCTTGTTATTCTTCTCTATTAATATCTCATGCCTTCTTCACTTACCACTTTCTAGTTATTACTAAATGTCTAATTCAGATTCCCTTGTGAAACCCTCTTTTAATATTTTAATATTCTGGACTTTTCTGATTTAAACCTCTGTTTTGATTTTCTGTAACTCTGTTATTGAAAGTTTACACGATAACTTCCATTCTTTTGTATTCTACGCAGTATGGTAATAATATTCACATTTTTTACAAATGAGGAAACTGCAGCAGAGAAACAGTAAGTAATACTTGGTAACTTACCCAAAGTCATAAAATTAGGCATAGGTCCAGAAAAATCAGACTCTACAGTCTATCCTTTTAATCCATACTTTAAAGGAAGAGGAAGTGAATGCTCTTGGTTTAGAGATTGAATTGTTTGTAGTTTTCTACAAAATTTCTACAGAATTGTTTGTGTTTTCTACCTGACACTATGAGCTTTAAAAAGCACTGACTATTCATTGAGACTATGTATCTAGACTAGCTGATTAACCATTAGTTGGTATTCTTCAGGTATCTCAAATATTAAAGCTGTTTTAAATTTACTCTCAATAGGATACTCTTCTCATGATAATCCATTAGAAGGAACTTGTCCTTTAAGTTTTAGCAACTAGCTGTGCCATCTTGTGTGTATATGTGTGTTCAGTTGCTCAGTTTTACTTTGTAATTATCATCTTACAGACTTCTATAGAACTTTGTCCCTTTTCCTCAGTACCTTTCCTTTGTCCCTTTGTCCCTATTCCAGCTTGTGATTACATATTTGTTAGTGTTGTAAGTTGATTAATATAATTCTTCCAACAGTAGACTGTAGACTTCATGACAATAGTAGTAGTTTCATTTGATGATCATCATTGTGGTCTTAGCAAGAACATAGTGCCTGACAATTATTGGATGTGCAATAAACACTTATTGATTGAATAACATAATGTTAATACAACTCTGTTTTTCTTTATGAAATCAGGAAATTATATTATCTCAATGTATTGTAATATTTCATTTTTAAACGTGGTTTACTTTTATTTAAATTTTTTTTTACCTTTTTCCTTCCAGTTTTATTGAGAGATAATTGATAGAGCTATTGCTACAAACTATTTTTTACAAAATTTTCAGCTTTAACTCTCGTTTATAATGCACTTAACTATCTCTTTTGTTGCAAGTTTTTACAGCAAAACTTGTGCTTGTGCTTCTCTAGATATAAAATTGATTGCATTTTCATAATGAATTATCTATGTATTTACATAGTCTACAATATGGTTTGGGAAAAAATAATTCTCTTTTTAATAGAAATCCAGATTAGCAAATCTTATTACATACCCTCCTTACACGTGCCTGCATTGCCTATGAGAACTTTCATTCCCAAATTCTTTTGCTTATTTTGTCACCACGTTCAGAATCTGATCAGTTTGCACCCTCCACACTACTACTATATTTCTGGCCCACCTACTTGACTGGATTATTGCAACAGCCTCCCAACTTTCTCCCTACTTCTGTTTATGTTCACTTACAGTCTGTTGTCTTCATGGCCACTGGAATGATCCTTTAATATCTAAATTAAATTGTGTTATGTTCATTTTCTAGCATTTTCCAGTGGTTTCCCACTCCTGAAAGGAAAAGCAAAAGACTCACAATGACCAAAATTTCCCTAATGATCCTATTCCTTGACTTCAGTGTAGAATTATCTTCTTTTATTCTATCTCTGGCTTACTTCATTAGCCAATCCATCCTTCCTGATTTGTCTCCGACCTTGTTAAGCAATTACTCATCTCAGTCTTCTTACACTTGTAGTTCCAGATGCCTGGGACACTTTTTCTCCAGATTTTTTCATGTCATCCTCCCTAATATCCTTTGATTTTCTGCTCAAATAAAAACATTTATTATTGGGTCATCTCTGAGCATTCCGGATAGAACGTTTTCCTTATGCCTCTGTATGCCTTTTATGTTACTTTGTTTATTTTTTATTCATGTCTGTTATCACCATTTTACATATTATGTGTTCTTTTACTTGTTTGTTTCTGGCCTGACCTCATACAGAAATAAAAGATGTTTCAGGGCATAGACTATTTATTTATTTGTAATGAAACATTCCCCAGGCCTGGAACAGATTCTTAAACAAAGAAGGCATGAAATATGTATTAAATGAATAGAACAAAGAAGAAACAAAGAATTGAGATTAAGATTTACCAATTCACGCTAACATTTTGTTATTTTATACTTTCTCCTCAGTGACAAAAAAATCTCTTGACTACCATTTCCTCTCCAACATTTCAGGTGGTTTCATGTCACTAAAACTTGCTACAACAGACATTTTCTAAATAACTGAATTACATATTAATTTTTCTCTTTGCTATCCAAAAGAGAATTACTCTTTGTGGTACAAGAACTTTTTTATATGAAAATATATATCCTAATGGATGATTGTAAGGCTCCAACTGTATCTGTTTATCCTAAAACATTGATTTACATTTGTTTTTGAGTCCTCAAAACCAGGGAATCTTGTCTCTTTTGTTCTTTCCTAATAAATTTTCTGTGTAATGAAAGAGACTTATGTTTTTTAAAAAAAAGCCCCTAGAGAAAACTGCACTATTACTCAAATTGTTTCTGTCAAAATGAATTTCATTTGTGACTTGTGGTAGCTTAAAACATTAACAAATCAGACATTTTGTCATAGTTTATGGATTCAGAAAAATATACAGTTACAGCAGTTATAAAGCAATGAAAAGATGTTGAATCAGCTCTGGTGCATATTGCATAATTTGTAATTTTGGACTCTCAGTAATTCAGTTAATTTAACCTGCCAACTTTCCTGTGCTTTATGACCTGGCAATTTCAAACAATTTAATAGGTTTCCCCTTTTTTATTTCTAACTATTCCTGTAAGATTCATGGAAGCTTTAGAAATACTAATATCATTCAGAATATGCTTTCCATTAATTTGAAATTTCATTGTTAATTGTAGTTACTGAAAATACAGGCTGGTGACATTTTTTAAACTGAACATTCAAATCATCTTGGAATTAGGTGCCAAGCTGGAACATTGAATACCTAACCAGATTATTGAATGTGTTTAATAACAATACAGTTTTGAACAAATCTGTAATATATTTTAATACACATTTTAGCATATGACTTGAAAAATGTTTGAGACTTGGATATTAGTAATGGGTTTTCATTGTAAAGACAGTTACGTATGATGTAGGAGAACTGTGCATATTTCCAAATAGAAAATGATTTTGAGACCTATTGCTGTCATTATAGGAATAATAATTTTACACCTTTTCTGAAAATCACTGTGTTTAAAAGATAGCTGAAATACCTATTTTCTCACATATAAATATTTAACATAACATTTTTACCCCTGCATTTTGAAGTGAAATCAGTGAAACTTTTAATATTATTTGATAAAATATTTAGCCATATGATCTTATAAAGTTTTCATTAACTTCTTCCTGGATTAAAAATATCACTTGTTTGTATTTTTCTTTAAAGTTAACTGGATAAGATTTAGAAAATATTTAAAGCAGATTATGATACCTAATGGGTAAAATAGCAAGTTAATTTCCCACTTTCTGGCATTTATGAATCCACAAGAAGAAATTTCTAGTATAATATTATTTTGATAAAATCTATAAGGACTAAAAATTAATTTTTACATTATCCCCAGGGGTCTTAAGTCTTATACTTGCTATTATAATTGTTTTTTTCTGGTTCAGATAAGTCAAATAAGATCAAATAAGATAGCCAATCTTCTACAATATTAATTTTGACAATTTGTTTATATTTATACTGCATTGTGTTTTATGTTCAATGAATAAAGAAGCTTAACCTGGTAGCATGACTATTAGGCTGTTTAGACACAGATTTCAGTTTCTTTTTTCCTAGGCTGAACCTGACTTATTATTGTACCAAATAGAGTTAACAAATGGTCTTTTCTTTGGGGATAATATAGTTGACCAGAATTAGCTAAATTTTGGATATTAAATGAGTGAGAAATAACAGATTTAAAAGAAACTTAAAGTAAATTGGAGTGTATTTTATTATGGAATACTTATGAACATAAATGAAGTAATAAAACTTCTATACCAATTAATATATATAATTTTAAAACCTAAGGATTTGGTAGAATAATAATTAGCTGGCACTCATCTGTTCTTCTCAGGTTCATCTCCTCTTGAAGTACTAAAAATCTGATTCATCTTTAGTTCCAGAAGGATTAATTGGACACCCTCTAGCAAAATATGAAAGCAAATGTCTTCTTTTGGCAAAACCAATACAATATTGTAAAGTTTAAAAAAAAAAAAATAAATGCAGGCATGTATAGGTCCTGAATTTTATATGAGAGGTGAAAGGGGGAGATATACAAAGGAAATGTGTCTATTTTCTAGTTTCTTTAGACCAAGAAAGATAAATTTGAGCTGGAAATGTGTGAGAACAATTTAAGTGATCTGGGAATCTGTAGGGTGTCCCTGGTGGCTCAGTGGTAAAGAATCTGCCTTCAGCGCAGGAGACCTGGTTTTGATCCCTTGGTTGGGAAGTTCCCTTATAGAAGAGAATGGCTACCCACTTCAGAATTCTTGCCTGGAGAATTCTAGTACTTTTGTGGAAACAGAATGGGTTGATACCATGATCTAAATGAGGCCACCACAATTGTTCTGTTTTTATCATCACCTGACTAGTAATTTCACATTCTCTCATCATCTTGCTCTCCATACCATAAGTCTCTCAAACTTTGACTATAGTCACCTGATCCCACCTGCCATTTTTAGAAGGAAATCTTGCCTACCTTTCTTTCAACAGAGAAATTGGAGATTATGGGAGTTGAACTCAGTGTGCCATCCTGCTTTTTATATATAAATCTGTATATAGTTGCAGTCAACATCATTTCTTTCTTCCCAGTCTTGAAAAAAGTTTGTCAAGAATCTTATTTCTAACTAAAGAAACATAGCACTGAATATCCCTCTGCTGCCCTACTTCTCATTTTCCCTTCACAATCAATTACCCCGAAATCTTTCACTTTCTTAGCACCTAGTAAGTTTTCAATGGATTCCAGAACTTTGCAGAAACTTCTCCCGCTAATGATTCCTTAGTTGTCTAATTGTCACCATTGGCGGACTGTATTACCTTTCTCCTCTCTGCAATATAGTTGGTTCAGTTGTTCAGTCGTGTCCGACTCTTTGCAAACCCATGGACTGTAGCACGCCAGGCTTCCTTGTCCATTACCAACTCCTGGAGCTGGCTCAGACTCATGTCCATAGAGTCGGTGATGCCATCCAAGCATTTCATCCTCTGTCATCCCCTTCTCCTCCTGCCTTCAATCTTTCCCAGCATCAGGGTCTTTTCCAATTACTCAGTTCTTCGCATCAGGTGGCCAAAGAATTGGAGTTTCAGCATGGGCATCAGCCCTTCCTATGAATATTCAGGACTGATTTCCTTTAGGATTGACTGGTTTATAATATAATATTGTTGATTATTTCCTTATTCTTAAAGCACATTTTTTTTTTTTTTTGCTTCCAGACCATTTATTCTTTTTTCTTTTCTTATTCTCTTGCTTGTTTATTTTCAATTTCTTTTGCTAATGCCTTTTTCTTAAGTATATATATTCCCAAATTGTTTGTTCTGGGGATTTATTTACTTTTCCAATGCATTTTCTCTGAATTATCTATTCCACCTAACACTTAGTTGATGACAATAAATCTTTATTTTCAGATATACCTCTTTAACTGGATGACCCAGAGGCATTTCATCTTTGATATGTTCAAAACTGATCATCCTCATTATTGTACAAACTTTTTCTGTTATTTTATGTATTTTTAAATTGTATATAAGGTAATATGAATTTTATTTGAACTTTTAAAAACTCATTTTCCGTTAATTAACTGAATCTGATTTTTTAGTGATCAAAGATTTGTAGACATAATAAAATATTTAAACTTCAAAATGTCATATTTCTTCCCTTTTTAAAAAAATTATTTTAATTGGTATGTCCTACATTCTTAAGACCCTTATTAGCTCACTTATCAAAGTCATTTCCCATAACTTTTAAATATCAAATTTTATTAATACAGCTTCTAATTAGAACTTCAAACTGTCACCTCTCCATTCTTACTGTCATTGCATGGATTCAAGTAAATCAAAGAATAATAACTACCTGGATGGGTCTGACTCTTTGTGACCCCATGGACTGTATAGCCTGCCAGGCTCCTCTGTCCTTGGGATTCTCCAGGCAAGAATACTGGAGTGGGTTGCCATGCCTCCTCCAGGGGAATCTTCCCAACCAAGGGATCAAACCCAGGTTTCTCACATTGCAGGCAGATTATTTACTGACAGCCACCAGGGAAGCCCTGTGACTACCTATTATTTGCCATACCTATTTCTGCTTTATTGACTATGCCAAAGCCTTTGACTGTGTAGATCACAGTAAACTGTGGAAAATTCTGAAAGAGATGGGAATACCAGACCACCTGACCTGCCTCTTGAGAAACCTGTATGCAGGTCAGGAAGCAACAGTTAGAACTGGACATGGAACAACAGACTGGTTCTAAATAGGAAAAGGAGTACGTCAAGGCTGTATATTGTCACCCTGCTTATTTAACTTACATGCAGAGTACATCATGAGAAATGCTGGTCTGGAATAAGCACTAGCTGGAATCAAGATTGCTGGGAGAAATATCAACAACCTCAGATATGCAGATGATACCACCCTTATAGCAGAAAGCGAAGAGGAACTAAAAAGCCCCTTGATGAAAGTGAAAGTGGAGAGTGAAAAAGTTGGCTTAAAGCTCAATATTCAGAAAACGAAGATCATGGCATCTGGTCCCATCCCTTCATGGCAAATAGATGTGGAAACTATGGCAGAGTTTATTTTTGGGGGCTCCAAAATCACTGCAGATGGTGATTGCAGCCATGAAATTAAAAGACGCTTACTCCTTGGAAGGAAAGTTATGACCAACCTAGATAGCATATTGAAATGCAGAGACATTATTTTGCCAATAAAGGTCCGTCTAGTCAAGGCTGTGGTTTTTCCTGTGGTCACGTATGGATGTGAGAGTTGGACTGTGAAGAAAGCTGAGTGCCGAAGAATTGATGCTTTTGAACTGTGGTGTTGGAGAAGACTCTTGAGAGTCCCTGGGACTGCAAGGAGATCCAGCCAGTCCATTCTGAAGGAGATCAGCCCTGGGCTTTCTTTGGAAGGAATGATGCTAAAGCTGAAACTCCAATACTTTGGCCACCTCATGCAGAGTTGACTCATTGGAAAAGACTCTGATGCTGGGAGGGATTGGGGGCAGGAGGAGAAGGGAACGACAGAGGATGAGATGGCTGGATGGCGTCATCGACTCAATGGACATGAGTTTGGGTAAACTCTGGGAGTTGGTGATGGACAGGGAGGCCTGGCATGCTGCGATTCATGGGGTCGCAAAGAGTCAGACACGACTGAGCGGCTGAACTGAACTGAACTGATACTAGCTTTTGAGTGTTACACTCCTGTGTCTGACTCTTAACAACCCTATGGACTATAGCCCTCCAGGCTTCTCTGTCCATGGAGTTCTCCAGGTGAGAATATTGGATTGGGTAGCCATTTGCTTATTCCAGGGAATCTTCCAGACCTCAGGATTGAACCTAGATCTCCTGTATTGCATGAAGATTCTTTACTGTCTGAGCCACCAGGGAAGCACATTAGCCTTCAAACTGGACTCAGTGTTTTAGTTTTGATATGCTATATTTTCACAGTATTGTCATATATATGAAAATCATGCCCGGCTGATTTAGTTGAATCTCAATTAATTTCATTTTGCCTTGCATTCAGTTACCTTCTGTCTAAAATATTCTTTCCATAAAATACAATTTGTCTATCTCATATCATATTTCAAAATTTAACTCATGAGTCTTCTCCCAAAGTACTGTGTTCTGTACATGTTCCTTTTATAGTTCCTATGCTTAGTTGCATTCATTTGTATAATGTTCATCATATTTTACCGGATTCTCAGTGCAGCATAAATATAGACACTGTTTCATTTATTAATCTGCCCTATGCCAACTATAATAACTTGTGCTTAATACACATTCAGTAAACATTTGAATGAATGCATGTATGAACATTTTCAAAGATATAACCAAATGAGAAATGAGATAACTTCAAAAGAGAATTGGTATGCTGGTTTATTTTTGCAGACTTTATTTTCAATGAAATCACTTTCTCAGGCATATGAAATTTTCAATATTTATAAATTCGGTTTGCTTATAATATTTATTTGACAAACTGCAGTCAGCCTGTGATTCCCACCTCTAGTAGATTTTTTTTTTTGCCAAAATGCAAAGACAAAAAAAAGAAGAAAAAACAAACACATTCTTTCCAATCATGCAAAGTATTCAGCATTTTCAAATGGTTTATTGTCAGAACCAATTATGGTTTAACCAATGATAATTACATTTTAAAGATTGTGTTTGTATACAAGCTGACATTTAAGAACTGTTAACAGAAATGTATGTGTGGAAGAACTGCAGAGGTTGAAGTCATTGACTGCTATGTTACTGACAGAGTGTTTGAATGGAAGAAAGAGATCATGTCATCTCTTAAACTGTATGGGTGCTATAGGTGATTTTTGCAGTTTTAATGTTTTGGAATTAAAACATTTTTAAGGAAACACTCCTATCAGTTTATTCTTGTGAAAGCTAAGCAAAAAATAACTTAAAAGAAAAATTTGGATGCTGATGCTAATCCTTCCTAATGTGATACTTTATAATACAAATTTAAGGTTCTGGTTTAGTTATTCTTAGGATGAGGAGATGAGAGATTTTTGTGTCTGTTTGAAAATATGCAGTTTGAAATTCTTAAATATTATAAAGTTTTTTAAGTACAGAAGATACAATTAATTCTGCTTGGGAGATATTAATTCATGTAATAAAGGAACCAAATACATAATCAGAATAATTACATAACTTATGCTAGAGGCACTGAGAGTCCAGCCATGACCATGAACCATGACCCTTATTTTTAAACCCACTATGCATTATTTCTGTCTAAGATAAATTTAAAATAGTTTCCTATTATAGGGTCTCCATATTTCTCTGATTATTTTCCAAACCATATTTCAGAAAATATGGATTTTATCATATCATATCCCTGATTCAACCATTTCAGAAATTAACTATCATTTTTGAAATAAAGAACATGAATTTTTTTTTTTTCTTTTTCTCCTTGGCTATGATGATCTGGTACTACCTGTCTTTGCTGTGTCATTCCATACTATTCTCATCTTTTCTTCCTGATGTATAACCAGTCTTTCCTTTATTAATTTCTTTGACTGTCCTAATTTCTTCTGCAGTAGGACCTTTGCACATTCTTTTTTTTTTCATTCAAATGCTCCTGAATGAAGCTCCAAATGACAGACACTACTTAGACCAATGGTGATAGAATGTTACATAAAGAATCCATTGCAACGTTTATGCTATACCTTAATAAGAAATTTTACGCATAAATATCAATAAAATGTTATCACTAAAGTACATTGAAAACTAAATAATCCTAAACTTTATATTTTATAGAGTTTAATCATTTATATACTTCTTATTACCATGTAGATGTCTCACAAAGATAAAATTGTGAATACTCATTTGTTTTGAGGTATTTTATATACTTATGTAGCATATTAATAATACTTAGGTTAAGTGTCAGTGAAAGCTTAGATTATATTCAACATAATTCCACTTAATATCAAGATTTAATTTGAATACTAAATCTGAAAGCTTTTTCACTTTGAATTCTTGCCATTATCAGTTAATGTTTCATTTCTCATTTGTCGAATTTGAAAAGAGATTTGAAGTATCTGGCAAAATTTTATTTGAAAACATCAATATAGTTATGGTTTAGCGGTATTCAAAAATATGGGTGTGTATATCTATATCGTATACCTCAGAAATAATATACTATGATGCTTATGTGTATGTAAGTACAAGTTGTATCAGAAAACATTTTCCTCTGACCTGATAATGGAAGTACAAAGAACCGTTGCAGTTTTCATGTTTATTAGTTGAGACATGTATCTTATTAAAGTAATAATGTAAATGAGAAGCAAGTCTGAAAAAAAAATATAAATCCTTCCCGAATAACCTTTAATTCAGACTGTAGCAGCCAATGTAATTACTTTAAAAAGGAGAAACTAAAAATTCTGTCTTGTAAGGTAGTTAAGATTTATAGGTATGTTTGTATCCCTTAAAAAAAGGTGAATATCAAGGTGTTTCATTCTCCAGTTATTTGAAAGGATATTTTTTTCTTCCCAGATTACTATGAGTTTGATGTTTTTGAAAAATCTTCATTTTAAGTTAAAGGGAAGATTTTTTGTTTGCTTAGTTTTTCTACCCATCATTAAATAATTATGGAAGGATTAGAAAGGCTAATTGGAATAAGCAAAAGCATTAATATTAGTGTACATTTGTGTAGGACTTTTTTCTTGTTTATCAGGCTGCAAACTTATGAGAAGCCAATTTCACTTCAGGAGACTGAAAACTATAAAATTTTTAAAATATTCAGTGATAAATATTAGGATATTTTAAAAAATCTTCTTGGGTAGATTAGAGTGAGAATTTGGGACATTAAGATTATTGCATTAGGTTTCTAGCTGATCCCTTTGTTTAAGGTCTTTTTTCCCCATAAACTATTATGCATTTATCACTAATAGATGAGTCTTTCTAAAGCACTGTTTTTATCAAAACACTCAACTACATTTTTTCTATTTAGAATATGACTTTATAAATATTTTTACGTCTCTCTCTTTTTCCTGTTAATTTCTGAGTTCATAGAAATCAGAAACCCATTTCATTAATCTACATGACCAATACTATATCTGAAGTTTTTAGTAAATATAAAGTTGTCATTTTTAAACATAAGTTCCATTTTAATAAAATAATGGTTTTCCTCTAACATAAAATAGAGGACAATCTGTGAGGAATTCCCTCTATGTGCCTAAGAATCAGAAAGGTAGACTACATGAATCGAAGATTAGAGAAGGTAAAATTTAAATTATGAAATTTGAAGGCAGAGGGAGAAGGGGACAACAGAGAATGAGATGGTTGGATGGCATCATTGACTCAATGGACATGAGTTTGAGCAAGCTCCGGGAATTGGTGATGGACAGGAAGCCTGGCATCCTGCATGGGGTTACAGAGAGTTGGACATGACTGAGCGACTGAACTGAACTGAAATTATGAAAAAGAATTGACTTTCAGCTTTGAAAGTGAAAGTGTAAGTCACTCAGTCGTGTCCGACTCTTTGTGACTTTATGAACTGCACAGTCCATGGAATTCTCCAGTCCAGAATTCTGGAGTGGGTAGCCTTTCCCTTCTCCGAGGGATCTTCCCAACCCAGGGATCGAACCCAGGTCTCCCACATTGCAGGCGGGTTCTTTACCAGCTTTAGATTATCATTTATCTAGTAGGCATAAAAGTTTTTCTTTTAAATCACATATTATGTGTCTTTTCATGTATTTATTCAATGGATATTAATATATGCAAAGACTAAGGTAGATATTTAGCATCATAAATGTAAAATATAGAAAATATACTTTTTGGATTTCTAGTCATATAGTCTTAGCAGTCAAGATATATAAATAATGAAATATTTAAGTAGTTATAAAAACGTGTGTAATTGCTTAAGAAATAGAAGTAAACTATCGCATATGATTCTAGAGTTCATCTTCCCAGATTGTTTCTTGGTGCTGATCTCAAAAGGTACTGAAATTCCTTTCATTTCTCAGCATGCCATCCTCTTATTTATATATGGCCATTATCTCTTGCATGCTTTTTCTTCTATAATGCTTCCTTTAAAATTGTTTATCTTGACTGTCAGGTAATCTGATTTTCTTCTTTTCAAACCATTTCTCTATACTTTCTGAAAAACTCTTGCTATGACACACTGTGTGAACCTCTAATAGTAGTTAGCTCTATTAATTGTAACAATGTTTGTAGCTATAACAATAACTGATGTTCATTGAGCTTTCACTGTGTTCTAGTCCTATGCGCAGAGCTGTTCAAGCATTGTCATGTATAATCATAAAAACTATTGTGAGGCACATCCTGTGTTTGCATGAGGCAGATGAGCTTTATTGAGGTTAAGTAACGTGTTCAAGTTCACATAGATGGTAAGGATTAAAAACTATAAACTGTCTTAATCCAAAACCCATAATCATAAATGCTATACTACATTATCTCCAAAGATAGCACAAACAACAAACAGTTCTGCTTCCTTTTTTTGTTTTTAATGAAAATTCTTCTTGGATTTTTTTTTTTTTTTAACTGTTTGTGTGTGTGTGTGTGTTTTATTTTGGCCATGTCACACAGATTGCATAATCTTAGTTCCCTGACCAAGGACTGAACTCGTGCACTTGTCAGTGAAAGCAAAGTGTCCTATCCATTGTACTGCCAGGGAATTCCCAAGAGCCTGATTTCTTATTGTACATTTAACCTCCCAGAGATAGAGACTATGCCATTTCAAGTTTTAAAAGTGCTTCATTCAGGGCCTATGACGTAGTAGATATTCAGTTAGTACTGATTTTGAACGTTAGTACATGCAAATAATAAATGGTAGAGGGATCACTGCAGAGTGGAGGAACTAAAGAAGGTCTTCAGAGAAGATTAGAGTAAACTGCACCAAAATACATCCATGAATCTAACAGAGGCTAGCCCTGTAGGTTATGTGGGAGGGTAACAAGAGAATGATGGGAAAAATCTTAGAATTCTGGCAATACTCAAGGAAAAATTGAAAGGTTTATTACCATGAGAAACAAAGAAATATGTAATATACATTACACACACACATATATACATAATATATAATAATATAACCTTGTTCATGACTTATTTAACCTTGTTCTGAATATATGTGCCAATGTAATTCAAAAAGGTAAAGAAATGTTTGAAAGGGAGAAGTAATATTGTCATTATTTACCAAAGAAATAATTGTTTACCTGTAAAACTGAAGGCAATTATTTGAAAACACCAAGAATTCAATGAATATGGTAATTTAAATATTAATATACAGAAAGAATTCAATTGCCTTTTTTTACATTCCAATAAATACTATTTAGAACATATAATGGAAGTAAATACTTCATTGAAGATAGGACCAAAAATAAAAGAATACCTAAAATATACATGAAATATATTAGATAATTAAAAAGAAAATTTGATTATTTATGATACACTGAATACATTTTGAAGAAATGGAATAATAGACCATAATCCTGAATAAGAGAATCGAGTTTCATAAAGATGTTAAATTTCTCCAAGTTAATCTTAAATTGATTTCATTGCAATAATATTAATGATTTTTTAAAAAGAATTTTAACAAGTGGTACTTAGAAAATAAACAGATAAGAAAAGACAGGAAACTTTGGAAAAAAAGAGTAATAAGGTACTAATCCTATCAGATATTAAAGCATGTAAAACTACAGTAACTAAAGGGATGCTGTTCTAACAAATATTGAAGTATATTGTAAAGCTACAGAAATTAAGATTTGGTAGTGGTGCATGTACAGTCAATAAGTTGAATAAAAAAATAAAAAGCAGATCATAATATGTATAAAAATTCAATATGTAATAAAGATATTATTTGTATTCAGTGGGCAAAGATAAATTATCTAGTAAATAGTTTTGGATGTCTTTAATCATCTAAAAAGAATAAAATGCATCTCTTCTGTCATGTTTTATACCAAATTTAATTCCACAGAGAGAGGAAAACATGAAACCATAAGAGAGCTGTAATAAAACATGAAATTTCTAAAGAAAACTCAAGATGGAAAAGATATTTCTAATTATATCACATACTTGAAGAAATAAGGTATAATAAATATTAAAACATGCAAATTGAAGAGATCTCCATTGTAATATTAACATTATCAAAGAAACTTCTGGAAAATACTAATCAAACTAGGCAAAAATAAAACAAGTTTTTGAGTGTGTATGTTTAACTACTGTCTGTAAGAAAAAAAGAGAGAAAAAATGTATTACTGGATGAAAAAGAAAGAGCGGTTGCTGACTCTAGAGAAAAAAATCGATTTCTCTGGGGCTAGAGTAGTTCTGTATCTATCTATCTATCTATCTATATATGTATATCCTTTTGCATATTCTAAGTTTGGTGCTATGGCTATATATTTTATATTTGCATAAGAAATTATGCATACAAACTACTTAGTTGAAATACATAAAGCTGTTAGTGTGTATCTTGTGACAAATCTGTAGATGGAAATGAAACCATTTGGTTTTCATTTATACTTTCTGCTTTTTTGTGTTTTTCAATGTAAAATTCCTATTTATTTTTAAATAAGTTTAAAAATAAGAGTTTATGAATAGTGCTGCTGCTGCTAAGTCGCTTCAGTCGTGTCTGACTCTGTGGGACCCCATAGATGGCATATTACTAAATTTAGTTTCTCATTAAAGATACGAATATAATGACAGGCAGCACAATTTAGTGAAAAGTACATTGAATCATTTTCTTCATCTGTAAAATGGGGTAATAATGTATGCCTTGAGAATTAAAGAAAAAAGTGTTAAAGCACTTAGTAAAGTACAAATTTTGTCTTTCTTTAATCATGTTGGAGAAGACTTTTGAGCGTCCTATGGACTGCAAGGAGATCCAACCAGTTAATCCTAAAGGAAATCAGTCCTGAGTATTTATTGGAGGGACTGATGCTGAAGCTGAAACTCCAATGCTTTGGCCACATGATGCGAAGAACTGTCTCATTGGAAAAGACCCTGATGCTGGGAAAGATTGAAGGTGGGAGGAGAAGGGAACGACAGAGGATGAGATGGTTGGATGGTATCGCTGACGCGATGGACATGAGTTTCAGTAGACTCTGGGATTTGGTGATGGACAGGGAAGCCTGGTGTGCTGCAGTCCATGGGGTCACAAAGAGTTGGACACGACTGAGCAACTGAACTGAACTGAATCATGTTTAATTTCTATGTAGCTTACCACTCCTGCAGAGCCATTTTTGATACTTAACTAACACCATCTGTGATTGCTTAACAGTAACTGGTAGTCTCCAATATGCAGACCTATTCTAGGAACTGATGAAATATTAACTGTCATCAGACATCCTGGGAAGTGATACCAGCAGAGGGTGTTGTGAAAGTAAAGAGAAGGAACATAGAAGATGCCTAATTTAGCCATGGGGCATCAGGAGACACTTCACTGAGGAGTGGAAAGCTTAAGCTCTATCTTAAAACTGGAGTATAACTTAAAGAAAAGAAGGAATGGGATTTGTACAAATTTGAGATGTCAAGTAGCAGAGCATATAGTTGAAGTGAAACAGACATAAAGAAATTGAGATTTGAGAATAAAAAATCATAGGACCACAAACTATATCTCATGCTAAAGATAATTTAGTTTTAATTTGAAAGACATTTAAAAAATAACTACATTGTCAGATTTTAATATTCATAGGCACTTAGAGAAACATTCAGTTTAGACAAAATGGAGTGGACCCCCTTTTTTTTTCTGCTCCTCCCTTGTAAGCAAAACTGTGATCTCTGGAAATAATGCACAAAGTAAGAAGAGGAAAATTCTTAAAGGTGGTAAGAAGGAGAAAAATTGGTTTGATATCCTAGAACTGGAGGAATGGCACAGAGAAGTGGCACTTTATTGTACATTCTCTCACCCAACAGCAAGAAGTTATTCAGAACCGAATTTTCCTTGCCCCCAACCTACAAGCAGAAAGCAACTCCTATAGATGTGTGCTTCCTTTGGATTGAAGAAAGGTCCCTAGGAGAACGCATGGCATGCTCTGGACCACTGCAGGGGAAGTGCTTTCCTTCCTCACAGCATCTGAGACTTTCCTCACCAATGCATGGATACAAAGTGGCTGGGTGGCACCCATCAGAGGGATTCCACCGTATCACCTAACCTAGCCTTGCTGCTGCTATGGCACTTCAGTCATGTCCGACTCAGTGCGACCCCATAGACGTCAGCCCACCAGGCTCCCCTGTCCCTGGGATTCTCCAGGCAAGAACACTGGAGTGGGTTGCCATTTCCTTCTCCAGTGCATGAAAGTGAAAAGTAAAAGTGAAGTTGCTCAGTTGGGTCCGACTCTTTGCGACCCCATGGACTGCAGCCCACCAGGCTCCTCCATCCATGGGATTTTTCCAGGCAAGAGTACTGGAGTGGGGTGCCTTGCTGCTGCTGCTAAGTCACTTCAGTCGTGTCTGACTCTGTGCGACCCCATAGATGGCAGCTCACCAGGCTCCCCTGTCCCTGGGATTCTCCAGGCAAGAACACTGGAGTGAGTTGCCATTTCCTTCTCCAATGCATGAAAGTGAAAAGTGAAAGTGAAGTCGCTTAGTCCGGTCAGACTCTTCGCGACCCCATGGACTGCAGCCTACCAGGCTCCTCCATCCATGGGATTTTCCAGGCAAGAGTACTGGAGTGGGGTGCCTTAGTACCCTCTTAATCCTTGCAGGCTTGAGACTCCCTTACCCCATAAGGAAATACCGTGTCACAGGCAAGAGAGAATCTATCAAAATGTTCTTTTGATCCTGTGACTTTGCCCCCACCCAGACACGTCATGAATGCCTAATGGAACCTCTACCAGAGATCCTCCCACAACCAACACACATCCAGAGAAGTACTTTCTTTCTTAAACTGGTAGGGAGATTCAGTCCAGCAGGCATTTCGCTGAGAAAGCCTCTCTCTGGCTGTAGGCCTGAGGTCTTCCACCACTAAGAAACACCCAATGACGGCCTGGGAAACATTTTTTGCTTCTCAGGCACTTCCAGCAAAGACAGTAACACCAGACAACCCAAGAAGATCAAAATAACACTGCAAATGCTCTGAAAATTAAATGTGGTATCATTGAAATCAGAGCCCCAAATGCCAGCAAAGATTTGTGGACTAAACCTAGAGAAAGTGACTTCTTTCTATAATGAAAGATGTATACAGATTATAGAGGTTTTTCTTTTTCTTTCAGCTTAGTAAACAAAGTCTCCAATATACTATCATAAATCACTCATCACAGTAAGAACCAGGAAGATCACTATTTAAATGAGAAAGAGTTGACATATGACAACGTAAATAAGATGTTGGAATTACCTGACTAGGATTTTAAAACTACTGTCATGAAAATGCTAGAATTGGGTATGGCAAATTGTCTTAGAATGGAAATTGCAGAAATGGAAAATATAATACTAGAAATTTGTGAGAGAAAAAAACTTGTTCGATAGGTTCAATAGTAGAGTGGAGATAGCAGAAGATAGAATTAATCAACTAGAGAACAGACCAATGAAATTTACTTTATTTAAAAAACAGATAAAATAGACATTAAAAAAGAAAAAAAAAGTTAATAGCCATGGATACCTATACTTCAATAACAGAAGAGCCAACACTGATATATTTGGAGTTCCAGAAGGAAAGGAGAAAAGTAGAGCTGAAATAATATTCAAAGAGATAATGAGTAAAAACTTTTCAAATTTTGGAAAGATACAAATCTACACATCTGAAAAACTGGAAGAACCTCAAATAGAATAAACTGAAAAATATCCAAAATTAAACACATCATAAACTCTTGAAAGCAGCCAGAAAATACTTGTACACTTTCTATAGGTGAATAACTGTTAGAAGGGCAGTAAACTTCTCATTTGAAATTATTCAGGCCATATGGAAGTTTCAAGGCACTTTTCAGGAAGCAATAGAAAAAACAGTCAGATGTAATTTGTGTATCTAGTGAAATTGAACTTCAGGAATGAAAGAGAAATAAAAATATTCTCAGATGAAGGAAAACTAAGGGAATCTGTCACAGACCTACAGTTACAGATTTGCTAAGTGAACTTCTTCAAATAGAAAGGAAAGGAGTAAGAAAGAACCTTGGAGCATCAGGAAGGAAGAACAGAAAGAACAGAGATATGGATATATATAATAGAGTATCCCTTTCTTCATGAATTTTGCAAGTCACATTTAATAATTGAAATAAATTTTCATACCATCTAATACTTAGGATAAGGTGAAGTGAAGTCTCTCAGTCGTGTCCCTTCTGAACTCTTTTGGACAATAGTCAACCTTCCAGGCTGGACAGTAGCCTTCCAGGCTCTGCTGCATCCCAAGGGACTCTCAAGATCTTCCCAAACACCACAGATCATAACCTTCTCAGCAAGCAAGAAGATACTGGAGTGGGCCAATACAATTAGATGAAGTAATTATATTTAAACACAGAGTAAAAGGTTAAAAAAAGGATCCATTTTTAACCACATTTCAAAAATGAGAAGCTGTGAAAATGAATACCAAACAGAAAACAAATCATAAGGTGGAGATTTAAACCACAACATCTTTTGTCAGCTCTTTGCCTGACCCCATCTTCCTCCCTTAGTCCATCACCAACTCCTGGAGTTCTTAATAGACTCAATTAAATGACAGCAATCAGTGATGCCATCCAGCCATCTCATCCTCTGTAAAAGCCCCCTTCTCCTCCTAATGCCCCCAAATCCCATCCCAGCAAAAAAGATCTTTTCCAATGAGGTCATACTTAAACTATTATTCCACCATAGTCTGCTGTCCTAAAAACTGACAGATCTCCTTAAAGACAGATGGACTTTAACAGTAAATGTACCTATGGGAACTAAAAAATGAGAAACAGGCAATGATAAAACAATCAACAAATCTTGCAGTCTGACTCTCCTAAGTGGTCTTCTAATGAAAGACAACCACTGGGGATAACAAGTAAAATAAATCACCAAAATATTAATGCAAGCATCAATTATATTTAAAACTCTCACATCCATACATGGCCACTGAGAAAACTTTTGGTAAATAGATTAATTGAAGTCAATGGAACTGAGAATACACAGAAATAACTAGTCTGAAATTATACAAAAACAGGTTTTATTTCATTGAAAAATGGTTAAGTGACCAACATAGAAACAAAAAATGAAATCAACGGGAGGCAAGCTAAAAACAAATATAAAGATTTTTACAATACCAATCATTTGATATAATGCAAAATATCATTTCTTGATTTTGATTTTTGATTTATCAGAACAGAATGCAGTCCAAAGCTACAGGCTGTCTATGGGGTAGCACAAATTTCCCAGACCAACTGAATGGAACAGAATAAGAGCAGGTAGAAACAAAATAAAAATAATTATCTTAATAAGTGGTCTAAACTCAATTAAATGACAGCTCTGTTTTTTAACAGAATGAATAATAAAGACAACACAATCTATAAATGAGTCAAAATAGATCAAACATAATATAAAACAAAATTGAAAGTAAAGTTGCTAGGAAATGACTCTTTTGAAAATTTAATCATACAAATATTAATAAAAAATGCCCTTTGTATGCTAAAAATCATGTCCAAATTGACTCCAACCATCAGAACAAAAAAAGATATTAGCATCATTAAACTAGATATTCCAAGGTAATCGGTCCGGTGTAGGACCTGATTTCCTTTAGGATTGACTATTGATTTCCTGTAGTCCAAGGGACTCTCAAGAAAATACACTGTTAAAAAAAGTTTTTGATAATAACAACTGGTGTGACCTATGGTAGAGCCAGACATCCTGAATGGGAAACAAGTGGGAAAAGAAAGCATCATCCAAAAGGATGTGGAGTCTGAAAAAATGCAATCAATCAAGCAGGTTTTAAAAAGATCAATGCAAAGATGGAACACTCACCATCATGCAAATTTTTTACCAATTTATTGGATCATAAGGAAATGGGCTGCAAATAAAGGACAGAAATGGTAGCCCCCAAAAAATAAAATCTGATCAATAAACAGTTCAAACCTAAATAAATGCATCTGCACAGCTGTGAAAGAAATCAAAGTGGAAAAGGAGATAATATCCATTTATCATCAGTAATTTTTATAAACAATGATTAATGTGAAAGTGGGACTCAGATGCCAAATAAGGTCAGTTTTTATTCCAATCAAATAAAAGAATAATGAATGGAAATAAACAATGGAGACAATTGCACAGATCAACAAATGGTGTTGGCTCAAAATTCTCCAAGCCAGGCTTCACATAAAAACAAATCTTCCCCTTTTAACAGAATTTTAGTCAAAATAGATCACATATCAAAATAAAACACAAATAAAAAATTTGAGTTCCAGAAAAAGTCATCTTTGATTGACTTTTGAAGCCCATGACTGTGTGGATCCCAATAAACTGTGGAAAATTCAAAGAGATGAGAATACCAGACCACCTGACCTGCCTCAAAAACCTGTATGCATCTGACAGTTAGAACCATCTCAACAGACCAGTTCCAAATCTCCTTTGCCATCATCTTTGTATACTGTCACCCTCTTTTTAATTTATATGCAGAATACATCTTGAGAAATGCTGGGCTTATGAAATCAAGATTGCCAGGAGAAATATCCAGTGTCATATGCAGATGACAATATTCAGGATGGCAGAAAGTGAAGAAGAAACTGAGCCTATGAAAGAGGAAGAGGCATCTCAAGTTGGCTTAAACCATCAACATTCAGAAAATGAAGATCATCGCATCCAGTCCCATCACTTTATGGCAAATCAGATGGGGCCTTTTATTTTTGGGGGCTGAAAAAAATCACTGCAGATGGTGAGTACACCCAAGGAAATTAAAAGACGCTTATTTGAATGGAGAGTTCCAGGAATAGACATCATATTAAAAGTAGAGACAAATCTAGTCAAGGCAATGCCAGCAGTTCCATCTCCAAAGTTGATGCTTTGAACTGCAGTGTTGGCTCAAGACTCTTGAGAATCCCTGGACAGAAATGGTAGATCCAACCAGTCCATCCTAAAGACCTGCCCACAGATTTCTCAATAAGGCAGGTCAGGTGGTTTGGTAGATGTTGGGTGGCATCACCGACTCAATCCCATCTCTTGAGGAATTTCCCCACAGTTTGTTGTGATCCAGGTCTGTACAGTCAAAAACTTTGACTTTTGTATAGTCAATAAAGCAGAAATAGATGTTTTCACTGGAAAGATTTTCAAAATTTTTCCAGGCTTTTTCAATTCAGTGGATGTTGGCAGTTTGATGTTTGGTTCCTCTGCCTTTTCTAAAACTAGCTTGAACATCTCCATTCTGAAGCAAGATTCCAGGTTAACAGTTCACATACTGCTTTTCCATCTCCAGTTCTTAGTCCATCACTTGACCTGCCCACAGATTTCTCTGGTTTGGAGAATTTTTTGTTGTGAGCATTTTTGTACTTTGCTAGCATGTTCAGATTCAGTGGATCAGTCACTCAGTCTAAAACTAGTCTGACAGTTCACATTGCGAGCCCATTACTTTTGAAAGCATGAATTCAGCACTCAGTCACGACCAGGCCTCCCAACAGCCAGATGTGTCCATCACCAACTCCTGGAGTTCACTCAGACTCACGTCCATCGAGTCAGTGATGCCATCCAGCCATCTCATCCTCTGTCGTCCCCTTCTCCTCCTGCTCCTAATCCCTCCCAGCATCAGAGTCTTTTCCAATGAGTCAACTCTTCGCATGAGGTGGCCAGAGTACTGGAGTTTCAGCTTTAGCATCATTCCTTCCTAAGAAATCCCAGGGCTGATCGCCTTCAGAGTGGGCTGGTTGGATCTCCTTGCAGTCCAAGGGACTCTCAAGAGTCTTCTCCAACACCACAGTTCAAAAGCATTAATTCTTCAGCATTCAGCTTTCTTCACAGTCCAACTCTCACATCCATACATGACCACTGGAAAAACCATAGCCTTGACTAGATGGACCTTTGTTGGCAAAGTAATATCTCTGCTTGCTAGCTTGTTAGATGAGTAAAATTGTCCAGTAATTTGAACATTCTTTGGCATTGCTGTTCTTTGGGTTTGGAATGAAAACTGACCTTTTCCAGTCCTGTGGCCACTACTGAGTTTTCCAAATTTGCTGGCATATTGAGTGTAGCACTTCCACAGCATCCACCTTTAGGATTTAAAATAACTCAACTGGAATTCCATCACTTCCACTAGCTTTGTTCATAGTGATGCTTGCTAAGGCCCACTTGACTTTGCATTGCAGGATTTCTGGCTGTAGGTGAGTAATCACACCATTATGATTATATGGGTCATGAAGATATTTTTGTTTAGTTCTTCTGTGTATTCTTGCCACCTGTTTTTAATATCGCCTGCTTTTGTTGGGTCCATAGCATGTCTGTCCTTTATCAAGCCCATCTTTGCATCAAATATTCCCTTGGTAGCTCTGATTTTATTGAAGATATCTCTGGTCTTTACCACTGTATTGTTTTCCTCTATTTCTTTGCATTGATCGCTGAAGAAGGCTTTCTTGTCTCTCCTTGCTATTCTTTGGAACTCTGCGTTCAAATGGGTATATCTTTCCTTTTCTCCTTTGCTTTTTGCTTCTCTTCTTTTCACAAGTATTTGTATGACTTCCTCAGACAACCTTTTTGTATTTCTTTTTCTTGGGGATGTTCTTGATCCCTGCCTCCTGTACAGTGTCACAAACCTCTGTCCATAGTTCTTCAGGGACTCTTGTCTATCAGATCTAATTCCTTAAGTCTCTTTCTCACTTCCACTGTATAATTGTAAAGCTTTTGATTTAGGTCATACCTGAATGGTCTAGTGGTTTTCCCTACTTTCTTCAATTTAAGTCTGAATTTGGCAATGAGGAGTTCATGATCTTAGCCACATTCAGCTCCTGGTCTTGTTTTTCTGACTGTATAGAGCTTCTCCATCTTGGGCTGCAAAGAATATAATCAATCTAATCAATCAGTAATCAATATAATTATATGGGTGATGGTTTAGCTTAAATTATTTAGTCAACATGATTTTAATATTACTGACACAGATTTTTATTTAGTTTGTAGCATATAACTGATAATAAGTTTGCTTTATTTTTATAATCTTAACAAGTAGAGGCTGTTAATATCTAAACCTAAACATCATATGTAATGAAATATGAGTTACTTCCCCTAGGATAGCCAGATTTCAGAGAGGATAAATTCCTGCTGAATTTCTCACACACAGTCCAGTAAGTGGTGAAGCTGAGATAGAGGGAGGTATGTGTTAATATTCTAAAGCCTGTCTTCTTTCCCATACCCTATGGTCATGAAGTAGAGAATATGCAGAAGGGATGTAATATTCTTTTTACCCTATAAATCATATGTTTTGCACATTAATGAGAAAAAGTCATTCTTGGCATCTGTTAAGATGCTAATTTAATTTTACTTGTGTTAGAATTTACTAACTTCTGCATTTGCCAAGCCAATTGGAAAGGTTTCCAAGGACCTCATGACTGCCAAAGGGATGTTGTGAATTACTGTAAATATAAATTACCCTCTCCATAGGATACAGAGATTACTCATGTTAGAAATAGTCAAATGTGAATTGCCCTGTCTCATTTTGTGGGCATTGATGACAAACCCATTGTCTTAATTAATCAACTATAAATTATTATATTTTGAAGTTTTAACTATATTATTTGATTTATTTGACATATTTCTCTATCAAGAGTACGTAATTCATAAGAACAGTTCTGTATTTATTCTGACAAATTACTCCTTCTTCCTTCAATAAAATAAACGGTTTGTACTACTTTAAGTATATGGAACACAGCATATGCATCTATTCTGTATTTTGAATTTTTAGTGCTTATATAGGTATACGGTTTTATAACTTCTAACATTGTAAGATTTATAGCATTACTTCCATCTCACAACTTATATGTTGGGTTGAATTTTCATTTTTAAGAACTAATTATTCATTCACTAATTATTAATATTAAGAATGGATGTACTTCATGTAGTTGCAGTGTTTGCAGCTATTGTAAATTTAGAAATATTAAAACATTGCATTTGTAGAATTTTTTGAAATGGACAGTGGTGTGTTTTATGTGAAAAATTAATCTAAGCTCTATAGTTTATAGTATAGTTATTAAGTTACTAGATTACAAAATTAATCAAATTATTAGATTAAAAATTAAATTAATATTAAATTGCTAAATTGAAAACTAGTGTTTGAGAATTTGACTACCATCCCTTAAACATTTGTTAGCTACCTGATTGTGGAACATCAGGTTAAAATGTCTAAGCCTGAGTTTCTTTATCTCCAAAATCAAAGTGTTAATACCAATCTCATAGATTTTATGTGAGGAATGAATGAGATAATCAATTTAAATCCTATAGGGAGGAAATACACTTTAGTTACCATCTCTGTTTTTAGTGGATTTGAGTATTATTCACTCATCTGTTTAACCTTTATGAACAGACTATAAATCCATATATTAAATAATTTTTCATTGCTGTTATAACATCTGGCAGTATTGTAAAATATAAACTAGTATATAATCTGCAAGATAAGATGAACACAGTGAATCTGTTGTATTAGTACTGTAACTTTCAGAGATTTTCTGTATTTCAGACTTTTGAAATTTCAGGGAATTTAAGGCAGACATAAAGTGAACTTGTCTAAATTAGTTCATATAGAAATAGACCTGTAGAGTACATTCTGATCAATCAGTTTTATTTGGAAGATTCAAGTAGAATATTAAATTAACTATTTAAGGGCCTAGTAAAGTGGTGAGGTCTACCTTTTTAAAATGAATAGTAAATGATTAGATAACTCATTTTTTTTTACTCTTTTATTATCCAAATTTATTCAGTTACAGGGTAAATTTATTCAATTACTTAATTTAAGTAGTATATTAAAAACAAACATGTAAAATATTACTTAATCAACTCTGAGATGATTTTTTAAAAATCATTTTTATGTATTCTTATTCTATGAAGGAACTTGTCTTCAGTATTTTGTCTTGATAATCTTGTAGTCTACTTGATATCAGTATTATACTTGTTTCCCATGTAGCAATAAGTAAGATTTTCAATTAAAACATAAACAATTTTTTCCTAAGTGGTTATAATTCAGACATTTTTTGTGAAGGAACCAAACTGGAACATAATAAAACTGTTGCACATCACAGAAAAGGTACTGCTGAGAAAACAGGAATGGAAGGTTTCAGGGTTTAAAATTCTGAATAATTTTTAGATTTCATCATTCTTTTTTTGTTTTGTAAAACAATGGACAACTGAAATAAAACAAAATGAGAAATTAAGTATCTAGTATATGTATAAAATATGTATTTTTAATTAGAATGTATACTAGAAGACTTGAGTTATAGTTGAAATGCAACACCGTAAGTTTATGGTATACAGCTGAGTAATTTGACTTACATATAGCATGAATGGATTGCCTCATTAAGTTTAGTGAACATCCATCTTTTCATATAGGTACAAAATAAAAAATGGAAAAAAAAATTTTCCTCATGATGAGAACTCTTAGGGTTTACTGCCTTAACAAATTATATATATAGTATATGGCAGTTTTCAAAAAGATACATGCACCCTGATATTCATAGCAGCACAATTTACAATAGCCAAAACATGAAAGCAACCAACCCATGTCCCCATCATAGAAGATTGGATTAAAAAGATATGAAACATATGCCTAGTTGAATATTATTCAGCCATAAAAATGAATGAAATTCTGCAATTGCAGCAATGTGGATGGACACAGAAAATATTAGAGTGAAATAAGTCAGAGAAAGACAAGTTCTGTAATATATTTCTTGTATTTGTAATCTACAAAGTAATACAGATGAATGTAGATGTAACACAGTAACAGACTGATACAGATAGATACAGACAGATACAGAAAGCAAATTCGTGGTTACCAAAGGGGAAGCAGTGAGGAACAAATTAGGGGTATGGAATTAACAAATACAGGCTACTATATATAAAAGTAGCATGGCAAGGATACACAGAACTGTACAAAAAAGATCTTAATGACCAATATAACCATGATGATGTGATCACTCACCAAGAGCCAGGCATCTTGGAATGCAAAGTCAAGGGGCCTTAGGAAGCATCACTATGAACAAAATTAGTGGAGGTAATGGAATTCACCTGAGCTATTTCAAATCTAAAAGATGATGCTGTGAAAGTGCTGCACTCAATATGCCAGCAAATTTGGAAAACTCAGCAGTGGCCACAGGACTGGAAAAGGTCAGTTTTCATTCCAATCCCAAAGAAAGGCAATACCAAAGAATGCTCAAACTACCACACAATTGCACTCATCTCACACACTAGCAAAGTAATGCTCAAAATCCTCCAAGCCAGGCTTCAACAGTATGTGAACTGTGAACTTCCAAATGTTCAAACTGGATTTAGAAAAGGCAGAGGAACCAGTGATAAAATTGCCACATCTGTTGGATCATAGAAAAAGCAAGAGAATTCCAGAAAAAAACATCTATTTCTGCTTTATTGACTGTGCCAAAGCCTTTGATTGTGTGGATGTCAACAAACTGTGGAAAATTCTGAAAGAGATGGGAATACCAGACCACCTGAGCTGCCTCCTGAGAAATTTGTATACAGGTCAAGAGGCAGCATTTTAGAACCGGACATGGAACAATGGACTGGTTCCAAATTGTAAAGAGAGTATGTCAAAGCTGTATTTTGTCACCCTGCTTATTTTACGTATATGCAGAGTACATCTTGCAGAATGCCGGGTTGGATGAAGCACAAGCCAGGTTACAGATTTCTGGGAGAAATATCAGTAACCTCACATACGCAGATGACACCACCCTTATGGCAAAAATCGAAGAGGAACTGAAGAGCTTCTTGGTGCAAGTGAAAGAGGAGAATCAAAAATCTCGCTTAAAATTCAACATTCCAAAAACTAAGGTCATGGCCTCCAGTCCCATAACTTAATGGCAAATAGATGGGGAAACAGTGGAAATGGTGACAGACTTTATTTTCTTGGGCTCCAAAATCACTGTAAATGGTGAGTGCAGCCATGAAAACAAAAAGACACTTCCTCCTTGGAAGAAAACCTATGACAAAACTAGAGAACATATTAAAAAGTAGAGACATTACTTTGCCAACAAAGGTCCATCTAGTCAAGGCTATGGTTTTTCCAGTAGTCATGTATGGATGTGAGATTTGAACCATAAAGAAAGCAGAGGGCCGAAGAATTGATTACTTTTGAACTGTGATGTTGGAGAAGACTTGAGAGTCCCTTGGACTTCAAGGAGATCAAACCAGTCAATCCTAAAGAAAATCAGTCCTGAATATTCACTGGAAGGACCAATGCTGAAGTTGAAGCTCCAATACTTTGGCCACATGATGCGAAGAACTGATTCATTGGAAAAGACCCTGATCCTGGGAAAGACTGAAGGCGGGAGGAGAAGGGGATGACAGAGGATGAGATGGTTGGATGGCATCACTGACTTGATGGACATGAGTTTGAGCAAGCTCTGGGAGCTGGTGATGGACAAGGAAGTCTGGTGTCCTGCAGTCCATGGGGTTGCAAAGAGCCAGACACTAGTGAGCAACTGAACTGGAACTGAAATGTGTAAAATAGATAAGCAACAAGGATACACTGAATAGCACAGAGAATTATACTCATTATCTTGTAATAACCTACAATGAAGTATAATCTGAAAAAAATAGTGAATTGCTATACAGTACAGCTAAAACCAACTATAAAGTGTTAGTAACCCTGTCATGTCCAACTCTTTTCGACCTTAAGGACTGTAGCCTTCCAGGCTCCTCTCTGCATAGGATTCTCCAGGCAAGAATACTGGAGTGAGTAGTTATGCCTTTCTCCAGAGCATCTTCCTAACCCAGGGATTGAATTTGGGTGTCCTGCAGTACATGCAGATTCTTTACTTTCTGTTCCAGTAGCAAAGCTGAAAACCAACTAGATTTATTTTAAAATAAAAAAAAAGTGTTAAATAATATTAATCATGTTGTACATTGCATCCTTAGTATTTATTTATCTAATAACTCAAAGTTTTTACCTTTTGACCATCTTCCTCACCTTACAAAGTAATTACATTATTATTGAATATATTCTCCATGCTGTACATTTCCTATGACTCGTTATTTTGTAACTGCAAGTTGATACCTGTTACACTTTCAAAATTCTTAATAGTATTTGTACTTATGTTATTGTTTAGTCGCTAAGTCATGTCCTATTCTGCGACCCCAAAGAGTGCAGCACACCAGGCTTCCTTGTCCTTCACTATCTCCTAGCATTTGCTCAGACTCATGTCCATTAAGTCGATGATGTCACCCAACCATTTCATCCTCTGCCACCCCCTTCTCCTCTTGCCCTCAAACACAACATTGTAAGTCAATTTTACTCCAATAAAAATGAAACAAAATACAACGATATATACTCTGTGTAGTCAAAGTGCTTACGTCTCAGGTTAGGTCATTCCCCACCCCAAATAACCAGCTTTAGGTCTTTGACCAGATTATTTAACCACATTTTCTCATGTGGCATCTGAAATTGTTGCTATTATTTAATACATAGAAAGTTCTTATAAACAGTATGTGGTACCAAATAGTTTTCAATAATATTGGTTATTTTTTCCATTAATAATTTGAAAAGAATGTATGCAATACTTGAGAAATATTTGTGGACTAGTACTTTCAAAATTATATCTTAAATTTCAGCAGAAAAAAATTGATATTTCATGTTGATCTTTATTGCCTAATTCATTATATTTACAATGTATGAATTATATTACTAAAATAAAGGATACTTGATATTTTAGGCAGAAAATTACATTGGAGGAGACATAAATTTGAGGATTTGTAACAGCAAATGTAAAATGTTAAAAGAATATCTATGATTTCAGTTAATGAGTTGAAAACATGATAGAGGCATTATTTTCAACTACTGGTTTAGATTCAGCTATAAGTACTTAATTGAAAATGATATTCGATAAATATTTATTGATTACTGCAGAGGCACTTAGGTCATCCTAAGGGATACCAGGAATTATAAATGATCACTTCCATTAGATACTCAAAAATTATAAATGATCACATCTATTAGATACTCAGAAAAGTTGGAGGTACATCGCTAAAATTTTTGAGAAGAGAGTTAAATAAAGTATTTGTTGTTGTTCAGTCGCTCAGTCATGTTTGACTCTTTGTGACCCCATGGACTGCATGCAGCATGCCAGGCTTCCCTGTCCTTCACCATCTCCCAGAGCTTGCTTAAACTCATGTCCATTGAATTGGTGATGCCATTCAACCATCTCATCCTCTGTTGTTCCCTCTCCTCCTGCCTTCAGTCTTTCCCAGCATCAGGGTCTTTTCTAATGAGTTGGCTCTTCTCATCAGGTGGCCAAAGTATTGGACCTTCAACTTCAGCATCAGTCCTTCCAATGAATATTCAGGGTTTATTTCCTTTAGGATTGACTGGTTGGATCTCCTTGCAGTCCAAGGGACTCTCAAGAGTCTTCTCCAACACCAGATTTCAAAAGCATCAATTCTTTGGTGCTCAGCCTTCTTTATGATCCAAATAAAGTATAATGACAATAATCAATGAGCTTTATAAAATAAAAATATGAATTCAGACAGAAGATACAACATGCTGAATATTGCTGAAAAGGATTAATGAAAGGTATTATATTTTAATTGATCCTTGAATAGTGGATAAGTTTTGAATTGCAGTAACAGAAAGAAGAGCATCTAGCGAGAGGAAATGGTATGAATAGTCATCAGTTCACATTACTCATAAGGGAGAATGATGTTAGTTAACGCAATTTTGAATAAAAATAAAATTTGTGAAAATGCTTATAACTTGTAAACCACTATAAAAGCTAGTTATCATTGCATACTTTGAATAGCATCACTAAATTCCATTTTATATATATATATTTCTTTGCTAGAACTAGTAGTTTATATATATTGAGCGCATAACCTCCAGACCACTGGGACTACGCTGATATTTAAGGTGTGATCATCCTCCAACTCTACTTCTGTGGTAGATGAATTGTGCACTTAGATAATCTAAAATCATTTACATGTGTTTATTCTGTAAAGCAGGGATATTAGAAATGTAGAGGGCTCATCCTTTTCTGGTGTTTTGTCTCGTGAGGTCCAGGAGTCTGTTCAGGAGAAAGGAGCTCTTCATGGTTGTGTTTATACCATACATCACCCATCCCTACCTGATAATGGTTATATAATGTATATAAATTACCACAAATTTTATTCTTTCAAATATAAATTATGTGCATTTTTAATGCAGTATTCAATACTAAATGTTGATTAATTTTATTTATAGTACTTTACTTTTATCATAGTATTTTTGTTTACTCAGAGACCATAATCAAGAGAAATAAAATGATTTTTACTGTATTAATTTATATACATCTACATATTAGTATATGAATAGTTCATATCTCATCATACTTGGAATATAAATTTCTTAAATGCAGTTTTACTACAACATGAAAATCTATATTTTTTATTTCCAAAGACAAGAAGTCTGCAGACTTATACAATGTTTTCTTTACAGTAGCAGGGGATATATTATCATAGTAATTTAAAAGTAAACTATTAAAAGTTTGATTTTAAATTCTGTTTTTGCAAAATTTTTTTCTATTTTTCCTCTTTGTTTCTCTGATAACTTTGAATTAACTCCAAATAGAAAAAGACAGCCTATGCCTCAAGATAAATTTAGAATAAACTCTTAATCAGTATAATGATATGCCTAGAGGCTGCTTGGAGATACTTCATGGATCTTTTCTGTTTCTTGTGAGCAGAAACACTGTCTGCCTTTGATTTCAAGTTACCTTTTCAAGGATGTTTGTAGAGTGAACATTCTATCTTAGAAGATATTTTTAATGTCTTCCTCTTGAACAAAAAGCAGATTTGTTTACTCTCCACTGTAGTAATGTTTCCCTTAGGGGCAAAGTTTTGACAGGCTTACTTTCCAACTTTAAAAGATTTTCTCTAAGCTCTTTTGGTACACTCCTACTGCATGTGCAGGTGTCATGGTGCTCTCTGTATCATCCTGTGAGAATTAGGACTCAGAAACCATCCAAATATTGACCCTATTTTAACTACGATTGCCATGAATAATGATTCTTTGTTTCTGATGCAGAAGTCTTGTGTCTTACCTCAGCACTCATGAAACTAAATTTTGGCCAGATATATAGTAAAGTCTCAGATCCCTCACAGTTCTTGACAGGGATTAGGAGAATAGAGGGAGTTTGGTGAAAAGTAACTCAGCATGCCAGAATGGCATGCAAAGGGTGTGTAATATAAATTCATCTTGTTAAAATCATATCCTCAATTTAAGAAAACATTCCATGTTTTTCAGACATTTAAAATGTATAATTGATGCTAATGAAATGGTTTATAAGCAGTTAGCACATAGATTGCTTGATACAGAGAGCCCAAAACCTAGGAGTTACAGGAAGTAATCACACATAGATCACGTAAAGTATCACGTTATCTAGTTCTTAAATATCTTTTGTCAGAATATTAGAATGGACCAATTAGTTAGAAAAGAGTTCCCACTGCATGCTTTCTAACAGTTTCCTTCCATTCCCACTGGTTACTTTTCCTGACCTGACTCGATAAGGAGGTCACTACAGTCACAGGCATCCCTATGTTTTTGGTCTTGTCTCTGACTTACCAGGGACTTATCATAAAGTAGGAAGGCATCACTCTGTGGGCCGCAAACTGATTACAATGAACCAGGCTTTCTTCCTCTGCAATGAATATAATATGATGTCAATAATTTAATACAGGGAATTCCCTCTTCTGAGTTGTGTGAGTAAATTAATTTTGTCAATCAGTGGGTTTGTAGATTTACCCTAGGAAAATTGCAAATTGAGTAACTATACATTAACATTTAAATTGAATGTGGATCTAAAATATTTATTTGTTTTATTTATGTGTTTAACACAATATTGCACTGACTTTTGCACTAATACTTTGCTGAAAAGTATTAGTTCCTTTATTCATATAATAATTTTATTATCCCTGTTTTGCATATGAAACAATAGAGGAACTAAGATGATAAATAACTTGTCTCAGGTAGCCTGGCTAATATATGGCAAAGCTGGGACTCAGTGTTCCTTTATATTCCTTCACAGGAACATATAAAGTTGAAATAACCCAGTCTTTGCTTTCCAGTTTAGAGTGGAAAAATCTTAGATTACTTCTCTCCTTGTCAGTGTGTAATCAAGCATTTGTCTTAGTCCTCTGTGATCGTTTGATTTTATTATCTCTATGAACAGTAAGCACCCTGGGAACAGGGGAACTTTTTATTTGTCTTTTAAATTGTGTTATTTTCCTTTTTTCAGTTTTGTATTTTGAATCATGAAGGACTAATAGACTTTTTGGCACATGATAGTTGCTCCATAAATGCTTGTATATCAGTACTCTGGTCCTTAGGTATACCAGATTTTTAGGTTTTTTTTTTTTCTTTTGTTTTATATTTCCAGAAATTCAGTGTACTCATGTGTTTGAGAATTTTATCCCCCAAAACACTGTTTGTCCTAAATACCTAAATACAACTTGTCCTTTTAGCTGTGATTTGGTAAATATAGATTTGCAACCCTATGAAACAATGAATAGTGGAATTATTTTGTTATTAATATTTAGCGTGCAACTGCAAACTTAAGTGTTAGTCGCTCAGTTGTGCCCTACTTGGTGCGACCCCACTGACTGCAGCCCACCGGGCTCCTCTGTCCATGAGATTTTCCAGGCAAGGATACTGGAGTGGGTTGTCATTCCCTTCTCCAGGGGATCTTCCCAACCCAGGAATCCAACCAGAGTCTCCTGCACTGCAGGCAGATTCTTTACCGACTGAGCTACAATGTTTCTAGTTTGTTTTCCCAACTACTATTACAGTAGAGTTGTTCTATAGTGGTCTAAAGTCACCAGCTAGACTATAGAAGAATTCTCTTCTGAAAATATGTGTATACTACAAAGAGATGGGATACTGTTTTTGATCCAAAATAATTTTGATGGTCATGTCATGTTTATACTGTTATAGTATCTCTTGAAAACACTGCTTAAGTATACATTTGATTTGTTACCTTTTTTAAAAAAAGGTAAAAGCAAGTGAAAGAAAAAATAGAAAATGATCTTATTTTAGTAAGTTGCATTTATAAAGTCTTTCTTTTTTCTCTTGTAACATGGTGGGAAAAAATGAGTTTTATACCCAAACTAAAAGTAATTTCAGCATGGCACCTACAATTTTTACCTTTTAATAGACAATTAAATTGACTCCTGGGGATGGAAGGATGGAGTGGAGAATAGAAAATACGAGCCCTTCCAAATTATGTGCTTCTTTTGTCCAGATTCAAGTAATCCTATATCTCCCTCTACTCACATTCTTCACTAATCCTATTTATTATCAGAAATTGAATTTTGCTGTCTTTAGTGAGAGAAATTTGAAAATTGTATGCATTACCAGATGAAATGAAAGGGTGAGAACCACTAAAATAGATTTTGTTCTGGTATTAGAAGATGGAAGAAAATGAAAATATTAAAGAACCAGATATTTGATTTATAAGTTGGTGAAAATAAAAGATATGGAGAGTAACTTTTAAAGTCAAGCTTTTACTGAGAATCAGTTCAAACATACAGAACTTATGTAGTAAGCTTAAAATGTTCACATGAATCTTGTTCCATGAGTTCTCTCTCTTTTTTTAAAATTTTCATGAGAAATAAAGCAAAAAATCACAGTTTCTTGAAGGGTATAAACTGAAAAATAGGCTAGAGAAAGGAAAAAATGGGGAAATAAAACAAGGTTATCAGTAAAGACTTGTTACAATGATGGTAAAATTGGAACACAATTAAAAATAATTTGGATTAAAAGCTATGAGCATGTAGATTGTTTTTCCCTCTAGTCCCCCAAATTTAGGTTTTTCTAGTTACATCTAAACTTTCTTAGACAAGTAGAACAGGGGTAAGATTTTTCTGAATATCCAGCTCATCAGATACAGCCCTTAGTCTGCAGATCACAAGTGAGTCCAGTAGGCTGGCTCTGAGGAAAGGAGGATGTGTGGGAGTGTGTGTCCTGTATATCATAACAGGCAGGGCTCCCAACCTGTGGGGTGGAGATCGATACCTCCTGTCAGATCAGTGGCAGCATTAGATTAGAAATAAAGAGCACAATAAATGTAATGCACTTGATTCATCCCCAAACCACCACGCCTGCCATTGCTCGTGGGAAAATTGTCTTCCATGAAACCAGTCCCTGGTGCCAGAAATGTTGTGGACCACTGTTATATATGTATGTGTGTATGTATGCATGTATGTATATAGTATCTATATATACATATATATATATATCTCATAATTTTCTTCCATTTATCTCTTAATTTCTACTTGAATTAGTCAATGTGCAGACTTAGAAAGAATTTGTGATTGTTTTTAATTGTTTAAATACATATTTAGATATTCCTACAATGTGCATAGGCCTTGATATCATCAGTTATACTTGTGAGATTGTCTATACATTAGTTCTCCTTTTAGCATATTGTTATGAAATTAATAGTCTATAGAATAATAGTTTCTTGAATTCTGAAGTATTTTAATCTATTTTTTCTTAGTAGTTTTGGCCAAAAATTAACTTTCAAAACCAAAAATCATAAAGCTCAATATTTCTATAAAGACATAATCGAGGAATGATTTAAATCTTGATTGCTGCTGATGCTGCTGCTAAGTTGCTTCAGTCATGTCCAACTCTGTGCAACCCCATAGACAGCAGCCCACCAGGCTCCCCCGTCCCTGGGATTCTCCAGGCAAGAACACTGGAGTGGGTTGCCATTTTCTTCTCCAATGCATGAAAGTGAAAAGTGAAAGTGAAGTTGCTCAGTCCTGTCTGACCCCGTGGACTGCAGCCTACCAGGCTCCTCCATCCATTGGGTTTTCCAGGCAAGAGTATTGGAGTGGGGTGCCATCGCCTTCTCTGTAAATCTTGGTTACCAGGATCCATAAAACTGTTCAGTATTCATAGCCATGGTAACTGGCTATGAATCATTTGTGTGATTTTAAATAATGACAATAGAATATCTACCATGATATTATATTCATGGTGTTATTGTTATATATCATTAGCCATTTCTTTTATAAAATTACAACTCTTTCCAAATAAAAAGACTACTTTCTATTCAGGATCCTTTATAACTAAAGATAAAGATGTCAGTATTTTAATCACTTTGGGATTGATAACATTGTGTATTTTAAACAATGCATTTACGGTAAGAGTTTAATTACTTAGGTGTTTATTGTGCCCAGTGCAAAGTAAATATCAATGACACAATCCAGGCTTATTCATAAATTTTATATGTAACAATTTAACTAACTGAACCAAAAGCAGATATTCTTAGAAACCAAACACATATAGACAACTAAAAATCTTTTGTTCTAAGATGACTGAATGAAGAGAGATCACAGAATTCCCTTACAACACAATTCAAAGAAAAGAATAGATGTCATCAAAATCAAAACAAATCAAACATTCTCTTAACCTGTCTATGCACCATGGCATGCTGTATCTTTAAAATGAAGTTCTTCCAGAAGGGAAGGCAATTATTATAGGAAGGAATGAAAATTTATGTACCATGTTTTGGAACAATTGTATGAAATTGATAGAATTGGTGACTTTAAAAGAAGAATGAGATATAAAAGCAAATGAGAAAATGGTAGTTATCTACTATTACAAAATCAGAAAGATAAATCAGGATGGGGAACTCGTGTACATCCGTGGCGGATGCATGTTGATGTATGGCAAAACCAATACAATATTGTAAAGTAAAAAAAAAAAAAAAAAAAAGAAAGAAAGGAACAAATAATAGGATAAACAGACAAACATCCAAAATGCATTCTGGAAGAAGGGTAACTGTTTCATTTTGGACAATAGGAACAACAAGAACAGAAATATAAGCAGGAAAAATATTTCACAGAAATAACATGCATTTTAGTTTAGTGAATAAATGCTTAGTCTTCCTAATCTGGATATGGGGTTGAATGCCAGACCCATTGGGATCTTAGGCAAGTAACTTAATGTTTATTTAATTAATTAATTAATTTTTTTTTTTAGTTTTGCTATGTCTAATACAAAGATAACACTAGCATTTTCCTTTAGGATTCTTTTTGTGGGAAAATTAAACATATTATTATATGAATACTAGTATCTGGCAGATTGCCAGTGCTTATTAAGATTTAGCTAATCATATTTCATCTTTAGGAAAGCCTAAGGAAAGAAGGACTGAAAGAGAAATGCAAAGGAGAAATTAATTTAAAAATAAGACATCAAAGATAAAAAAATAAACAGAAAAATAGAATTTATAGAGCTAAGAATATAAAATGAAGTAAAAACCAGCAAGATATTGGCAGGATTAATTTTTTAAACATAACAATGAATATGAAAAGCATGTCTGAAAACTGAGTTGATGACAGAGATGAAAAGTTTCAGATTACAGTCCAATTGAAGGCTATTGAACTAAAAGGGATATGTCAGTATCTAAAATTAAAACTTAGAAAGGACAAACTCAGTGCCCAATAAGAGCATGTGAAATGAACATGATGGATTCCATGAAGTAAAGGAGTGAACGAATTTGAACAGAAAAAAAAAGTTCTCAGATAATTACTATCATAGAAAACTACAGAAATCGGGAAAAAATCAGTTTGGATTAAGAGATTGTACAGTATTTCAGAAAATTTGATACAAATTGCTTAACAAGGATTACCTATAAGCTTTCTGAAATTTAAGAATAAAGAAAGACTTCTACAAGTTTTCAGCCATTAATCTCAAATCTTTTTCAAAGAGGAAACACTTCTAATGGTCATAAGGGCTCTACAGAAGAACACCCAGTGCCATAAGATAGTAAATTAATACATACAAAGTTCTGAGGGACAAAATGTATTTATTATTTAGGAGTTTACACGCATATAAGTTGTCATTGAAATAGAGGCAATCAAAGTGCTCATCCTAATAGAGACTAAGACAAGATGACATTCATGATCACTTTGAGAAAAAGCAAAAATAAATGAAATCCTGCCAACCAGGATATGAATGAATAAGATGATTTTGCTTTTCAAAAAAGGAGAACGGGCTATCTTAAAAATATATGTGTGTTCCCTTTTGTATATGTTTAAAACTAGTCCATTTCTTTATTTGTGTTTATTTTAAAGCAAAATTTTATCCCTCCTTTTGGTTGACAAGACTTTATTTGTTAGAGGGTAATACAGAAAGTAAATATTATAAGTCTGGACACTGTACCAATAATAATAGTAATAATGATAAAAATAAATACAAATTCAAAATTATGAGGTAGAGGGAAGAATCCAAAAAGAATATAGATACACTGTTTTTTTCATCTTGCATATTTAGAATTCAGTACATACTATTTAAATTTGATAAAATTTAAAAATAACAGTATGAACTATATGAATTTCTAAAGACCAGAAAAAACTAAAAAATCATACATTACCAGATTTAATACATGCTTTTATTATGCCAGTATCACACTGTTTTGCTTATGATAGCTTTGTTATATCATCTGAAATCAGGAAATGTAATGCCTCCAGGTTTGTACTTCCTTAATGCAAAAAAGCAAAATGGCTGTCTTGGGAGGCTTACAAATAGCTGTGAAAAGAAGAGAAGAGAAAAGCAAAGGAGAAAAGGAAAGATATAAGCATCTGAATGCAGAGTTCCAAAGAATAACAAGAAGAGATAAGAAAGCCTTCCTCAGTGATAAATGCAAAGAAATAGAGGAAAAAACCCGAATGGGAAAGACTAGAGATCTCTTCAAGAAAATTAAAGATACCAAGGGAACATTTCATGCAAAGATGGGCTCAGTAAAGGACAGAAATGGTATGGACCTAACAGAAGCAGAAGATATTAAGAAGAGGTGGCAAGAATACACAGAAGAACTGTACAAAAAAGAGCTTCACGACCCAGATAATCACGATGGTGTGATCACTGACCTAAAGCCAGACATACTGGAATGTGAAGTCAAGTGGGCCTTAGAAAGCATCACTATGAACAAAGCTAGTGGAGGTGATGGAATTCCAGTCGAGCTATTCCAAATCCTGAAAGATGATGCTGTGAAAGTGCTGCACTCAATATGCCAACAAATTTGGAAAACTCAGCAGTGGCCACAGGACTAGAAAAGGTCAGTTTTTATTCCAGTCCCAAAGAAAGGCAATGCCAAAGAATGCTCAAACTACCACACAATTGCACTCATCTCACATGCTACTAAAGTGATGCTCCAAATTCACCAAGCCAGGCTTCAGCAATATGTGAACCGTGAACTTCCAAATGTTCAAGCTGGTTTTAGAAAAGGCAGAGGAACCAGAGATCAAATTGCCAACATCCACTGGATCATGGAAAAAGCAAGAGAGTTCCAGAAAAACATCTATTTCTGCTTTATTGACTATGCCAAAGCCTTTGGCTGTGTGGATCACAATAGACTGTGGAAAATTCTGAAAGAGATGGGAATACCAGACCACCTGACCTGCCTCTTGAGAAATTTGTATGCAGGTCAGGAAGCAACAGTTAGAACTGGACATGGACAACAGACTGGTTCCAAATAGGAAAAGGAGTACCTCAAAGCAGTATATTGTCACCCTGCTTATTTAACATATATGCAGAGTACATTATGAGAAACGCTGGACTGGAAGAAACACAAGCTGGAATCAAGATTGCCGGGAGAAATCTCAATAACCTCAGATATGCAGATGACACCACCCTTATGGCAGAAAGTGAAGAGGAACTCAAAAGCCTCTTGATGAAAGTGAAAGTGGAGAGTGAAAAAGTTGGCTTAAAGCTCAACATGGCATCTGGTCCCATCACTTCATGGGAAATAGATGGGGAAATAGTGGAAACAGTGTCAGACTTTATTTTTTTGGGCTCCAAAATCACTGCAGATGGTGACTGCAGCCATGAAATTAAAAGACGCTTACTCCTTGGAAGGAAAGTTATAACCAACCTAGACAGCGTATTCATCAGTGTTTTATGGGTTTCAGTTTAGAGACCTTTCATCTCCTTGGTTAAATTTACTTCTAAGTATTTATTATTTTGATTATATTATAAATGGGATTATCTTCTTTCTGTTTTAAACGGTTTGTTGTTACTGTAGAGAAATGCAACTGACGTTTTACATTCTGCACTTTTAAAAATCTGTTTATTAGTTTAACGGGGTTTTTTTTTTTTTGTAAAGTCCTTAGGGCTTTCTGTAAATATCTGCAAACAGAGACAGTTTTCCTGCTTCCTCTCCAATTTGGATGCCTTTTATTTGTTTTTCTTGTGTAATGCTCTGACTAGGACTTCTGATTCTATGTTGAATAGAAATGGTGAGAAGAGCCAATCTTGTTTTGTTCCACATCATAGAGGAAAGGCTTTCAGTTCATCATTGTTGCATGTTATGTTAAGTATTGGCCTCTCTGGTAGCTCAGCTGGTAAAGAATCTGCCTGGTTCGATTCCTGGGTTGGAAAGATCCACTGGAGAAAGTAACAGCTGCCCACTCTAGTCTTCCAGAATTCCAGCCCACCAGGCTCCTGTGTCTATGGAATTCTCTACCATCTTAGCCCCCTGTTGCTGCTGCTAAGTCACTTCAGTTGTGTCCGACTCTGTGTGACCCCATAGACGGCAGCCCACCAGGCTCCCCTGTCCCTGGGATTCTCCAGGCAAGAACACTGGAGTGGGTTGCCATTTCCTTCTCCAGTGCATGAAAGTGAAAAGTGAAAGGGAAGTCGCTCAGTCGCATCCAACTCTTAACGACCCCATGGACTGCAGCTTACCAGGCTCCTCCATCCATGGGATTTTCCAGACAAGAGTACTGGAGTGGGGTGCCATTGCCTTCTCCGTCTTAGCCCCCAGTGGTAGGCAAAAAATACCAGTTGTAAGCAAAACTCTTTAAGTTGGGAAAGTCTGTCTCCGGTGTTACAGCATTGCATTTGTGATAACTGATAACACTGAAAGTCTTAGGTTTCATTTTGTCTATAACAGGGAACTCTGGATCTCTTATTCTGTAATTTAAGGTGCTCTGTACTTACAAAAGAGTGATTCATGTGGGGAAGGAACAGTGCAATATACTTATAATATATATCTAAACAGCTATCTCCTACTTTGCCTTTAGATGTTATTTCAAAGCCACCAATTTCAACTGTAAATATATGATAGATAATTTTAACCTATGATATTCATTTTACTATATACATACAGTATATATACATATATACTGTATATATATATAACCATGAAGTGTTAGTTGCTGAATCGTGTCTGACTCTTTACAACCATGTGTACTATAATCTGCCAGGCTTCTCTGTCCATGGAATTTTCTATGCAAGAATACTGGAGTGGGTATCTATTTCCTTCTCCAGGGGATCTTCTTGACCCACGGATTGAACCCAAGTCTCCTGCATTGCAAGCAGATTCTTTACCATCTGACCCACCAGGGAGAATTTCCTGATACCTTGATGATAAATTTGAGTAATTTGCACATTCATTATTATCATGTTAAGAGAAAGATTTGTTTTAGAACATGGAATTTCATATACAGCTAGACTCCAAAGTGTCTTTGAAAGCACTTAATCTGGTAACATGGGAGAACAGAACCATTAAAATGTTACATTAAATAATGGTTGGGCAAATAATATATTTTAAAATTTAGAAATTTTCTGTAGCTATAATAACTACCCCATATATTATACTATACAGTGTTATACTGTGTGTGTGTGTGTGTGTGTGTGCTCAGTCATGTCTGATAACTTGAGACCCTATGAACTGTAGCCCACCAGGCTCCTCTGTCTATGGAGTTTTCCACACAAAAATACTGGAGTGGGTTACCATTTTCTACTCCAGTGGAGTCTTCCCGACCTAGGGATCTAACATGTCTCTTGCACCTCCTGCATTGACAGGCAGATTCTTTACCACTACACCATCTGGGAAGTCATATATTATACTAAACTATACTATATATACATGTACATATATAGAAGGAAATGGCAACCCACTCCAGTATTCTTGTCTAGAGAATCCTGTGGACAGAGGAGCCTGGTGGGCTGCCATGTATGGGGTCGCACAGAGTGGGACATGACTGAAGTGACTTAGCAGCAGCAGCATATACATGTACTATAATATATATATATGACATAATGTGTAAATATATATTATACCCTATATCATATATATTATCTCTACATTATGTATCAAAAGTGAAGTGAAGTCGCTCAGTCGTGTCCTACTCTTTGCGACCCCATGGACTGTAGCTTACCAGGCTTCTCTGTCCATGGGATTTTCCAGGCAAGAATACTGGAGTGGGTTGCCATTTCCTTTTCCAACATTATGTATATATAATACTATATTATATTATACTGTACTATAGTAACTACCCCATGTATTGTAGAAAATGTGTGTGTGTGTGTGTATAAGTTAATTACCGAAGAAATTTTTGGTTGCTATTTCTTTGAGATATTGGCAAAAGAGATATTTTGTCTTAATCTTCTTGCTGCTGCTGCTGCTGCTAAGTCGCATCAGTTGTGTCCAACTCTGTGGACACCCCATGGACTGCAGCCTACCAGGCTCCTCCGTCTATGGATTTTCCAGGCAAGAGTACTGGAGTGAGGTGCCATTGCCTTCTCCGCTTAATCTTCTTAGTAGCACTTTTAAACTTAATATGACTATACTAAAAACTTGAGGATAATTTGTATAATGAAAACTTTTCCAGTTTTTTGATGCAACTTCAAGAAACATGACAGCATTGTTTTTTGTTGTTGTTAATTTTTTAAACTGAATCTTAGTTGTTGTACCTAAGAGAATTATTTATAAAACCTAACCTAAGAAGCACAAAACATTTGTGGTTTGTTTAGTTTTTGTTTATCCCCCATAAAAGTAATTTAGATTGCAGAGAAACATGGTTGGTTAATATTAGAGCCATCTGGCATAGACATCTGCCACCACATTCACCTATAGGTTGTCTTGACTGCTCTGCCTGGCATGCCAGGTGCTTACGTCATTCTTCACAACGCCAAGTAGACCTTCCAACATCTGCAGTTTCTATGAAGATGTCAGTCTTCCCAAATGGAGGAATTGAGGGTATAGGAAAATTAAGGTTAGCTTTTAGAACTTCTAAAACCAGATCTCAAAGCCCTAAAACATAAGTTAATTTTCACTTATTTCTAGAAAATTAGCTATAGTTGGTAGGTGGTTTTCACATTGCACAGCTAAAGCCTCAGAGGGTATGTGGTTTTGAATAAAAAATAAATGATTTCACATATTTCATATGTTTTTGGTCATCTGCATTACTCAGCTTTAAGAGTAAATTTGAACATTTTTCAAAATTTAGAATGTTTTATATGCCTTCTATGGGAAATTTGCTTATAAAAATCATAGAGTCTGCATTTTCTTTTCTATCTTAGTACATACATTTCTTTTAATATGGCCCATTTTAAATGACCCTTTTCAAAGGATAAAAGCTTTTCATGCTTTTTTCTTGTATGAAAGATATTTCAAAGCTTTACCTTATGCATACAGCGTTTTAATCATTATTGCAAATGATTCTGCAAATAGAATACTCCTGCTGTTTTTGTTATTTTATTGTATATTTCATTCTCTTTTTGAAGCAGGTGTGATTGCAAGAGGTGGAATATTTAATTTTAACCATGATCTGTTTCTCAAAATTCATATTGGTTTAAATGACTTACCATTTTCCTTTAGTAATTTTTAGATTTTCTAATTTAGCTTATAAAGCTATATGTTTTAGCTAGTACAAATTTTGATGAATTGTCAGCTACAAGGTATTGTAGGAGATAAACTCAGGCTTTGCCTATAAATAACTGTAAAATTTTAATTTGAAATTCTAGCATCTTATAAGGTACAGCTATATCATTTTATAGGATGTGTGATCATCTTGTCTACTTTTGGAGGAGATAGTGGGAGCAAATGAATCTAGTTATTCTGCCTAAAATATCCCTGCTCCAAGATATCCATTATCCTTCCAGAAAGCAATTCCTATATTATCTTTTGTTTTTAATTATAAAATTTAAAGTATAGAGGTAATATGCCCTTCAGAAATTAACCTTGGTTCTGTTTCTTAATTATACTTTAATCCATAGTTTAATATATAAATAAAAATTGTTTATAAATGACTAGTGTGGCTTAACACATGATTTGTACATGTTTTATTTAAATAGTGATATAACTTCATTACTCAAAATATGAATGAAAGTTTATACACATTGAAAACAAATAATGAGACTAGTACTTAGCCAACGAACGAAACTGTTAAGAGGTTAATATAAAAGCACTCTAGCCAAAAAAAAAAACCCTGTCATTTTTTTTATTATCATTATAATGATTGGGAATAATTCCAAGTTACAAGAGGCCTTAGAGAACATCTGGTTCAACCTATTTTTATTATGGATGAACAGATCTGGTTAAGTTATAGCACCATGAAATAAAACCAGTGTTAGGGTTAGGGTCATGTCACAGATTGGTTCACTTCAGTAGCTCAGTCATGGCCAACTCTTTGCGACCCCATGGACTGCAGCATGCCAGGTGTCTATGTTTATCACCAACTCCCGGAGCTTGCTCAAACTCATGTCCATCGAGTCGGTGATACCATCCAACCATCTCATCCTCTGTCATGCCCTTCTCCTCCTGCCTTCAATCTTTCTCAGCATCAGGATCTTTTCCAATGAGTCAGGTCTTTGCATCAGTTGGGCAAATATTGGAGCTTCAGCATCAGTCCTTCCAGTGAATATTCAGGATTGATTTCCTTTAGGATTGACTGGTTTGATCTCCTTGCAGTCCAAGGGACGCTCAAGTGTCTTCTCCAATACCCCAGTTGAAAAGCTTCAGTTCTTTGGCACTCAGCTTTTTTTATGGTCCAACTCTCACATCCATACGTGACTATTGGAAAAACTGTAGCTTTGACTAGATAGACTTTTGTTGGCAAATTAATGGCCTACCAGGGAAGCCCAAGAATACTGAGGTGGGTAACCTATCCCTTCTCCAGGGGGTCTTCCTAACCCAAGAATCGAACGGGGTCTCCTGCATGGCAAGCAGATTCTTTACCAGCTGAGCTACAAGGGAAGCCCCATATCACAGATGAAATGGTAAAATAATTTTCTTGCTGGTAATTCTTTGATGAGAGCCGTGTGAAAAGCCATCCTAAGATGATTACATGTATCAATTTACTCTAAACTAATTATGGATGACCTAGAAAAAAACAAATGTGACTAAATTAATTTAGAACACTGATGAATAAACTTCACCCTCAAGCATATATCTTAAAGAGGAAACACAGAAATCAATTACAAAAATAAATCTAAAAATGCTTTATTAACCCATACATATGGGTCTCTGGAAGCGGACATCTTGTTCAACTACTAGTTAGTAATCATTTTGAACTCTGTAAATATATATACTTTTCAGTTATCATATACTTTCTTGGATTATGGAGCAATAGAGGACCTGGTTTTTGCCATTAGAGAGCTCAAAGTCTTCTACCAATTAAAGGGTACTTAAATCTGCCTCCTGAGAAATCTGTATGCAGGTCAGGAAGCAACAGTTAGAACTGGACATGAAACAACCAACTGGTTCCAAATAGGAAAAGGAGTACATCAAGGCTGTATATTGTCATCCTGCTTATTTAACTTATATGCAGAGTACATCATGAGAAACGCTGGGCTGGAGGAAGATTGCCGGGAGAAATATCAATAACCTCAGATATTCAGATGACAGCACCGTTATGGCAGAAAGTGAAGAGGAACTAAAAAGCCTCTTGATGAAGGTGAAAGAGGAGAGTAAAAAGGATGGCTTAAAGCTCAACATTCAGAAAACTAAGATCATGGCATCAGGTCCCATCACTTCATGGGAAATAGATGGGGAAATAGTGGAAACAGTGTCAGACTTTATTTTTTTGGGCTCCAAAATCACTGCAGATGGTGATTGCAACCATGAAATTAAAAGACGCTTACTCCTTGGAAGAAAAGTTATGACCAACCTAGATAGCATATTGAAAAGCAGAGACATTACTTTGCCAACAAAGGTCCATCTAGTCAAGGCTATTGTTTTTCCAGTAGTCATGTATGGATGTGAGAGTTGGACTGTGAAGAAAGCTGAACGCCAAAGAATTGATGCTTTTGAACTGTGGTGTTGGAGAAGACTCTTGAGAGTCCAAGGGACTCTGCAAGGAGATCCAACCAGTCCATTCTAAAGGAGATCAGTCCTGGGTGTTCATTAGAAGGACTGATGTTAAAGCTGAAACTCCAATACTTTGGCCACCTCATGTGAAGAGTTGACTCACTGGAAAAGACCTTGATGCTGGGAGGGATTGGGGACAGGAGGATAAGGGGACAACAGAGGATGAGATGGCTGGATGGTCAACATGAGTTTGAGTACATTCTGGGAGTTGGTGATGGACAGGGAAGCCTGGTGTGCTGCGATTCATGGGGTCTCAAAGAGTCGGACACAACTGAGCAGCTGAACTGAACTGAAATCTAAAATAAATCCACTTTATTTAACCACATAATTCTATAGTTCAATCCAGGTAATTTATTTAATAATATTTTGAAAATAGTATAATGTCATTTGAATGGGGAAATAAAAAAAGGTTTTGAATTTGAGTAGCAATGAAATAATAATGGAGAAGAAAGCAATATTGTGAAAAGGGTAATAGGGGGATACAAAGGGAAAGTGTTTTGTTGATATTGGAGCATTGTGTGGTGTGATCTTAGGTTATTTTTAAAAGCTATTTGAGATTTTATTGTAAAGGTTTCTGAACATTGTGTCGATAGTTGTATAATAAATTCATCATTTTATTAAAAGGTGTTACAGTTTTTGAACTGAGAAATGGTATTCATCTGATGTTTAAAATACATTAATCTGATGAATGTATGTGGAGCTCATTAAAGAAATAAGATAATATTTCCTGACTGTGAATCTGGCTACTCTAAGTACCTCATATGCGTGCAGTCACATAGTATATGTCTTTTTTATGACTGGTTTACTTCACTTAGCATAATATCTTCAAGGTTCATCAATATGTCTGAATTTTTTTTCCTTTTTAAGGCTGAATAATATTCCACTGTATGTATGTGCCACATTTTGCTTGTCCATTCATCTGTTGATGGATACAGGGTTGCTTCTTACTTTTGGCTTTGTGGATAATGCTACTGAGAACTATAGAAAGGGGGAAATGGGGAGATGTTTATTGGGTACAGAGGTGCAGTTTTTGCAAGATGAAATGCATTCTGAAGATTCAACAGTGTGAACGTTCTTAATACCACTGAACTGTACACACACAATGAATTGTCACCTCATGCACATTAGGATGGCTTTTATCAAAAAGGCAAGAAAAAACAGTGCTGGTGAGAATGTGGAAAAAAGGTGACCTTTGTGCACTGATGGTGGGAATGTAAATTGCTACAGCTACTATGGAAGACAGTATGGAGAGTCCTCAAATAATTAAAAATAGAATTACCAAATGACCCAGCTATTTCACTTCTAGGTATTTTTCAAATAGTATGAAGATGCTAATTCAAAAAGATGCACACTCTTGTATTCAGTGCAGCTTTATTTACAGTAATCAAGGTAAGGAAATAGTCCAAGGGCTCTATTATGAATGAATGGCTTAAGATGTTGTATGTAAACCATATATATCAGCCATAAAAAAATGGAATCTTGCCATATGAAACAGCATGAATGGACATTGAAGATATTGTGTTAAGTGAAACAAGTCAGATGGAGAAACATGATTACTGTATGATATCAGTTATATGTGAAATGTAAAAACAAACAAAAACAGAGATACAGAGAACAGAGTAGTGGTTACTGGAGGAGAAGGGGATGAGGAAGTGGGGAAAAGGGGTCAACAGCATGGAGATGGATGGTAACTAAGTTTTTGATGGTGAGTACCCTATAGTGTATACAGAGGTTGAAATTTAAGATACACATGAAACTATATAATGTTATGAAAGTGTTTACCTCAATTTAAAAATGCCTAATATGGTAAATTTTATGTTACATATCTATCCCAATTAAAATTTTGAAAACCTATGAACTATTTCTTAATAACCAAACAAAAATGAAAGAATAGAGGAGATATAAACTATTGCATTAAACCAAGGCGTGAGATGACAAGGACACAGACTTCATTAAGCCACACTACATCTCAGGCATCCAACCATCTCTCTATCAATACTTAATCTGTTGAGAAGCTACTGGATTTTATGTCATGTGCTGGATTAAACAGGATTTACTAGTTTATTGTGTGTGTGTGTGTGTGTTTATGGATGGTGTAGTAAAGGAAGTGGGCTTCCCTGGTGGCTAAGATGGTAAAGAATCTGCCTGCAATACAGGAGACCTGGGTTCAATCCATGGGTCGGGAAGATCCCATGGAGAAAGGAATGGCAACCCACTCCAGTATTCCGGCTTGGAGAATTCCATGGATGGAAGAACCTGGCGAGCCATGGGCTCGCAAAAAGAGAGTTGAGCATGACTGAGAGACTAACGCTACACTCAGTAAAGGAAGTACAGACATATAAAGTGACAATTATATATTGCTCTAAGTGATATGATGGATTTATGTTTAGCCATAAAGACTTATAAATAAGCATCATCAGGAAGGATTTTCTAGATAATGCTTCATGGATGCAAATTTACCCTTGTTCACAGAAATACTGAAAGCAACAGGAATAGTATGTACAAAACATAGTACTGGAAAAGACATTTGCAGAACTGTGGTTGGTAAAATGTACTTTATTCTTACCACATTGTTGATACAGTGTAGTTAGAATAAAGTGTGTATTCACTCTGAAATAGTAAGGCAGGACATTGGAAACAGGTGTATTCCATAACAGTATAATTTACCAGTGTATTACTCTGCACCCTGTTCTAACAGAAATATAACTATTATTTTTTTAATTAGGTCATTTATTTTGTAGTTAATGGCTGTAAGAAATGTAATCAGGTCTGTATTTTTAACAGTGTGGAATAATGGCACCAATGAAACATATTTTGTTGAGAATATTCATTCCCACACTTTGATGGGAGATAATTCTCCATGGATTTCTAGTATTTTTCTGTGTCTTAAGAGCAAAGTCACTTTCTTTGTTGCAGACTGTCTTTTCAAGGATACTGGTATAGGGATCAACCTTAAATAATATAGTGTCTCGCCTTGAAATTAAAGGCAGGCATGGTTACTACTCACTGCAAAATGATCAAGTTTGTAAGTTCAGGGTGCCACCACATGTGTAGATGTCACCTGGCCCCTTTTTTATTGCACCTTGGGAACTCTGCTCAGAACTGGCATAAGAAAATGCTGCTAACCTGGACATAGCCATAGCTGTGAGTAATGAAGTCCTTTGTCCTTGACAAAGTCTTACGGCTTTTGTGATCATACATGAAACTGTGGCAGGGTGACGTGTTAGCTTGTAAATATGTAAATAATGTAAAATCTTAGAACCTTCATAATTTTTTTGACAGTTCGGGCTATGAGGATGAGAAGGTGGGAAAGATTTTAGTTTTGAAAGAGGATGAATGAGGTTTGATTAACAAAATTTGAAGAACGTTTACAGAAATTGTAGCAAATAGCAGACTATATGGCCAACCAGGCAGTAAAAGGTCCTCTACTTCATTGCCTTTTTATAAGGAGAAATCAGAAAGAGGATTGCAGATAGAGTATTGGGAAATAGGTGTAAAGAGATCTTCCTCAACGGTGCTGGAGTTGTTGCACACTGTCCTCTTCATGGAGAGGAGAGGAGGATTTCTGAGCCAAACTAGTTGTCAGTCTAAAGTCTGTCCCTCTAAAACAACTAGAATTAAGATTTTTTTTTCTGGATGGAAAGAATTCTGTTCCCTTTGAGAAAACAGTTTTGTATAGCTTTACACATACTCTGAAGGTGAAGGTAGGGGGATTAATGTCTGCTATAGGCAGAAACGAGGTAAATCATTACAACTTGGCCAAATTTATTTGGGAGATAATAGTCTGGACACGTAATGCTTATTAAGGAAGAATGGCAACACTTGTTCGTTTTATGGCTGAATCCCTTGTTGATTTAAGAAAACCACACAACGTAAGAGTTATGAGTTTAAGTTTTATTCAGGGGCTTATTGAGGACTGTAACCCTGGGAGACAGCCTCTCAGGAGCTCTGAGGAAATTGCTCTGAAGAGGCAGTGGAGAAGACAGTTTATATATGGTTTTTGGCTAGGGAATACAGGCAATCATGCATTCATCTCTATAAAGATTATTCCTAGTCACAAAGAAGAGATATCTCAAGTTAATGATTTTAGTACTTTTCTGTGTATGGGAAGATGCAAGAATCTGGGTTCATTAAAATTCTTCCTAAGAGATCCATCTAATTCTCTAAGGGAGCTGCTTGTCCAAAGCAGAGTTCCTTATCCTATAATCATCCTAATTTCCTCTCAAAGTGCATTAACAGACATCCCTTGCAGTGTGTTGCAACTTAATCCTTGTAGAACTGGGTGGTTCTTCTTTGTTTATACCCTTTTGCAGCCTACCAAACTTAAAGTATATTCAAACATGACAGTGAAAGGTCTCTGAGTATTTTTATAATGGGTGCTAGAGACTAATATACTTTGACTCTCTAAGAGAGATTTTCAAGAGAGACGTACATGGTAAACAATAGATGAAGCACTGACCATTTTTCAGGTTCATACTGCTACAGATTATTAATAGATTTACAGCACTAATGAAGGTGACCCACTGGACAATGAGACACCCCAAAAAGTTCTAGACGAATTCTTGCTTGGCTTCTTCGGTGGCTCAGGTGGTAAAGAATCTGCTTGCAATGCAGGAGATCTGGGTTCAATCCCTGGGTCAGGAAGATCCCCTGGAGAAGGAAATGGCAACTCATTCCAGTATCCTTGCCTGGGAAATCCCATGGACAGAGGAGCCTGGCGGGCTACAATCCATGGGGTTATAAGATTCGAACATGACTTAGTGGCTTAACTACCACCACCACCATCCAAGATAATTCCCTTAGCCTTTATGAAGAAACCAGGTAAGAATGTGAGACATTATGATAATAGGGAGCAAGCTGCTCATTAACTTAACGTGGACTCTAAAAATCTTTGCTGCCGTGAAAGTCAAGCCCAAGGCATCAAAAAGAAACAGATCCATGGTCCTTGCAGAAAAGTGATGTGACTGTGGCTGTTAAAAAGGTCCGTAAGACTAGAATAGGTGGTTTTAGTCATGATGATTTTGCTATTTGATGTAGATTTTTAATTGATCCACAAGCCACTGCTATATCACTAAAATCTGAAGGTAAGTGAGAGAGCTTGTTTAGTGACAGGACACCTAGCCCCAACCTAAGTAGTTTTAAGGAGACAGATAGTATCAGATGAGATCAGTCTTCTTGTTTCCAAAGTGGAACAAAAACTATACTGATCTGAGTATGCCAAGGAACTTCAGGAAGGAAAGAAACTGCAGCTTTATGGTCCTAATGGATATAGATATTCAAGTAACTTTCCTCCTTCGGGCTATGCGTTGAAGGGATACGAAAACTCAACTGATTGGATTTGGGTGAGCTTCTGAGAGGAGCAGGGCAGCTAATGTGATCCTTTGAGTAAGGGCCTTTGGGAAAATTCACTGTTTTGTTTTTGTTTTTATCACATCTGAATATGTAGTAGAAAATTGATTGTTTTCTATACATGCATTTCCCTCTCCCATAATTAGCATGGAAAATCCCCCTGTAGGAATAGCTCATGTAGAGAAGTGTTCCTCTCTTTGAGGTCTTATAACCTAATTGCTCCTCTGAGTTAGAATTTCTATAACTGATGATTTTGCCAATTAGAGGATCTGGCAAAGGGAGGCAGCCTTCACCTAGTATGTGCTCCTTGGGGTTTAAGACATGCTTCTGATAGGGATATCAGGCACTCCTTTTAAATAGCATCTATTAGATTGCTACCAAGCTCTAGTCAAAATTCAATGTCTGAGCCACGAAGTTCTTGTGATTTTTTGGAAGTCCCTTCAAACAAGGACTGGGTTCAATTATTTGAGCTTTAGTGGGTACCCAAGGCTTGCCAGCAACCTGGGAGGCCACATTGGAGACACTGTCAACCCGTGCCCCTCATTTACAGAGGGTTTATGATTGTGAAAAACACCTGTTTCAGGGGCACCATGTGTTGCCCTGGTACTATATTTTTTTCTATAGAGGCCAGGAATTGCCCCTAGGGATGGTCATAATTGACCAGCAAGTATTTAAGGAAACACCACTAGTTGATCATGTAGCCCTCATTTGACTGCATGAGTTTGAGCTGAAAGCCCTCAAGAGCCAAAGTCATGGCTTTTGGTTTTGGGGATGATTTATGGAGGAATAGGTGTCTCATTATTAATGTTCACTTTGTGTGCAGTAATCCCTAAAATGGAGATCACCAATTGGAAAAAGGGGTGCTGATCTTGTTCCTGCATTCAGCTGCAGTGATCAATGACATAACTTTGGCTTTTGAAAGCTTTTGCTCAGCCTCAACTCACTGACCTGGGGTAGTTACAGGTGACAGATTTGCCCTAGACTTTCTCCTTGCCTGCCAAAGCAGGCAGAGTCTGAGCTATCTTTAATACCTGCTGAAACTGGGTTAATGTCTTGGATCAAATGGAATTGTCGATACAGAGAGTCACCTGGCTTTTAAGGCAGTTCCTAATCAGTTGTAGGATTTTTTCAGCTGCCTGGATCTGGGGCCTTAGGGGACATGACTGAGTTCAGTTCTGCAAGTTAGCCTCATATTGCTCAGTCTTATTGTTAGTAGCCTTAATTAAATGCTCTGTGAAATAAATTGGTGGTTTTAGTCCCAGCCTGTCAGACAGATTAATCAAAGCAGTCAACAGGATGTTGTAGTGATGGAAACATTTTCCAAAAGTTAAGACCCTATAGACAATAGTTGGATGTTGTTAAGACACAGTATTCACATAGATTTCTCATACTTCTGTACTGCTTGCAAGGAGAGGCACTGCCTTTGTGCCAAAATAGTTTTTTACTCATACTTAATAGTGGACAGGGGCTTCACTTGTGGTTCAGCTGGTAAAGAAACTGCCTGCAGTGCGAGAGACCTGAGTTCTATCCCTGGGTTGGGAAGATCTACTGGAGAAGGGAATGGCTACCAACTCCAGTATTCTGGCCTGGAGAATTCCGTGGACTGTAGAGTACCTGGGGTTGCAAAGAGTCGGACACAACTGAGAGGCTTTCACTTTCAATTTACTTTCAATAGTGAACAGAAGTGGAAGATAGTGTCTTATTCCTTAACAAATGGCAGATATGTTTACTCCCCATTATCAAAGATTTGCATTTTACTTGCACATCCCAAATGAGGTTTGTCTCCTGAAATACAACCCTATGCATGTGCAGATATCATCACCTTGCTCTCTTTGTGTTAACTTGTGGGAATTGGCACTTAGGAAATCATCACACATACTCACAAATATTGACACTCCAGCTATTGCTATTGATGTGAATAAAGTTTTTGTGTCTAACCCAAGAGTCTGTGTCTTCTTCTAGCAAATATGAAACTGTGGTGGGCTAAAGATTAGCTTACCTATAGGATAAAATCTTAGATGCTTCACACACTTCTTCATAGGCACATTATGTTTGTGGTTATAAAATAATATTAATGTTGTGGAAGCTAATTTTCAGAGACGGAACTATATCCCAGCAATATTTATTACTAGGTTGTAAAATCTCATTTTTTCTGAAATTTAGCTCCGTAAGATGCTTTGCTACCCAAAATCTGAACACATGGCCAAGCTATTAGTCAACACTGTACAGCACTGGTATAAATAGGTAAGAATGCTAGATAAATTGTAACCTGAGTAGCTGAATCCTAAACCATTTTAATGGAAAATGGATTATATCATCACTATATGGATATAAAAGAACTGTGATCTCCAGGAAATTATCAGTACCACACAGAAGCTGTTCATTTGTTGAAAAAATAACATCTGAGAGATGGAATTAAACCAAATAACTAAAAAATGCATAAGAAGTAAAAATTGCTGAAGTTTTAATAATGAAACTTATATTAACCAACATGTGAATACTGTCTTTAAAAGTGTAGGAAATCTAATGTAACTCAATGTAACATTTCCTAATAGAGCAACAGTAACTGAGATGAACATTTTTACAGGAATTAACAACATGTAACTGGAAATAGACAATTATGGATATTAACTGTGGATGGGAAATTTGCATAGAAACTATTTATGAAGTTTTTTAATTCTAATTTTTCATAAAAATAGGATAAATAATAGAAAGAATATCACTATCTTTTATTCTGGCACATTTTTTTCATTCATCTCTAATTTCCCTTAACATTTAACTATTATTTCTTTACTATCAATATATTATACTTTGCATTCATTCATTCATCCATTAATTAAATAACTTGTTCATTTTGTAAAAATGTTCAGGTATTTATGACATTGCTTGTAATTTCATAGTTTCAGATTTCTAGAAAATCTACATCTGCTGGCTTTAACAGAAGTAAAATGTATACTTGATTGGTAACTTGAAATAATAATGAGTGATATTTGCAAAACATTGTACAGTTTTCTTTAGAACTTTAATCCTAGCAACAAATAAGAGCAGGACTGATTGTTTCCATTTGACAGAGAAAGAGCATAAGTTCCTAAGAGGAAGTGATCCAAAGCTATGTTGCACAGTCAAAATTACAATTTTACAAAAAAAAAATGTTCTTTCTCACTGTGTTCTACATACACTTGGCAGATGATAGAGTGGATTAAAATATTTCTAATTGCAATGTGGAATTAATATTTGTATTTTCAGGAAGGCCATAAGTTCATTTAATTCTCAACTCTTTGATATCCCAAATATGCCTAAGATAATGTATCTTGATCTTGTAGCTTAGAAATGCAGATAAACTAAGAAATATTTTAGTGTGGAAAATTAGGATCTGCTATCAGGCATAATTGTCTAAGTTGCTATTACGAAAATAGTATATCATGATTTACAGGACATATTTGGTGGTATTTCAACAGAGACGATTCTTGTGCTAATGAATTTATATTCCTTTAAGGAATATAAGTTTATAAGAAAAGCAATAGATTCTATAAATTTAACATATAGTAACTTTGTTCTTGCCATATGTCTCAGTGATTATGAACATCTTTTAAAATAGGCTAAGTAAAAGAAAGGGGCTTCAAGGTGGCTCTCAGTCAGTTTAGTCGCTCAGTCATTTCCGGCTCTTTGCGACACCATGGACTGTAGCACACCAGGCTTCCCTATTCATCACCAACTCCCAGAGCTTGCTCAAACTCATGTCCATTGAGTAGGTAATGCCATCCAAGCATTTCATCCTCTTGTTGTCCTCCTGCCTTCAATATTTCCCAGCATCAGGGTTTGTTCCAGTGAGTCAGTTCTTTGCATCAGGTAGCCAAAGTATTGGAGTTTCAGCTTCAGCGTCAGTCCTTCCAATGAATATTCAGGGATTTTCTTTAGGATTGAGTGGTTTGATCTTCTTGCAGTCCAAGGGACTCTCAAGAGTCTTCTCCCAACATCACAGTTCAAAAGCATCAATTCGTTGGTGCTCAGCTGTCTTTATGGTCCAACTCTCACATCCATACATGACTACTGGAAAAACCATAGCTTTGACTTTATGGACCTCTGTCAGCAAAGTAATGTCTCTGCTTTTTAAAACGCTGTCTGGGTTTGTCATAGCTTTTCTTCCAAGGAGCAAGTGTCATTTAATTTCATGGTTGCAGTCACTATCTGCAGTGATTTTGGAGCCCCCCAAAAATAAAATCTCTCATTGTTTCCATTGTTTCCCCATCTATTTGCCATGAAGTGATGGGACTGAATGCCGTGATCTTCATTTTTTGAATGTTGAGTTTTAAGCCAAATTCTTCACTCTCCTCTTTCACTTTCATCAAGAGGCGCTTAAGTTTCTCTTTCCTTTCTGCCATAAGGGTGGTGTCATCTGCATGTCTGAAGTTATTGATATTTCTCTCAGCAATCTGGATTCCAGCTTGTGCTTCATCCAACCTGGCATTTCACATGATGTACTCTGCATGTAAGTTAAATAAACAGGGTGACAATATACAGCCTTGACGTACTCCTTTCCCAATTTGGAACCAGTCTGTTGTTCCATTTCTGGTTCTATCGGTTGCTTTTTGACCTGAGTACAGATTTCTCAGGAAGCAGGTAAGGTAGTCTGGTATTTCCGTCTCTTTTAAGATTTTCCACGCTTTGCTGTGATCCACATACTCAAAGACTTTATCGTAGTCAATGAAGCAGAATTAGATGTTTTTTGGAACTCTCTTGCTTTTTCTATGATCCAGCAGATGTTGGCAATTTGATCTCTAGTTCCTCTGCTTTTTCTACATCCAGCTTGAGTATCTAGAATTTCTTGGTTCACGTACTATTGAAGCCTGGATTGGAGAATTTTGAGCATTACTTTGCTAGAGTGTGAGATAATTGTGAGGTAGTTTGAGCATTCTTTGGCATTGCCTTTCTTTAGGATGGAATGAAAACTGACCTTTTCCAGTCCTGTGGCCACTGCTGAGTTTTCCAAATGAGTACAGCATATTGAGTGCAGGACTTTAACAGCATCATCTTTTTGGATTTGAAATAGCTCAGTTGGAATTCCATCACATCCACTAGCTTTGATCATAGTGATGCTTCCTCAGGCCCACTTGACTTTGCACTCCAGGATGTCTGGCTCTAGGTGACTGATCACACCATCAAGGTTATCTGGGTCTTTAAGATCTTTTTTTTTTTTTTGTAGCATTCTTCTGTGCATTCTTGCCATATCTTCTCCTTCTATTATGTCCGTACCATTTCTGTCCTTCATTGTGCCCATCTTTGCATGAAATATTCCCTTGGTATCTCTAATTTTCTTGAAGAGACCTCTGGTCTTTGCCATTCTGTGTTTTCCTCTATTTCTTTGCTTTGATCACTTAGGAAGACTATTTCATCTCTCCTTACTATTTGTTGGGACTCTGCATTCGGGTAGATGTATCTTTCTTTTTCTTCTTTGCCTTTCACTTCTTTTCTCAACTGTTTGTAAGGTTTCCTTGTACAGTGTTACAAACCTTCATCTGTAGTTCTTTTAGTTCTTTAGGCACTCTATCAGATCTAATCACTTGAATCTATTTGTTACTTCCACTGTATAATTGTAAGGGATTTGATTTAGGTCATACCTGAGAGGTCTAGTGTTTTTCCCAACTTTCTTCAATTTAAACCTGAATTTTACAATAAGGAGTTCATGATCTGAGCCACAGTCAGCTCCTGGTCTTGTTTATGCTGATTGTATAGAGCTTCTCCATCTTTGGCTGCAACGAATATAATCAGTCTGATTTCGGTATTGTCCATCTGGTCAATACCATGGTCAGTATTGACCACATGTACAAGTCATCTGTTGTGGTGTTGAAAGAGGGTGTTTTCTACAACCAGTGTGTTCTCTTGGGAAAACTCTGTTAGCCTTTGCCCTGCTTCATTTGTGCTCAACGGCCAAACTTGCCCATTACTCCAGGTATCTCTTGACTTCCTACTTTTGCGTTCCAGTCCCCTGTGATGAAAGGATATCTTTTTTGGCCTTATTTCTAAAAGGTCTTGTTCAGTCATAGAACCGTTAAACTTCACCTTTTTTAGCATTAGTGGTTGGGGCATAGTCTTTGTTTATTGTGGTATAGAATGGTTTGCTGATGAACAGAGATCATTCTGTTATTTTTAAGAATGCACCCAAATACTGCATTATGGAATCTTTTTTTTTTTTGTTTATTATTATGATGGCTACTACATTTCTTCTAAGTGATTCTTGACTGCAATAGTAGATTTGCTACTTCTAAGTCACTTCAGTCGTGTCCAACTCTGTGAGCCCATAGACAGCAGCCCACCTAGCTCCCCCTATCCCTGGGATTCTCCAGGCAAGAACACCGGAATGGGTTGCCATTTTCTTCTCCAATGCAAGAAAGTGAAAAGGGAAAGTGAAGTTGCTCAGTCATGTCCGATTCTTAGTGACCCCATGGACTGCAGCCCACCAGGCTCCTCCATCCATGGGATTTTCCAGGCAAGAGTACTGGAGTGGGGTGCCATTGCCTTCTCCAACAGGTGCTGCGGGTGGTAACAAATCCTCCTGCCATTGCAGGAGATGCAAGAGACTGGTTTTGACCCGTGGGTTGCAAAGATCCTTTGGAGTCGGAAATGGCAACCCACTCTCGTATTCTTTCCTGGAAAATTCCATGGATGGAGGAGACTTGTGGTCTATACTCTATAGAGCTGCAAAGAGTTGAACACGACTAAGCAGCTGAACACACACACACATACACACAGAAAGAAAAAGTTGCTTTAATAATTTATAACACAGTATACCCAGGAAGCACAATTTTAACTGCTGTTCCATGAACTATAGCCTACCAGGCTCCTCTGTTCATGAGATTTCCCAGGCAAGAATACAGGAGTGGCTTGCCTTTTCTTTCTCAGGGATCTTCCGACCCAGAGATTGTACCCTGGTCTCCTACACTGTAGGCTGTCTTTTGTATTTTAGGCAGATTCTTTCCTGACTGAGCTACCAGGAAAACACAGTATATAACACTTAAGGAAGCAGTACACAAAGTATTTTGCCAGTATGATACTCAATATTGCAATAATAGAAAGTAATAGAGACCTGGTAAAATATAGGAAAGCAAGACTGTTTAAAGTCCATTATAGAGGAACAATTATTAGAAAAGTACGGAACTTAAAATTGTAAGATAAGGAGCATATGAAATGAGTAAAAGAATGAGAATTTATTAATTTGTATAGGCTGGGCTATGAGGTACTAAGAAATAAACCATAGAAAATCTTAATGGCTTAAATACAACACAAATGTATTTCTTACAGACAGGGTCTGGCAACTCTCCAGGGCAGCTTTCCTTCATGTTATGATTCAAAGATTCTCTTCATTTTGTATTCTTGTCATCTTAATGTATGGATTTCTGGGTTACCTAGACAGAGGGAGATAGTTTTGGAGTTTGTACAGGATGGTTTTAAGGTCAAAATCTAGTACATGGCTATAACATAACTCCAAGGGGGTCTGTTATATGAAGGTTAATGAAAAAATTTATATGAGAAATATGAAGATCGAGGGGTATGAAACAAAAGGAATCTTTCCTTTAAGTCAGAGAATCTTATGAAGCATACTCCAAGGAACTTGTCAAGTTTCTTGGGTATCAGCAATTGAAATGCTTTCCCACATAATTAATGGTAGTATAAAAGATAGAAAAATTTGAATATAGGGAAAGGGGAGAATGTAGTGTATCAAAGAGGAGCCATTTGGTTGATACAATGAGGAGGACTGGTGTGATAGATTTAAGATGGTGTGATGAAAACCTTTATAGAAATGAAAATTTAAATTTCTGCAGAAACTGACATATATTTGGCATGGTTATATGAATGATAGATATTCTCAGAATGATAATAAAAGTATTGGTAGATCTGGTAAGCATTCTGAATGTTTCAGAAAGCAGTTAGCAATAAGAAATATTTCTTAGGGCAAACATATGATGAAGCTGAAGTGAGAAAATGATAATTAGGGCAGAAAGCAATTGCCAGTTAGGACTTCATGTTAACATCCTGAATAACTTGGAGTTATTCATTCTAAGATATAGAAGACTTTTGCTTTCTTTATGCTCCAAGATTTTTCTCAAATTTATGAAACAAATTCAAAGAGTTTGAATCTTTTAGAATTGAAGGTATATTTTATAGGAAGATGATGGAAACAATAGCTTCGTAAAAATACAAAGGCTGATTTCATGTTTATTTGCATTATATTTTGGTGTGATTTTTACAAAATGAAAACAAATTAAGATGCAATTTCATCAACAGGATGTTTTTTGTTTTTTGATATCTTTACCCCAGAATATATCATGGTGTACATGGAATTAATAATGATTGTTTTATTCTAAAAATGTAATAAATTGTTGCTATGAAGGTAAAAAATGGGAAAATGCACTTAGTGAATGCATTTTGGGGTAATGGTAATAAAAATAAATCTTAATTTCTAATCATAATAATGAAAGGAAAATGAGTTTCCACAGGAAAAAAAGGCTTATAGTAATATTGTATTGTAAAGCAACTATAATTTCATTAAAATTTAATTTGTTTAGTTTCTCTAAACATTTTTCTTTAATGTTATCACTATTTATGTACCTCAAATCATTATAATATAAATTACATTAACTTATACATTAATTAAGTTGAATTGATTGATTTTATCAGTGGATTTTGAATACTGCACTAGATTTCTGTTGATGTAAAGTACCTCATTTTCTTAGAATTTCTTTATAGTTCAGCTCTATGTAGTAAAAACTGATGTGTGAATGGCTGGGCAAGATAAAATATTCCAATTTTGTATTTAATTTTGCAAATAATTTAGATAAAATAAAAATATTTTTTTTAAATTGTGTATTGATCTAACCAGAGGGATAAATTCGTTTGATAATCTTTATATATGTAAAAAAATAGGTTGGCAAATAACGCCAAAACAAAGAAGTGAACCTATTCTATTCTGTCTTGACTCTCATCTACCTGCAAATATTTTTTCTGATTTGTAGCTTAGTGATATTTTCTTGTTTATGTAATTTAGATAAAATTAATATTGACATATATTTGATATTTATGAATATATTTATTTTGTGACTTTATGTTTTATTGTAGACTACAAGTCAATATTGTGTTTTTTAAACTAATTTTTCAAAGACCAAGAAATGGGCCTATATATTTTTGTAGATCACTGTAGATATTTAAGCACTAAAGAAATTTGATGATAAAGCACTTGAACCTGATTATGTTCATATATTTATATTGATGAAATATTTGTCCTTCTTTCTCTCATAGCATTTAACACCATTTTTATTTTAGTTTTTAAAATATAATTCTTTTCATTATTATTTAAGAGAATATAAATTTAATTTTTTGAATAGAAAAAGAAAAAGAAAAGGAAAAAAAGAGGTACTCTGCAATTGCTTGTGGTGTACCATTTCTGCTTATTCACTTGTGTTTCTTTGTACCTTAATGCAAAGTACATTAGTATGAAATAATTTTGTAAGTCGAATTAGATTGCTTCCCAACATAGTTCCAATGTGATACTTTGAACAAATGAAATATAAAAGTATTAAAATAACCATGGGTTTCTCATTAAGTCAGAAAATGCTCTAATTTGTGTGCTATATGGTTCTATTTAACAAGTTTAAAATTTGAGACAGTTTGTTACTTGCCCTGTACCTGACATATTGATGGGCGGGCATGGGTGTTAAGTCGCTTCAGTCATGTCCCACTTTTTGTGACCCTATGTACTGTAGCCCACTAGGCTCCTCTGTCCATAGGATTCTCTAGGCAAGAATTCTGGAATGGGTTGCCATGACTTCCTCCAGGGGATCTTCCTGAACCAGGCATCAAACCCCGGTCTCCTGTGATTCCTGCATTACAGGCAGATTCTTCACTGCTGAACCACTGGGGAAGCCTGACATATTGATGGTTATCAGTACATAATTATTGATTTTGTTAAATTATTGATATTCTCAAGACTGTGTTAAGTACTGTAGGAATTGCAGAGGGAGAATAATTGCACCATATTTACTCTAAGGATGCAAATAGAAGAACTATTACAAACCACATGGGAAGAAATTAATGTTAGTAATTAAAGTTAGTAAATTAATGTTAACCACATGAAGATGAGGAAATCTTCATAAAGAAATGGAATGTTATTTGAACTTTGATGGAAGAATAAAAAAAAGAAGTTTGGTTCAACTTGCAACTGTATAGAAGAAAGAAAATATCAAGGAAAATTTGAAAGGTTAGACTTTTTTTAACATTATCAAACAGCATAGTGAAGGATCATTTGTATATGAAAATAATTGTTGTCCAACTCTTTGTGACCCCATGGACTTACCCCTCCAGGCTCCTCTATCCATGGAATTCTACAGATAAGAATACTGAAACAGGTTGCCGTATCCTACTACAGGGAATCTTTGCGACCCATGGATCAAGCCAGTGTCTCTTGCATTTTCTGCATGGAGGTGGATTCTTTACCACATCTTTACATACACCTAAGAAATTCTTAGAAAACTAAACCTTGTGTAGGGCTAGCAATTAAGCATTCTTAAAAATTTCCTCAGTATTACACATGAATTCTTTTTCTGGATAATACATTTTTTCCCCAAAGTATCAGATAGTTAAAAAAAATGAATGTTCAAAAAGGACATTATTGTTTGTCATCAAAATAGCTTGGCAGTAAGACATCTCATCTCCAGTTAATTGAGATATTACTATATCGATAGCATCATAAGATATTATTAGGTAAATATTATTTTCATATATTATAATGATACAACACTAGAGATTCTGAGAACACAAGAACTCTCTGTTCAGATGTGGCACTGAGTCACAGATGTTTTTCTCCAGCAGAAAGTACAGTGAATAGTTGATATCATTCTTTGGGCAAATGTACTCTGCTTAGGTGTGTGTATAATTGATGGTCTTATGTTCCATGAAGCTTGGCATGCTGCAGTCCATGGGGTAGCAAAGAGAGGACATGACTGAGAGACTGAAGAACAACAATAAATATTCCATAAAAAGCAGGATATATTGCACATAAAGGGAATTTTTAAGAGAAAGATTTTTAATCTTTCCCATCATTAGCAAAAGGCATGTTTTAGACCCTTTTATAAGTAATGTAAAAAAAAAAAAGTCTGTGATGTAATAAAGTATGAATACGTTACTTTGTATTTGCTCTTTAGGTATTTGGGGAAAGAAAATAGACTCAATGCAAATGGCATTTTCAGAAAATAATAAATATGTTTAGTTTTATTAATAATTTTTCAGGAAGCAATTTTGGATAGGTAGATAGAACTCATATTGTTGAATTTTGCTTTGTTTTAAATGCTTATTTGTTTATTTGGCTGTGCTGGGTCTTAGTTGCAGCATGCAAACTTCTTTTTTTTTTTTTACTGTTTTGCAAAATAATCACACAGTTTTAATCATAAAACATAATAAAAAACATATTGGGGGATTATATTGAGCTACCAGTAACAAAAAAATGACCACAGGCTTCCTGACAGAAGAAAGGTGCTTATTCTTAGAGGGAAATAAAACTTACTTCAAACATTGTTGACATTTCATATGATTTCTGTCCATTGTGAATTCTTTCATGAGCCTGCACACAAGTAGAAGTGAGGGTTTAGCATGTGAACTCTTAATTGCAACATGTGGGATCTAGTTCCCCAACTAGGGATAGAACCCTGGCCCTCTGCACTGGGAGTGGAGTCTAAACCACTGAACCACCAGGAAAGCCCCTGATCATTGAGTTTTGAATTAAAATGAAATCATTAATAGTATTTGTTCTGTAGATACATACCTTTATCATCTTTTCCTGTATTAGATGATGAAGGAATATATATAAATGATTGATTACTTTAATGAAAGTAATCTCAGAGTAGTATTTAGAAAGAATTATAAGTGAAAGTTAAAGAACTGGATTAGTTCTTGGCAAAAAGTTGACCTTAACACCAATTACAAAATAATGAAATACACTTCTTAACTGTTTTCCTAGTGCACAAAGAATGAAGGCTATAAATAATGATCTCTAACATATATTTAAAAAATACTAGATTTCCAAGAATTTTAATTGTGATAGCATTCTTTTCCATGTTACCATGTTCATCTCAAGCCAATTACACACAATTTAATTCTGGCATTTTATTGAGTGGGTCTTGCTTTCATTAGAGTTACAAATATTTGATAATTATTTATTTCTGTTGCTTTATTGAAGTGATGCAAACTCACGTAGTGAAATGTGAAATCAAGGAGATGGCATCTGTAACATTTGTTTTCTTTTGTTATGAAAATAGAATCCCAAAAGACATTATTTATTTTCCTCCATGCCATAAATGATGACAAGAAAAAACTGCATTTGCTAATCATATTTTTATACTCACTAGTTTTCTATTTGTATTTCTATTTTTATTACTTAATAATAAAGGTTACTTTTAATTTATTCCCTTGCATTGTTGTTGTTCAGTCGTGGTGTCTGACTCTTTGCAACCCCATGAACTGCAGCACACCAGGCTTCCCTGTCATTCACTGTCTTCCTGAGTTTGCTCAAACTCATGTCCATTGAGTGAGTAATGTCGTCCAACTATCTTATCCTCTGTCTGCCCCTTCCCTTCTTTGCCCTTCTCCTCTTTTGATGATGGAAACCTTCAATCTTTACTTTAAAATTTTGTACAAATTCAGATATTGGTTTAAAATAGATATGAAATCTATGGAGATATTAATTTCATATAAATGTTAACTTTTCCTAAAAAGTGAAATGTTATAATGTGATACTTTAGTATTTTAGTACTGTATTGCCTGAATAATACAAAATCATTTACCTTTTATTAATATAAAGAATAGAGTTAGCAAGTCTGGTCTCTAAGAGTTAGCCACTCATAGCTTTAAGAATCTCAGTTTGCTAACTTTTTATACAGAAATAAAAAACACAGTAATCAAAACAAAATATTATCCTTTGCTTGTATTTATAATGCCAATATATCATTTTAGTGAATTATATACATTTGTCATTCATATTTACAAAATGTATTTTTTGAACTTATAGTGGGGAAGTCTCACCAATAAGGGCTGATAGAATTAAGACAAATTTTTGAAAATATTTATTAAAACTATATTTTGATATATAAAGATCCATAAGATTATACAGGACCTAGCATAGAGCAAGCTGTCTTTGAAAATACTCTGTGCCTACCACGTTGAGAGGTAAAGGTAACTCTGTTATAGTGAGTGAATATTCTTGCCTGGGAAGTTCTATGGACAGAGGAGCCCTACGGGTGATGGTCCATGGGGTTGCGAAAGAGCTGGACACTACTTAGCAACTAAAGAACAACAGCAAATGCTTCATTTACCGAATCAGGAAATAAAAACCAAATAACTCCCTGGAGTAGTAATTAGTGAAACAGTTACTTCACTGTTAACAGTGAACAGTGAAAGTATAACAGTGAAATTATATAATTATATATATATATATGTACATATGTATTGGCATATTATTTTCTTTTCCACTGCATGTATGGATATGCAAAACTCAGCTTTTATGAAATTGTATGCATGTATGTGTGCTAAGTCACTTCAGTTGTGTTAGAATCTTTGCGACCCTATGGACTGTAGCCCACCAGGCTCCTCTGTCCATAGGATTTCCCAGGCAAGAATACAGGAGTAGGTTGCTATGCCCTCCTCATGAAATTTTATATACTCAGCCTGTTCTGACATCTGCTTTGGATTATATGTGTATCTTGACCCTCTTATGTCTCTCATTTTTCACTGTTCATGTAATTATCTTTCTGGGATATTACAAATTATTTGAAAGCGTATAAGTTATTTGACTTTATCTTTTTTTCCCCAAGTAAAACAGCCAATGTAATTAATTGTAAAGCCAGTTGCAGAATATATTTTCGACAGGTGCATTTCACTGAAGATCTATAATAGCTACATCATATATTTTCAATAATAAAATATTCTCTTGTTAGTCAATTTATGGAAGCTTCTGTATTTAGGTTAGTAGAGAATGAAACTTATAACCTAGTATCACCTGATCATAATGGAGAATGAATCCAAGAATGTAAACTAGATTGATTATTCCTCATTAGTTTGGAAAATTCTCTTCACATTTAGACTAAATGATGATCAGAGCAGTCTGCTGTGTCATTAAATATTACATAAACAAGTATTTAAGAGTAGAGAATCTCATATCTTGCCTTTTAGATATTTTAAGGCTTCTTGGAAAGTTGTTTATCTAAAATATAACAGTATAGAAATGCAATTAGTAGCATGTTTATAAAACCACGAGAGTATCTTAGTAATTTTCTTTGACAGAATGATTTCTTTTACAAGCAACACTTCCTTGTGTAGTAACATGTCCCAGCTTTCTTTATTTTTCACAGGATCATAATTATCTTTATTGCAATGAAGAGACAAGGCCAAAAGGTCATAAAATGGGCCTTATGGAATAGTTACATATTAATAGGCTGATCGGAGCTTGTCTTTTCAGCACTAGCTTTAGACATGCAGTTTTATTTTTATTCAATAACAAGCAGGCTCTGGAAAATTAATTCACAGTAATGAAACATAAGAGATTGATTTATAAGTGATGGTACATACTTTATTTATAGAAAAGATTGATATTTCTTTATTAGAATCTCGTTATCTCTAAGTTCAGTGAGGAAAGAAAACATACCTCTTTAGTTCATTGTTAAATCCCTAGAGTTTAGAAAATTGATTTTTGAATTACTTCATTAATATCTATTTAGTTTGCTCTTAATGGCTTAAAGTCATTTGGGAGATTTCATGAGTAATTAGTATTGTTGACAGATTTTTAAATGTCTGCTTAGGGAATACTTAGTAATAATTGTGCTTGATTTAATATCTAATTTATTAATATTATGAATTTAGTAAAAAATTAGCATTTCCTTACAATTAAACAATCACTCTTCTCATAGCAACCACATACATCTTACATAAAAAATAAATAAGAATATGTAGTAAATTCCCCATGGCCTTTAAACATTGGTTTAGTTTTTATATCATCAAATTCTTCTCAGTGTTTTATTTTCACATACCAAGCCTAATGTATCAATTTATCTTAAATGCTTTAGCCACTTAACTGTACATATTACCATGCTATGCTGTGCTGGGCTCAGTCTCATCCCACTCTTTGCAACCCCATGTACTGTAGCCTGCCAAGCTCCTTGGTCCATGGAATTTTCTAGGCAAGAATACTGGAGCAGGTTGCCATTCCTCCTGCAGATATTACCATGATTCCAGAGCAAATTGATACAATTACCCTAAAACTGGTTACAAATGTGTTCATTCTAGGAATATGCATTTCTTTGGGCTTCCCTTGTGGCTCAGCTGGTAAAGAATCCACCTGCAAGGTGGGAGATCTGGGGTTGATCCCTGGGTTGGGAAGATCCCCTGGAGAAGGGAAAGGCTACCTACTCCAGTATTCTGGCGTGGAGAATTCCATGGACTGTATAGTCCATGGGGTCTCAAAGAATCAGACAGGACTGAGTGACTTTCACTTTCATTAACCTTTTAAAACTGCCCCTGGTTTTTTTTTTTTGTTGTTGTTTGTTTGTTTTAGACAAATCTTGTTTCTGGCAACAAAAAAAATGATCCAAAACTATTGTGTATTTTCTCTTTATTTCCCTAGTAATTAAAGAGCACTGGTTCTTTTTGTTGGTGGATATTGGGTAGCAAGTATCTAGAGTGTCCTTAAGTGTTGGCAAAAGTACCGTTGCTACTGTTGGTCTCTTTTAAGGAGACATATGAAAAGACCTCTTTTAGGGCTGTAAATTCACATTGATTTTCCTTCTGTAACATCATGTTGTTACATCTGCTCTCCTTTTCTTATGGTGTTTCACCAACTTCAAAGACTCCACTACATTAATAAGAAAGTTGCTCTGTAAGCAGAATATCAAAGCAAGGCAATTTGGAATAAGCAGATTAAAGAACACTTCCTCTAGACCAGTGATGGACCAGCCTGCTAGTTCAAATGTCAAGGCTCACCTCCTAAATGAGAATAAATCAAAACAATGTAGCGAATTTTCCAAATTTAATTTGTTCACTTGGTTGGTGTTTCTTTCTTAAATTAAATGTTGATATAACAGTGGTAGAGGTTTTAAATAGTTCCTTGTTACATAAATAAAATCTTTTACAACTTTATTTTCAAGCTGAGGATAGATTATCAACCATCAGATCCAAAATAGGGTTGAACAGTTCAACCTTGAAAAGATCATGTATGCTTTTGGACCTCGGGAATTGCTAGAACCAAGAAACAGAAGACCTACTAATATAACACTTGACATTTTTCCAGTAAACTTAATCTATCTTAACCATGCAGTGAAGTCCAAGGTCCCTGTGATGCACACCTTGTAATATTTAACACCAAACAGAACCGCTTCTCATTTTTCTGAAAGGGCTATATCATCAGCAAGTTTGGATAAAATGCCCATCTTGGATCATCCACCAACGACAGGAAGTTTGGCTTATTAAAGAACCTGGTATCTTTTTCTTTAACTAGGTACATCAAATGAAGTAATTTCCAGTTTAAGAGAGAAATGCTATGCAAAACATATAAGCTTACATTGAGAAAGATGTCCTTACATAGCATAACACAGAATTATATGCCAGCCATGCATTTATTTCCTTTGTTCTAATCTCCATTGTTTTCTAAATGTTGTTGGTTGTGTAAGTGTGCTGGGGCTGTGATAACAAAATACCACAACTGGGTGGCTTAAACGGCAGACGTGTATTTTCTTATAGTTCTGGTGGCTGGGCATCCAAGATCAAAGTGTAGGCAGGTTTGGATTCTCCTGAAGTCTCTTTCCTTGGCTTGCAGACGGCTGCCTTCTTCCTGTGTCCTCCAATGGCTGTCCCTCTGTCTTTCTTGTCTGTCCTATATTTCCTATAGGAACACCAGTCATATTGTTTTAGGGCCAATACTTGTGAGTTGATTTAAATGTAGCTTCTTCTTTAATGGTACTATCTTAAAAAATAATCACTTTCCAAGGTACTAGGGTTCAACCCTATTTGAATTTGACAGTTGATAATCTATCCTCAGCTTGAAAATAAAGTTATAAAAGATTCATTTTATGAATTTTGGATGAAAACAGTTAAGACCATAATACTGGTCAATGAAATTCAAAATACAAGTATAAAATTATTAAGGCTAATTTGAAGCTGTATCAATTACTACATCTTCATCATTAAACAATTTTTTAAACAATGTATTCTTGACTCCTTGATTAAAATTCTCATATTTGAATACTGTGCAATAGAACTTGGAAATAGTATCCTTGTAATATCTGCTTAAACTCTTAATTTTCCACAATCAACTTCAATTATATTTCTTTTGTTGTTTCAATATTCTGTTTTGCATTTTTGAGAATGGCAGCTTATCTTGTGTTGCCTATATTTGTAATTTTCTTGAAGAGATCACTAGTCTCTCCCATTCTATTGTTTTCCTCTATTTCTTTGCATTGATCACTGAGGAAGGCTTTCTTATCTCTCCTTGCTATTCTCTGGAACTCTGCATTCAAATGGGTTTATCTTTCCTTCTCTCCTTTGCCTGTAGCTTCTCTTCCTGTCTCAGCTATTTGTAAGGCCTCCTCAGACAACCATTTTGCCTTTTTGCATTTCTTTTTCTTGGGGGTAGTCTTGATCACTGCTTCCTGTACAATGTCACAAACTTCCCAACATAGTTCTTCAGGCACTCTGTCTATTAGCTCTAATCCCTTAATCTATTTGTCACTTCCACTGTATAATCGTAAGGGATTTGATTTAGGTCATACCTGAATGGTCTAGTGGTTTTCCCTACTTTCTTCAATTTAAGTCTGAATTTGCCAATGAGGAGTTCATAATCTGAGCCACAGTCAGTTCCTAGTCTTGTTTTCATTCCAATTCCAAAGAAGGGCAATGCCAAATAATTTTCAAACTACCTCACAATTGCATTCATCTCACATGCTAGCAAAACAATGCTCAAAATTCTCCAAGCCAGGCTTCAACATACATGAACCAAGAATGTTCAGATGTTCGAGCTGAATTTAGAAAAAGCAGAGGAAAATTGCTAACATCTGTTGGATCATCACGAAAGCAAGAGAGTTCCAAAGAAACATCTACTTCTGCTTTTTTGACTCTGCCAAACCTTTGAGTGTGTGGATTACCACAAACTGTGGAAATTCTTCAAGAGATGGGAATATCAGACCACCTGCCCTGCCTCCTGGGAAATCTGTATACAGGTCAAGAAGCAGCAGTTAGAACTGGACATGGAACAAAAACTGGTTCCAAATCGGGAAAGGAGTACATCAAGGCTGTATATTGTCACCCTGCTTGTTTAACTTATATGCAGAGTACATTGTGAGAAATGCTGGGTTGGATGAAGCACAAGCTGGAATCAAGATTGCTGGGAGAAATATCAATAACCTCAGATATGCAGATGACACCACCCTTATGGCAGAAAGTGAAGAGGAACTAAAAAGCCTCTTAGTGACAGTGAAAGAGGAGAGTGAAAAAGTTGGCTTAAAGCTCAGCATTCAAAAAACTAAGATCATGGCATCTGATCCTATCACTTCATGGCAAATAGATGGGAAACAGTGGAAACAGTGACAGACTTTATTTTTGGGGCTCCAAAATCACTGCAGATGGTGAGAGCAGCCATGAAATTAAAAGATGTTTTCTCCTTGGAAGAAAAGGTATGACCAACCTAGACAGCATATTAAATAGCAGAGCCATTACTTTGCCAACAAAGATCCATTCCATCAAAGCTATGGTTATTCCAGTAGTCATGTATGGATGTGAGAGTTGTACTATAAAGAAAGCTGAGTGCTGAAGAATTGATATTTTTGAACTCTGGTGTTGGAGCAGACTCTTGAGAGTCCCTTGGACTGAAAGGAGATCCAACCAGTCTATCCTAATGGAGATCAGTCCTGAATATCCATTGGAAGGACTGATGCTGAAGCTGAAACTCCAATACTTTGGCCACCTGATGCAAAGAGCTGACTCATTTGAAAAGACCCTGATGCTGGGAAAGATTGAAGATGGGAGGAGAAGGGGACAACAGAGGATGAGATAGTTGTGTGGCATTGCTAACTTATAGACATGAGTTTGAGTAAGCATCGGGATTTGGTGATGGACAGGGAAGCCTGGTGTACTATAGTCCATGTGGTTGTAAAGTGTTGTACACAACTGAGCGACTGAACTGAACTGGTATTCATAATATCTTTGATACTATATAAATAAGCAACTTATTTTCAGTGGGCTGTCCTTGCCACATGACATCATAGAACATCCAAGAAGCAGTTGATTTTATTTATAAACTATTAGATTCCTTGTAATTAATACAGATACAGTGTAATACAATTGAATCCAATATAGTAATAGTTCCTTTTAACTTTCATTTATATAAAGAAGCATGTACATTTGGTTATATTCATCACCTTTGAAACTACTGTCCTCTATTCACAGATAACATGTGTTTCTAAAGTTCAATAATATTTAATTCAATTTTTTTACAGTATTCAGTTCAATTAGGTTCAGTTGCTCAGTCATGTTCAACTCTCTGTGACCCCATGACTCGCAGCACGCCAGACCTCCCTGTCCATCACCAACTCCCGGAGTTCACCCAAACCCATGTCCATCGAGTTGGTGATGCCATCCAAGCATCTCATCCTCTGTTGTCCCCTTCTCCTCCTGTCCCCAATCCCTCCCAGCATCAGGGTCTTTTCCAGTGAGTCAACTCTCAAATCAATGGATAGGGAAGTTGTTTCTTAACCTGGTCTCTACCAACGATATACAAATACACAGATCAGGAATGTAGTCCTCCTTCAAGAGTTTCTACCTCTGCCCATCACTGATATCCCTCAAGATTTCTCAATATATCCTTGTAGTTTACTATACTATTTTCCCTCTTGGAAAAAAAAAATGAAAAAGTAACATGATCTAGCTCTGATATTTATGACATAAAATTCAATAATTAATTTTTAACTTAGTTGATATTTATTTCTACTGTTAATCCCTCCTAATCCAAAGCAAATGATTGGGAAACAGTAACTGGATTCCCCCCTTTCAAGAATACACATTTCAGAGTTGGCGCTGTTTAAAAAACTTGTTTGAGAAATAATACATTAAATGTGTTAGAAGACTGTTACTCAGATTGGTATGATGAATATCTAAAGGTTTAATTCACACTCTTCTATACATTTGAAAAACCTCTTTGTGAATTTTTAATGAGTTAAAATTTTTATAATTATTGAAATTTTTTGTGCTAATAATGTTAATGCTTGAAAGATAAGCAAATAATTTCTGGGGTTCAGTTAAAGCATTTCTTTGCAAAGTTTGAATTCTTTTTTACTTCATGACATCTAAATGTGGGTATTTGCCTCAGTTTCTCAGTGTTTTAGTTTCTAACTATTGATTTTGGTTTTTCTTCAGGATGTTTTGAATAATTTGGGCTCTTGTGAACTGGATGAAGATGATCTAATGCTTGATTTGGAATTTTTAGAGGAACAGAATCTTCATCCTTCAGGTAAGTATTGAGGAAATGCACAATTTCTTAAAACTCAGGTCTTAGGCATTTAGCTTGTATTTGATCAGCTAAATATTGTTTTAGGCTACATTCAGTCTTTTCAGGAAGCAGGCAATGGCACCCCATTCCAGTCCTCTTGCCTGGAAAATCCCATGGGCGGAGGAGCCTGGTAGGCAGCAGTCCATGGGGTTGCCAAGAGTTGGGCACGACTGAGCGACTTCCCTTTCACTTTTCACTTTCATGCACTGGAGAAGGAAATGGCAACCCACTCCAGTGTTCTTGCCTGGAGAATCCCAGGGACGGGGGAGCCTGGTGGGCTGCCGTCTATGGGGTCGTACTGAGTCGGACACGACTGAAGCGGCTTAGCAGCAGCAGCAGTCTTTTCAGTCCCCAGTTTGTATATTCTGTGTGCAGGATGAATGGTAGGTAACCTGGATACATTATTCTGCTGATCTTATAATCTATTCTAAGTATTGTTGGAAGATAATTATTAAATAAGAAAAAAATATAAAACAAAGCTTTTTCCATGGGGAAAATTCTGATGAAACACTTAATGAAAAAGCTAATATCTTATTTTTTTTAAGAGAGGGAACAATAATATAATCCTTTCTTTCACTTATTTGATATCAGCAAGTGAAAGTTTTGTGGATTTAAGTTTACTCTTTCAAATCTTAGCCATCTCAGTAATAACTGTGCTAGTTAATGCAGTAAGATTGACCTCAAAATTAGTAAATACCACTAGAAGCCAAAAACACACACTCATAAACACATATACACACAGAGATATAGCGTGAAATAAACAAATTCTTGCTAAATAAATTAAGAAGGGAGCCCATTATATATGTTTATATTTATATTTGTATTAAGATGTAAAGTGTAATATTTTCAATAACAAAATTACTACTTTGGAAGTAGGATATAGTGAATAATTGTTCAGTCAAATTTAGATATTTGACTACAATGGCAAGGTTTTACTTTTTTTTAATGCTAAAAATACTTTGAATATAGTCATTTTCAAGTGAAAGCAGAAGTAACATTAAAGTAGAATTTCAAAATATTGAGTCCTACTGCATACATTTGAGAAAATCCACCTCTTGGAATTTATTGTCCGTTTTTAACTTTTATGAATTAGACATAATCTCTAAGGTTGTTTACAGTATAAACAACCTTACTTTACTTCCCTGGTGGCTCAGATGGTAAAGCATCTGTCTATAATGTGGGAGACCTGGGTTCGATCCCTGGGTTGGGAAATTCCCTGGAGAAGGAAATGGCAACCCACTTCAGTACTCTTGCCTAGAAAATCCCATGGACAGAGGAGCCTGGTGTCCATGGGGTCGCAAAGAGTCAGACATGACTGAGCGACTTCACTCACTCACTCACTCACTCACTCACAGGTATAATATTTTATTATGAATTTTTGTTCATGCAGTATGTTATATATAATAACAGTTGTCAAAACAATGTTTTAATTTACTTTTAATTTTTAATATTTTTAATTTACTTTTTAATTGGAAGAACATTGCTTTACAATGTTGTGATGGTTTCTGCCATGCAACAATGCAAATCAGCCATAATTAGACATATATTACTCCCTCTTGAGCCTTCCCCTCTAGATCATCATAGAGTGCCAGACTGTCTCAATGTGTTATATAACAACTTCTCACCAGTTATTATTTAACATATGATAATGTCCATACTCCTTGGAAGCAAAGTTATGACCAATCTAGACAGCATATTAAAAAGCAGAGACATTACTTTGCCAACTAAGGTCCATCTAGTCAAGGCTATGGTTTCTCCAGTAGTCATGTATGTTTGTGAGAGTTGGACTATAAAGAAAGCTGAGAGCAGAATTGATGCTTTTGAACTGTGGTGTTGGAAAAGACTCTTGAGAGTCCCTTGGAATGCAAGGAGGTCCATCCAGTCCATCCTAAAGGAGATCAGTCTTGAGTGTTCATTGGAAGGACTGATGTTGAAGCTGAAACTCCAGCACTTTGGCCACCTGATGTGAAGAGCTGATTCATTTGAAAAGACCCTGATGCTGGGAAAGATTGAGGGCAGGAGAAGGGGATGACAGAGGATGAGATGGTTGGATGGCATCACCGACTCGATGGACATGAGTTTGGGTAAACTCCAGGAGTTGGTGATGGATGGGAAGGCCTGGCGTGCTGTGGTCCATAGGGTCGCAAAGGGACACGACTGAGCGCCTGAACTGAACTGAACTGAACTGAATGTGTATATGTCTATGATACTTTCTCCATTCATCCAACCCTCTCCTTCCCCACTGTGCCCATAAGTCTGTTCTCTTTATCTGTGTCTTCATTCCTTCCCTGCAAATAGGTTCATCTATACCATTTTTCTAGATTCTGTATATATGCGTTAGTATACAAAATTTTTTTTTATCTTTCTGACTTACTTCATTCTGTATAACAGACTCTAGGTTCATCAACCTCACTAGAACTGACTCAAATTTGCTCTTTATATGGTTGAGTAATATTCCATTTGTGGTATATAAGCTTCTTAATCCATTTCTCTGTGATGGACATCTAGGTTGCTTCCATGTCCTAGCTATTGTAAATAGTGCTGCTATGAACATTGGCATACATGTGCCTTTTTCAGTTATGGTTTTCTCAGGGTATATGGCCAGTAGTGGGATTGCTGGATCAGGTGATAGTTTTATTTCTCCTTTTTAAAGGAATTTCCATACTGTTCTCCATAATGGCTGTATCAATTTATTTACATTCTCCTCAACAATGCAAGAGGGTTCCCTTTTCTCCAAATCCTCTCCGGCATTTACTCTTTGTAGATTTTTTGATGATGGCCATCCTGAGTGATGATGGCCACCTCATGTGAAGAGTTGACTCATTGGAAAAGACTCTGATGCTGGGAGGGATTGGGGGCAGGAGGAAAAGGGGACGACAGAGGATGAGATGGCTGGATGGCATCACTGACTAGATGGACTTGAGTCTCAGTGAACTCCGGGAGTTGGTGATGGACAGGGAGGCCTGGCATGCTGTGATTCATGGGGTCGCAAAGAGTCGGACACGACTGAACGACTGATCTGATCTGATCGGATCCTGAGTGATGTGTGAAATGCTACCTCGTTGTAGTTTTAATTTGCATTTCTCTAATAAATGAGCATTTTTTCATGTGTTTACTAGCCATTGTATGTCTTTTTTGGAGAAATAGCTGTTTAGGTTTTCTGCCCATTTTTATTGGGCTGTTTGTTTTTCTGATATTGAGCTATATGAGCTGTTTATATATGTTGGATATTAATCCTTTGTCAGTTTTTTCATTGGCAATTATTTTCTTCTGTTCTGCCGGTTGTCTCTTAATCTTACCTTTGCTGTGCCCAGGGTTTTAAGTTTCATTAAGTCTTATTTGTTTATTTTTGTTTTTATTTCCATTACTCTAGGAGGTGGGTCAAAGAGGATCTTGCTGTGATTTATGTCAAAGAGTGTACTGCCTATGTTTTCCTCTAAGAGCTTTATAGTTTCTGGCCTTGCATTTAAGTCTCTAATCCATTTTGAGTTTGTTTTTGTGTATGATGTTAGGATTTTAGCTAATATCAAAAAGATGCTAATTTTTTTAACTTAAATGCCAATAAATTTAGGATAACCGTTTCTTGAGACATTATTCCTGGATTTGATTTGACAGATATTTAAAAAATGTATGTATTTTTTTCCTTTTATGCAAATACCTTATATAATTTTGCTATTCATATGTATTTATTTTGAAGAATTACACATGGTGCCAGTGTACACTTTTTTGTCAACACCTGCTAGAACTACACACACATTTACCTTTAGATCAACTATCGAACATCTAGAAATTTAATTGTAAAACACTGGAAGTTTACAAAATAATATATGCAAATAACTACTCATTGCAAAATATTGGAAACACTTCAGATGTCTTTCTATAGGACATTTGTTGAACATATAGTGGTACACTGAGCAGTCATTAAAGGGAATGATTATGGTGTCTATATATGCCATAGCATGATTGTAAAAATATATTATTAGTGGCGGACTTTTCAGTGATTGATTTGATAGAAAGTACCTAAAGTCATTGACCTCTAGCTTTAGTTCAAGTGTAACAAGCCCACATTTTGTCTCTCCTAATGAAATGACTAGAGAACTACACAGCAACACCACTCCTGCCCACAAGTACTTAAATCTGTTTAAGTCTCTTAATTAAACCATAATTTTACAGTAAGTATTGGGATGAGGGGAGAGGGAATGTAAAATGTTATGATGGGATTGCCAATAACTAAATATAGAATATGGGGAATTCTACAGGACACATGGTCTGGATTTTTCAACAAGTGACATGATAAAAAGAAGATTATTATAATTATTATAGATTAAATGTGGCAAATGTAATGTGACACCATTTTTGCAAAACATAAAACACTGTAAAATATATATTTCTCAGTTTATCAGAGAAGTTTGAATAGGGAGGGAATAATTATTACAGAATTATTTTTATTTTGGGGATGCTGAGTATTTTTCTTAGATTTTGTTTTTGAGGAAAACTCAAAACATGTGGTTGAAATGATATGGTATCTGAGATTTGCTTTACTAACAAATAAGGAGGAGGGACTAGATGGAAAAAATGTTGGTGAATTATTGAAAATTATCAAAGCTTTGGGTGAAAGTTTCATTGACTAATTGTAATGTTTTCTCTATTTTTGTATTTTTAAAGATTTTTCACAATAAAAGTAAAACCAAGTTGAATAAACTGAATATTAGGCAACATAGATCTGAGCTGTGTTTGTTAGGCAACCATGATAAAGAGCAAAGGGTGCCTTAAAAATATAAAGAGTTAGCTTAATTTATTTGCTTGGGAACAAAAATGAACATTTATAAATTTTATCTTTTTTAAAATAATGAGTGCAGGGTATTTCATTAGTTTATTACAAAAATGATGAAACAAATATGATGAATCTCCTGAATCTGCTTTAAGGTATAGATAACTTGGTTGAGGCCAGAACAAGAGTACCTTATAAATCAACAGAGTTAACCAAGTTGTTCAGAAGATAATTAATGTTTACTTTGTGTATCAGAAGAACAGTTTTAATAAGTGAGATAGTCCTTAAAATGACTTGGGTTTTTTAAATATTACTCAACACAATACCTTTTGAAAACCTATTTGATTCACATGCCACATTATGGGGTTTGAAAAAAGACACAAATATTTGTTTGTATACTTTAGCTCATAAAGAATTTTTGGTTGAATTGGTTTTATATAATTTGTTTTCTTTTTAAAGCAACATAATTAAAGATCTCAGAATATAAGAAGCTCATTATTGATATTTGATAATGATAAAATGCAAAAAGTCTGAAAATTAAAATAATAATACCATTAAATTCTACTACTTACATTACTGAAAAACATTAGAGATTTTAAATAAACTTTATGAGAACAAAACATTCATTTTTGACTATAAGATTTTATTAAAAATTTATAGCAATTTCTAGTAAAGCATACTGTAATAGTCAAGGAAAATTTTGTCAAAAACCAGAGAACTACTTTTGTTTTTAAAGTATTAAGTCAGATATTTTGAATAATTTCATATATGGCATGTGTAAAATTTATTCAGTTTAACATACAATTAATCATGGTTAAATTTGCAAAAACTAGATAAATCATCATATGTTAAAAGTGTAAAAGTTGAGTTGTCTTTTTTACTACAGTAAGCACAAGCTAGACTTAAGATTGCCGGGAGAAATAGCAATAACCTCAGATATGCAGATGACATCACCCTTATGGCAGAAAGTGAAGAGGAACAAAAAACCTCTTGAAGAAAGTGAAAGAGGAGACTGTAAAGGTTGCCTTAAAGCTCAACATTCAGATAATGAAGATCATAGCATCTGGTCCCATCACTTCATGGGAATAGATGGGGAAACAGTGGAAACAGTGTTAGACTTTATTTTTTTGGGCTCCAAAATCACTGCAGATGGTGACTGCAGCCATGAAATGAAAAGACCTTTACTCCTTGGAAGGAAAGTTATGACCAACCTAGATAGCATATTGAAAAGCAGAGACATTACTCTGCCAACAAAGGTCCGTCTAGTCAAGGCTATGGTTTTTCCAGTGGTCATGTATGGATGTGAGAGTTGGATTGTGAAGAAAGCTGAGCACCGAAGAATTGATGCTTTTGAACTGTGGTGTTGGAAAAGACTGTTGAGAGTCCCTTGGAGTGCAAGGAGATCCAACCAGTCCATTCTGAAGAAGATCAGCCCTGGGTATTCTTTGGAAGGAATGATGCTAAAGCTGAATCTCCAGTACTTTGGCCACCTCTTGTGAAGAGTTGACTCATTGGAAAAGATTCTGATGCTGGGAGGGATTGGGGGCAGGAGGAGAAGGGGACGACAGAGGATGAGATGGCTAGATGGCATCACTGACTCGATGGACTTAAGTTTGAGTGAACTCCTGGAGATGGTGATGGACAGGGAGGCCTGGCGTGCTGTGATTCCTGGGGTCGCAAAGAGTCGGACACGACTGAGTGACTGAACTGAACTGAATTAGCAGATAATAGTTGTACAATGAGTAGCTATTAAAATAATTATATTTAAAACATAGACATCTTTGGACATACGTATAATGAATAAAAATGGATATAAAATTAAAAACAAATTAGTAAAGTTCATTTTTTTTTTACAGAAAATCAAACATGTTTAATAAAGAGATTTATTTTAATGAAAAGAGTTTGAACATATATAATTTAAAAACTTTCTTACAGTTTTCAATATATATATATTTAACACTGTTTCATACTAAGTAACATGCAAAGAGACATTCTAAAGGCCAGTAAAATTTATAATAAATGTACATATTATAATATTCATTGAATATTATTATTGGTAGATATACTACTTATAGTATAAGCAGTATATTTAAAGTATATTAGCCAACCAAGTGAAATATCAGAATAGCAAAAAACAAAGGAGAAAATGACAATTTGAATCATATGATTCCAAATTTATGTCATATAAATGCTCATATATATATACATTTGAAATTGTATTTATATTTCATCAGATTATTGCATTTTGTGCTTATGACTTATGCTTGGTAAAGATGGCTATTAGTGTAGTCATAATAATTATTGTGAAAGAGGAGAGTGAAAAAGCTGGCATAAAACTCAGTGTTCAAAAAACTAGGATCATGGCATCTGTTTTCATCATTTCATGCCAAATAGATGGGGAAAAAGTGGAAAAAGGGACAGATTTTATTTTCTTGGGCTCCAAAATCTCTGTGGATGGTGACTGCAGCCATAAAATGAAAAAAACGCTTGTTTCTTGGAAGAAAAGCTCTGACAAACCTAGACACTGTATTCAAAAACAGAGACATCACTTTGCTGACAAAGGTCCATATAGTCAAAGCTATGGTTTTCCAGTAGTCATGTACAGATGTGAAAGTTGGACCATTAAAAAGCTGAGCACCGAAGAATTGATGCTTTTAAACTGTGGTGCTGGAGAAGAATCCCCTGAACAGCAAGGGGTCAATCCTACAGGAAACCAAGCCTGAATATTCATTGGAAGGACTGATGCTGAAGCTGAAGCTCCAATACTCTGGCCACCTGATGTGAAGAACTGACTCATTGAAAAGGACCCTGATGATGAGAAAGATTGAGGGCAAGAGAAGAGGGGACCACAGAGGATGAGATGGTGGGATGGTGTCACTGAGTCACTGGGTATGAGTCTGAGCAAACTCTGAAATATACCGAAGGACAGAGAAGCTTGGTGTGCTGCAGTCTATAGGGTCCAAAAAGATGGACACGAGTTAGTGACAAAACATTAAATATGGGCATCTTTTAATGTGCTTTTTAATTTCATTATTATCTGCATTTTAATCTAAAAATTAAAAGTTTGCAATTTTTCAAAAGTTTGTTTTTCAGCAGAGCAGTGAACAGCTTGAATAAAGTTCCACAAATCCTTTGAATAAATAAATATATCTATGGAGTCATAAATTAACATACCTTCATCTTAAAAAAGAGGTAGTATAACAAATAATAGTACAAATAAAATGTCTGTTTTAAAGAGCAATAAGTGGGAATTAACATTTTACTGTTAATAAAAGCAGGAAATAGCAATTTCAGTGGCAGAAAAGTATATGAATACAAAATTAGTTCCCAAAAGGAGACTTGCCTTAAGAAGAAAAAAAATAAAAGCAACCCTTCTGTATAATTTACTGTCATCTTGGCATTATCTAATATCTTTGTAAATTCTAATACAAAAGCTAAGATTTTAGATTAAAAAGCCTATGGATATGCCTTCCAAATGTCTTTGTTATGTTTTATTTGGATTAATGTTTAAATTAGTTTTCTGGAAATTTTTTATGTTCAATTATTATGTACGATGTATAAATGTAAGATTATCAATTTGTTTAATACCAGACATTACATTCCCCCTGTGGTAAAATATCTAATCTGCCTCCTGAGAAATCTGTATGCAGGTCAAGAAGCAACAGTTAGAACTGGACATGGACAACAAACTGGTTCAAAATTGGGAAAGGAGTACCCCAAATTTATATATTGTCACCCTGCTTATTTAACTTCTATTCAGAGTACATCATATGAACTGCCAGGCTGGATGAATCACAAGTTGGAATCACTAAATCTGGGAGAAAATCAGCAACCTCAGATATGCAGATGATACCACTCTAATGGCAACATGAAGAGGAACTAAAGATCCTCTTGATGAAGGTGAAACAGGAGGGTAAAAGCTGGCTTAAAACTCAACATTCAGAAAACTAAGATCATGGCATCTGGTGCCATCACTTCATGGCAAATAGATGGGGAAACAATAACCACAGTGGCAGGTTTAATTTTCTTGGACTCCAAAATCACTATGGACAGTGATTGTAGCTATGAAATTAAAAGACACTTGCTCCTTGAAAGAAAAGCTATGATAGACCTAGACAGTGTATTCACAAGCAGAGACATCACTTTGCTGACAAAGGTGCATATGTTCAAAGCTGTTGTTTTTCCAGTGGTCCTCTATGGATGTGAGAGTTGGACCATAAAGAAGGCTGAACGCTGAAGAAGATGTTTTTGAACTGAGGTGCTGGAGAGACTCTTGAGAGTCCCTTGGACTGCAAGGAGATCAAACCAGTCAATCCTAAAGGAAATCAATCCTTAATATTCATTGGAAGGATTGATGCTGAAGCTGAAGCTTCAATACTTTGGCCACCTGATGTGAGGAACTGACTCATTGGAAAAGACCCTAATGGTGGGAAAGATTGAAGAAAGGAGGAGAAGGGAATGACAGAGAATGATATGATTAGATGTCATCACTAACTCAATGAACATGAGTTTGTGCTAACTCTGGGAGTTGATGAAGGACAGGGAAGACTGGTTTGCTGCAGTCCATGGGGTTGCAAAGAGTCGGACATGACCTAGTGACTGAGCAACAACAAAGTATAATATTTACTGTTTTTCTATTTAATATATCATAATACTTGTCATAAGTCAGAACAAAAGCAGATGTTTTTAATAGAAAATGTGAGATACTATTTATACCTTCATAAATTAAAAAAAATCTATTTTAAGTGACTTTCCTACTTTTCTATACTCTCATACTCATGTTGGTAGGGTTGTATTTTGCCACAAATTGAGTTATGCAAGATATTAGCAATGATGTTGGTTAGATGTACCTCAACAGTCTTTTGAAAAATAAAAGTACTAACAAAATTTACTCACATTTAATATTTTTAAGACTGAAACAAAGGACTGTAAAATTATCTTCACATTGAAATGCATGTTGTGAGCTATATACCTCAGAGAAAAATGCCATAGTATATTTTTGCTCAATTTTTCTGTATGTAGTTTTATATTTTGGGGTTCATAATTTTTCTATTAATTTAAACACCTTACAAAATAATCATTCAAGAAAAATAAGGTAATAATTAAAGAAGGACATGAAAAATAAAGTGAAGCTACAGGTCCATGCGATCACAAAGAGTAAGACACGACTGAACAACTGAGCACACTGAGTACAATCATTTTGTCAATCAATCAATGCATTTTTTAAAATAAAAGAATTTTTGTTACTAAGAACTGAAAGATATTTTGCTCATATGTTTATAAAATCTAAAATATTTACTAACATTAGTTTTCTCAGCAACTCCTTTCAATACAAGCTGGTGGCATCCTGTTACCAGTTTAGTGGAAGAAATTCTAAATGTTGACACATCAGTGTACCTAAAGCTAGGAGCTTTATGAGGAGCTTGCTTAGTCCAAAAGTAAAATCTTGTTCCTTGCCCATAGTTCATATTCCTCAGATAATTTTAAAGTTGCAAATAATTAACACAAAGAATGCCAAGTATTTTCCTCAGGCATAAGGTAATTATAAAGCCTAATAGAATATCTAAAATTAAGCAGTATTACTTCTGATGGGGCTTCCCTGGTGACTCAGATGGTGAAGAATCTGCCTGTAATGCAGGAGACATAGGTTCGATCCGTGGGTCAGGAAGATCCCCTGGAGAAGGGAATGGCAACCCACTCCAGTATTCTTGCCTGGGAAATTTTAGGTACAGGGCAACCTGGTGAGCTTCAGTCCATGGGACTGCCAAGGGTCGACAGGACTGAGCAACTAACCCTTTCCTGTGAGTCCTCCAAAATGAAGTGTTTGCAAAATATAGCCTTTGTGTAACTGAATACGCTTTCTCCAAATAGATGCAATCAAAGCACCCGTTAACTATCAAACAGTGCATACTGTTCTATAAAGAATAAGAACATGAGCTTTTTGGTTTTGGAACATTTAATCTGTAGCTGTTCTTTTGCGCAGTGAACTAAAACAAGGTCAGTGTCTATTGAGGCTTTTCCTAGTATTGCCTTTAAAGAGGCAGAAGCTGATGGGAAGCATGCACCTGGCTAGTTTGAGAGTGAAGAGTCATAATTAACTAAATGTGTTAGATTTGAAAGGAAAGGAGGCTAAAACATGGTTGTGTGTTACTTATTTGGAACATATTCATTAAGATGCTGTTCTTCCAATTCTTTCTTTGGTTAATACTAGGAGTTGATTGTATATAACTTTTACCAATTTGTAGCTGGACATATACGTTGATAGGAAGAAAAATTATATGCCTGAGGCCTTACGAATAGCTGTGAAAAGAAGAGAAGCGAACAGCAAAGGAGAAAAGGAAAGATATAAGCATCTGAATGCAGAGTTCCAAAGAATAGCAAGAAGAGATAAGAAAGCCTTCCTCAGCGATCAATGCAAAGAAATAGAGGAAAACAACAGAATGGGAAAGACTAGGGATCTCTTCAAGAAAATCGGAGATACCAAGGGAACATTTCATGCAAAGATGGGCTCGATAAAGGACAGAAATGGTATGGACCTAATAGAAACAGAAGATATTAAGAAGAGGTGGCAAGAATACAAAGAAGAACTGTACAAAAAAGATCTTCACGACCCAGATAATCACGATGTGTGATCAATGACCTAGAACCAGACATCCTGGAATGTGAGGTCAAGTGGGCCTTAGAAAGCATCACTACGAACAAAGCTAGTGGAGGTGATAGAATTCCAGTTGAGCTCTTTCAAATCCTGAAAGATGATGCTGTGAAAGTGCTGCACTCAATATGCTAGCAAATTTGGAAAACTCAGCAGTGGCCACAGGACTGGAAAAGGTCAGTTTTTATTCCAATCCCAAAGAAAGGCAATGCCAAAGAATGTTCAAACTCCCACACAATTGCACTCATCTCACATGCTAGTAAAGTAATGCTCAAAATTCTCCAAGCCAGGCTTCAGCAAAACGTGAACCGAGAACTTCCACCTGTTCAGACTGGTTTTAGAAAAGGCAAAGGAACCAGAGACCAAATTGCCAACATCCACTGGATCATGGAAAAAGCAAGAGAGTTCCAGAAAAACATCTATTTCTGCTTTATTGACTATGCCAAAGCCTTTGACTGTGTGGATCACAATAAACTGTGGAAAATTCTGAAAGAGATGGAAATACCAGACTACCTAACCTGCCTCTTGAGAAATTTGTATGCAGGTCAGGAAGCCACAGTTAGAACTGGACATGGAACAACAGACTGGTTCCAAATAGGAAAAGGAGTACGTCAAGGCTGTATATTGTCACCCTGCTTGTTTAACTTGTATGCAGAGTACATCATGAGAAACGCTGGACTGGAAGAAGCACAAGCTGGAATCAAGATTGCCGGGAGAAATATCAATAACCTCAGATATGCAGATGACAGCACCCTTATGGCAGAAAGTGAAGAGGAACTAAAAAGCCTCTTGATGAAGGTGAAAGAGGAGAGTTAAAAAGTTGGCTTAAAACTCAACATTCAGAAAACGAAGATCATGGCATCTGGTCCCATCACTTCTTGGGAAATAGATGGGGAAACAGTGGAAACAGTGTCAGACTTTATTTTTGGGGGCTCCAAAATCACTGCAGATGGTGACTGCAGCCATGAAATTAAAAGACGCTTACTCCTTGGAAGGAAAGTTATGACCAACCTAGATAGCATATTGAAAAGCAGAGACATTACTTTGCCAACAAAGGTCCATCTAGTCAAGGCTATGTTTTTTCCTGTGGTCATGTATGGATGTGAGAGTTGAACTGTGAAGAAAGCTGAGCACTGAAGAATTGATGCTTTTGTACCGTGGTGTTGGAGAAGACTCTCGAGAGTCCTTTCGACTGCAAGGAGATCCAACCAGTCCATTCTGAAGGAGATCAGCCCTTGGTTTTCTTTGGAAGGAATGATGCTAAAGCTGAAACTCCAGTACTTTGGCCACCTCTTGTGAAGAGTTGACTCATTGGAAAAGACTCTGATGCTGGGAGGGATTGGGGTCAGGAGGAGAAGGGGATGACAGAGGATGAGATGGCTGGATGGCATCACTGACTCGATGGATTTGAGTCTGAGTGAACTCTGGGAGTTGGTGATGGACAGAGAGGCCTGGCGTGCTGCGATTCATGGGGTCGCAAAGAGTCGGACACTACTGAGCAACTGAATTGAACTGAAGTCATGCTCTTTGTCTAAGCTAGCTCAAGTTATCCTCACAATAACTCTCTGTGAGGAAATTGCATTTTAAAATTCATTTTAATTAAGGAAACCACATTTAATATCAAAAGAGAACAGACACTTTAGAGGCAGATACATCGAAGCTCGAAATTCAGCTTTGCCTTAGGCAAGTGATCCAATCTTTCTGTGCCCTTTTCCCTCATTTGTCAATTGACAATAAAAATATCTGTCTCAAAATATCATCCTATCCAAACGGGTGACAGATTTACATGGAAAGTGCCTTTCAGAGTTGCCCAGAATAAAATGGGAGCTCATGACAATTTGCTTCCTCTCTTGAAATCTTGAATTCTTTGTCAAAGATTTCTGTCCTATCATTGGTTATTTTTTGCTCTGAATTATTTAATGTTTCATCATTATATATATTTGAAACTATACTTTATGATCTGAATTTATTATCTGTGTAACATTTTACATGTTGTTCTATTACTACTAATTATTCAAAAATTGATTGTCACTTTGCTTATAACATGTGGTACATTTCTGTGTTAAAATCAATACATTTAAATACATGAAGACTTTTTCAGATATTAGTCGTGTGTCCAGAATACCATGACATATTTAAAATAGCAATTTTTCAGAGAAAAACTAATTTTCTGTGTAAAATACTTTGAAACTTAACAATGAAAATCATTTATGTTCAGAGGGAAAGCCAGGCTGTTTCTTTGTATTGAATTTGGTGTTTACAATTTGAGGTTGAGTTACTTAATTGAAATATATTTCACTTATTTATCATTCTTTGAAAAAAATTATGTAATGGTCATTGGGATGATTGGTTGGAAAAGTTTTATATTGTTCTTATTATTTATTTTTGAACAGTATATCTAAAAACACCTAGGGCCAATATCTCTTGGTGTATGTCCAGATGCGAATAGGTAAGGAATGGTCCAATTATACCAATTAGAAATTAATTAGGTAGTTGGTAAGTTATTTTGAGTTTGATGGATAAGCAATGTAAAATTCTGCAGTGAGTTAGGAACTCTTCCTGTGCCTATTAATTAAGGAGGTAATTTTTGTTATTAATTTTTAATAGATAATAGCACAGCAGAGCTGAGATGAGCCCTAGTGGCTTTGATGGGTAATGTATAAATTGCAACAACATTCACAAGGGGAAAATTATAAGAATCAACTGTAAGTTTTTAAGAAGTTTGGCATGTCTTGGTCAGAAGTGCATCTAATGTATCTTCAATCTGATCATATAAAGCTAGGAAGCATGACAGTTTTGGAATTATGATGTAGTGGCTAAAAATCTGGACTCTGGAGTTAGACACATCTCAGCTGCAATCAGGCTAAACTTGAACAAATTATTTAATCTCTCTTAGCTTTCCTTTCTCATCTGAAAATAAAGATGAGAATAATGTGTACTTCATAAGTTTTTTGTGAGGAATAATAAAACAGAGTAGAATGTTGTGTCACAGGTCTAGTATATAATATTTTTAAGAATTATAGCAAATACTATTTTTTGTAATATTCATGATAAAATATGATGTACTGGAGCATCAATAGGAATCTGGTTTTGCCAATTTTGGTGATATTTCCAGTCTTTATTAGTGGAAGCTTTCAACCACATTTGCAAGTGTTCAGTTTAGTTCAGTCGCTCAGTCGTATCCGACTCTTTGCAACCCCATGAATCGCAGCACTCCAGGCCTCCCTGTCCATCACCAACTCCTGGAGTTCACTCAAACTCACGTCCATCGAGTCAGTGATGCCATCCAGCCGTCTCATCCTCTGTTGTCCCCTTTTCCTCCTGCCCCCAGTCTCTCCCAGCATCAGTATAGTATTTCTCAAATTTTAATATAGAATGCCACAATTAATTTCATAACATTTATTTCAAAACATACAATTATAGCACTAAGTAAAATAATATAAGAAAAAATAAATAACATATATTGAATATATGTGTCAATTCCATGAGATAGTCTTTTTCACATTTGAGAAAATTAAAATTTTGTTAAAATATTATATAGGTAGTGCATATCCTAGGAGAACCAAAGCAGTTTTGCTAATTCTGAAGACTCTATGTTTAATTGTTATAAATCATTTGACTAATGAAATTAGTTTGTATAAAATTTTAAGATAACTAATACACTGAAGCTTTTGTTTTAAATTGGCTTTTCTTTCTATTAACTTAATCGAAAACATCACTTATAAATGTTTGCCTTTGACTTTATGCAAAAAGCTGAGACTTACTTATGTTTGTTTACTGGAAGTCTAGACACTTAACATGTTTCTATTTTGCTTTGTTTGCTATAATTTATAAGCATTTTGGACTATCCTATTTAATTCTAACAGCTATTTGCTAGAAGTCATCGCTACTCTTGCTTTGTGGGTGAATAAATGGAGACCCAGAGGAGTACTACTACTAGTCCAGGACCACAGTGATAGTGAGTGGTAGAGATAGTGTTAAATTACATTGTAGTGACTTGATGCTACCTAATGTTTTCACAGACTTCTCAGTGACATTTAGTTGTGAGAAGAAGCAGTTATAACAGAAGTGGAAAATGTTGTTTTGTAATACAGTGCTTGAGTAGCAAAACGGTGAAGACCAAATTAGGGGTTTCCCAGGTGGCTCAGTGGTAAAGAATCCACCTGCCAATACAGGAGACAGGGGTTTGATCCTTGGGTCTGGAAGATTCCCTGGAGTAGGAAATAGCAACCCATTCCAGTATTATTGTCTGGAAAATTCCACTGACAGAGGAGCCTGGCAGGCTACTTCCATGGGGTGGCAAAGAGTTGGCATGATGGAGCATGCACACGCGGAGACAAAATTGTGACAAAGTCTTTTCATGGGTTTAATCCCCAGGTTCTATTGCTCTTTTCATTTCTGCCTTAAAAGGCTTAGACCTGTTATCTGTTTGATAGCCATTAGATGGCGAGCTTGTTCTAATAATAATGATAGTAACCCTGTTATATATTTGTATGCAGTGACACAGTTTACAAGGGATTTCAAATATGTTACCTCATCAAATTATCACAGTAACACTCAAAAATAAATGTTAATATATCCCAACTACAGTACAGAAAGCAAGTACTCTATGGTTAAAAACTTACTGATGTTTATATAGACAGATCTTAACATTAAATGACAGGCGTTTTTTTCACTATCTTTCTGGATCTTGCTGCTTCTAATTTTACATAGCAGAATTTCAATATATTTAGTAATGTATTTTCCAAGGCCACTGAAAATCATAGTTACATCTTAGAAAAGGGGAAAGTGTTGCTTTAAGCAGATATGCTGAATGTGGTGAAAAATAAGTATTACTAGCCAAAAAAAAAAAAAGCCAGAGGAAAATGCATAAAAGCTGTGAAATGTAGACTGAGTCAAAAAGCAGAATAGTATGGGACCATTTAATATAAGTACAGATATCACCATCTCAATCAGCAGGTCATGAAGCATTGTGTATTGCAATGTATTATTCAATTGCATGTGAAAATTATCATCATTTTGAATCATTGAGAAAAAATTTGTATTCTGCATGCTCTGATAAGATGCTAAGCTATATAATTCACTTAGGAAATATGTCTATCTGAGCTGTTTTTTTTTTCTTTTTATATGTTAACAGCAAAATATTTGTTAGTTCTTTGTAAACTTTGTCTAGAAAGTATAATTTCATAAGAATCCCAGATTGCAAAATATTTAAAATAATATTTAAATATAATTTTATATTTCTCCCCATATACCTTCCCCACATTCTTGCAAATGAATGACTAGATAAAAGTAGAGTGTGTGAGAAGGTTTACTAATAATCATTCTTGAAAATTCAATAATTTATTTATGGCCTACTGATAGAGTATGGGGATCATATTACTTAAACTCAAGACTGTACAGTTGTCCATAATATCTATTTTCAGGATGGATAGATGAGATTTTTAATGTTTTTTGTTTATTCCTTTGTTTTGACTCTTAAGTTCATTAATTGACCAATAATGAGTTCATTAATTTGATACTTTGCTTTCAATTCCCATTTTTATATTTCAAACTTACTGTTTTTCAATATGATATTCAGCTGGGTTCACTGTTTCTGGTTTTTAGTTCATGATGTTATATGGTATCTTTAAATGACAGAAGAAAGGCCCTAATTGAAAGAGGATTTCAGTATTGTAAAGTTAAAAAAAAAAAAAAAAACACTTGTTTAAAAAAAGAGGATTTCAGATATTATGCAGTGGAACCTCTCCTACTTCTATCCCCCGTGAATGTTTAGTTTTACTGGCCTTGTTCAAGGTCACAGAGTATATAGTAGGAATTGGCTTGTTACTAAGAAATTCACCAATTCCATTTAGTAAGCACAATTGCCATTACTTATTTTATTTTTTATTGTTGCTAACAGAATAAGTCATTTGTAATTTGAAAGTGACTGGCTGTTTTGTCAGACTGCTATGCTTCAAGAGGATTGCTTTAGCTACAAACAGCTTTTAGATAAAACTGTTTTTAGGGTCTAATCGACTATAGCTGAAAAATGTTTATACATTCTAACCGGATTTAATATTAATTAACAACAATTTTAATGAAGTCATAGAATTTACTTGCAACCTGCTATTGTGGGATTTCCTACTGCTATAAACTCTCTTCTGCTCTTCCAAAGAGCAAAGGCCTAAGTTCATTAGAGGATACAGTCAAAGGAAGAGGTTTCTTTCATTCAGCATAGTTTTTCTGGAGCAATTAGAAAGAAAATATGTGTCTCATAATAAAATTTCATGGCCTTGTACAATTATGTGGTGACATCTCCACACAATTGCTTTGATAATGTCAGCAGCATCAGCTGTCACTGTCAAAACGAACAGGTAATTAAGAAAGCAAATGCTGATCTTTCTTCTGAAGTAGAATATTTATGTATTTAAAATTGTTCACCAACAAGAAAAATAACCACTGACATGAAGTGTAATTTTCTACAGTGCCTGGGGCAGAAAAGAGAAATAATAATGAACATTTACACTGTTACAACAAATTAAGTTGTGATTCTATACACCAAAAACACTTACAGAGTTCCTTTTCCTTGGATTATAAAATTTCAATAAATGTCACTATAGCATCTTGACCCTTTTATTTATGTTCTATTTCTCCATCTTAGTAACCAAAATTTCCAAAAGTTTATACTGGAATTGGGGATCTTGTTCTTATGAGGACCTTTTGTCTATAACCATACATCTCAGTATGCGAGGATAACCTAAAATAAGACCAAAACTTGTTGGAATAATTATTAATAGTACACTGGTATGAGCAATAGTATTATATAAAATGCCTTTGAAAAGTAATTATTTTCCAATGCTTTTGATAAGAAATTACTCAGTTAGTTGCATATTGAAGTGAGGGGAAAATGCCACCTCTGCTGATCTCATTGTCTTTTGGAGGGGAAAATTCTAGTTGAGATTTATTGAAATTCTGAATTTGATTTAAAGCAGATCTTTTAGTTTGAAGATTTGATTGGACTTGGATAAAAATTATTATAAAGTGGTTTTGTAGTGTAGGATTTGTGGAAGCAGCAAAGTGAGGATTTTAAGGTGAAGAGTTTATTGCTTCTTAGGGTATTTGGAATAGTTAAGTTTCTCCAATAAAGACAATAAAATAGTAAAATGATAATCATATAGACAGTCTATTTATGATTATAGATAATCATATAAACAGAAGTCCCATTCTGTTTGGGAGTTGGTGGGTTTAGGTCTCAATTTCCCCACTGAGAAAGACAGAAAGACCATTTGTAAATGGAAGCATGATCTATCCATATATTTACCATTGTTTAAGATGTTATAATTACATATCAAGTCCTTTTCTCATCATCCATAAAAGTCAGATTTTCCTCTTATTTCTGCTCCTTGACCTTTTACTTTGCTGGATCATTTGATGGAGTAACAGCTGTGTAACATTATGTTAAACTCTGAAGAAGACACATCTGAACTCTGCAACATAAATAGTAAAATAAGGCTTCTGATCAGGATTTGTTATCCATGCTCAGCCAGCGGTCAAGTGTCCAGATTAAGTAGGAGACTAGACCCTGTTACCATTCAAAAGAGCCCACAGAACCAGATATGAGGTTGTTAACCAAACTACTTTAATTTTCTGATATCTTTATTTTTAGGCAGGATACTTTGGGTAAGAGGACAAAAAACATTTTTAGCCTAGGCTGCAAATGGATATTCTGAATAAGATTTAGACAGAGGAAATTTCTCCTATACTGAAACATTTTAAAACTTTATCTCAAGTACAATCTGCTCTCAACATCCTAAAATTGGTAGGATATATAAAAATATTATCTGAGTGATGGGTTAAACCAGCCTGTCATGGCAAATATGTCCATGTTTGAAGATGATTAAGAGAATTGAAAAGCTTTTTTATTGTCTTCTTGTGACATTTTGTCTTCTAATTAAGTATCACTCATATGCACTAAGATATCTGGACTTTTGGGATCTCTTGGCCCCAATAGTAAGTTGGGTCTGCTCCTTCATTAAAGTATTCACAGATCAGAAAGTTATTAAAGTGTATATTATTGAGAGAAAATAATAAAAAATATCCTGAGGAAAAATGGAAATAAACATTATCACTAATTTTACCAGGTGGTTCTTTTAAGTAAAATATTTTAATAATATAAAGATTCACATTATTTCATTTTATAATCAAAATCTCTGATTTTGATGTGTTTTTAATGAAGATATTTTAGCATCATGTCCTAGATTGACAGCAGTTTTATTCTTTTAAATAATTACATAATATGTGTCTTGCAGCCAGTGGTGTCTTAGATCCAAAACATTTTTTTAGATAATAGGAATCTGAGAGACCCATAGGGATGAAGTATTAACCTGCGTCTTTGACTTCAGATTGCCTCCATTTAAAGAATCCAGAATACTACCCAATTCTGACTGGACAGTCTTCAATTCAGTTCAGTTCAGTTGCTCACTCATGTGCAACTGTTTGTGACCCCATGGACTGCAGCACACCAGGCTTCCCTATCCATCACCAACTCCCAGAGCTTACTCAAACTTATGTCCATCAAGTCGGTGATACCATCCAACCGTCTCATCTTCTTTTGTCCCCTTCTCCTGCCTTCAATCTTTCCCAGCATCAGGGTCTTTTCCAATGAGTCAGTTCTTCGCATCAGGTGGCCAAAGTATTGGAGTTTCAGCTTCAACATCAGGCCTTCCAATGAATATTCAGGACTGATTTCCTTTAGGATGGACTGGTTGGATCTCCTTGCAGTCCAAGGGACTCTCAGAGTCTACTCCAACACCACAGTTCACAATCATCAATTCTTTGGTGCTCATCTCAAAATCATCAATTCTTGGTCACTCTTAATAGAGCCATATTTGCTTTTATTTTATTATTTTGAAATGTAAAATATTTATCATATTTAGTATGGTACTAATTACAGTACTCATCATTCTCTACTTGTGTACATAGAATATATAGCATATTTTATTGTATGCTTATCCATGCATTTATATGTTTATACGTTTTCTTAGTCCTACCTACTATGATCTTCATTATCCTCACATATTAAAAATACTACCCTTGAGAGAAGAAGAGATTTCTGTTACTAAGAATTACATTTTTATCTCATAATCTACATTTTTATCACTGTGTGAAAATGAGAGGTCAAGCTCAACCATCACTTTCTGACTCTGAAGTCTCTACCTTCAGTTTATAAGCCTCTCTCCTGTTGTTCAGATACATGTATATAACAGTCTGCTAGTAATTTTATTCAATGTCAATTTTATACTTTAGGTTTAAAAGATTCATGATTAACCTTATTCTTTTTGCCTCTTAATTTGTTTTTGCCCTATTTATTTCCTCTTTTGGTAAATGACACCAACATCATGCAGACTTAAAAAATCTGAAGCCATGTGTCACCACCTTTAATTGATTATGCTTTCTAGCTATTCTTGATTCTATACTATTCTCTTCACAGTTCCTAATTGAGCCTTTATTTGGGCCAGTATTATTTTCCTGTAACTCTATGTGACCCGGTTGATTTCTGAGACCCTTTCTCTGGCCACAGTGTCCATTAATGTTATGTTTGTTTCTGTTTTTTTTTTTCCCCTCCCATTGCCAACCTTGATGCAGAATCCAGGGTCTCTTTCAATTTTTTATCTCTTACCCCCTCTGTACAAAAATTTTCTCTCAAATAAAAAAGTTTCATAATTAATGTTGACTTTATTTCAGAATTTGGAGTCAAAGTAGAGTTCTGGTTCTAGTTCTAGTTCTCTAGATAGAAAATCTAGAGAAGGTAAGATAGAGTATTCAAGAGTTCCATTTTGCTCTCCCTTCTGGACTAACTTCTGTTTCTTTCTTACAGCCACATTCTTCTCTAGATTCTGGCCCATTTGTCTTTTTTCCCTTTCTTTATTCATGCAAAGTAGGTCTATAGGCTACTCTCAGAGCTAGATGTCAGCTGTTTCATAGGACTGAAGGCAGAGGCTCCATCTCCAAAATGGTTTAGTAGAACATTTTCCCCACAAGAATATGCCCTCCTAACTAGATTATTGTAACTGCTGCTAGGGAATTAATATTGTCTCTTTCTCTTTACACGCTTGGCTTCACTAATCCGTTCTCCATATTGCCCACAATGTATGCTAACATGCCAACCTGATATTGGACATTGATCTATTCTTTAAAAATTTAATATTTTTAAATTTGTTAAATTAAAATTTAATAAATAAAACTTATTAAATTTTTAAAAATAAGTTCTAATTTCATTAGTTGTTGTTCAACCACTCACTTATGTCTGACTCTTTGTGATCCCATGGACTGCAGCACACTAGGCTTCCCTGTCCTTCACCATCTTCTGGAGCTTGCTCAAATTCATGTACATTGAGTCGGTGATGCCGTCTAACCATCTGGTCCCTCTGTTGTCCCTTTCTCCTCCGCCTTCAGTTTTTCCCAGCATCAGGGTCTTTTCTAATGAGTTGGCTCTTATCAGGTGGCCAAGTATTATAGCTTCAGCTTTAATGAATATTCAGTCCTTCCAAGGAATATTCAGGGTTGATTTCCTTTAGGATTGACTGGTTTGATCTCCTTGCAGTCCGAGGGACTCTCAAAGAGTCTTCTCCAACACCGCAGTTCAAAATCATCAATTCTTTCTTCAGACATTCTTTATGGTCCAATTTCATTAGTATGGCTTACAAAATTCCCAAGTTTCAATACTCACCACCTTTTTTACATAGCATGATTGACTTCTAGCAAGTATCTATTGAAGGCTTACAATCAGCCCTAATATTATTGTGGCAAGCAAGGACCGTGCAGCATATGGTCTAATGGATAAGTCTTTTAAAAACAATTGTTAAGGAAGAAAAAAACAGTGTATAGTGGAAGGATATATCCATTTTCCTGGAAAGAAAAGACTTCCTGAGGGGGTGATATTTACACTTTTACATCAAGGATAAGTGGGTGTTCAGTGAGTTGATGAGGGAAACAGTGTAGCAAGTTGGAATTCTTAGAGGAAAGTATGAAACACTGGAGAACTTCAAGGGAGCCCAGTTTTCTTTGGCAGCATAGGGAATAAATGGCACTAGATGAGTGACTTGAATGAACTGTGTTCTCTCTCAACTGTATGTTGTTTGAAGTTTTCTTTCTCATCCTGAGAAAGATGAGAAGCTGCTTTCTCATCCTGAAATGTTCTTTCCTTTCTTATTAACTATCAGTGTTGAACTGCTAAAATAAAATCAGAAAACCACTAACATATTAAAGTGTCAGTATGTGCTCAGGAGAAAATGAATGTAATACTAGGTAATGATGATAAGGGCTAAATAGATATGATATGTTCAGGGGAAATAAATATTTCCATGGGATACACTAGAAAGAATGAGCTTTAGGAGAGATGATACTTAAACTTGTTTACATAAAATGAAATAAAGGCTTGGGTGAAAAATAATTCTCTGAACAGGAGTTAATAATGAAGAAAAGATTAAAGAAGTAAATATTTATATTTAGCTGAAAACTAATAGACCAGCCTTTCAAAAGCAAAGATTACTTAAGAATTATATATGCAATTTTTAATCCTGTAACTATTTTTCTTTTTTCTCATATATTTTTAAACAGTTTAAGACAAAATAAGACTTTGTTTCTTTACTTTTGCTGTAAAATAAAATACTAAATGTGTAATTATTGGAATAAAAGGATTGCTTGTTAATGTTAAATATGTGATTTATGATATATATCAATAAAAGTCATCATAAAATATTAACAAGTAATGATAGTTCTTCAAATTGGTACTTGGCAATATACTTTTTTGAATAATTCTGTGCTTCTTTGTCTGGAGGAATTTCTTTTAAATTGTTCTGAACGATCTCAATGAAAATTCCTCAAACACTAGATTATTCTTTTTAAAAATATTTAAATGTGTTTTTGTAGGATAAGGACGTAATATATCTACAGAAAGCAAAAATACACTTCAAATTTTGATCTTTAAAAGTCAGTAATTATCAAGCTCAGTGTTCTTTCTTACCAGACAGTAGACGATTTTTCAATGTTAAAGGTTATTTTTGTGTGACTAGTAACCAAAGCTATATTCACATTTTTTTACTCTAGTAATAATAATAGAGATACTCTTCCTACACATACAGTTGCTTATTTCATTGAGGATTTTTTCTGTAACACTAGAGAATTAGGACAAAAAGTATTAAAGTTACTAAAAAAGGTCAAATCATTTTAGAAAAGGAAGGGAATTAATATATGTTCTAATCTAACAATCTGTGTATATGAGGGACTTTAAATCCATGCAGACTGTGTCTTACTCAGCATCATATACCTTGCAAAAAAATATGATGTAGGATGGAAAGATTTGAGTTAACCTTTTAGTTATATATGGGGCTTCCCTGGTGGCTCAGACGGTAAAGCGTCTGTCTGTAATGTGGGAGACCTGGTTTCGATCCTTAGGTCATGAAGATCCTCTGCAAAAGGAAATGGCAACCCACTCCAGTACTCTTACCTGGAAAATTCCATGGATGGAGGAGCCTGGTGGGCTACAGTCCATGGGGTCACAAAGAGTCAGACGCAGCTGAGCGACTTCACTTTAAACTTTATTTATATACATTCCCTGGTAGCTCAGATGGTAGTGTCTTCCTGCAATTCAGGAGACCCAGGTTTGATCCCTGGGTTGGAAAGACCTCCTGGAGAAGAGAATGGCTATCACTCCAATATTCTTGCATGGAATTCCATGGACAGAGGTGTCTGACTGGCTACAGTCCATGGGATTTCAGAGTCAGACACAACTGAGCAACTAACACATTTTCGGTTATATATTATAACTGCTTCCCTGGTGGCTCAGTCAGTAAAGACTCCTACTGAAATGCGGGAGACTGCCTGCAATGCAGGAGAACTGGGTTCGATCTCCGGAAGACTTCCTGGAGAAGGAAATGGCAGCCCTCTCCAGTATTCTTGCCTGGGAAATCTCATGGACAGAGGCACCTGACTGGCTGTAGTCCATGGGATTTCAAAGAGTCAGACATGACCTGAGCAGCTGACACATTTTTGTTTATAGATTATAATAACATTCATAAGTATTATAAATTACAATATGTTAAAGCTCTGTTAAGTAACTCTGAGACTAGATAATGCAGTTTAAGACCCTTTTATGGCATTCTTTAAAAATTTGTGGTTATAAGATATAAACATCTGAATGCAGAGTTCCAAAGAATAGCAAGAAGAGATAAGAAAGCCTTCTTCAGCGATCAATGCAAAGAAATAGAGGAAAACAACAGAATGGGAAAGACTAGGGATCTCTTCCAGAAAATCAGAGATACCAAAGGAACATTTCATGCAAAGATGAGCTCGATAAAGGACAGAAATGGTATGGACCTAACAGAAGCAGAAGATATTAAGAAGAGATGGCACGAATACACAGAAGAACTGTACAAAAAGATCTTCATGACCCAGAAAATCATGATGATGTGATCACTGACCTAGAGCCAGACATCCTGGAATGTGAAGTCAAGTGGGCCTTAGAAAGCATCACTACCAACAAAGCTAGTGGAGGTGATGGAATTCCAGTTGAACTATTCCAAATCCTGAAAGATGATGCTGTGAAAGTGCTGCACTCAATATGCCAGCAAATTTGGAAAACTCAGCAGTGGCCACAGGACTGGAAAAGGTCAGTTTTCATTCCAATCCCAAAGAAAGGCAATGCCAAAGAATGCTCAAACTCCCGCACAATTGCACTCATCTCACATGCTAGTAAAGTAATGCTCAAAATTCTCCAAGCCAGGCTTCAGCAATATGTGAACCATGAACCTCCTGATGTTCAAGCTGGTTTTAGAAAAGGCAGAGGAACCAGAGATCAAATTGCCAACATCCGCTGGATCATGGAAAAAGCAAGAGAGTTCCAGAAAAACATCTATTTCTGCTTTATTGACTATGCCAAAGCCTTTGACTGTGTGGATCACAATCAACTGCAGAAAATTCTGAAAGAGATGGGAATACCAGACCACCTGATCTGCCTCTTGAGAAATTTGTATGCAGGTCAGGAAGCAACAGATAGAACAGGACATGAAACAACAGACTGGTTCTAAATAGGAAAAGGAGTTCGTCAAGGCTGTATATTGTCACCCTGTTTATTTAACTTCTATGCAGAGTACATCATGAGAAACGCTGGACTGGAAGAAACACAAGCTGGAATCAAGATTGCCGGGAGAAATATCAATAACCTCAGATATGCAGATGACCGCACCCTTATGGCAGAAAGTGAAGAGGAACTAAAAAGCCTCTTGATGAAAGTGAAAGAGGAGAGTGAAAAAGTTGGCTTAAAGCTCAACATTCAGAAAACGAAGATCATGGCATCCGGTCCCATCACTTCATGGGAAATAGATGGGGAAACAGTGGAAATAGTGTCAGACTTTATTTTTGGGGGCTCCAAAATCACTGCAGATGGTGACTGCAGCCATGAAATTAAAAGACGCTTACTTCTTGGAAGGAAATTTATGACCAACCTAGATAGCATATTCAAAGGCAGAGACATTACTTTGCCAACAAAGGTTCATCTAGTCAAGGCTACGGTTTTTCCAGTGGTCATGTATGGATGTGAGAGTTGGACTTTGAAGAAGTCCTCAGCCTGTGAAGAAGGCTGAGTGCTGAAGAATTGATGCTTTTGAACTGTGGTGTTGGAGAAGACTCTTGAGAGTCCCTAAGACTGCAAGGAGATCCAACCAGTCCATTCTGAAGGAGATCAGCCCTGGGATTTCTTTGGAAGGAATGATGCTAAAGCTGAAACTCCAGTACTTTGGCCACCTCATGCGAAGAGTTGACTCATTGGAAAAGGCTCTGATGCTGGGAGGGATTGGGGGCAGAAGGAGAAGGGGAGGACAGAGGATGAGATGGCTGGATGGCATCACTGACTCGATGGACGTGAGTCTGAGTGAACTCCGGGAGTTGGTGATGGACAAGGAGGCCTGGCGTGCTGCAATTCATGGGGTTGCATAGAGTCGGACACGACTGAGCGACTGATCTGATCTGATGTTCAACAACTGTAGTCCAAAGTTATAGTGATTATTTTCATGAAACATGATTTGAATGCCTGGTGAAAAGAAGACTGCAATTTAAATAAAAGTTTAACAGGGCTATTATTTTATCAACTCTATGTTCTTAAGTATATGTACACATGGTCTAATATAGGCTTGAAATTCCATGTATTTCAATTTTATTTTAATTATATATCATAATGTATATTTATATGTGCTAATTTTGATGTTAGAGGTGTGATGAGATTTTTGTTATTCTAGAAAAAGCAACCTATACTCTTCATCATTAGAATGCTAGTGTTAATCATCCTGCTTTTGAAATCT